>NC_067154.1:2952437-3552437 GCF_903995435.1 Acomys russatus | reverse complement strand
CTGGATAGCTTACAAGGAAGAGCTTGTTTTGGCTCATAGTTCTGACCCATGGTCAAGGAGACGGTACAGTGATGCTGCTAGTGTTGGTGGGTCCCAGGAGGCACACAGTAGCCCATGGCAGGGAATATGTGAATCCCTGCCCACCCGCTACTCTGCAGACCCACATCCGAGACAAGCCATGAATCCCCTAACCTCTGACTGAATGACTAAGGCAACCCGTCAGGGAAGAAGAGCTCTAATTGCCTCTCAAAGAGCCACTTCTCCTGGTGGAAACTAAGTTTTCAGCATGAGTCTGTCCATCTGTTGCGTTCCTTTGATGTAATGACTGACATGATGCAGAGAGATGCTGGCACGAGCAGTAGAGAGAGTGGGGTAGCCACTCTCTAACTGAAGGTTTTGTGTAGAGGGAAAGTGGAACTGAACTCAGCACACGGAGAGCTCCTGTTTGCCTCTTGCGGGTCCCCTGGGGTTAGCATCTTCATCCCTCTGCAGCATTTGTCACAGCTGTGACACCAGGCTCATCACACTATTATTAACGGAACCTCCCCCGCTGTGGCTGATGGGCTATCCCATGCTTTACAAGACAGCTTAGAGAAGGGCTGGATGAGCCTTGTGTGGGCTTCCAGGCATTGGCCTGGGCCGGTCTTCTCATAGTTAGCTCTGGGAAGGACATCCCAAAGGTGAAGCGCCCCGTCATGCTGAGGTGCACTGGGGCCTTACAGTGTCCAGCGTACAGTGAATTCCCATCACTGGCTATGATGGACGCCTGGCGTGTACAGACGGCTACGACGCCTCGTGGATCGGTGGTTCATAGCCTACAGCAAATGATCCCTCACAGTTCTGGAGGCTTGAGCTCTGGGATCGAGGTGCTAGCACACGCGGCATCTGATGACGACCCACTTTGTGGGTTGTCTGGGTAAAACATAAGCGAGAAGAGGGCTGACCCCTCTTCCTACGGAGGACCTGGGAGGAGCCCTGGGCACTGAGGCAAGCTTTGCACATCAGTGTGTTTGAGTCACAGCCAGGACTCAGTGCAGGCGAGGAGGGGGAGTGCTTGGTGGGGATGTTGGAATGCCCGGTCTTGCTGTAATGAGGGCTCCAGGGGGCTCAGGATGTCTTGGAGGGCAGCAGCAGGGACACTAGGGACAGGAGAGAGGAAGCTTCCAGAAGAGAGAGGTGGTTGGCTGGAGGACTTTGTACCTGGTCGTAGTTGAGTGGTTATAATGACTAAAATGGGATAATTGTGACAGCGGCCTATAACCCCAGAAACTCAGAAAGCAGTGGCAAGGGGCCCTCGGGGCAAGCTGGTTAGCCCTTTGAACAGCACAGGTGGGAGGAGCCTAAGTTTGAGTTTAGCCTAGGCTGTATGTTGAGATCGTATCTCCGAAAAACAAAACAAACTAGTGAATAAATGAACAAACAAGAAACCATACCAATTAAAAGATCACCACAAAGCAATCTGCAAGATAACCATACAATGCGTGCTCACCGCCAGCACTCCGCCCTCGGCGGGGTTTGTCTCCTTCCCTGCCATGACATTTTCTTGTTTATGACATCTCTGAAACCCTTTTCAAGATCAATTTATTTCTAATTTTCTGGTGCTGGCAATTGACCCCGGGGCCTGGTGCACACTGAGTGTGTGTTTTACACTAAGTACACCCAAGCCCTTGAAACAGTCCTTGAGTGGGAAGTTCCCCAAGTTCAATTTTGGTTCTGGCTGAGACTGGCTAGCTGTATGATTGCTGGAGAGTGAAGTACCAACCCCAACTGCTATTTAACATTCAAAACTGATAGAAGAGGCAAATGAGATGATTAAATTGCTCATCTTCACATAGAAACAGCCTTAAAAATGCGGTCTACCCAGAATTCTGCCTTAAAAAGGGGCAAGCTTGGGTGCAGGCCGAGTTGATGGCCAAACTCTGCCAAGACAGGGTAAGCAGGTTCTCAATAGTTCCTGCCTCACAAATATGTCTGTCAGATATATTGGGCCAGAAGGCTGAAGAAGATGCTCCAACGTTATAGAGAGTTTTGGGTGACTATTCAGGTAGCAAACTGTCTCTGTCATCTTTTCACTTGGAAAGCTACTAACCTGCACTCCCGGCATACTCAGATAATCAAGTTTGCTCCTTCTCAAGTCTCTGATGGGGATGAAGACCAGGTAGCTTAGTTTTACGATGAAGCTTAGTTGTTTAGGGGTTAAGACATTTTTAGGTCTAGATAGGTGTTCTAAGTTGATAATGACAATCAGTGATGGAGATTGATTTACAATCAGAAATTTAGGTGCACCAAGATAGGAAAGATGTCTTCTTCAAGGCTGTCAAATACTAATAGCCAAACCACTAAGAATGTAACTTTTATATAATTCCTGATTGTGTCACGGTTCTTCTTGCCATAGGTAATCTATTGAATATATGTGTAATAATATAAATGTATACGTACAAAAATAAAATAATTAAAAAAATAAACTTAAAAAAATGCTGTCTGCCGCCCTCTTCTGAAAGACAATGCCTCCCACATCCTCAGACACTGCAGTTCAAATAAATGTAGGGCTGACCACGCAACAACTGAAAGATCTGTGTGGTGATTTGAATGAAAATGCTCTCTCCTGCCACCACCGCCCCATGGGCTCATGTGTTTGAATGCTTAGTTCCCAGTTGGTGGAACTGTTTGAGGAGGATTGGGAGGTGTGGCCTTATGGAAGAGGCCCAGCCTCAACCTTTCTCTGCCTTTTTGCTTGCAGGTTAGGATGTAAGTTTTCAGTTACTGCACCAGTGCCTTGCTACCCGCCATGCTGCCTGCATCATGATGGGTGTGGACTAACCCTCTGAAGGTGTAAGCAAGTCCTCAATTAAATGCTTTAAAAAAAATTTAACGAGACCATGGTGGTGCATGCATTTAATCCCAGCACTCGGGAGGCACAGACAGGGAGATCTCTGTGAGTTCAAGGCTATTCTGGTCTACAGAGTGAGTTCCGGGGCACCCAGGGCTACACAGAGAAACCTTGTCTTGAAAAGCAAAAAACAAAAACAAAACAAAAAACAAAAAAACCAAAACCAAAACAAAACGAAACAAAAAATGTGGCCTTTGTAATGTTGTCTCTTCAAAGCCATACAATAGTACCTGAGACAATGTGTAAGATTAAGAATGGTCTGCGATACTAGCCCAAGGGGCATGTCCCACAAAAGCCTTCACTTACCAGGAAACTGAGACAGAGGGGAGGACATCCTATTGGGACTCTAGATGAGAGAAGCATGGGAGAATAGCAAAGTACAAGGATCCAGAGGGTCCTAGAAACCTACTAGAAGAACATTATGATAGGCAGATTTGGGCCCAGGGGTCCCGCTCAAACTATGGCACCAGCCAAGGACAATACAGGCCATAAACTTTGAACCCCTACCCAGATCTACCCAATGGACAGGACATTCTCCACAGTTGAGTGGAGAGTGGGGTATGATGTTCACACGAACTCTGGTGCCTCACATTTGACCACGTCCCCTGGATGGGGAGACCTGGTGGCACTCAGAGGAAGGACAACAGGTTACCAAGAAGAGACTTGATACCCTATGAGAATATACAGGAGGAGGTCCCCCTCAGTCACAGTCATAGGGGAGGGGAGTAAGGGAAGTTACAAGGGATGGGATAACCATTGAGATGTAACAAGAATAAATTAATAATAAAAAAAAAAAAAGAATGGTCTGTGAAGGTTTGAAAACAAATGTGCTATTCTGTAAGTTAACCAGTAACCACAGACAAGATATACCACCACCAATGCCGCCGCCGCCACCATCACCACCACCACCACCACCATCATCATCACCACCACCATCATCATCATCACTACCACCACCACCACCATCATCATCACCACCACCACCATCATAATCATCACCACCACCATCATCACCACCACCACCACCATCATCATCACCACCACCATCATCATCATCACCACCACCACCATCATCATCACCACCACCACCATCATCATCATCACCACCACCACCACCACCATCATCATCACCACCACCACCATCATCATCATCATCACCACCACCACCACCATCACCACCACCACCACCATCATCACCACCACCACCACCATCATCATCACCACCACCACCATCATCATCATCATCACCACCACCACCACCATCACCACCACCACCATCATCATCATCACCACCACCATCATCACCACCACCACCACCACCACCATCATCATCACCACCACCACCATCATCATCACCACCACCACCACCATCATCACCACCACCACCACCACCACCACCATCATCACCACCACCACCATCATCATCATCATCACCACCACCACATCATCACCACCACCACCACCATCATCATCATCATCAGCATCATGCTTTTGATACAAGGCCTCACTCCATAGCTCAGGCTGGCCTATAAGTAACCACGGTGCCCAGGCTTGCTTCACATTTACAGCAGTCCTGTGCCTCAGCCTTCAAAGGGCTAGGGTTACAGGTGAGAGCCACCATTTTCTGCAATGTACATCATAAAAAGAACAAGTTGCTTCTCCCCCAAATTAGTTATTCTTCACTGGTGTGCCATTTTTTTTTACTAAACTTAAAAAGAAACCGGCAATAAGTAACTTACACTTTGCAATTGTGTAGGCATTTTTGCAAGCCAGGAATTTCAAACCAGAAGAGATTTTTCTTTCTTTCTTTCTTTCTTTCTTTTTCTTTTCTTTTTTTTTTTTTTTTTTTTTTGAGACAGGGTTTCTCTGTGTTAGCCCTGGCTGTCCTAGACTCATTCTGTAAACCAGGCTGGCCTTAAACTCACAGCGATTCTCCTGAGTGCTGGGATTAAAGGAGTGTGCCAACATGCCCAGCCTACCAGAAGAGATTTTTAGTTGACAGTTTCTTCTGCTAGAATCCCTTAAGTCAACAATTATATGTTAAGTAACATGCAATCCTCAAGGAGTAGAGATAAGTCTAAACCCTGCGAGCTTCCTTTCATCCTGTGTACAACAGTGGCCATGGTAAGGGGCTTGGATGTCTTCTACTTTGTCTCAGCTGTAAAATAGGAACATCAGAAATACCCTATCAAAGGAATGGAGGAATGATTGAATGGATAATTGCTCCTTCTTTAATGCTGGGGTCGTGTCCTGGTAAACCCAATACATAGGCTGGTGAAAACATTACAGGTTAGTACGCCTAACCTGCTGAACATCCCAGCTTAGCCAGGCCACTCAGATGTGCACAGAACTCCTCATTAGCCCACAGGTGGTCAAACTATCTAAACCAAAGCCTACTTTTTACTAAAATGCTGGCTATCTCATGTAATTTACTTAATACTGTATATTCCTTTTAAACTTGAGAAAGGACAGGCAGATCTCTGTGAGCTGGAGCCCAGCATGAGCTACCAGAGCAAGTTCCAGGACAGCATGGCTTCACGGAGGAACCCTGTCCTGAAAAACCAAAACCGAAACCAAACAAAAAAAGAAATAAAAACAAACAAACAAAAATTTGAGGAAGGGAAGCATGCTAGGCTGGAGACCACCTGCCACTAAGTTGGCACAGTGGAGTTTCTGTCACCACTGTTGTTAGGCAGCAGGAGGTGCCTAAGTTTCCTATGCCGGCGCCATGTGTTCCCTAATGATTGACAGCCTCATCCTAAGCAAGCTTTGGGTAATCCTGAGCACACCACAACTCACATAACGTTGAAGTGAGCAGATGACTGCTGACCGTGCGCTAACACTGATCAAGGCCTGTCCACTAGCACATCTGTTTCTCTAATAGTCCAGTGAGGTAGGTACTAGTAGCCTTCACCTACTAAGGTAAGTATGGGACGGGGCCTAAGATAAAAAAAAATGGATAAGGGGGCGGGGGGAGGGCAGGATTTGAACCCGGGTGCCTGCCTAACTGTATCTGTGGTCTTTACACAGTGTTGCTCTGATAGAGAAAGGATGAATACACAACATAGCTAACTCTGGAGAAGCAGGAGGGAGCTGGGGAAGCCACTTGGGAGCCCTTCTAGTGAGAAGATGTGAGCCGTACATGTGCACGGAATCACAAGCTGCCGCTTTGTAGCACATGCGCAGTGCAGCATGAGAAGCCCCGGCCCTGTATACACCGCGCAGCCTTGGGGCTAACGGAGACTGTAAGTTTACACAACCTAAGCTTCAAAGGCTGCGTAAAACAAGACAGGCCTTAGCATTCCCGCTCTTACCCAGCGTTGTGTTCTTCACAGTTGTAAGAACTCCCCTCGGAAAGAGCTACATTTGCTTATTTTTAAGCACCGGAGGGCCTATTATCAGAGGGATTAGCAGGGGCACTGCGGGCTCTGATCCTCGCACGCCTGCACGTCTCCTGCCGCTGACCTGGGAAGGCCTCTGCTGGCAGGCTGGGATTTTAATGCCTCACATTGCTACCTCTGAGAGCATCTTAGCAATTAATTATTCCCAGGAAACCTCCAATTTAAAAGCTCTTTTGGACAGAGCTCATTTTGTTAAGCTTGACATGTGTCTATCCAAGGTGCCTGCAAAGTGCATTTGGGGAGCTCTGCGGTCCCGTCATGAGGAGTTTTTCTGCCTGGCTGATGGTCTCAACCTGGACCTGTGGGATTAGACACGTGGTCCCTAGCGTGCGCTTGTCAGTGTGAGAATGGAGGTTCTCTGGCACAGGGAGGGTATGAGGATTCTTCATGGTGGGTTTTTTTTTTTTGTTTTTTTTTTTTTTTTTAATATACACTTTGTTCCTTTTTGTGTCAGGAATTTTTTTTTTTTAAAGCATTAGTGTCTGTGTGTGTGCACGCACTCATTTATTCCATGGGGACATGCGGGGGTGAAGGACCAGTGTCAGGAGCCATTTCTTTTCACTATGGGATCAAACTGATGTCAAGTTTTTGATGCAAATGACTTTACCCATTGAGTCATCTTGCCACGGTGTCTCAAAGTGACCCCTGGCTGTAGTTTTTATCTGGGCCGTCTCCCAGAAGCTCATGCTTTAGAGCTTGGTCGGTAGCTTGGCATTACTGAAGGTGGTGGAACCTGGTTGAGAAATGGGGTGCAATCCCAGAACTCAGAGAGGCAGAAACAGGCCATCTCTGTGAGTTCGAGGCCAGCCTGGTCTACAAAAGCGAATCCTGGACAGCCAAGTCTACACAGAGAAACTCTGTCTCGAAAAAAACCAAAAGAGAAGAGGAGGAGGGGGAGGAGGGGGAGGAAGAGGAGAGGGAAGAGAAGGAGGAGTGGAAAGGTTTCATTAAAGACAATGTCCACCAGGATTGCAAAACCTCAGTCTCGTCCTCGTTTTCCTTTTCACCTCTGGCCATGAGGTAAGCATGCTTGCTCTATCACACACTGCTACACCACATATTGCCTGCCATAGATCCAAAGCAACTAGGTCAGCCATGCACTGAAAATGCGATCTAATATGAATCTTTGTCCTTTGTAAGTTGATTATTTCACATATTTTAGTCTTTTGTTTGTTTGTTTTTGGTTTTTCGAGGCAGGGTTTCTCTGTCCTGGAATAGCTTTGTAGACCAGGCTGGCCTTGAACTCACAGCAATCCGCCTGCCTCTTCACATATTTTGTTACAAGGATGGAAAACTAATACATTTTCTCTGCGGACAGCTGGGGCAGCATTTGTTTCCTTTTCCTGCATGGGTAAAGCTATGCAGGGCCTCCCTTGGGCCAGACACAGACTTGTTTATTGTTACAGTTGTTTATTTTTGTTACAGCTTGTCTATTGTTACAGTTTTACAACCTGTAGCTCAAGTACATGATCCTGGACAGCTCTTCCTCTGTGCTCAGTGAGCTCGGTGATGTCTCAAAGGCCTCTTACACATTGCTATCCATAGTATACAAGAAGCAATTGCTGAGATTGGTAACGGTTTCTAGTTAGGCTTCAAACAGACAACAGAACAATTAAGGAGCTTTATTTTTTGTTTTCATATTTCTTAAAATTAGAATCTGAGCCACAGGCCAAGCCACCTTTAACCGAAACACCTTTTCCCTCCAACCAGGAAGACAGTCCCAATCCCAGCCAGGGGCTTCCAGTCTCAACCCTACAGGTGTGCTCTTTTCCGCCATCTAGTGGCCATAAAAAGAAATGTGCTCCAGAACAACCCCAGCCCTAGCTTCTACATCCTACCTGTAGCAAGGTGGGCATAAAAGGGTATTAGGTACCCAACTGGCTCATCACTCTCTTTTCTTGGTGCAATCTGGGGGTAATAATGGCCTGCCACATTTCATGCCCCTACTAGGTGATGCTGACTCTTAAATCCCATAGGCCACTTCTATCTGAATACTGACATACAGGGAGTCTAGGCTAAGAAGCCAAGAGTGAGTGACAGTTTCAGGTGGTAGAGAGAAAAATCTCAGTGGACCATACTCACTAGGTGTTCTTATCTGAATCAATGGCATCCCCTCAAACGCTATTGCTTAGCTTCTGTCAATAGTGATTCTGAGCCAGGACTCTTGCTTTAAAACCTCAGGCAAATGAATTTCTTCTAAGACCTTGTCTGAATTTTCTGAATTACAATATGGAAGAAAACAGAAACATTGTTGCTACCTAGACACTTGGCGCTTTGTATCTAAAGTAGTAATAACTGTGGTGGCCATTCGCAGAGCTCAGACAGATCCACAGTAAAATGCTACCAGAACAGACTCTGAGAGGCGCAGGAGAGAGGGAGCTGTAAAGAGATCCAGCTACTAGAGCCTCCTGCAAGGCGGAGGGAAAATACCAAGTCAAGGTTCTTAGTCCCAAAGCAGCCCTACAGGAAATCCTGTACAACAGGCTTCTATGGAAAACAGGAGATGCGTCTTATAAATAATGAGACAGAGAGAGCTGTGGGGAGACAAGGCGCCACAGAGGAAGAGGAAGAGGGGAGGCTGGATGGAGGCTGGATCTTCCTGGCCGGAAGAAAGCAGCATCCGGTACAATGACAAGGTATGGAATATTCTGGTGCTGCCTATAAAAACGTCACTTACACCAAAGGTTAGTGCATTTTACTGTGCCTAGACAGCTCTTAAAGTAACCTCCCTTTGCATTTTCCTTCTCTTCCTCCCTCTTCCCCCCGCCCCAAGGTTGGTGTCCACAAAGACTGTTGATCATTGAGAAACAAGGAAGCAGAGAGATGATCTAGAGAGATTCCCAACAAGTCTCTTGTGATGGACTAAAAGGGTGGAAAAGTGTGCATAAATACATATACAACAATACGTATTTGCACACATATCGCGCCGTTTCAGTAGTAACGGCCTTGAACGTAAGTGTTGACCGTTCAGAATTTAAACTTTAAGAGGTAACTATTGTAAGGGCAGTGTGAACCCCTGCGAGTCTGAGAGCCCTCAGAAGCAGGCTTTGTCTCCAGTTCATCCATTTGACACTGCACTCACAGCAGAGATCTGAGGGGCCCCAGAGGCTCATGGTGGGTGGGTGAATAGAAAAAGCTAACCCCAGCCTGTGGCCAACCGACTCCTCCCTCCCACGAAGGACAGGAGGGCAAAGGAAGAGCTGGGGGAAGCTGGGTGGTCAGAGCAGCAAGTGGGGCAGAGCCGGGGAGAGAGAACATGCCTGAGAGGTGCTGCGAACCACAGGCCAGCCCACTTCTGTCTCATCTGCCCCCTCAGCACTTTGTCCTCCGGGTCCCAGGAGCTTCTTCTACCTCAGATCTTGATGGCACTATCTTTCATTTCTGCCCACCTTTCCATCCCCTCTCCCCAAACCACCCACTTCTACCAATTCTCTCACATGACCTCATCTATGGAATCTTCTGAGCTCCACTCCTGCCTGTCAATGAGGAACATTCTCTAGGCAACAGTACTGTCCTGGGCCAGTGAGGGGACAGGAGGAATCGTAAACAAGGCCATTTTCTTCTACCAACCCTCATACTGGAAACAACCTCATCCCTAAATCCAGACTACGTACGAATGTATGCACTCAAGTGCTTCCCCTGGGGTTCTGTCACTCCAGAACCCCCAAACATGAGGTAGGTGGGGAACATCCTCAGGCAGAGACCCTTCAGGTGGACTTAGTGAAGCAGGTGAGTCCAGGGGGCATGGCTGGAACAAGACAGGTGGGAGGCAACTCATAAAGGTTGTAGGAAGTGCAGGCTGCGACACCAGCCTGGGGGCTGTGGGCGCCGCTCACCAGATGTGATGGGAAACAGCTTTGTTCAGTTCACATCTTCCTGGCAAGCGGACTCTTCTTCCAGGTTAAAAAAAAAAAAAAGAAAGAAAATATATATATATACTGGATATCTGAAGTCTCAGGAGGGCTGGCCCAGCAGCTTCCTTGAGAGTTCATCAACTTTGTCCTCTCCACACACAGCTGGGAAAGGCTGGAGAAAAGATGAATGGCCGAGAGGGGTCTAGAACCTGGCTTAGCTCACAATATATTCTCAGATAAGAATGTTCTGGTGTGTGGTGGTGGTGGGGGGGTTGTAGTCGGGGGTGGTCGGGGAGGTAAAAACCCTCTGGTAACACAATCTATGTGCTTTAGCACAAAAGTCAGCAGCAAATAGCACATTTTGGAGAGAAAGGCGGCTTCCCAGGATGGCAAGTAGCCCATGCTTGCCTTTGTTTTAATACCTGTGCAAACGGTGGCAGCTGTCATGAGGCGAGTGCCCCATGGCATAGCGGCAGATGCTGCCCACGCTCTGCAGATGACATTCAGAAAGTTCACAGATACCCTTTCTGCATTGAAACTCCTGGCTGGGACACAGGTCAGAAAATGATGTCATCTCTTCTGGATCCTTGCCCAAGGCTGAGCCCTGGCAGCTGCCACCCTGTCCCCTCCGGTGCTGTTCTGGCTGGACACCAGCTGGGCTCTTTCCTTGTGTCCGTCCTGGCCTCACTCAGGGACAGCGGCCCCTGGATGGTCATTTCTTGGGCTGAGCTATCCTCTGAGTCTTCACAGCAGAAAGCACCAACTATGCTGCCTTGCTTGGTTTTGTTTTGTTTTATTTTGGCATTGCCTCTTTTAGTGTGGATGATTTTTTTTGTTTTGTTTTGTTTTTGGTTTTTTTGTTTTTTGTTTTTTTTCCTTTTCTTTTGGGAGTTCTGGCCAAGCAGCGTCTCTGGGGAAGTGACCTGTCAGCACAATCAGATTTCAAGGAATCAGAGTATTCTGAACTGGAGGACTTTTGTTTTCTGTAACAACTGCGAGCCACCTATTGCTTAGTCATTTTACAGGCTTAATTCAAACATTTCCTCAAACACACATGGGTTATAGCAATCTTGAATTTCTACAGGTGCTAGAAAGGCTGGGAGTGTCTGCAAATGAGGGCAGTTGCTCTGTCCCTGCTTGGCTTGTCGAAGCTCCCGCAGGTACCATATGCTGGTGGCACAGTAAAGGAACTGCAGAGTATTTACACAAGGCAGGTAAAGGCCTCCACGGCAAACAGTGCACACACCCGGGTCCTTAATGTTCTGAACTTGACAAATAAGCAGCTCAATTGGCCCTTGCCATCCATAGATCCTGCATCTTTGAATTCAACCAATCACACATTGAAGATATTTTTTAAAAGTATGTTTGTTTCTAGCACTTGGGAAGAAGAGGTAGGTGGATCGCTGTTTGAGGCCAGCCTGGTCTGCAAAGCGAGTCCAGGACAACCAAGGCTAACACAGAGAAAGCCTGTCTCAACAAAACAAAACAAAACAAAACAAAACAAAACAAAAAAACAAACAAACAAAAAATACCAAGAAGAGACTTGACACCCTATGAACATATAAAGGGAGAGGTAATCCCCCTCAGGAACAGTCATAGGGGAGGGGAGTAAGGGAAAAATGGGAAGGAGGGAAGAATGGGAGGATACAAGGGATGGAATAACCATTGGGATGTAATAGGAATAAATTAATAAAATAAAAAAAGGGCCAATCGTGCTCCCAGGAGTAATATCAACAGAAAAGTTAAGGTGAACAGTATTACACAAAAAGAAAGAAAGAAAGAAAAAATGTTTGTACTGAAACATGTCCACCAACTCCCAGCATTATTGCTTGACCACTGGAGTCTAATAACCATTTATGAAGCTTTCACAGTGTGCTGTAAATTATGTTACCAAGAGAAGCTGTGAGGTGTAAGAGGCTGTCTGCGGGGTCTAGGCAAACATGACACCATTTCACCTGAGGGATGGTTTTTACACTCTCTGGGGTGCGGTGAGCTTGAGAGGCCTGGAACCAACAGTGTGCACGTATGTACAGCCTACTTTCCAGAGACTTCTTATATACTGTGCAACACTGCCTAAGTTGAACTGTACGTATACTCATTTTCAGTGTCTGTCATGACAACTTACAGGGCCCCACGATGTCATTGTCCTTACTATGGTTACTGATATTTTACAGCAAAGGAAATGGACAGTCATAGAACCAGGAGTGCTAGGCTCCTCGTCATAGTCAGGCTTAGAACTCAGACACTTCCCAGCCTTAATCTAAATTTATGTAGCCAAGGACTTAGCTCCTATGTCTGCTTGTCTTGTCAGCTCCTATCTTACTTTCCCTGTCTTAAGTTTTTTCTGTTTTTTTTTCCTTGCTTTTCTTTTTCTTTCTTTTTTTCTTTCTTTCTTTCTTTCTTTCTTTCTTTCTTTCTTTTTTTTTTTAGGTTGTTATTTTTTGTCTTCTAGTTTCTTCTCTCCTTTAAATTTATTATGTACAGTGTTCTGTCTGCATGTACACCTTAATGCCAGAAGAGGGCACCAGATCTCATTATAGATGGTTATGAGCCACCACAGGGTTGCTGGGAATTGAACTCAGGACCTTTGGAAGAGCAGCCAGTGCTCTTAACCTCTGAGCCATCTCTCCAGCCCCCATGTCTTCTAGTTTCTTAAGATGAATTCTAACTTATATTAACATATTCCTTTCCATAGTATGTATGTGTGTGTGTGTGCGTGCGTGCGTGCGTGCATGTGTGTGTGTGTGCGCGCGCGTGTGTGTGTGTGTGTGTGTGTGTGTGTGTATATATATATGTATATATAAATGAGTAGGTTTTATTCTGTAGCCCAGAGTGACCTTAAACTCAGAGCCAACTCCCTGCCTCATCCTCCTGAGTGCTGCAGGGATCATAGGTGTGTCCCACCAAACTCAGCTTTCAATTTAGTAATCTTATAGCTCTGTTTGGGGCAGGCAGACCTGGGAAAGAGTGAGCAGGAACAAGAGAGTAAGAGGCAGAGGTGCTTGGATGAGCCATGTACAGTGATGTGTATGCATAAAACATTGTAACAAACTCCATAACTTTGTATTCTAACTTTAAAAATTAATTAATAAAGCATGTCTTCATGTTTCCAAAAAGCTTTGGCTCAAAATAGAATAAAGCTGAAATGTACAATTTAGAACCTCATCGTGGAAGGGGTAAACGTCTTTAGGGTGATCCAAAGGCCATGGCTGAATGTTAAATTCAGCTCTGGGCTTCCTGGA
This sequence comes from Acomys russatus, assembly GCF_903995435.1. Classification (NCBI taxonomy): domain Eukaryota; kingdom Metazoa; phylum Chordata; class Mammalia; order Rodentia; family Muridae; genus Acomys; species Acomys russatus. The sequence continues at coordinate 3,539,050 of NC_067154.1, read as the reverse complement.
AGAGAGTTATAAATCTTTGATAAGAGGAAATAGGTCAGTTATTAAAAGGAGACAATTTTTTTCAGAGTCGGATTCCCAGAGGATATGCCAAGAAAGCCCTCTGAAGGTCTGACAGGGAGGGCCACCTGGTAGGTATGATGAAGCCGGAAATACCACCGACAGGAGACGCTAGCAAACTCAAGAGCCTTATTTTTAGAAAATGAGTTCAGAAAGGAAAAAAAATTCAAATTCAAAGAAATAATGGAGGGAAGAGAGATTTGGGATTACAAGAGAGAACCAGGAAGTGGATTAGTCCCCAGTGCTGCCCTGCCTCAAGGCCCCTGGGGTTCTTAGTGTTCCTACCCCAGAGAGTGGACAGGCCAGGGCTCTCCAGCCCCCCCCCCCCCTTAAAGCAAAATGCACAAGGACAATCTATCAACTTCTATCTGTGCTGCCATCCAGACAGGAAAAACAAAAACAACAAGGTTTTGTGTCCCCTGGGTGGAGGTGCAGTTAAAATTGCCACCCACTGTCTTCCCTGCTGCCCTGGCCTGGAGGGGTATTTCACTGTTCTGCGTTTGGTCCTCAAGTCTGTCAGGAAGGGCTTTTAGTAGAAAATCCCAATGTGTGGTGAGTTAGCACAGAATTACAAAGCTGGATTGCAAAAAATGTGACCTTTCACTATGAGCGGCAGTCACACAGTATTTTGTCCTTTCTCTACTTTGAAAGGACACACACACACACACATACACACAAATACATAAGTAAATATAAAAAAATGAAAGGACACACACTACCCTATCTAAAGTTATAAGAGGAACAAAACTTGATGACAAATTCAAGGAGGATCCTGTCTTTCAAATATTCATGCCCCTGGGGCTGGGGAGATGGTTTAGAGGTTAAAAGCACTGGCTGCCTTACAGAAGACAGGGTTTGATTTCCAGGATCAACATGACAACTCACAACCATCTGCAACTCCAGTTCCAAGGGATCCAATGTCTTCTCATGGTCTCCGTGGATACCAGTCATACACCCGGCGCACAGACACACAGGCAGGCAAAACACCCACGCACATAAAATAAAACGTAAAAAATGAGAAATGCTCTTTTCTTCCACACTGATGATGATAGCAACAGTGAACCTAAGGCCCCGTGGGTATGAACACGATGGAGTGCAAGCATGTGTTCACCTGGACATTCATGCCTGCAAGCCCAGAACCTGGGAGTTGGAGGGTCTCTTTTTCGATGTTTTGCTTTGTGGCTGGTTCCTCCAAGTTGAAACATCTCCTCCTATGTTCAGGAAGAAGGCTCCCATGACTCTGGAAGCTCGTGGAATTTCAAGGCCTAGGCAGGCAGGGAAACTGCAAGAATCACAAGACCCCTGTGCAAGGTTTCAAATGCACTGAGAACTTGCTGGAAAGAGATGCCCTAAGGGCCAAGTTGCCTGTAGATTGTGCATGGATGCGCCACAGGGGCAGAGCCACCCATAAACCTCTCAGCTGTGAATGTGAAGGAAAGAGTCCAGCTCCCCACAATCCCCCTCAAGGGCGTGCTTCCAATGACCTAAAACCTCTCATGATGCTCCACCTCTGTAGGGTTCCACCACCTCCCGATGGCCTAAGCTCGAGATGAAGCTTTTAACTCGACAAGCATCCACCATAAGCGGACTCATCCCTCCTCCTGTGCCCCACCTCACCCTTGGCACATAACCTCTCACATTCGTCACCATCAAAGCTCATGCCCAAGTGAGGCAGCCATGGCAGGAGGGTGGTGTAGTGCGGAACAAGGAACGGGAAATGCGGAGCTGAAGGAGAGAAAGGACCACATCCACATCCAGAGACACCTGGACACGAACCTATAAGCACGTCCTCCATCCAGCCATCCAAGTGCCATTGCCGTTGCCGATGAGACGCATCACTACCGGCTCCATGTCTACTCAGAACAGTTGATCTTTCCCCAGGCACAGCTTCACGTAAGATCTGCATCTTTCTATCAACTGTCAAACCATTGCCAATGCTTTGAACTTACAACCTAAACCAACAACATTAACCTCTGACCTACAGTTATCTATTGAAGCTGCCACCAACTTGTTGGTTTAGTTTTATATGAGGCTTCTTATATCAGGACTGTTTGCATGTGAAATCTGGAGCTGAGGCACTGGCATAGTATGTTACACGGCATATTCCCAGATGTTACATCAGTCAACTGGAAAGGAGGGAGAACCAGAGCCAGACTAGGCAGAGACAAGTGCAACACACACACACACACACACACACACACACACACACACACACACACACACAGAGACAGAGAGAGAGAGAGAGAGAGAGAGACCGAGAGAGAGAGAGAGAGAGAGAGAGAGAGAGAGAGAGAGAGAGAGAGAGGGAGTCTATTTTTAAAGTTCAGGTCCAAACTCCTACTTATTTTATTTTTTCAAAATTTCTGTTTAAAAAACCAATAGTGGGGCTGGAGAGATGGCTCAGAGGTTAAGAGCACTGTCTGCTGTCTGCTCTTCCAAAGGTCCTGAGTTCAATTCCCAGCAACCACATGGTGGCTCACAACCATCTATGTTGAGATCTAATGCCCTCTTCTGTAGGTGTACATGTAGGCAGAGCACTGTATACATAATAATAAATAAATAAATCTTTAAAAAACAAAAACAAAACAAAAAACCAGTAATACACAGAAAAACTGTCTCAAAAAAAAAAAAAAAAAAAAAAAAACCTAACTAACTAACTTAATTAATAGAGACCAACAGTAGTAGCACATACAATCTTGATTTGCCAGGAGAGTGTACAAAGGGAGTGTGCAGCATTTATTACCATAAACAACCTTTTCAAAGCCTCTAGCATGGCTTGAGGGATTCTGTGGTGTGGTTTGGGGCTTGAATGAAGCTAAGTGGGCAGACTTCAGCCATTTTAAGGCCACTCTGTTGCTCCTTCAGCACAGGGCACAGGCTCGGGGGTGGGGTATATTTTATATGTTTGCTTGTGTCCACAGTGGCTTCCTATGATTCACCAGAGCCCAACCACCATCTCAAGGCGTCCCGGTGGACCCCACTACAGTATCTTCATTTATACTGTCTTTTCTTCTGAGAGCTGCTCGTGAGTGGCCAACCGCAGCCTAACTTTGAAAACAGAGAAAGGTTTCAAAAGAGGGGTTGCTCATGTGTGCGCTCCTCCAGTTGCGATAAAACACTGACCAAAAAGAACTTGGGGAGGAAAGGCTTTCTTTGGTTTACACTTCCAGATCACAGTCCATCGCCGAGGGAAGCCACGGCAGGAACTCAGGCAGGGACTAAAGCCGGAACTCTGTTTACTAGCTCACTTTCAGCCAGCTTTCTCAAATAGCCCAGACTGCCGCCTGCCTAAGCACAGTGCCACCCACAGCAGGACTGGGCCCTCGTGTGTCATGTCTCAATCATCTATCAAGACAGTCTCTCACAGCCACGGCCACGGGCCAGTCTGATCTGGGAAGCTCCTCACGAGGACAGACAGGAACTGTAACAAAGAATTACCCAAATCCAGAGAGAAAGAAACAATGTAAACTAGTGCAAAGTTTAAGGTTCAGGGGCCCAGAGGCGCCTTCCTCTCTCACTTGGTACAGCTTGTATCCCGGATGGAGAAGCTCTAGCTGGAGCTCCTCCAGGCACTTCCTCCTCACCGAGAAGGGACTTTACAAGGTGGGTACCCACCTGGCTTTGTGTTTTAGCTTCCTGTCTCTCACAGGGCCTGATGGTGGCATCTCCACCTGTCTCCCAGAAGCTGCAATTATCTGCCTCTCCAACCCTCACTGGGCCTGACTGAAAATGCAGAGGCGGGGTCACACCTGGCCTCGGGGCTGTTTCCTAGCCACGACTCTAATTGCTACTCCATGTGCCCCATTCAGACTCGATTCCCTTCCAAGTCTCAGCTTAACCGCCTGCCGCTTTCAGAGTTCTGCGTTCTCAGAAGTTCAAACTCTTCTGACTTGAAGAGAAAGTTTGTGGTACATACAATTCCATACTTTAAGCCTGGTGTTAGTTGCTAAACAACATACGGAGAGCTGCCAGGCGTGGTGGCGCACTCCTTTAATCCCAGCACTCGGGAGGCAGAGGCAGGTGGATCGCTGTGAGTTCGACCAGCCTGGTGTACAAAGCGAGTCCAGGACAGCCAAGGCTACACACAGAGACCTGTCTCAAAAACAAAACAACAAAAAACAAACCAAAACCAAAAACCAACCAAACAACAACAAGAGCTGGGTACCTTAATAAAGAGGACTCTTTCTTTCTTTCTTTCTTTCTTCTTCTTCTTTTTCTTCTTCTTTTAGACAGGGTCTCATTATGTAGCTCTGGCTGTCCTAGAGCTCGTTATGTAGACCAGGCACAGAGATCCTCCTGCCTCTGCCCTGCCCCCACCATGCCCACCACAGCATGTCCAGCAAGAAGAAAAAAATAGCTTATTTTGTTTGAAATCCTGAGGGCCAAAAGCAAGACTGTTCATTCTACAGGGATGACGTCATGCAGATTGGCACCATGGGAGTGCTTGTTCTCTTGTAACAGCTCACGCCTGTGGGAACCAGCTGGGGCCGTCCCATGAGGACTGCACCAATCTCTCTGAGTACCACATCTCCAAATGACTTTCCTGTAGGCTCCACCTCACAGAACCCAACAGGTCACACAAGAGATCAAGCTTTCAGCAATGAACGCAAATATTTCCCACCACAGCACCTGCTCAGAGCCTGATGAGTGGTGAGCGGCAACGCTGTGTCCTTCCCTCAGCTGCCTCTCGGATCAGAGTACCACCGCCATGTTAGCTACAGCTGTAGCTAGACTACTGGCCGCAGCGCCTCAAGCCTGTCTGGGAGAATTTCTGTTGAATGGATTTTAGCAAAAGGTTAAAGAAAATGGTGGGCGAAACGGTCGATGGAAATGCTGCTGTCCCCTGAGGGTTCGTGGGGCTGGCCCTACAGGGTCCTGTCCTCAGCCTCCTTATTTCTTCCTGCCTTCTTCTCTTCGTGGGGACCGTAATGATGACTAGAAGCCTGTTTTCCTCAGAAAGTGGCACTGATGGGCACATTCATGGTTGCCCTAAAGTAACAGACCTGGGCACAGAGCTCAGGACCCAGGCCAACTCTAGGATTTCCTTCTAGTCTCGATCTCAGGCCAGATCAAGACAGCAAATAACAACTTAGAAAAGGCAAAAAGAGACGATAGCTCCCTGTAGTTAATGAGAGGAACGAAGGAGGCGAAAGCAAAGACCTACAGGATTGCGTGGGGGCCCAAGGCCTCCTACTGTGAGCCCATGTTAAGCACCCTTTGATAAAAGGGGCCGGGAAAGGGGAACTGAGGAAGCCAAGGCTCCGCCCCAGTTCAGATATGACATGCAGGTTGGCCGGTCTCACGCTCTTCTGTTCCTGATGGCTCTGGTTCAGACTTGAGTCAGTGCCCACTCTCAGGCACACCTCTGAGGCTCTGCCCACACCATCTACTCCCACCAAACTTTCTCCTACCAGGAAAGTTCTGGGGGCAGCTGTCAACATTAGCTTGGTACTAATAGCTGGCTAATTCGTGCTGTACCCCTTGATTCTAAAGTGAGAATTCATGCATCCCTATTAGCTATGGATGAAGTGAGAAGCTAGCAAGCTCCTGCCAGGGGCTCCGCGTACACTCCAGCTAGGCTGAGTCTATATGGAATACGCTAATGCACAGCCCAGATCAGATGCACAGCACACGGGAGACTATCAACCATGTACCCTCAGGCTCATGGTGCTGCCCGGAGCTACAGCAGCCACTGTGGCCTGGCATACTGAGAGGGGAGTAGGCTGGATATGTCTAAGCCAGGAAAAGATCCAGATTCAAAATTCCAACTACAGTTTCTAGTACTCCAGCAACTACGTGCCACTTCTGCCAACAGTAAAGCTGTCTCATTTGAAGTTGGGTACCGTCTGTACGAAATTTCTCCTGCTTCCTGTATAAAATACTAGCCTGGTGTCTGCACAGGACAGACTAGATGAAAGGTTCTCTCTCAAGCAAACTGCCTTTTGCTGAAGTGAACATGTAGTTGGAATTCCACTGTGAACACGAAGCACAGCGAAGCGAGAGCCCATGGGCACAACTGAGGAAGGATGGATACGCTTAGTTTGGAGGGCCAGAGCATCTGTCTGGTGGCTTTTCTGGTCATATCTAGCAAACCTGCTTTACAGTCCTCCAAAAACTAAGGTAAATATAGCTGTCAGGGATGTGGCTCAGTTGTTTTTAGCTCTGAGAGAGGGAATGAGAGAATTAATAACAGAAGAAAAATGCCATAGGCATAAATATCCATAATTTTATTTACATTTTCTGGGTGTGCATGCACCCTGACAAATATATCCACGGACACCTGATTGGGAAACATAATTTTTTGTATGTTTTTCTTGTGGGAAAAACATACAAAAACTTATTTAAGAGGCTCTGCAATGAGCTAAGCCAGTCGTTAGGCATTTTCTTAGTAATTAATCTAAACTTGAGAGCATAAACTGTTGACAGCCACATTGCTAGATGTGAGAAAGCAAAGCTGCTCCTGAGGCTTAAGAAGGTGAGAGAAACATTCACGGAAGAGGTGGGCTTTGCTTGTGACCAACACCAAGTGTTCGGACATGGGGAGGGGTGGGCATGACTAGGCTGTGCAGGTCCCTGTGTCTCAATCATCAGTGCAGCTTTCCTACTTGGGAGCCTTAAGTAGGGCAAACTTAATCATGCCTAAAATCATCACCAAACTAACCTCCTGATGCTATCCAATTCCACATTGCAACCAACCTTAAAAATGTGCACATGTGTTTGTGTGTCTGTGTGTGTGCATGTGTGTCTATGTGTGCATGTGTGTGTCTGAGTATGCATAGGTGTGTGTCTGTGTGTGTACAAGTGCCTCTGGATGGCCGAGGAAACCAGAAGAGAGCATCGGTCATTTGGAGACAGAATTACAAGGAGTTGTGAGCCTCCATTAGGGTCTGGCAACCCAGCTCAGTTCCTCTACAAGAGCAGCCAGTGTTCTAAGCCGCCGAACCGTCTCTCAGGTCCCTTCAGACAACTTAAGAAACCCTACTTAGGCAGGGGCTCAAACAAAGCCACCACTATCTAAAGGACCGCTAAAGTGTGCCTCCTTTTCCACTCCCAAATCTGGGTGAGGCCAGATTTTCTTCATCAGCTTCAACTAAGACAACATATTTCGACAGATTCCAATTACGTCTACAGCGGATAGGGGAGTCAGCTGTCTCCCATTACAGCCGACACAGAAAGGATCTGTGGAATTCCAACACAGCACCCTTCTTATGCAATATCATTGGCTCTGGAAAATATAGTTATTTTTATTTTTATAGAAGTATGCAAGTTGTATAATGGTGTTAGTATTTTTTTTTAATAAAGGAATTAAAAAGAACTTATAAAGCCTCCTTATTATTACAATAAATACTGCTGAAAACATCAGATCTAGTTCTTGCCGAACAGAGGCTCCCCAGTTTCCAAAACAGCCAGGGGTCCCTGGGCAGTGGCTCCTGTTCACTAAGTTCACGTTGCCAGAGCACTGCCCGGTCCTCTTGTCCTCTTGCTCTGGCGTGGGACCCAGTCTACTGCCTGTGTTTCTGTATCAGCCGCCCTTGCGGCATTTAGCAGCTCTGGTAGTTTACCCAGGAAGTTAACAGCAAAGAAAAGCAAAGGAAGGCTTGTCTCACACATTGGCTGTGAATGTGCCTTTAGCACATGACTGATGACACTTAACAACACCCCCAAAGCACACTCTTAATGGAAAGGAAGTTTCTGTGCTGTGGGAAGGCTGTGGTCACCTCTGGCATCCTCAAAACAACAGCTCTGCCTGGCTGCCTCCCTTCATTCCTTTGTTATTTTTACTGCCCTTAGCTTTTTAATTACACTTTAGGGGGTCTGTATACTGAGCCGTTCCATTCCATTCAGTGGTGTCAAACAGTGAGGTGGTTATTTTGAAGTTCTTCCCTTGGTGGATTTCGCACGCTCTGAAAATTGTAATGTCTTAGTTTTTGCAGTTTTGTGGTGCTGGGAATGGGACCCAGGGCCTTGCTGAACACGGGCTACATGCCCACCTCACTTCCAAGCTAGAAGCTTCTTCTGTGCTGCTATAGAAAATGGCAAGATGAAAACTTTTCCTCCCACTCAGCCGGCTGTGAATAAAAAGGGCCATTCCCACCCGAATCAAAAATGACTTTCCTTGGCTCCCTTGGCAGACGCGTGAAGACCTGGACCAACTGCCAAAGTACCCACTTCCGGCTAGTTTGTGTGTGGTTTGTTCGGAAACAGCCCCACGTGGACTCTGAGCACAGTGGCGTCAACAAAGGCTGTCCGTGGGGTGGAGGCAACAATGACCCGGCAGGTCACCCGCTGGGACGCATACACAGCCTGTAAGCAGTGGGAAGGAGTGCCCTCGGACCTGAAGGCCAGCCCGAAGATGTGGGATCAGCTGACGACATCGCTCGTGCCTATAGAAAAGAGTGTTCCTAAATCAGCCAAGGGTCCTGCAAGCATGGCGGTCCAGGCTTATGGACGCCCCAGGAACGGGTCTCAGCCGTGCTCACCTTCTCAAATGCCGCCCACTCCTTTCTTCGATATCCTTGCTTCTCTCTTTGGACACACCGCATGTTTTGCTTATTTCAATAGTTCTTAAAATTTCTAGGCCAGATTATTTGAGTAATTTACCCCCAAGGTTTAGTACTGAAATCGTATACACTTCGTTTAAGGTTAAATAGCTCCCTCTGGTGGCTGCTAAGGGAAGTTAGTCTTGTGGGTTTGGAAAGCTCTTGAGAACCAAACTTTCAATTTGTATGTTTACCTCTTCCTACTCCTCTGGTGGGAAGTTTTATTTAAGATAAAGATCTTATTTTCATGCTGAGAATAAATATAAGTTGTTTCAATATTTACATTAACACTTTCCATATCGTACTTTTGTTTTGATTTGTTTTTCAAGATAGGGTTTCTTTTTTTTTTTTATTTTATTTATTGCATATGAATGCTTTATCTGCAGAAGAGGGTATCAAATTACATTATAGATGGTTGTGAGCCACCATGTGGTTGCTGGGAATTGAACTCAGGACTTCTGGAAGAGCAGGCGGCGCTCTTAACCACTGAGCAATCTCTCCAGCGCCCGAGGACAAGGTTTCTTTGTGTAGCCCTGGCTGTCCTAGACTCACTCTGTAGACCAGGCTGGCCTCAAACTCATGGAGATCCACCTGCCTCTGCCTCCTGAGTGCTGGGATTAAAGCCGTGCACCTCTACTCCTGGCCACATCTTGTACTTTTAAATGTGCTTATAAATACTAGCATATGCATGTTTTATTAGGTGAAAGTGAAAAGCTTTTCAGAGGTAGCATATACTGTCCCAGCACATGGGACAGATTAGCTCCAGAAACTCCACAGCATGGCAAGCATTGGTAGATTTTTAAATGCACAGTGTCAGTGAGGAATAGGTTAAAAGTTACAGCATTATCAATAGAGAGCCAAACCCTCCAAAGTAGGTAGGTTTCATGTTGAGAGGGAGAAGCCATCTGCAGCAGGCCAGGCCTGGCTGGTGGTGGACCCCAATGTCCCACAAAGCGAGCTGGAATCCACACACCGCACAATACGGCAGGGGGGTGGTGGGGGGTAGGGGGGTGGTGTCTGAACTTTGTCTCCGCCTGGTCAGAAAACCTCAGAGAAGGACTGAAAAGGAAAGTGGTGAGACCTGCTTCCACCAGTCCCCACCCCTCCAGCCCTCCCCTCCCCCACCACGGAGCTGGAAGAACACCTGGAATTGCTACTGTAATGGCCACAAGCTTTGCCTACACACAGGGAGCTGCTTCCCTCCAGTTTCCTTTGATAGGAAGGGACCTCGAATCTGCTGAGGTTTCTAGAAACTCTCTCCAAACAACAGGACATTTTGGACTCACTCTATAAGCCTTTCTGTTACAATTAAAAAAAAACACCTGACCTCAGAGAAGTGCCTTCATTAATCTTCATTCTAATTATAGTGTATGTGTAGGAGAAAACAGAGAGACTATATTTTGTGAAGTTCTCTTAAAGAAAAGTTAATAATCATGCTGCTTATGACACTTAAAACTATTTTATAATGGAGCTAGGTGTAGTGGCGCATGCCTTGAGTCCCAGCACTCAAGCAGAGGCAGGCAGATCCCTGTGACTTAGAGCCCAATCTGGTCTACATAGGGAGTTCCAGGCCAGACAAGGCTATCAATCGAGACCTTGACTAAAAAATAAAAAATACAAACAAACAAAAATAAACACCAAAAATAACAGCAAATTATACATAAACATACAGCTCGAAATGAATTTACAAAACAAAACAGGTTGTAACCGGTTCCATTGGCAGTTCTTACAATCTGCATGAAAACATGGGTGTTCAGTTCAGAGGCCACAGAAGTCTGACAACCTGAGTCAACTCCTGGGGGCCATACGATGGAAGGAGGGAATCAACTCCCACAATTTGTCCCTTTGCTCTTCATGCCCATGCTGTAGTATGCACGCGTGTGCGCACGCGTGCGCACACACACATACACACACACACACACACACACACACGCCATACAGTTAAAAAGAAATAAATATGCAACATAGATGCACCTTCTTTAGAAGCATAGTAGCTCCTCTGAATTGCCCAAGGTCTAGTGATACTGAGATTCACCCAGACAAATGCACTGGAATGTTCTCCATCCTAAATTATACCAGTGTTTTAAAGCAAACCAAGCAAATGGTTGTACATTGTCATCGTCTCTTTTCATCTGAATGTGCATCAAGCAATTTGGCAGAGAGCTAACTCACTCATAGCTAGTGCACAGTATATGCAAAACTTTGTACCTAAATGCCGTAATGGTTCCTCACCACCACCACACAAGTACCGAGTTTGAATTGTTTGGTAAAATGTGCCAGTGAGGAACTGGGGAGATGGGAGTTGGTAAAATACTTGCTTCATAGCCATGAGGCCTGAGTTCGGATCCCTGGCACACCACGTAGAAATTGCAAAACCCAGATGTGGCAATGTACACCTGTGATCCCAGAGCCAGGGCGATGAGACAGGAGATTTCCAGAGCTCGCTGTTTAGTCCATCATTTTGGTTTTAATGACTTAAGTTTGTCATGATGGGGACTGCAGCGGGGGGTTTAGAGATGGAACTCACAGTGGGGGAGGGTGCTGGGACTGTCTTCAAGGAGGAGGGGTACCTGGGAGTGCTGCTGGGACCAGAGCCTGGATTAGCCTGAGAGACAATGGGGTAAGATGACAGATTACAGGTGGGAGAGAGGGGCTCTGAGGCTGCTTCTGGGGATGCTCATTTAGGGGGAAACCTTCAATAGTTAGCTCACTGTGACTAGAGAAGAGACTAGGCCTGCAGGGAGTGGCAAGACTGAGGCTAAGGGGATGCAGTCACTGGATGGCTTGCTGATGCCTCACAGGCCTCACAGGCCTCGCAGGCCTCACAGCCTGGCCTGGGGGTGCCATGCTCACGACTGCGCTTTTCCAAGGTGCCTACTAATCAAGAGTTCAAGGAGGGGAACTAGCTCAGAAGCAGAGTTATCCCTAAATTGTTCTTGGCACTGAGGTCTATGCTAAAGAAAGAATTTCTGGAATATATAGTCCAGCTCAAAATATGTATGTTTTAGAGGAAGCTTGTATCCTAACAGGATGGATGGGTGGGTGGATGGATGGATGGATGGGTAGGTGGGTGGGTGAGTGGATGGATGGATGGGTGAATAGGTAGGTGGCTGGGTGGGTGGATGGATGATGGGTGAATGAATGGATGGATGGGTAGGTGGGTGGGTGGGTGGGTGGGTTGATGGGTGGATTAATTTTCTCCCAAAGGTTTCTTGCAGAATTCATCGTTTAGATCTGTCCAATGAAATGTCTTGTTCTGCAGAAAAACTTGGATATGGCTATGAACATTCAGAGCCCAGTATGAAACCTCCGTCAGAGCAATACAAGTTCCAGGGACTGTTTAACAGGAAAGAGAGCTCACCCAAAACTCAAATAATGGATGTGTAAATTACCTGTTATGGTTTGGATTGTAATACAATTTTATCTATCTATCTATCTATCTATCTATCTATCTATCTATCTATCATGTATATTTATTTATTTACATAGGGTCTCCTATGTCACTATGTAGCATGGCTAGCCTGGAACTTTCTGTATAGCTCATGCTGATCCACCCACCTCTGCAATACTACTTGAGATCTTAGTGACGGCGGAGAAGTGACAGTAGCAGGCACCTTACTAACCTGTCACTTGACAACAGAATCATGGCTACTCACAAAACTGCTGCTGGTCTCTGTCGATCACACTGGAAACGAAGAAATGTCACTGGCACCACTGGTCGCTCGGTCCAGCCCAACTGTCCACTTCCCATGATTCTCAGGGAAGTAATTTCCAGCGGGTTGTCAGGCAGCCAAACAGGTGATAAGTGTGTAAGCAACAGCGCAGCGTCTGTCAGAAGGTCCACTGTAAAGGTCAAGAGGGTGGAAGTCTTACGGAAGGAAAAATGTCAGCTATGCCGTTATGGGTGAGAGCAGGAATCCACTCCTCCATTGTAAAAAATGTCCAGGCTGCCACTTGCTCAGCCTCAGATCCAAAGTTTTAAAGCTGGCTTGCAAATTGAAAAGAATGCGCATTGCTTGGGAGATGACCCTCTGTGTTTTGAGTGGCCTCAGAGCCATTAAAAAGATGCTTTTCAGCTGTTCTTAACCATGTTGACTTTCTGAAGAGTTTTGCGAGCAAAACATCTTCTCTGTGCCTCTCTCGCATCTCATTTCCAACCCCAAGTGATTGAAACACAGGAATTCACTCCCTTATCAGATAGTCATGTGGTTACAAGTGTCCCAAGCTAATGTACGTGCCCCTAAACTTCCTCGAAATTATCCTTTTCTTTTTTATTTTGATAGAGGATCTTATGTAGCCCAGGCTAGCCCCAAACTCACAGTGTAGCAGTGGATGCCCTGGGCCCCCTGATCTTCCTGTTTTTACCTCCCACACACTGGAACAGCAGGCATGTGCCATCACACCCAGCTACTGTTTTTGTTGGGGATCTGCGCACGCATTCCATGTCTCATACTTAAATACGAGCTCTTGCCCCGTGGCCATGCAGGTAGGCACCAACTGAACACCGAGTCTATGGTATAGCTTTGGTATGTTAGTCTATGGTAAAGTTACGAGACCACTCTTGAAGAGTCCTTATTCTTGCCTCTAAACCTACATGTATCTTTCATAAACACAGTCCTATCCATCTGTCAATCAATTCATCTATCAGACGGTATGAGAATTTGAAATTTGAGCATTGTATGAGGTTCCTAAAGAAAAAAAAAAAAAGCTAGTTTGCAATAAAACCCTGATGCATTTCCTGCTGTCATTGGTTCCTCCTCCTGTGAAGTCAGAGAAGTAGGTTCCTTCAGACTAAGGGTGCTCTGAGAAATAACTCACATTGAAGCTTTAAAGTCAGAAGCAAGTTGGCAAACATTTCAGATCTGTCGTGAAGAGACAGTGAGGTAGAGGACGCAGGTGGACCAGAAACCCAAAGTCCAGGGCCTGGCTTTGCACGTTCACTGCAAATCCGATGGCGGGAAGGAGTTCTCTGTCTAACGCGGTCAGTGGGCAGCTGGCCTTCTGGGCTACTGTGATTGTCGTTCAGAACGTTGGGGGCCATGCTGGGTCTACTCTCTACTGCTGTGATAAACCGTTTGAGCAGAGCGACCTGGCGAGGAAAGGGTGTGTTTCACCCCACAGCTTACAGCCACTGCTGAGGACAGTCAGAGAGGGAGCTCAGGACCAAAGCAGCCTCCATGGAGGAGTGCCACAGAGGAGTACTTCCTGCCAGCTTCTGTCCGGGGCTCTCTCAGCTTGCCTTTTTATAAAGCCAGGACTACCATGCCCAGAAATGCCACTGCCCACAGTAGCCTGGACCCTCCTACATCAGTCATTAACTGGAAACAAAACAAAAAACCAAAACAAAACCCACAGACATGCCTATAGGCCAATCTGGTGGAAGGGATTTCTCAGTTAATATTTGGTCTTGTGTCAAGTTGATAAACAAACAAACAAACAAACAAAAAACCTAATCTAACTAGCTCAGGTGCTCAGCCTTTGATGACTGAACAATAGCTTATGTGTAATCTAAGAGCAAATACTTTGCATTCACCAAAAGATACCGTGATTCTACAGCTGTGCCGTTAATGAACCGCTTCATAAAATCTGCTGGGTGCACGTCACTTGCAATTAGCCTCGTGTTGGAAGCGGCCTGTGGTGTGCGAGGAACTGACTCTAAGGAGGAAGGAGCCTCATTCCAGCTTTCTTAAATGCTGGGACTTCTCAAATGGTTGTTGTTATCATCAAAGGCTCTTCGTGCCTCCCAAGAAAAAAAATCCCAATCCTCGCAGTCTAGTCAAGCCAGATTTCAAAGCTGATCACACCACCGTCCTTGTGTGCACTCCACTTACTACTGGAACAGTCGCTCTTCTTCGAAGCCTTATTTTGTCCAACCATCTTCGCTTATAAACCTGATTAGCTTGAGGCCCAGAAATGGAGCTGTTTCTGGTTCCAAAGAAGCCACCTTCAAGGTTTCCATCAAGAGAAGTTAATATAGCACCTCCCTTGATATGGTGCGCGCCCGCACCATGCACACACACACACACAAACAAACAAACTCCACAGTCACACAGCTGTATTTATTTATGGACCACTATGGGAGAAAATACTCCAAAGAGAACAATCTGACAGGTATAAATCATGGTGATGACAAAGTTGACTAACACTGAGCCTCACTTCTAGACATTTACCGCGGAGGTAGGCAGCGCAATAAGGCATCCAGGACAGCTGAACAGCACTTGTAACAGGCTCCCAGACCTTAGCAGAACTGAGGCCATGATGGATGTGCCAGTCAGGCCTTGGAAGCCAGCACTAGGCAACAACACCTAATCCATCAAAGACCTGATCCATCAAAGTCCATCGGTCTAGTTTCTAGATGCACCAACCTTGCTTTTTGGCTTCTGTAGTTCTGTTTCTGGCTAATTGTTATTGCTAACTGAGGTAGGTCACCTTAGGATATTGTCTTTGTGCTTAAAAGTTTACGCTGAGAGAGGTGCTGGAGGGATGGCCCAATGGTTAGGAACAATGGCTGCTCTTCTGGAGGACCTGGGTTCAATTAGCACCCACATGGCAGCTCACAGCTGTCTGTAACCACAGCTGCAGAGGATTCAACCCCCACACACAGACATACGTGCAGGCAAAACACCAATGCATGTAAAATAAAAATAAAGAAAACTTGAAAGAAAAAAAAAAGTTTACCTCAAGGAAGGCTCAGGATGGCACTCACGTTCCAAACACCTAGCGTAGTCGCAGGCTGCTAATGAAGACTTTCTGTGGGCTTGAACCCATGCCCGAGTGGTCTTCTCTGGTGGATAGCTCACAATACACCAAGGGGCATCTCATTTATAGCAGTGCCTAGCCAGGCCCTGAGGGGACGGCCCATGGACCCCATACTCTGATGCTTATTTTCATCCGCATCTAGCCAGGCCCTGAGGGATGGCTCAGTGTGCTCCACACTCTCTACCGTAGAGTCGGAGAAGACCTGAGGGACAGTCTTCCTTCAGGGCAATTCTAGAGTCTCCTGGGGCTGCTTTTTGCCACTTCCCATCCTTGTGGTCTCATTGGGTAACTGGAAGGATGGGTACACCCCGAAGAGGAATACAAAGGCCTCATCTGTCTGCATCTCAAGCCGCAAAATGTCCCTGCAAAATGCATCAGAAGCTTCCCCCACGCCTTGCCCCAACCAAGTTCTGTCTGCTCTGTGGAGAGCAGCTGTGTGGTGTCTTGTGTGCATTTTAGGGAGTGTGACATGTCAACTTTTTTTGTTTCTAATGGAAAAAAAATTAAGACAACGGCAGAGAGCCAGGCATGCATTTAGTTCTAGCAGTCAGGAGGCAGAGGCAGAGGCAGGCAGATTTCAGTGAGTTCAAGATCAGCCTGGTCTAAATAATGAGACCCTGGTCTTGGAGCAAACTAACAAAGAAACAAAGGCTGAGCAGGTATCTGATTTACCCTCTCACTTTAAGAAACAAACAGGCCTCAAACCAATTCAACTGTATGAAACAACGGTTTTCAAATACCAGGTCACAGGCAACCCATGGTTGTGGCCTCTGAGAAGTGATTAAAAAAGGAGGGAAACCCTTTTTGTTGTCAGAGTCACTGTCCAGAGGGGATTTTCCAGCTGTAGCTCAGGAGGTAAAAGTGGGATGGAGCTGGGTGTCTGGGAGGACAGGCTACTACACTGGGCTGTGACTGAGGACTAGGGTTCAGTGTTGTCTGCAGCGTACTTCAGGATGCCCCAGCTCCAGCTACACACCCTACACAATAGAAGCCGACACCACAGCATACTTTTTCGTTCTTGGATGAAAAATAAGAATCCACTCCTACAGTACATAAAATGTAAAGTATCTAAAATAGCCCGAATGTGGAGCATCTGGTTTGGAGACTTAGAAAGCTACAATTCTTAGGACAAGCTGGTATGGTGGAGAGATGGGAAACTAGTAATTGCACAGAATTGCATCTAGAAATAGATCATATATGTGGTTGATTGATTCTCAGCAAAAATGCACAGAGAATTTAGTGGAAAAACCAAATTATTTTGTCAGAAAATAGTGGTAGACCAGATGAATATTTCTTTTTTTCTTTCTTTCTTTCTTTCTTTCTTTCTTTCTTTCTTTCTTTCTTTCTTTCTTTCTTTCGCCTTGGCAGTCCTAGACTGGTTTTGTAGACCAGGCTGGCCTTGAGCTCACAGAGATCCACGTACCTCTGCCCCGCTCAGTGCTGGGATCACAGGCGTGCGCCACCGTGCCCAGCTCAGATGGACATTCTTTTGCAGAAAGAGGAAGCACAACCATGTCTGCACCCTATGTGAAAATCTGCTCAGGGGCATCACAGGTCACCAGCAAAACCTAGCTGTGTAATTGGTACCAAGGACACTGAGGTCCCTTCTTGGGGGTCTTAGTCTCATAATAAAAGGATTTAAGAATGAACTCTTTTAACAGTAGCTTGAGGACAATTTTATTAGTCTTGATTTTAAAAGACCAGGGCGGGGAAAAGCCTGTGCCTGGAGGAGGAGTTAGAGATAAGAAGGGGAAAGCCGTGAGTTAAGCTGGGGTGGAGTCAGCCATGGCCACGCAGCAGGGATGGGCAGGGGCTTTTAAGATCAAGGAGCCCAAGGTACTAGGGAAAGCATGTTCAGAACAGAGTCAGACTGTGATTACAACCTATGCCTTTCTGAGCTATTCCGGAAAGTCAGCAGACTTACCATCCTCAGAATGGCTTGAGATGAACCCACTTTCCTGGGAAAGGCCTTTGGCTAGGTGACTGATGCCCAGCTGAAACATCAGGTCCCCATGTAGGCCAGAGAGATTCCATTCTCTTGACCAGAAGGCATTTTCCCTTAATGGGCTTTTACTGCTCTGAGTCATTGGCTTCTGTAGCAACATTTAGGGGAAAATCACTGCTGATCCTGGATTAGGAAAGGATTTCATAAGTACGATAAAATATGCAACCCATGAAAGAAAACAATGAAGGAATGGAACGGTCTCAGGTTTGGAACTCAAGGGGGACTCTAAGGCACGTTGTCCTTTCAGGTAAAAAGTTTAACAGAAGTTATTAATGCCATGGCATACAGACAGAAGCATGGCTGGGGTGCTGAAGGGGATTCAGACCTACAGGCAAGGCGTGGGACCTTTTTTACAGGTCTCAGAGGAAAATGGAGATTTCACAGCACAGGTTTGCAGACAGACTGTGGACATGGGGCAAGGAGGGAATTCTGGGTAAGGAATAGGTGCCTCTGAGGGTGTCGGGGAGGAGGGGCACATTTAATTAAGGTCTGCTAATTCTTGTCTTTATAATTTTGGAGGAGGTAGCCCTCTGCTGTCCCTGAGACTGGCAACACAGAGTTTGTAAGCATCCTGTAATCCAGACACTTGGGGAATGTTTCCAGACGCACAGACAGGCTATTAGCAGGCTGCTAGCATTTCCTTTCAAGAAAGCCCTGCTGTGTTGGTGTATGTGGCCTGACTGGCCTGGAGCCTCAGACCTAACAGCATAAAATTTTATCGAAATTAAGAACTCCAGCTCTTTAACATACACTGTTAAGAAAACAATTTTATTAGTTTGATGAGATAGATAGCTCAGCAGATACAGGTGCCTGCAGCCTCAAGCCTGGTGACACAAGTCCAGTCCCCAAGGACCACGTGATGGAAAGCGTGAATGATCCCTGAAAGCTGTCCTCTGACCTCCACTGGCAGGCTGTGGCATGTGTGTGGATGTGCACTCACACACCCGCACCTAAATAAATAAGTAAATAAGTGCAATAAAAGTTTATTAAAGAAAATGAAAAGGTAAGTCGTAGAATGGGAAACAACATTTGCAAACTATGTATTTGGTTAAAGACTTACCTAGAATATATTTAGAAATGACTCTATTGTAACAACATGAAAACAGACAAAATAGTTGGATAGACATTTTATTAAAGGAGACATATAGATGGAAAAACTGAGTACATAAAGAAGGCTCAACCTCACCAACCATCAAGGAGGTGCAAGTGACTAAGACTTTTTTTTAAAGCTGTTGTTACCAAACATTAAGATCGTGGGTCCCAGAGAACCTACCACCGCTGCTTTCCTGAACAAATACACCCTCTATGGAGGGGTGGCTCTCACCCCTCATCAATAAAGCTTCTTTTTGCAACAAAAGATGACTGTTACAAAGATCCAGAGGTAACCAAAAGGCAGAGAGAATAAGTAACCAAGGGCTGCGCAACCACAACTGATACACCTGCAACATAACCCCAGTACCCAAAGCTCAGATAAAAAAAAAATCACAAAAAAAGGGTGGAAGGATTGTAATCATCAGACATCGGGACACCATCTGTCTTAGTTAGGGCTACTACAGCTGTGGTGAAACACCACCACCGAAAAGCAAGTTGGGGAAGAAAGATTTTATTGGACTTACACTTGCACATGATAATTTATTATCAAGGAATTCAGGACAGGCAACAAGCAGGGCAGGAACCTGGAGGCAGGAGCTGATGCAGAGGCCATGGAGGGGTGCTGCTTGCTGACTTGCTCCTCGTGGCTTGCTCAGCCTATTTGCTTATAGAACCCAGGACCACCAGCACAGGCATGGCACCATCTACCACAAGCTGGGCCCTCTCCATCAATCACTAATTTTAAAAATGTCCCACAGCCAGATCTTATGGAGGCATTTTCTCATTTGAGGTTCCTTCCTTTCAGATGACTCTAGCTTGTGTCAAGTTGACATGAAACTAGCCAGAACACCTGCGGCAAGGTATGACAGAGAAAATGCTCACATGAAATCTCAGCAATACAGTTATCTGAACAATGGCAATGTTAACTGACACATTATTTATAGGTTATTATAATTATTTAATTACTTATATAAGTATTTAATCATTATGTCATAATTATTTAATTAATAACAACATAACTATTAGTGTTGTTTTGTTATATTGTCATTATAATAGCATTTAAATATGATAAAATAACAATGATATTTAATTAGTTGGAGGTCTTGGGGCTGAGAGATGGCTCAGTGGTTAAAAGCACTATCTGTTCTTCCACAGGATCTGGGTTCAATTCCCAGCACCCATAAAACACGTTACAACTGTCTGTAACTCCAGTTCCAAGTGATCAGACACCCTTATACCAATGTACATTTTTAAAAAAGAGCTAGAGGTCTTGATTTGGGAAGGAATAATAAGGCATGGGAGGAGTTAGACAGGAGGGAGAGAAGGGTGGGAGTGATGTAGATGCAATCAGTGGTCATGTAGGAAATTAATAAAAAAAAATACAAATTACAGGATAAAGCAAACCAAGAAACACATACACACACATGCACACACACACACTTGCACACACGTACACACATACACATGCACGCACAACACGCACACACACACACGCACACACGTACATGCATACACATGCACACACACACACATACACACACACACTCAAAACTACAAAGAATGTAAAGTCACTGGGGCACTCACTGTTAGTGGAGTGTGAAATGGCATTAAAGTCGTTGGAAATTAGTTAGCTGTTTCTCTCTCTCTCTCTCTCTCTCTCTCTTTCTCTCTCTCTCTTTCTCTCTCTCTCTGCTTTTTGAGACAGATTCTCTCCGTGTAGTTCTAGCTGACCTGGACTCACTCTATAGCTCAGCAAAACCCACTTTAGACTTCAGATCCACAGAACTATAATAAACAGGTGGTTCTTACTATTAGCTAATAAGCCGGGTCCTTCCATGGCCTCCGCTTCAATTCCTTTTGAGTTCCTCCCCTGAATTCCCTCAGTGATGAACTGTGACATGAAATGTAAGCCACATACACTCTTTCCTCCCCAAGTTGTTTTTTGGTCAGAGCTCTACTCTCCCTACCCCACCTCCAAATAGAGAGAAAACTAGGACAAAGCCCGAGAGATTCCCTTGTTCCCACCCTCACCCCCAGGGCTGGGTTTACAGGTGCATGAAACCACACCCAGCTGTGAAAAATTATGAGTCTGCGTGTGGTGTGTCCATAAAGTATATATGCCTGAAGGTCTTAGAGGGGTCTTTGGAGCTTGGGTTATAGGCATGTGTTTGCTAGTTTTATGTCAATTTGACACAACCTAGAGTTATCTGAGAATAGGGGAGCACAATTGTGAAAACACCTCCATAAGACTGGCCTGAAGGCAAGCCTACAGTGTTATTGTCTTGATTAATGATTGATGTGGGAGGACCCATCCTGCAGAGGATGGCGCCACCCCTGGGAAGGTTGTTTAAGGGAGCAGGCTGAGCAACCACAAAGAGCAAGCCAGCTCCAGTGCCACGCCTTTCAGTTTTATCCTCCTCATGGTCTCTAACCCTCTGCAACTGCGAGCCTCAAAATCAGATGCTTTCTTTTGTAAGCATCCTCGGTCATGGTGTTCTGTCACAGTAACGTAAAAGCACCTAAGACAAAGTCATTGGGTGTTCAATGCTTGGCGAGCTATTGCGGGAGCTTGGAGATGCTACTGAGAGCAATGCAGGCGATAGACGGCTGGCTGGTGAAGTTTTCAGAGGAAATTTTGGGAGTCCCTGCTTAGTATTTTCCATTAAGAAACTGTTGTTCTGGGCATTTAAGTCTGATGAATTGGCTATAACAAACAAGCCACCAGAATTTCTAAAACAAAAGCTTTGCTGAGCTGGGATGATTGATGCTGGTCAGTTGGAGCTGAGGAGTTAGTGGTGATTAGGAAGAGACCAGCATCCAAGGTAAAATCTTCTGGGAAGTATTTCCTGAGGGTCAGCACACAGAAACTGTGTTCTGGATGGGAGCCACAGCTGTACAGCTCATGTTGGCAGTGAGGTTTGCTAGTGTGTGAGGGTCACCCAGGTGGTACCGGTTTTGAAGGCGTGGGATAGTCCTGGAGGGCAGCTGGTGAAGGAACAGCCACAGTAGCAGTGAAAACCTTAGACTGGAATGGGTCATGGAGAAGTTGAGGCTTTCCACCATATGGGGCATGGTCAGAGTCCCTGAAGAAAGCCCAGGGGAGGACACTGATGAAAGTATTAGCTCAGTTGCAGTGGAGATTGTAGTGACATTTTTGAGAATTCGGGAATTTTGATTTTTTTCAAAAACACAGGCATATTTATAAGAATGTGCTTTTGTTTTAGTCACAGGTGTAGGGATGTGGGGCTGCTTCAGATTGCCCACAGAAACTGACTATGATTTGCCTTGCACTCTAGCAGAAACATGTTTTTGCCAGCTGCAGATTTTTTTTTTTTTTTTTTTTTTTTGTGATTGTGTGATATTGGAATTCCTGAAACCATTCAGAGGATACATAAATGTGAGGGCCCTGAGAGGCATGGTGTGGGTAATTGTTGGTCATTTACAGAGGTTGGTTGTCGTTTGTTAGTAGCCACAGTCAAAGAAGAATCAAAAGGAAAGAAATTAGATTTAGGGATTCTCTCTCTCTCTCTCTCTCTCTCTCTCTCTCTCTCTCTCTCCCTCCCTCCCTCTCTCCCCCCTCTCTCTCCCTTCTCTCTCTCTCTTTCTCTCCCCTTACTCCCCTCTCTCTTCCCCCTCCTTTCTCTCTCTCCCCCTCTTTCCTCTTCTCTCTCTCTCTCCCCCTCTCCCCCCCTTCTCTTGCTCCTTTCCCCTCTATTCTTGTTTATCTCCTGTCTAGTGTTAGGGGGTGAAAAACTAGGGACATTACAGGAGGAAAAAGAACCCACATAATACACATAAGAGCAAAGACCAGCTACCAGAGACCTCAACATTTTCGTGATGCCAGTACCATGGGACAACCACCAAGAACAGCTATGGCTGTGATGTACAGCCGACACACCCCTATGAGAAAATACCTTCCTAAGGATGGCCTCAAGGCAAGTCTATGAGGGCATTGTATTGATTAATGATTGATAAAGGGAGACCTATCTCAAGGGGGCAGTACCACTCTTGAGCAGGTGGTCCTGAGTTGTATATATATATAAAAATAGCAGTGTGTGCAAGCCACGAGGAGCAAGCCAGTTAACAGTATCTCTCTGTGACCTCTACTTCAGTTCCTACCTCCAGGTTCTTGCCTGATTTTATGGATGATAGACTACAAGCTGCAATTACTTTTCTACTGCTGTGTGATAAGACATCATAACCTAGGCGACCATGGAAGAGTTTATTGGGGTTTACAGTTTCAAAGGATGAGTTGATGACCATGCTGATTGGAAACAGCAGCAAGCAAGCTTGTATGGTGCTGGAGCAGTAGCCGAGAGCTTACATATTAATCCATAAGCAAGAGGCAGAGAGCAAGAGAGAGCTAACTGGGAATGGTGTGGGATTTTGAAACCTTAAAGCCCGCCTCCAGTGATGCCACACCTCCTCCAACATGGCCACACCTCCTCCAACATGGCCACACCTCCTCCAACGTGGCCACACCTCCTAATCCCTCCCAAACATTTCTAGCAGCCAAGCATTCAAATATACGAGTCTATGAGGCCATCCTCATTTAAACTACCACACTCTCTAGGTTGCTTTTGCTCATGGTGGGATTTTGTTTATTTGCTTGTTAGTTTGTTTTCAAGACAAGGTTTCTCTGTGAAGCTCTGGCTGTCCAGGAACTTGCTCTGTAGACCAGGCTGGCCTTAAAGCCTGCCTCTGCCTCCTGAGTGCTGGAATTAAAGGTGTACACCACCACTGCCCAGCAGCTATTTTTTTTTTAAGTCATCATAATAGAAATGTAATTTAGAATGGTTGTGAGCCACCCCATGTGGTTTCTGGGAACTGAACTCAGGCTCTCTACAAGAGCATTACACGCTTTTAATTGCAAAGTCATCTCTTCAGGTTTTTTTCTGAGACAGGGTTTCTCTGTGTAGCCTTGGCTGTCCTGGACTCACTTTGTAGACCAGGCTGGCCTCGAACTCACAGCAATCCACCTGCTTCTGTCTCCCAAGTGCTGGGATTAAAGGCGTGTGCCACCACACCTGGCAGTTTTTGTTTTTGTTTTAAACTAAGAAAATTAAAAAAAAAAAAAAACAACCCTTGGGTTTCTGGGATTTGAACTCAGGTCCTTATACTTGGCACAAGAGCTCCGACTTGATGAGCCATCTACCCAGGCCTGACCTGACATTTAACAGAATGATATTGCTATCCATGTTGATACTTTACACAACATAACTCTTTTCTTAAGAGCTTGTTGGTGCATTATGGGGTGTTTATCAGTAACCCCAGCTTCTACCTTCAAGTGCCAGTAACATCCTCTAACATGTAGTCATGACCAAACCCATACATTTACAGATGTCCCCTGGGAGACAAAATTACCCCCATAGGATCACCAAGTTAAACCAACTCACTTAATTTAAAAGGATTAAAGCAAATGTTTGTAGAAGTAACTTGATGTGACTCTAATTGTTAATGTATCCTTTAGCCTAAGATGTAAGACTTGGTTACAAGGTATTTTCTTGGTCTCTGAGGAGCTGTAGAAAGGAAAAATCTATTGCCTACTGACTATTAAAACGCTACTATTCTATTTCTAATGATTAGAGCAATTTGTTCTTTTGTAGTCAGACACTCTGATTTTGCAAGGTAGTAAAGAAAGAGGAGGAGAAAAAGAAGGGGGAAAACCTCATCCTTATTAATTTTATCCTATTCACCAAAGAGCAGCAAATGTCACTGTTTCCATCTGTAGTGCCTGAGGCCAGGCTCCCAGCTACGGAGGGGAGAGACTACCATGCAGGGCATCCTGGATGTCAGGGCCAAAAGATGCCTGGGATCTCTGCTTTCAGTTTCTGTCTTCACCACAATGGAACTGTGGCTTTGCTTCAGGAAGATGATGCCATCCGTGGATTCCACTCTCAGTCTGCTCTTAGGCTTCAGACAGGATCTAGACACTCCCTCTTCTACAGCGGGGCCCTTTAAGACTTACCTTCCTTTTGGACCATTTCAAGATTAAGTTCAAATTCTTAGCAGCCAACCCTGTGACACCCCCACCCACCCATAGATGGCTCATGAAGTCAGAGCTCTTGTAGTGCCATAGGAACAGTGTTTCCATTTGAAATGTTTTCCAAGCTAGAATTTAGAGTCCCAAGAAGATACCTCCTTTACCCCTAGTCTGCAAAAGTAGTAACAACAGGCACAGTCTACCAGAATGGCCAACTCCAAAGTGCAGCAGTCTCTTCATGACCAAGAAGAAGGGCTGTTTTATCCTAGCTCCGTGTATGCACGTACGTACGTACGTACATACGTACGTACGTATGTATGTATGTGTCTGGAGAGAGAGACAGAGACAGACAGAGACAGAGACAGACAGAGAGACAGAGAAAGACAGACACAAAAGGACAGAGACAGAGAGACAGACAGACAGACAGAGACAGAGATAGAGATGAGAGAGATGAGACAGAGAGAGCACTCTACCTCATTGACTTGAAAGGACTGTGCCTTCAGTGCAGGCAATCTGGGAAAGGTTGGAGCTGCATAGGTCAAAAGCATGTGGTATCAGTGTCCTGGATGAGGATGTCATTGCAGAACCTGGCATGAAGGGTTCGACATGGGTGAACTAATATCAGAGCCTTCTCAGTGTGACCGACTGTCTCGCGTTTGCAGACACCTTATTCACTGACATATATCAACAAGGATAAGAGATTGGATCACGCCAGAGCATCATAGTTTAACAATGGTATTTTAATAGTACACGTGTCTACCTCAGACTGATTAGTAGCGGATTCCTGCCCTCTTAAAGATTGTTAGTGAAAGCCATCCATATGACAGAGACAGCAAAACCTGCTGCCTGGGACTACAGATGGTCTTGCCCTCCCTGTGCTTTGCACATCTATCTGAAAGTCACCGTCCTCACCATGCCTTGCATCCATGTGAGGGACTGACCTACTAACCTTGTGGGGCTAAGTAGCAGGCTAAAAACCCCAAGCTTCCATGGAGGGCCAAGTTTGGGGGACACTCTGTGGCTCTTCACTATCTGGGGAGCAGCTCAGATCACTGGCTTTCTTAAACCTCCTCTTTCCGGCTGGCTCATTCTTTGCTGCAAACTCAGGGCCCTGGCAGATACCACAGGGCACAGAGTGTGTCCAGAGCATGTTAATGACAGGTAGCTCCCAGGGCAAGAGTTTTGGTAGAAACACTCAGGCAGCCTTCCACACCAGGTGATAGCACCTACCAGCTACCCTCTGGGCCTGGGAGCACTTTGTGTGCATGGGGCCAAAAACAACAATGTCCTTCTAACTCGGGTGATTTGGGTGATCTGTCGCCAAGTGTGGCCTGTCATTGAGATCAGCCAATAGAATATGTGTTTGCTATGACACTGGAGTCCCAGACATCAGAGTCCTCCCCTGACCCCAAAGGTTTCCTTAAAGCCTCAGGAGGGGCCATAGTGAAGTGACCAACATCTTGTCCTAATTCCATTTTGTGTCTGTTTAGACACTTCTTAGCCCTCAATATCTGCAAAGTCACATCTGCCTTGATAACACATTTGAGATTTCTGTGACCATGGTCTAGATGTAGTAACCAAAATAAAAATTTTTTCAAGACAGGGTCTCTCTGTGTTAATCTTGGCTGTCCTGGATTCCCTTTGTAGCCTAGGCTGGGCTCGAACTCACAGTGATCCACCTGCCTCTGCCTCCTGAGTGCTGGGATTAAAGGTGTGTGCCACCATCGCCTGGCCCAAAATAAATTTCTATACAAACTAAATCTAAACTATAATAACTGAAAAATGTATAAGTCTAAATTTCCGTGTTGCATCTGAAATACCTACTATGTTCTGCCGGAACAAATGTTGCAAGGTTACTCTAACTCTCATCTGACGTTGACGTAATTGTGGTTTTGCCCTTTAAAAGGCTGTACTCCTGAGTTTTGACACTTTCTGAGGCGTTGGTTTACTCTTGGCTGCCACCCGAAAGTTAACGGACTCTTATACTCTGAAGTGACCTAATTAGCATGGTGATCCGTCTCTTTTGTGGATTATTTCAATAGCAATACAGCCATGTATTGAAATATGGTCTTTTTTGCTGTTGTTCTTGGGGTTCTAGACTATTAAGAAAAGATCTTAACAGAGGAGTGAGCTTGGGTGTTAAGGAAAGGAGAGGGTGAAAAAGATGCAATAAATATCCTAGTGCTGGCGTGGACTTCTTAGAAGAGGCCACTATGTTTTTTTTTTGATATATTTTTTCTATTAGTTGAAAATATCAGGAGTCACAAACACACTGAGTACATCCAACTTACTCAATACCAAGCTTAGCTTGCCTTAACTAAAACATGGTCAGAACATTGGTTAGGCTATAGCTGGACAAAATCATCACAAGGCCTGTTGCATAAGACAGCTTTGGACATCTCCCGAGATTTATTAAACATCCGTGCCCCAAATGAATGCAGCACAACACTTCGAGGACCGAGTGTCTGACTAGAGTGGCTGCAGCTGCTGCTGCCCAGGACCACACCAGAGGCTCTGACCATGTGTTGTTTGTCCAAGGAAAGGTCCAGATTCAGAATCCAAGCAGGGTAACTACTGAATGTGCATTGCTTAGGGCCTCACACACCCTTGTGAAATCAAAATACTACAGGTTGAGCTAGTGGCAAGTCAGGGACCACCCGTGTCTCTAAAACGTGACCTCTGAATTGCATTCTCCCTGAGCCACACTGGCAGGTAATCTTCCTGGCCCGTAGGTGGGAAGAGAAGGCCCGAAAGACCCTGGAAATCACATGTGGAAGATGCGAAGCCTTCATCAGCCTACATGCCTTTGAACATCATGGAGCAGAGAAATCTGTACCGCTAGCACCTGTCACCAACCAAGTCACCTCTGCTGGGCTGTGACCGAACAGGAGTTCACTCTCTAGTCAGTCCTCAGGGCTGACTAAGTCCTTTTGTGATGGCTTCTGCTCTCAAGCACAGACTTAAGTGCAAAATACCACTGCCAAGAGCAGGGCCAGAGTCCCTCCAGACCTCACACAGGTACAGGTGACAGATCACCAGAATTAAGTGGAACCCCAGGTTTGAGGGGTTTGTGTATGTTCTGGGCTTTAGGCACCTCACTGTAAATGGGCCTAATGATTCTTCTGTTATGAGGGCTAAATTAGATAATCCACGCAAATTTCTTAGCGGAGCTGTGGCGTATAGTAAACACTCAACGCCCTTAGCATCAGCCGTTACCATGACTTTGTGGCTGTTCTCACTGTGGTCTCTGCTGCTTGGGTAGGTGTATAGATATATTTCACTTAACTAAAAAATAATGAGTCTCGTTCATTACTGTTATTCATGGGAGACTTTTTACTCTCAAAAAAGAAAAAGAAAAAAGAAAAGAAAAAAAGAAAATGAAAAAGAAAGAAAAAGAAAAGAAAAAAGCAAACCCTCATACTTTCTGTTCACAAAGTCCTTCTAATCTGACTTTCTAAGGAGCTCACTGTCCCATGGTGCTGTGAACTGAGAAGTTTATTTGACTCTTCAACATCTTTTTTTTTTTTTTTTTCCCTCAAAGAACACTACTTGTGGTCACAGAGACATTAAACATGATGCTGGTGGTGGCGCCCATCCCCGACTCTTGTTTCTTGTTCTTTGCTGTGAAACTCAGGCCCATCAGCTTTAGGAAGGAGGCCAGAAAGGAATGTCACAACAGCAGCCAACTGCAGGAGGCTGAGTCTCATTAAGTGGAAAGCTCAGAGCAGGAAAAGTGTCTTAGGAGCTGTTTACTGGCAATTTTCCAAGAAGGAAAGACCCAGGAGCAAGCTGTCCTCCAGGGACTTAGCCTAATGTCTGTCTGCCTACTGCAGCCATGTGTGGCATTATTTGTAATATCCCTCCAAACCTTGTGTGGCACTGATGGCTCTGCTCCATGATCAAATCAGCCTTTCATGGGTTAATGGGTTAATGGGCTATTGCAGGAGGCTTTGTTACCAAGGTAAGCTCTTTCCTTCTCTCTCCTTCCCCCTCCCTCAAACCCCGAGCCCCAGTCTTACCGTGGACCACTTTCTGCTGTGCTATGATGTGTGAGGCCTTCCAGCTTGCAAGGCAGATCACAGTGCCATTACCTCAGCCTTCCCACACTCCAGAACCAAATAACCCTTTATTCTCTGTGGATCACCAGGTTGGAAACCAATCTTGCCCTTGCCAACCCAGACATAACCCCTCCCAAAACCACTGCCCTCCATTCCTCCCTTTCTCAAAGTTTGCCAAGACCTCGGCCTGGTCCTCTCCACAATCAGTCTCTACCTTCAGTGGCTTTCTTATGAGACATTTGACTACAAAACAAACAACAAAATAGAACAGAAGAACCAAAAAGTCAACTCTGTCTTGTCATTTTTTCCCAGGTTCTAGAATGTGCCAAGAGTCCTTTTTGTTTGTTTGTTTTTGTTTTTTGTTTTTCCAGACAGGGTCTCTCTGTGTTAGCCTTGGCTGTCCTGGACTCACTTTGTAGGCCAGGCTGGCCTTGAACTCACAGAGATCTGCCTGCCTCTGCCTCCCAAATGCTGGGATTAAAGGTGTGCACCATCACATCTGGCTTGCACCGAGATCCTTATCCTGCCATGCTAGGTGTGTAATTGTCTTCCTACCCACTGACACATAGCACACCCCCATGCTAGGAGACACAGTCTTCCATCTTCCAGCAGTCTCTCAACAGACACTCATTGACAGCTGTTTGTGAACAAGGGACAGATGCCAAGGTGACTGTGGGAAACAAGGTAGGTGTGGCCCTCCCCTTTGGCCTTTGGGAAGTGTCTGTACACAGAAGCTGGTAGTTTTAATACTGGGCACTCAGAAATGCTAAGGGTCATGAAGGGCAGTAGGTGATGCCACTAACCTGACCTGATGGTAAAATTGCTAGAGAGAGACTGAGTAGGAGTGGCCCAGGTGATAGAGTTGGGAGAGGGGAACAGGCAAGGGCATTCTAGAAAGAAGAATGGTCTCTAAGGCACAGAAACAAGAATGTGCAACCCTAAGCTTAAGAAACTGGAAGATCATTGTGAGAACAGGAAGGAGAAGCCAGTGAGGAAACTGAGGCAGCAGGCAGGTGGAGGGATGCCAGCCTCTGACCTGTGCTTATTGAGGGCAGTGGGAGTGGGCATCAGAGGGTTCTAACGAGAGATACAGAGAACTGATCTGCATTTTATAAATGAATTTTGGTGACAGTTCAGAGAACAGCTGGATAGGGTAAGGGGTCATTTCGGGGCTGTAACCCAGAAGAGCACAGAGAGGGTGGGTGTAACAGGGCATAGGGCTGTGACACATAAGAATTTTGATTAATAAGCAGAGCCTGGCTGGCGATCAGCTGAGTCTATACTGTCACAGAAAAAAGATACATATTTGGTGGCTTATAGACAACAGTAACTGCTCATGGTTCTGGGGGCAGTAAGTCTACCATCAAGGCACCAGCGGATTTGGTGTTTGGTGAGGTCCCTTTCTGGTTCACAGATGACCTCAAAATGGAGGGGGCAGCTCTCTGGTGCTTTTTTATAAGAGGATTGCTGTCATTTGTCAGTGTTCCACTTGCAGGCTCCAGGCACCACTCAGAGACCCCTCATCCCAATACCGTCATCTTGGGGCTAGATTCCAACACAGGAATTTTGGGGAGACACATTCATAGCATTTGGAGTAATAAGATGGACATGGGAGAGGCTGGGTGTGTACATCGGAAAACCTAAACAACAAGATCAGGAACTGGAGAGCTACTTTGCCCATCAGAGAAATGTGTTCAGAGGAGTTCAGCCGTGCAGGATGTAGTCAGATGGGTTTAGCAAAAGGAAGCTTTTATCATCTTAGGTTCAGGTAAAAGGTAAGTTGAATAGGTATGGAATAATATTGCAGTGCACGGTGAATAGTGCTCTCACAGAGATGATCCTCCTTCTGAGAAGCATCCTTCAGCAGAGCCTCCTACAGGGCTAGGTACTCCTCCGAATGTAATGTTCTGTCACAGAGCCAGCATTTGCTCAGTGGTCACGCAAAAGCAGGTTTTACTATTCTCAGACAAAGCTCCCGTTTCACTGCCCAGCTCCGAAAGACTCCCATGGGTGGCATGAAAGATGCCAGACAAAAGCACAATTTTTTTTAACAACAGCCAACATAAAGAAGAGAGAAGGGAGGGGGAAACCCTCAACAGCTTGAGAAGTGAACAAAGAAAGCGAGCAGACAGTTGGGTGCAGTAAGTAAAATACAACAGCCTGGAAATAGGTGGCATCGCTCAGGAGAACTGTAAATTCAGACTACATCGAGGCATCATTTTCCATCACCAAGTGAGCCAGGTGGTGTGTTCAGAGGCTGCTGCTGAAGGATGAGAAGAGCGCAAATCGATGCAAACCAAGGGCAGCTTGACAACATCCCCAAGTTTAATGCACCCAAACACTTTCACCCCCAATAAACTGATACCAAGAAATTCTACCTACAAATATCCTTGCACAAGTTAAATCCCCAACTGTGCACTGAAACATGGAAAAAGCTGAAATCCTGCTGGCAAGGACTAATTTATATAGTATGTTGTAACTATAGAATTCTGCACTGCCTTTACCATGAATGGAGCAGGGGGTTGTGGAGGCCGCTGAGACTTGCTCTGTGAGCATGAGGGCCTGAGTGTGAACTGCACATCTGTTTTCCCAATGCTCCCATGTCTGGATAAGAGGCAGAGTCAGGGAAATGCCCAGAGGCTCACGGGTCAGCTCCCAGGTATACACAATGCTGTACAACCGAGGGGACCTTTCTCAAACAAGATGGAAGACCCATGCCTGTCCTCTGACTTAAACACAGACAGGCAGGCAGGCAGGCAGGCAGACAGACAGACAGACAGACAGACAGACGGACACACACACACATACACGCACACACACACACACACACACACACACACATATGAAAGTGGTGTGAACAATCCACATATCTATCAACAACTCACATGTCCACGGATAAATGAAGTATGACTATTCACGGAATGGCGTGTCATTTGGCCATAAAAAGGAAATGAGATTCAGACAGATGCTGCGACATGGGTGAAGTTTAATGACGTCATGGTAAGTGAGATAATCCAGACTCAAAAGAGACAGACACGAGTATGCGAACTTCCCTGAGGCTTCTTGTGCCATCATATCTGTCCCTAGCTACAGAAGATAACCGCTGTTCCCAGGGAGTTAGTGCTGGATGCTGTGGAGGTGTGTGTGTCGGGGGGGGGGCTTGGAGGGGGTTCTGGAGGAGAATGGAGTTGGTGAACAGCCAATAAGCATGATCAGTTTCCCTAAACTGCTACTTAAAAATGACAAATGAGATGCTAAACTTTCCAAGAGCAGGGCTTTTTACCTCTTACTAGTCAACAGATAATTGCACAACCAAAGTATTTCTGGAAAACTATGTGTT
The DNA here is from genome assembly GCF_903995435.1 of Acomys russatus. Lineage (NCBI taxonomy): Eukaryota > Metazoa > Chordata > Mammalia > Rodentia > Muridae > Acomys > Acomys russatus. Next base: position 3,507,216 of record NC_067154.1, on the reverse strand, counting down.
TTAGGTAGGGGGAAAAACAACCTGAATTCAATAGCCAATTGCCTTGGTTGACCTCACAAGGATACTTTGAAGAATGAGTCTGTGGGCCAGGGTCGCAGAACTGACAGGCGTGAATATAAAATTTAACTTCAAAGGATACATTCTCTCAATCAGGGGAGCTGTACTTTTTGCACCCCACTAATAGTGTCTTTGCATGATCTCTAGGAGACAGACATATCCTCAGAGCTAGACATGATAATATTTTCTCAAGCAGCGTATTTGCTATCTAAATAGAGGCTCTACCACATAAAAGAATTCTCACAAAGGCAGTCCCAAGAATAGACAGCCTATAAGCCAAAAGACCCACTTTTATTGCAGGTGAGTGTTTTGGTTCATTAACAAATCCAATGCTTCATTTTCTTTGAGTCCTTCATTTATTTACAATATAAACATAAATCTGGATCGGCAGCGCTTTGGGATTTCATCAGCAGGGAAAGTGACAGGTGACCATAGCCCACAGGCCTTGCAGTTTCCTGTGTAGCAGACACCTCTCAGTTTCCAATCAAAGGCGGGCGGGAGACATATTGAGAATCTACATGAGATGGGACACAACAGTGTCAACAGCCTGAGGGGACAGTGTGGCATTCCTGTGCCCATGTGTTTACTGCATGGCCTCCGAAGCTCTCTCAAAGCTGAGAAGATCTCTGACCTCCGTCATCGAAGCTAGGAGTCCTGGGACAGTCTTTGACAATGGTATGGACCAAAAAGGCAAAGTAAGTAAAGTGGATAACTTCCCAACTCCCGGAGTTTCCTGATTTGGGAAAACAGCTCTCGCATTAGGGTAGTCGTCAGAGAGAACATGAGGGGAGCCTGGATGCTAACCAGACCTGTCTTCCTACAGACAGCACATTCTTGTCTCTCGGAGATTGGCTCTCTAAGTATTTGGCCATCAGTGGAGGAGGACTTGGGCCCGGCTGCTGATGACCTCCAGCAAACTCTACTCCCATTCCCTGCTTCATCCAGATAAAGTCCCCATTCCCCCTAATTTCTACACCTCAAAGAGTTTATTCAACAAAAAATGTATCTCACTTGCCGGGAATTTACCATGCTTTCCTTAGAAATAGGAGGTTTTGGAGAAGGGCTGTAGTTCATTGGAAGAGAGCTTGCCTGACATGAACAAAGTACGTGGTTTGATGTCCGGCACCACAGAAACATAAAGTTAGCATGCCTGGAATCTCAGCCCTCTAGAGATGGGGGCAGAGAGATCAGAAGTGCAAGTCATCCTTACTATACAGAGAGTTTGCTTTTATTTTAGCACAGAGGTTCTCAACCTTCCTAATGCTGTGACTCCTTTAACACAATTTCTCATGTTGTGATGACCACCGCCAACCATAAATTGTTTTTTTGTCACTCTTTGACAAGGTCTCACCAAGTACACACACTGGAATCTTTTGCTAGAGACATCCCAGAATCGTTTAGGGAAGTGATTCTCTATGCATGGGTCATGATTCCTTTTGGGGTGGGGGTGTCCAATGACCCTTTCACAGGGGTCACCTAAGACAATTAGAAAATACAGACATTCATATTATAATTAATAACAGCACCAACATTACAGGTCTGAAGTAACAATGGAAGTGATTTTATGGTTGGGCTCACCACAACATAAGGAAAGGTCACAGCATTAGGAAGGTTAAGTGTTGGAAGGACCCTGCTATTAGAGGTTGCTGTCCTCCTGGTCTGGGTAGCCACTCTGAGCTAGGTATTTGGTGCAGGACTCTCTCTCCCCAACAGAGCCTCCAGCTCTCTGCCTGACTTCATCTGGAGAGTGTCTTTAGCCATAGATGCCCCTAACCACATCTGATATATGGCCCTTGACACAGCTCCCTGAACCTATAGGATAATTAGGTACTGCGTTCCCATTCATATGAGAAGAGAGTGCTGCCAAATATGAACAAATATCCTTAAAGTATCTGGTTCCAACCAATTGTGAACAAGTATCCTGGAAGCCCCCTACCCACTCCCCAAAGGGTTATATAGCTTTTGTTCTTCCTGATTAAAGTTGAACTAGCTCCTGCAGTGGTTCCCGGAGTGGGCCTCATCTTCTGCTCCTCTTGCTTTGGTGGGTTGGTAGCCATCAGCCGCCCCCGCCTCCCGCAGGCAAGAGGAGGACCACAGACCACTGGTTTAGGGGCTCACACTCAAATGGAACTAGGATGATGCTCACAGGGGGATGACACATACATGTCATAACTCCATGAGTCAAGAGGTGAAGGGTGCATTCTGTCAGACACAATCCCAAAACTGTGGACAGAGTTTCCATGCAATTTATGAAGAAAGGCCAATTAAGCTGCCTACTAAAGCTTCTTTTCAAAAAGTGCAGGATAGACAACATTCCATCTTCCCTGAAGGTGGAGCACGGAGAACTGAAGGATGCTAGGGAGACCGACACAAGTACTTTGAGACTCTGGTGATTGAATAGTGAAACCCTTATTGTGGAAATTTCTGGAACCTTCTTTGGCTATCTAGATGTCTAGTATCAATTCCTCCTTTTACAAAGCAAGGTCTGTGTGACCCAGCCAAGAGTGAAAAATCTGGCCTGAGACTTGCAGGCTTCTCTTGGCTCCTGCTATTTTTATGACCATATTTCAACAATTTGAAGTCTTTAAAACACATCTCAATTACAGCCTTGTTTAGTTATTCGAGCTCCTGAAGGTTCCCTGGCCACCTTCCCAGCACTCTGAAGTGGGATGCCAAAAGATTTCACTAGAAAGGAGAGCGTGGAATCGGGTAGGTAGAGGTGGCCCTGACTTAGCGGCTCTGCCTCTTGTCACTTCGGTCCTTCCCAGTCTCTCCATAGTGCTGCCATTGAGTTAACTTCATTCTTATCGGGCACGCCATGCTGGGCAAGCCAATGATTGTCACTCTACTGCTCATGAAGGACAAGCAGGTGGCTCATGCCTAACGGGAAACCAAGTCTTACCCGTTCTGCTTCATCTGCCCTTTTCCAACCTTCCCAAGGCTCAAAGCCATCCTGCAGAGCTGAGAATGAAAGCAAAGTCCAACCCAGAAATGCAGAACCCATGTCTGCATGTCTTTTCTTCAAAAAAAGGCAGCCAGTGGAATATACAGAGATGACCACAAATGACATAAACAACTTATGTGCACCACAGAGAATATTAGTGGGAATGAGCAGTAAGCAAGGAGGCTGGTTTAGTCTTCCCCTAGATGGGCCAATATCAGCTTCCTTGTCCCTAATGTCTTTGTGATGGAGCTTCAACCCTCAGTGCCTCAGAATGTGGCTGTTGGGAGCAGGACCTATGAAGAGGTTGCTGAGGTAACAGGAAGTCATTAGGGTAGTCCTTCTAGGAAACAATTAGACAGCACAAGCTTGAAGGACCATCATGTGAGGACATGGGGGGCGGGGAGGCAGCCAATGAGAGAGGACTCAGAAGAGACCACCTGAGGAGTAGACCTCTCAGCTTCCAGCCCCCAGAGCTCAGAGCCAGGCAGCACATACAGACGTGAGGGGTCCTGGCCTGAGGCTGTTTGCGTTGGTGGCCCAAGCTCACCCGTAGGCATGAAGTCCACCCACTGCTTTCCCTGTTCCCTTTCCTCCTGGCTCCCATTTTTTGGCCCTCGGGTCCTTTATGGACTTTCCTTCCTTCGTCCCGTCTCCTCTCTCTTTCACTCCTTGGAGCCCTTCCCCACCTCTTCCCTTCTACGCTGCCCCGTCATCTCTTTCTCTTTCTAAAGAGCTCCTCTCTCCATCTTCCCAGACAGAGATGGAGCCTTGGAGAGGTAAGAACACGTGCACCCTACACATTCAGGTGTGGTGAGAGGCAGGCCTGTCCCCTGAAGCTCACGAGTGCATCTGGTTTGCAGAGGTTGGCACAGTGCATCATTAGCGTGCCCCTCCCTTCTGGGCAACCTTGGCTGCTCCCTCAGCATTTCTGAGTTGGTTTTTTTTTTTTTTTTTTAAAGACATATTTAGATGGCAATATAAATTCTTTTTTTTTTTTTTTTTTTTGGTTTTTCGAGACAGGGTTTCTCTGTGTAGCCTTGGCCATCCTAGACTCACTTTGTAGACCAGGCTGGCCTCGAACTCACAGTGATCCGCCTGCCTCTGCCTCCCTAGTGCTGGGATTAAAGGCATGCGCCACCACGCCCGGCTGGCAATATAAATTCTTGCATGGTTTCTATGAGATGCAATTAAGTGTTTGTCTAGCCCACATAGCCCTGGGTTCCATCACTCAGGAAGTAGAGGCAGGAGGGTTACAAGTTCAAGGTTATCCTCTGCTTTAGAGCAGATCTGAGACCAGCTCGGGCTACATATGAACCAGTATCAAAAAAAACAAAAAAAAACAAAAAAACAATTCAGAGATAATGTATTGTTGAACATTTTTACTATAATCATCAAAACCAGGACTTTGGGGTTTTTGGGGGGTTTTTGTTTGTTTGTTTTTTCCCCCCGAGACAGGTTTCTCTGTGTTAGCCTTGGCTGTCCTGGGCTCACTTTGTAGACCAGGCTGGCCTTAACTCACAGCGAGCCGCCTGCCTCTGCCTCCCGAGTGCTGGGATTAAAGGTGTGCACCACCACGCCTGGCCCAAAACCAAGATTTTAATCTTAGCATTTCATGATATGAAATAATAAAAGATAATACCTAATCAAAAAAGCAGAAACGTTATGACTGACTAGCACTCAGAAAAGGATTATCCATTCATTTTCCTTTCCCTGTGCCCAAACTGGCTTTTCCTAATTGAACTTTTTACCTTCACCCTCACCACTAATGCCACACACATCTCACAAATCTGGCACTGTGCACTTAAGATAGCTTCAAAGAACATTTTAAAAACGACAATGTGAGTAACACATTGGTTTAAAAAAAAAAAAGGCAGAGAAAGCAGTCAGCTATAGTAAGGGAATCTACGTTAACAGCAAGCACAATTAAACTCCGGAAAAGCAAATTAAAACAACAAAAGATGCCTTTAAGTATGAGGTTAAGAAAAGGCAAGGAAGGTGTCATAAACATCTAAGGGCTACCGGCAGGTGCCCAGAGTAGATAGGATGTTTACAGTGACGTAAATAAAATGGATTAGCAGACTTGAGTGTGTAGTGATGATAAGTAGCCTTAAGAGTATAAATAGGCCGAAAAAGCTGAAGGAATCATCTCACATCTCCGAAATGGCAGCCCGTACGCCAGGCTGAGAAGAGAACGTGAGATCCAACGAGATCGAGACTCTGCCCGATCATCCCGAAACTCTACCTGAACATCACAAGTCCCGAACGTGAAGCAGACCTCTGAGACGTCGCTGCTCTGAACCTATCAGCGCCTCAACACGGCTCGAAGGACAGGTCATATATCCTGGCCCTAGTTTGATTATGCATGTTATTGTATGGATGTTAGTTACTTTGTGGAAACATTATAAGTAATGCTTGACCGCACTCCAGTCAGGACTAAGATAATATTGTGGAAATAGGGTATGGAATGGTATACGTGGTTAGGTTTAGCCATAGCTACCATAGCTTTAGTGTGGTGTTGTTTTTGTCTAGCTTGGATTGCAGAACATTCTGTAGACCTAAATAAATTCCTTCCCTCCAATCTCAATTCGGTGTCTCCGACCGTTTGTCACATGCTTTGGAATCCTGAGTGCAAAGTGCTCAGTGCTCGCGACAGAAGGAAATCTGTAGCCACCAAGCAGGCTCTGGAGAAGGTAGTTTAAACTCCCGCCATCTTTGCTATCTGTGCTATGGCTAAATTGCCAATAGGATAATAAGCCAGAATGATCTGGCGCCTCACAGTTGACAACACTCTTAGTGAAATAAAATGAATCATCTTCCTTGCTCTACACCTGAAATGTTTCAATGCAACAGTAGAATTCTGATTTTTCCAATATATCAGGCTACCTGATGCCTGGGTTTTTGTTTTTGTTTTCAAAGACTTTGTGAAATTCAGGAAGACAAAAATATAGTCATAGATAGAAACTGTGTTATTGATTATGTTTAAATACCGCTTAAGGAATGGCCAATCTTGATAATAAAAAAACAAAATATCTGTTTATTTTTCACTTTGTGTGTATGTGCACATGCCCACAGGTGTGTGCTGGTTCGTTTTTTTGTCACCTTGACACAGCTGGAGTCATTGGAAAACAGAGAACCTCAAATGAGAAAAATGCTGCGATAAGATTGGCCTTAGGCAAGTCTTGACTGATGTGGGAGGGTGCGGTCCTGGGAAGGCGATTCTGATGGTATAAAAGAAACAAGCTCAGAGAGCCCTGTACCTCAGAGGTGGCTGTAAGCTGTGGGGTGAAACACACCCTTTCCTCGCCAGGTTCCTCTGCTCAAGCTGTTTATCACAGCAGTAGAGAGCAGACCCAGCATGGCCCGCAACGTTCTGAAAGAGAATCACAGTGGCCCAGAAGGCCAGCTGCCCACTGACCACGTTAGACAGAGAACTCCTTCCCACCATCAAAATGTGTGTGTGTACACGAGTTCCCCTCCCCCCTCCCTCACCCCACCCCACCCCCGCGCCCCGCACGCACGTGCGCGCACACGAGTGCAGGTTCCAGAAGAATCCAGAGGAGGGCACATGGGAGCTGGAGTTGCAGGTGGTTGTGAAACTCTGCCCCTTTGTAAGAACAGTTCTTAACCTCTGTCCAGCCCCCAGAACGCCTTATTTTAAACTGTAGAGGGTACTACCTAACTTTTTCCTCTGTTCATCAGATCACAAGCCAAGCTAATTTCAAAAGCAGAGTTGAGCAAGCGACAGTCTAGAAGCTTAAATCCTAATCACAGGATAAAGGCGCAACATACACACAGTATGAACGAGCACAGACACACGTGCCAAATGAAACCTCACATGGTGGCCTCATCCAGAGGCCCAAGTGGCCAGAGGGGCAGAGTCCCCTGAGCCTCAAGCTCTCCTGGCAACGCAGGCACGCCATGGCTCAACGCTACTAGCGCTGCCATGGCAACCTGCTGGCGGCAAGCTTTGTACCCTGGCGCCTTGCACCTGCTGTGCCCGACCAAACTTTTCAAATCTCCTCGGCAGGGATTGTAGAGCCGCCAAATCCCAGTACTGTCCTCCGGGTTTCAGGAAATAAAATGTGGCCCAGGATATCGTCTACACGCTGCGGGGGCAGTGGCAGCCGGCAGGGAACACCACTTACCTTTCTCAGCATTTCTCCGCGTTAGCAGGGCGTCCACGGAGCCATCACGCGCAGAGCAGGGAGTCGGGAAAGTCACCAGCTGAACATGGCACAAAGTTCTTCTCGAGGGAGCGCCCTCTTTCTCTGCGCCACAAAGGCGCGACCCACCAGACCACTAGGTCCCCAAGCTGTTGCAATGGTGGCCCGAGTTCAAATGGGCTAAAAAGGAAGCTCATCCAAACCTGGGTCCAGTGTCTGGTCTTCTAGGAACCCGCCCACGGTGAGGTGGCCGCCCGCTGGCTGCCTGGGCTCAAGTAGGGTTTCCCCAAGGGTTTTTCTTCCACTTTCCCGCCCAACATTGCTGATGAATATTCACAAGAAGGTGTGGTCACTGCCCTTCTCTTAACCTCAAGGGTCTCATTTGCAGCCGGAAAGAACTGGGGAAGATTTTTGTCTGAAAGAATCATTGAGGTGGGGTGAGGAAGACTCTATTGTTGATACATAAACTGGGGTTCACAGTTCCTCCTCCCACCTCAGGCGCCACCAGGGTGCTCACAGGCTACCCTCCATCCCTACTCATGCCCGGATTGAGCAAAGAAAGTTTCAAGTACGTCTTGACTAAATCCTTTGGTATTAGACTAAAATTGATAGATATTTCTTTTCATTTTTGTGACGAGATGAATAGCTTCTCAGGCATAAAACAGTTAAAGAGGCACACAGGCAGAACTCAGTAATTGCATGAACTCAATCGACTGATAATGGATTGGTCTCTGTTTTAAAATAGATGCAACCTGGTACCGCTTCCACCCAAACCTGGATTTCTGATGCCCAGTGAAGTTGCTGTTTCAAATGGGCTTTGGACCGGGCGGTGGTGATGCACACCTTTAATCCCGGCACTCAGGAGACAGAGGCAGGTGGATCCTTGTGAGTTCGAGGCCATCCTGGTCTACAATGCGAGTCTAGGACAGACAAAGCTACACAGAGAAACCCTGTCTCATAAAAAACAAAACAAAACAAAACAAAACACAAATCAAATGGGCTTTGGGTGGAGAAGGGGTGTGTGTGATAAAAATGGCAAAGCCTGAGAACAGGTGCCCAGGGCAGCAGCTGGGAGGCGTTTATTGGCTCTGGAAACCGGATTTTTTCAAGTCAGACTGTCTTAGCTACTTTTCTATTGTTATAATAAAAAACATTTTGAACAAAACAACTTATAGAAGAGTGTATTTTTGGCTTATGGTTCTAGATGGTAGAGGGAACATATGACCGCAGGAACAGGAAGCTGAGGGCTATGAAACAGAGAGAATGAACCGGAAGTGCTCCAAGCTTTGAACCTTCAGACCCACCCTCGGTCATGTATTGCCTCCAACAGGGCCACACCCTTAAACCTCCCAAACAGCACCTTCAAGTGGGGAATCAAGTGTCCAAATCCCCTAAACTGGTCAACCTTTGTAATGCAGCGGCCCTTTAATACAGTTCCTTATGCTGTGGTGATGCCCCAAACCATAAAATTACTTCCTTGTTACTTCATAACTGTCATTTTTCTACTGTTATGAATGATATAATATAAATATCTGATATTCAGGATCTCTGACTCGTGGCTTCTTCTTCCAAAACGGTTGTGACCCACAGGTTGAGAACCGCTGCTAGGTTGAGAGCCTAGACGATGATGACATCTCTTTGGAGCCACCACAAAGACCAAGCGCTCTTCTGGGTGTTTCTCCTTCCATCCTGAAACACCCATCATGGGAACTGTCACTAGCATACGTCATGGAGTTTGATTCAGCTGTCCATAGGTCCATAGGCAAGGACCACAGAAAGGCGAGCCGAGGCACTGAGCTGTCACTGGTTCTGCATGCTTTATTCATTGTCTTAACCACTGCTGGAGTTACTTATGGGCCCAAAAGGGACCCTCGGAGGCAGACTGCCTTTCCAGAAATACATAGCATACTACTGGTGGAACCAAGGTGACCAGGCGCTTTCCCAGCCCGCCTCACCCCACCCCACCCCAATGCCTGGCTGTTTCTTTTACAGTGTAGGCCTCCTTCAAGGTACCTGCTGGTCTGGACAGCAGGAAGGTTGATCTTCATTTTCAACTTGACTGGAGGTTGTAGCATCACCTGGGAGACACACACCTCTGGGTGTGTCTGTGAGGGTGTGTCCAGAGGGTTTTGACTGAATGTAGGTGGCACCATCCCACAGACTGAATGAACAAGAAAGCAGAAGTGAGCTGCACTGGTCATTGCTTTCTGTCTTTGGGCACAGTGTGACCAGCCGCCTAGTATGATACTGTTATGGCTTCCCTTCCACGGTGGGCTGTGTCCCCACAAACGTCAAGACGAATCATTTCCCTTTGTAAGTAGCTCTCGGTCAGATATTTTGCCAGGACAAAAAGAAAAGTGACTGACACAGGCAGCAAGCTCCTCTGTAGCAAGTGCAAAGGGCTCTGTTGCTGTGAGTCCTCAGTGATGAGGATGGCATCGTGTGCGATTCTCTCCCTGTGCAAAGACAAGAAGGAAGGGTGACTTCCTGCCGCGGCCCCTCTTCTGTGTGGATACATTGTCACAGCAGTGAGTGGCAGAGAGGTGAGATTCACAGAGCTTCCTGCACCCTGCCCACAGTCCCCTGAGTGTGCAGAGGGAGAGTCATACTCCCCTGGTGAGCTCTAGCTGTCCCCTGGGCATTGGCGATTAGAGCCAAGGAAGAAATATCCTTCTTCCTCCCTGGCAAACTGTTTTACAGAGGTTCTGGCTAGTCCTTGAACAGGCTCCTCCTGGAGGCCCGACACAGCAGCCTCACCCTCTGCCCATCTTCCCAATGCAAGAACAAAGAACCACATGTCCTTGCACCAGACACTGTCCTTGTACCACACACTGTCCTCGCATCAAACACTGTTCGCTTCCAGGGCCCAGAAACAGGTCTTTCTGAATGTGAAGCCAGCTAGAGAAAGCATTAAAAAAAAAAAAAAAACCCACCAGGGTTCTGGCGGCAGCTCTCAGAGCAGTCCTTAAAGGGCATAACAGTGGCGGGGTGCCCATACTCCAGGGGAACAGGGAAAAAATGAAAAATCTAGACAACAAAAGGAAGGGCAAAGGCCACTTTAGAACTTAAATAAATCTGGACTTAAATAAATCTGTGCAGACCTAAGACAGAACCTGTAAGGTTCCCGCCAATTGCAGAAGAGATGGATGCCGCCTTCTCTAAATTGGGTGTCATCCTGTGGTTCAGAAGAGGGGAACTAGAAGGTATAGTCTGCTTTTCACGTGTGTGTGCATGTGTGTGCACGTGTGTGCACGTGTGTGCATGTGTGTATGCATGTATGTGTGTGCACGTGTGTGCATGTGTGTGTGCACGTGCATGATTGTGTCTGTGTGTGTGTGTGGCACATGTGTGCCACAATGCAAGTGTAGAGGTCGGAGAACAACTTGCAGGAGTTGGATCATTTCTCACATGGGAGTCCCAGGACTCAAACTCAGGTCATTGAGTTTGGAGACAAGCATCTTTGCCCACAGAACCATCTTGCCGGGTCAAGCTGTATCATTTTTGTACCATACATTCTTGAATTCACTTTTACTTTAAATTTTTGGAAACTCTAGACACCAGCAAACCTTTATAATCGCTGTGAGTTCGAGGCCAGCCTGGTCTACAAAGTGAGTCCAGGATGGCCAAGGCTACACAGAGAAACCCTGTCTCGAAAAAACCAAAAAAAAAAAAAAAGGCATTTATTTATTCTTATTTTTATATGCATTTGTGTTTTGACTGCATGTATGTCTGTGTGAGGGTGTCAGATCCCCTGGAACTGGAGTTACAGATAATTGTAAGCTGCCATGTGGTTGCTGGGAATTGAACTCAGGTCCTCTGGAAGGACAGCCAGTGGTCTTAACTGCTGGGCCATCTCTCCAGCCCCCTGATTATTTGTTGAAAATCACAACTTGGCCCAGGAAGATGCCAAGTGCCAAATACAGACAGTAAAATCCAATAGCCAAAGAGACAAAAGCAGGCAGATGAGGGAAATAAGCCACTGTGGGAATGAGAGTGGAGGCGATGAGTGAGCGTTGACACAATATTCACGTATCATACCACCAGACATCATCTATTTATGCCTTTTGTGGTCGTTTAAGTGAGAAGTGCTCCCATTGGCTCCTATATTTGAATGCTTGGCCTCAGGTGGTGGAACTGTTTGGGAAGGGTTGGGAGGTGTGGCCTTGCTGGAGGAGGTGTGTCACTGGGGGTGGGCTTGGACGTTCCAAAAGACTCACAGCATTTCCAGTATGTTCTCTCTCTGCCTTGTGGTTGAGTCTCAGTCTGTGAGCTCTCCGCAGCTTCCCCAGCACTATGCCTGCTGTCACGCGTTCCGTTGTGCTGATCATGGACTAACCGCCTGGAACCGTAAGCAAGCCCACAATCAATTATAAGGTTATTGGTCTATAAGTTGGCTCAGTCTTGTCATCTCTTCACAGCAACAGGAAAGTGATGAAAACTCCTTTTGACATCAATACGGTGTTGTGGTTTGAATGTGAAATGTCCCCAGTAGGCGGATGCTGTTGAACACATGCTCTCTTGCTGGTGGCTTTAGTCTAGAAGGCTGTAGACCCTTCAAGAGAAGAAGCTCCATTATAAGAAGAAGGTCACTGGGGGCGGGCCTTGATTCTTTTTTTTTTTTTTTTCAAGACAGGGCTTCTCTGTGTAGTCTTGGTTGTCCTGGACTCACTTTGTAGAACAGGCTGGCCTTGAACTCACAGTGATCCACCTGCCTCTGCCTCCCGAGTGCTGGGATTAAAGGCGTGCACCACCACGCCCAGCTTGGGCCTTGACTCTTTATAGCCCGACCTCACTGCTTACTCTAGCCTACTTACTCTGCCTAGATGTAAGGTCCCAGTGGCACACTCCTGCCACCACGGAGCCACCTGCCACCATGCCTTCTCCATCATCACGAACTTTGTCCCTTCAAACCGTGAGCCAAAATAAATGTCTCCTGCCATAAGTCAGATATTGACATACCAACAAAAAAAGTGACGTTCACCAATACTTTAAAGACTACTGCTGGAGTGGGAGAGGTGGCTCACAGGTTAAGAGCACTGTCTACTCTTCCAGAGGTCCTGAGTTCAGTTCCCAGCAACCACATGGTGGTTCACAACCATCTGTAATGAGATCTGGTGCCCTCTTCTGGTAGGCAGGCACACAGACAAACATAATAAATACATCTAAAAAAAAAAAAAAAAGGCTACTGCTGAAGTGATTTTATAAGTGCCTTTAAGATATTTAGTTATGGGGCTGGAGAGATGGCTCAGAGGTTAAGAGTACTGCTTGCTCTTCCTGAGTTCAATTCCCAGCAACTACATGGTGGCTCACAACCATCTATAATGAAATCTGATGCCTTCTTCTGGTGTGCAAGTATACATGCAGACAGAACACTGTACACATAATAAATAAATAAATATTTAAAAAATATATTTAGTTATATTTTTTAAATACTGGGTTACATTTGAGAAACAAAACCACAACAGACCACTTTGTAGGCTCTTTTCCATAATAACACAGGCGGCAGTAAGATGTGCACAGATATTCTGACAGTCACACCAGCGGAGCTGCTATGAATACACAGTGTGTTCCAAAGAAAATGTGTCACAAGACACAATGCATAAGCACATATCACGATGATGGCCGGTAATTGGTGTGTACTCAGCTTTGCAACTGGGCCACCTTGAATATCACAATGCACCTCTAAGCTGCTTTGATGAAATGGGGCATGACTGCGTGCACAGTCCTCCCAGGAGCTGAGCTCTCAAGACATTTTATTGTTCAAAAAATGTAGATCCACACTGCGAGGAAATCCCTGGCTCTTTATGTACATGTACAAAGCCTGGGTGCAAGCAACAGAGACAATGTACTTCAATGTAGTCAAGTCTGCAAGAAAAAAACAAATGAACCCAAACCTTCTAAGTATCATTGTGCAGTTTACATCTCCTGAACAGAAATGATGCAAAGACAAAACCCAGAGCATCGTGAATTGTAACAGTGAACGCTGCTGCTGAAGTAACAGTGTGGCACTCTGCAGATTTAAAAAATAGGGGTCAAGTTTGTTTGTAAAGTCTATTATGTGATTTGTTATGAGACTAAGCATTGTTGTTGGGAATAAAACTGGACCAAGAGCAGAACATTCTGCCGGCCCTGCATGAAGACTGTGGTCCAGACGGAAGAGGAAGAGACAAGGCGCAGACAGTCCTAAGACAAATGTAGGGCTACAGTGTGTGGTGACCACCTCAGAGCCACATGGAAACAATGTAGCAACAAGGTGTTCTTATAACACTTTAAAAATTGTTATACATTTTCTTATTAAAAACTTGCAAAAAAAAAAAAAAAAAAGAGCTTTTTTTTCTTAGTTGGACATAGTGGCACATGCCTTTAGTCCCAGCACTTGTGGAGGCAGAGGCAGATAGATATCTTTGAGTTCAAGGCCAGCCTGGTCTACAAAGTGAGTCCAGGACAGCCAAGGCTGCACAGAGAAACCCTGTCTCAAAACATGACATAACAAAACAAACAAAAAAAGAAGCTTTTTTCCTAATATATTTTCACCTGTATACACATAGCTACAAAAATACCTACTTATAGAATATATTTGAATAGATTTCTTTTGCTAAGGTTTTTTTTTTTTTTTAATGTGTATGGGTATATTGCCTGCACGTGGGTCTATGTCACATGCAGACAGTGCCTGCAGAGGCCAGAAGAGGGTCCCCTGGAACTGCAGTTACAGATGGGTGTTAGCAGCCATGTGGGTGCTGGGAATTGAACCTCCAATCTATCAAACATGGTCTGTATTCACTTATAAGTGGCTATAAGTAAAAAAATAACCATGCTACAGTGTTCAGTGATCAAAGTTAAGGCTCTCCGAGTCTTCTGCACTGACTTCCTCTAAGCATCTAACAAGCCCTTCACCTTAGGACTCTATTTATAGTCACTTTCTATCATTTTTATTACACACCCAAACTGCACATAAACCAAACTGCAACCTGACAATCTTCTTGACATGACACCCCTCACACAGACCCAAAGAAGCTAAGTAAAAAGAGGGCCTAGGCAGGGGTAGGGCAAGGGGACATGTGAATCTCACTGAGAAGGGGAAACAGAATAGATAATGTGAGTACATGGGGAGAGGGGACTGGATGGGGTGAGGGTGGGGATGGAAACAGGAGGGGTCAGGTGCTAGGAGGGTAGAGAGAGGCAGAGAGAAAGAGAGAGACAGAGACAGAGACAGACAGAGAGACAGAGAGACAGACAGACAAAACACACACACACACACACACACACACACAGAGAGAGAGAGAGAGAGAGAGAGAGAGAGAGAGAGAGAGAGAGAGAGAGAGAGGAGGAGGAGAAAAGAGAGAGAGGAGGAGAGAGAGAGAGAAGAGACGGGAAGGAGAGAGAGAGAGAGAGAGAGAGATGGAATTGGAAGAGAAAACCGGAATGGGGCACACATCTTTGGGAGGAGCTAGAGACCTAGGGCAATTGAAACTGCCAGGAATCTATGAGGGTGACCCTAGCTAAGACTCCTAGCAATGGGGCATATGGAACCTGAACCAGACATCTCCTGTAACCAGGCAAGACTTCCAGAACTTCCTGTGGAGAGATTAGGACACCAACCCAGCCACAAAACCTTTGACCTATAATTTGTCCTGCCTACAAGATCTGCTGGGGTAAATGTGGTGCAGAAATTGTGGGAGTGGCCAAGCGATGACTCTTGAGACCCATGCCATGAGCAAGAGGCCACCCCTGACACTGCCTGCAGGGCCAAGGACCAGAGGCTGAATAGCCCCGAGACTGAGGATAGCACCAAACATGACTGGAAAAAAAAAGTCAATGAAGTGATCCTAACGATGTTCGCTATATTTATAGAATGGTGCCCAGCCCAACTGTCGTAAAAAAGGAAACAGATGCAGAGACCACAGCTAAGCATTAGAGGGGGAAGAAGTGTTCCTTTAAAACCTGCACGGGTACAGAAATCTTTCTGAGTTTCTGATTATAATATTCTCTCATGAATTCCTCACGCATCATTGGTCCCTGAGTTAAATAAAAGGAGATTGAGGGGGTCAAAGTCAAGGCTGTTTGTGTCTTCTGCACTGACTTCTTCTAAGGATCTAACAAGCACTTCATCTTGGGACTCCATTTATAGTCACTTTCTATCATTTTATTGCATACCCATCAGAGGCACATCAACCAAACTGGCAAACTGACAGCATCCTTGACTTGACACCCCTCACACAGCACGTCTGCATGGTATGCTGCTGGAGATGCATCCTCCTGCCTCCAGCCCACCAGGGAGATAAGGACAGCAGGGCGTGACTGAATTGCAGAGTGTTGGTGAACTTATCCCTTGGTAAGTTTTAAGCCTGGAGGGATTCTTCAGATGTTCCCAAAAGGCATTCATTGTGACCAGCTGAGAACACTACCCTTCCGGTTCTTTCCTTATTTTGAGTCTTATTGTCTACTCAGCAATATTTTCCAAGGAGCTATAGCTGAGGCAAGGCGCTAGGTATCCAGGGTACTCAAAACAGAAAAAAAGCCAACTGTTCTTAAGGGCATTATAATACAGTGGAGGAGGATCTTGGATATGCAGATCAAATTCCTGTGGACTTGTTGCTTAAATATAACTGCACAGGGTATAATTTGAAGAATAGTTATAGTAGATTCTTTTACAAAGAACCCAACAACATTATAGAAGTCTTCAATGTATTCTAAGTTGCAATTTGGGTAGAAGGAAATAGGCCCATGAAGCCGAGAGACAGTGAGTATTAGATTTCTTGTTTTTGTTTTTCTTGGTTTTTTGTTTTTGTTTTGTTTTGTTTTTTGAGACAGGGTTTCTCTGTGTAGCCTTGACTGTCCTGGACTCGCTTTGTAGATCAGGCCGGCCTTGAACTCACAGCAATCCACCTGCCTCTGCCTCCCGAGTGCTGGGATTACAGGGGTGTCCCACCACACCCGGCTTTGAGTGTTGGATTTCTAAGGCAGCTTTAAAAGATTGAAGGCAGAAAAAGAGTCATCTGACCTTCAAAAGATGAGACCATGTTTATTGGCACACATGGCAATGGGCCATACTCTAAGCTACGGGAAGTTGAACTATCTGCCTATGAAAAAAGATGCGTATGACACTCTACAGGGGGTGGAGTGAGGATGAAAATGATTGCAGTACTTAAGCCCATGGTTTCTGTTCTGCAGCCTGGCTGCAAGGGAGGCTGGGAAGTGTAGTATTTTAGCAAGAAACAATCATTCCAAACTTGTAGAGATATAAAATAAAATGGAGGGAGGGATCAGGGGGTAGATTGTTTCTTAGCTGTTTCCTCATGAGGAGGATCGTTGCTAGAGGGAGGTAGTTCTGGGTTGTTTGAAGAGTGGGTCCTTTGGTCACTGAGCAGGAGGAGAGTTTTAACTTGATTGGCTGCGATGCATCATGTGATTATTGCCCAGCATTACTGGGGAGACTTTTGAAAAATGATCATGAGAGGGCTATAAGCAGATGGTTTGGTTACAGAGTAAAACAGAGATTTCTCAGGAAGGTGAAGGGAGGGAAAGGAGTAGTGGCGGGAGAGACAGAGTGACCTGGTGAGGGTGTGGGCATAGAGTTGACTCAGGGTGACAGTCTCCCAAGCCAGGAGTACTGCAGAAGCCACAAGGTAAGCTAGCGTAGTGTGCAGAGTATGGAAGGAAGGAGACAGGAGGAAATAAAGGACTAATGTAGATAAGTGTATCTGAGGTGACAGGGATGAAGGTCCCTTGCAGCCCGTCTCCACGGCACGGAGGGCATCTTTTTTGCAGATGTTTCAGGAATGGAACAAATGGAGCTGTTGCAGGCCGAGAGCCGTGGAGAGAGCTTACACGGGCTTCTTCTTGCTGTTGCGTAGTCTCTTTTGTGGTGTTGTAACTAAGCACGTGAGACTACGTAACTTCATAAAGAAAAGAGATTTACTTCCCTCGTGCTTCTGGTCATGGCCTCCTTGAAGACACACACGTAGCCTTCCAGTCTTTTTCCTTCTTCTTATGAAGCCGCCAGGATGCAGTCACGGAGGCTCCAAGATGACAACCTTATCTTGTGCACCTCAGCTCCTCAGCTCCCAGAGCCACACCTACCACAGCGCGGGAAGTTTCTGCTCTCTAAACACCGTATGGTAGGGATTCAGTTTCAACATGGGAGCCCTCATGGACACACACACACACACACACACACACACTGTAGCCAGCCCCTCTAATTGGTCTATTGTATGTTACATGTCTGCCTGTCCCCTCTTCACTGTTACTAGAATAAGTAGAAGCGCCACGGAACGCCTTTCTCTCTATTTTGTTATTTTCCTAGAACACTGAGCAGATGCATTAACAATAACAACTGAACAAATCCTGAATTTCAAAATGGAGTAGGAGTTGCCCCGAAAGCTCACCAACCTGTAAGGAGAAGGCTCCTCTCTGCCCACAGGAAAGGAAGAGGTTCAGCAGGTACCAGACCTGCGCAAACAACATGACACATGACACACAGGGCACATGACACACAGGGCACAGGGCACAGGGCACACTGAGGTAACTCCGTGTGTTAGACCCTGAGGTAACTCCGTGTGTTAGACCCATCTTGGAAATCAGCACCCTGCTTGTGGGAGCCGAGGGAGCGAAGGCCAGGGTGGAGCCTGCTCATCTGTCTTATCTGAAGAGGAGAGTGCACTTGTGAATCCAGAAGCTGTATGTATGCAGAGCATTGGTGTCTCTCGGAGAGAGGCAAGGTATTGGATGGCATGAACTTCTGTCCAACTATTTTCACTGCAGAGTTTGGAGGCTAATAGTCTGGACTTGCCCCAGCTTTGACATAGTCTTCAGAAAGAAGCAGTGATGCTGCCATGGTCCTTGCTGCCGGCACTCCAGTGGTCACCAATATTTTCTCACCAAGACCTGTGTTTCTGACTTTTTTGTTTTTGTCTCTCAGGGATTGGGGGGCGGGAAGGACAGAAATGGCTGCTGCCCCACACCACAACCAAGACAGAGCAGCTGCCGCCAGGAAAGGGGATGGACTGGGGAGGAGAGGTGCCAAGGCAAAGCTGCCAAGGGCATCAAGTAAGCTGATTTCGCAAGCATACATTTCTCGATGCAATCAACCTCAGAGTCATACTTGTGTCCCAGGGACTTCAAGGACATGGATTAAAATAGGAAGGAGCAAGCATAGCTGTCAGACTTGAGTGGCCTTGAGGGACCATGTGGAACAGCCATGCCTTCTCCATTACCCAGTGCGGGAATTTCCCTGTCAGACTTACATTGCCAGCTTGTCCCTATCTGGGTCTTAGCCAAGACAAAAATAACACCAAAAAGCAGGACATGAAGAAGTAAGGGGGGGATATGTAGGAAGGGTGGCCAGGGAAAATTACAGGGAAGAAATGTGTGTGTGTGTGTTGTGTGTGTGTGTGTGTGTGTGTGTGTAGCCTCAAAGATTACAGTAAAAAACAAATATAGAAAGTGGGGGAAATAGAGACCAAAGTGATCTGAAACAGCTAGAGCATTGTTTGGCGTTTCCAACCTCCCTCGAAGACTCCTGGAAGATGCTTCTATTCTCTCCCAATGTTTGGTGGAGAAGAAGGGCCATTTTGCTCTTATTAAAACATCACTGGGGCTGGAGAGGTGGCTCAGAGGTTAAGAGCACTGTCTGCTCTTCTGAAGGTCCTGAGTTCAATTCCCAGCAACCACATGGTGGCTCACAACCACCTGTAATGAGATCTGGTGCCTTCTTGTGGTGGGCAGGCACACGTGTGGGCAAAATACTGTATAAATAATAAATAAATCTTTTTTAAAAACCATATCGCTGGAGGGGCTGAAAAGATGGAAACATTTTGCCCTCAAGAGGATCCGGGTTCAGTTCCCAACCCCCCGTGTCAGGCCGCTCACAAACACCTGGAACTCTAGTTCCAGGGGATCTGATGCCCTATTCTGGCCTTTGAGTGCACCTGCATTCTTCTGCATATACCCACAGCATGCAGTCACACACACACACACACATATAATTCATTTTAATTAAAATATAACTATATCGTTCTACCCCTCTCCTCCCTGCAATCCTTCTTTTGATCTCTCTGGAATTCATGGCCTCTTTAAAACTGTCATCACACACACACACACACACACACACACACACACACACACAACCACATATAAACATATGTATACTCGTGTGTGAATGTGTGTGTGCATGAATTATGCATATATACATATCCCTAAATATATAAATACAATATGCTCAGGACATTTAGTGTTACTTGTCTATATATGATTTCAGGACTGACCACTTGGTGTTGGATAACCAATTAGCACTCTTGGGGAAGACTATTTCTCCCACTTTCTACAATACCTATGTGGAGCAATGTCTTGAGTGGATGTAACAACTGTCAATAAAGCGTTGTTTAGCCAATCAGCTAGGCAGAAGGACAGGAAGTGGAAGGCAGGACTTCCTGGAGAGGGGGAGGAGCCAAGATTGACAGTTGAGAAGGAGGGAAGACAGTTGATGAGTGGAGAGCAGGGTTGACAGTTGACGGGGAAGGAGGAAGAATCGTCTGAGGATCAGACTGGCAAGTGCTTGGGATATATGTATGTATCAGGTTTAGAGTAGTTTATGAGTAGATTAGAATTAGTTTAGATTCTGCCTGGCCGTAGTGCTTGCAGCTTTAAAGAATGTTTCTGTCTCTCTGTGTCAGTTATCGGCTTCCTAGGCTAAACAGATACAATTAATTTATAACATACCTAATTACTTATAGTCTGTATGTGAGACACCTGAATTTTCCTTCCTGAGTAACTAACTCTTCCATATTAGCATGTCTATTGATGTCTAATTTCTTCAGTTTTGTTTAGGAAGCCATATTGCCGAAGCATCATGGGTAAAGGTTCCCTATCATGTCTAGGAGACACGTTCTCACAGCAGATTTTCTATTCCTCTGGTTCTTACAATTTGCTCAGCTCTCTTCTACCATGTTCCATGAGCCTCTAGTGCAGGAGATGTGTTGTGTAGATGTATCAGTTGGGACTGGATACCCAACAATCACTTGTTCTCTGCATTTTGACCAGTTGTGATCTTTAATGGTCTCCATCATTTGGAAAGAGAAGTTCTTTGATGAGGGATAAAAGCTATGCTTATACATGGGTATAAGAATAAATATTTATGGCTGGGCGTGGTGGTACATGCCTCTAATCCCAGCACTCAGGGAGGCAAAGGCAGGCAGATTGCTGTTGAAACCAGCCTGGTCAACAAAGCGAGTCCAGGACAGCCAGAGCTACACAGAGAAACTCTGTCTCAAAAACAAAACAAAACAAACAAACAAAACAAAACAAAGGAAACAAACAAATGAACAAGTATTTATAATGGAGTTAAGAATTATGCTTGATTAATAAGGTGGCAGTAGTAGGTTCTTTGTTAAAATCCCTGACGTCCTCAGTCCTGGGCAGTTTTTCAGTATGAGGCATGCTTTCCCTTATTTTGGGTGCATCTTAAATCCAATTAGAGAGTTGTTGGTTACTACCATGTGCCGTATGAGCACCACTATTACACTCTTAGGGTTATCCATCCACACTGATCATCTTTGTGGCTCATAGGCATTGGTAATATTACTTTCACTTCCCTCCCCTGGAAACTTGTATAGCTTCTTATACTATTATGGAAGTTCGTCCTCAGGGAGGAGAGAGGCTTTCAAGTCAGATCCAGCTTAGGTACTCCAGGTCTTGTTTCCAATGTGCAAGGTGTGTTCAGCACTAGGGTGTTTCCTTCCACCCCTAGGAGACAACGAAGGTCAACATCCATAGCCTATATTGTCTGTCTCAGGAGTGTCTCTTGGACTCCCCCTGAGCAACAACTCGAAAAAGAGTTTCTCATGTTTCATATTGATATTTGGTTAAATAGTCTATGGATCTTGGGGGAGCATTTGTCAGCACCCCAGTGGTATAATTTCATTTAAACTGTAAATGTAAGGTGGATCGCTGTGAGTTTGAGGCCAGCCTGGTCTACAAAGCAAGTCCAGGACAACCAAGGCTACACAAAGAAACCCTGTCTCGAAAAAACAAACAACAACAAAAACAAAAAACCAAAAAAATATAATCTGTAAATGTATACATGCAGCCTTATATGTATTGTATGTCATTTTAGGTAAATAAAAACAACATGATCTTTTATGGATTTTACAGACTTCCTTAGACACATCCTTGGATGTGGGAGGGTCCAGCCCATTATGGTGGTGCCATCCCTGGGCTGGTGGTCTTGGGTCCTATAAGAAAGCAGGCTGAGCAAACCATAAGGAACAAGCCAGTAAGCAGCACTCTCCACGGCCTCTGCATCAGCTCCTGCCTCTAGGTTCCAGACCTGGGTGAGTTCCTGCCACGACTTTCTTCAATATGAACAGTGATGCAGAAGCTTAAATAAACCCTTTCCTCCCCAACTTGCTTAGGTCGTGGTGTTTCGTCACAGCAATAGTAAACCTAAGACAGAACTTAGTACCAGAAGCGGGGTATTGTTGTCACAGACGGGATCATATTGTTTTGGGGAGGACCGTGGTAGGACTTTGGAACTGAGCTGTTCTGTGGGGGCTTGTGCTTTGTCGGGTCTGACTTCTTATCCTTCAATATCTCTTTATTCATGTACTCATTGGTTCTGAAGCTGGCAAGCTTTTGGATTTTCCAGTTTCACCAGTCTTTGTGAAGGAGACTGTGATGAACACTTTTGTATGTGTCCTCTTGTGCGACTAGAGACACATTTCTGTGGGTACATACTAAAGTGGAAATTTCAGGGTATGTGGACACACAATTTTTGTAGAATGTCAGCTTTCCAGAAGTAACCTAGGAAAGTACCACACTGTCTCCATCACTGAGTGCCCTTTGACCCCAGCCATTCTGGTGGAGCCTCTCTCATTGTGTCTTCAGCCTGTGCTGAGTGCTAACTAGTGATGGCTAGCATCTACTATTTATTGGCTATTTGGATATTCTCTCTCTCTCTCTCTTTTTTTTAACTACTTCTTTTTCCAACTTAGCAAAAAAAAAAAAAAAATTAAACATAAATGACAATTGCTTGAGTCCTGTTTTGCTGCTTTGTAAGGGTTTCTCGAATTTTCAGAGTGAATCACTTGCTGGGCATATGGCTGCAAATATCTCCTATGACTTTCAATGCAGGACAAAATTCCTCATTCTGTTTCGTTTCATCATTCAAACCCAGGGTTCTTGGATGCGAGGCAGTCAGTGTTCTACCACAGGGCTACACCCCGGCCTGGAAGTTCTTCATTTTAATGAAGACTAGTCAGTCTACCATTCTGTCCGTGCTTTTGGGGTCTGTTTCAAAAGCCTTTGCCTATTGTCTTGAAAATGGTCTTCTGTTGGTTGTTGGTTTTTTTTTTTGTTTTGTTTTTTTTTTTCTTTCATACCAGTGTTGTTCTATCTAACACTTTTAGGTCAATGGCCTACTTCCAATTATATCTTTACGGTGTGCGTGAGGTAGATGACAAGGTTTGAGTTACAGTACACTGAGCTTCAGTGGCCCGAGCACCCCTCCCTGAGAAACCCACCTTCCCCTCACTCCGATAAGTCAAGTGGCTCTGTGGGTGGTGCCACTCCTGGGTAGATGGTCTTGGCTTCTATAAGCAAGCAGGCTGAGCAGGCCAGTAAGCAGCACTCCTCCATGGCCTCTGTCTGCATCAGCTCCTGCCTCTAGGCTCCTGCTTGAGTTCCTGCCTTGACATCACTCAATAATGGACTGTAATCTATAAGATGACGTAAACCCTGTCTCCCTCGGTTACCCTTGGCATTCCCTTTATCATGGTGATAGGACACAAAGTGAAAACAGTCTTAGGTTGATCCTTTGTCTCTGCCCATTAGCTGCTAGGAACATTCACGTACCCCCACCCCCACCCCGTGTGTGAAAACTACAAAGAAGGGATCAAGAACAGAGGAGAGAGAGAGAGTACATAAAATTGTCCAGCCCTGGGTCATCAAATGAGATGGAAGTCCTTGGGAGTGTTTTACAACACTCTGGTCCAGGTGGCTAAAACAAGGCCTGGTATACCACCACTGTTTTTAGCACTACAGCTCTTTTGGGCTGTAGCCACCGGTGGTCTGCTTCTTCCCTTCAGAGAGTGCAGTCGCTGGATGAAGGAACCAGATGTGAGAGAACAAGGCCTAGGCAGGCAGATTGGCCCAAGGGTCACTTCTTCCATGAAGTTCTAGAGATCGACTGCAAATGTTATCTTAAGGGCCTAGGGGAGGACCTGGCGTGGACTGGGTTATGCAGATAGTGTTGAGGTCATCTGGGCTATTAGCCACCTCTGGTCCTGGTTGTGGGGGCCAAACAACACAAAAGTCACCCTGACTATTAAGTATCTCCCACTGGTCCGGGTTGAGGAGCCTCTGGGCAATACAGATACTACAACAGTTACTTAGACTGTTAATTACCTCAGGTGCTGCTTGTGGGAGCTTGGCATGTCCTGGCCCTTCAGGTAGCACACAGCTCCAAGTAAGTAACCAACTCCAGGTCCAGCATTCTGGGTGGGAAACAAGCTATACATCTCTCCCACTGAAGAGACAACCCTACATGTTTAACGTTCTTGGTTTCCTCAGGGCTTATTTGTGAGTGCAAGGACCTTCATGCTCCCAACAGGTTGCCATGAGCTGTCACGACCCCTCCAGTGGAGTCTGTGTGATAAACGTTACCACAGAATCCCAGGCGACGACCCCTACCCAAGGGAGATCGTCCTGGAAACGGTTCTGATGTTTCTGCCAGGAGTAACTGATTACAAAATGTTCATTGTTTGGGGAACATCCTGACTTTGTTTTCTCTTTCTGCCTTTGTTTTCACTTTTTTATCAAAGAACTTTTCAGATGTAACTGTGTTGCTAGCTGGCCTTTAACTTGAAACTGCAGCCAAGGGTCATTCAGTCAAGTTTACTACTAAGTTCCGTTCCACCTGTTAATAAAAACATGGCTAAGAATTAATCATAGTTCATATTATGACTTACAAATAAAGTGTTTGAGTAAGCTCCAGATAGTGATGGAAGAGCTAAGAAAAAAACTGTCCTGACTCACAGATGTTTGGCATAATGAGAGAACCTTTGATAAAGAGGGCATATGCACTAATACCAATCTCTTGACTTATGACTGATTATTCAGGAAGGATGACAACATTATTACCCTGCATCCTGTATTTTGAATTGTATGGAAAAAATGTAGCCACGAAAAAACATTCCTGTTTCAAAATGTATATAAGAACCTCGCTCGTTTGCCTACAAAATACATTCAGACTCAAACTTCCCCTTAGTTGGTATGTTTGTCACTTCGCCTATCTTCTGCCCACCCATGCTTTGAGAACTCCTGACCCCAAGGATCTATACCCGACTGAGACGGTCTACAGCAATGAGTGCTTAAAATGTGGCCACTCTACATTGAAATGTGTTGTCAATATAACATTCCCACTTGATTAACAAGTCTTTTTAAAAAGAATGTATATCATTAATTAATTTTATATTGATTACATGATAAAATTATTCCTTGAATGTATTCATTAAGAGTGCTATAAATAAAAAAAGAGTGCTACAAATATTAATGTTGCTTGTTATAAATGATTCAAATTACTTTTACTACATTTTAAATTTCTTACATTTTTATTTATTCATGAGTGTGTATGTGTGTGTGTTTGTGTGTGTGTGTGTGTGCACATGCATGTTATCCCACACACATGGAGGTCAGAGGACAACTTGTGGGAATGAATTCTCTCCTTCCGTCATTTGGGTTTCTAGGGTCAAATCCAGGCGCTAAGGCACAGCAGTAAGAACCCCTACCCACGGAGCCACTTTGCTGGCCCTTTCCCCATTTTCTAATAAAAACTGTAAAACAGAAGCTGTGGCTGGCATTGTCTTTCTCTCAGTCAGGGAAAGCAATGGTTGGGCCTGACCTTGGACTGGGCTTGAGTGCCCATCATGAATGCCAATAGGATGAATGCATTCAAAGCCACACAGAGATCTCCTGCTCGGGTGCCCAGCCCTAACTCTGCAGTTTGTTAACATAAACACCTGCTCTGTGCCAGCCAAGTTCTGGCCCCAAGCACCTGTTTCTCACACCCCAGCACCTTGAACATGTGTGGGTGGCATCACTGCTAACCTTGTAGCTGGACACTGCATACCAAGTACCAGAATGGGTTGAGTGGGGCAAATTGCTTTGATGAATTAATCTATCAAAACCTTCTCCTTGGCATGGGTGCAATCTGTTTTATGTGAGTAAATGTCATTCCCCTGTAGCCCAAGCACATGACTGGGGGTGACAGCAGGTAACAGGCTCTGACCTGCTATGACCTACCTTTCCTTTGGCATACTCTTCTCTTACTTCTGTAATGTTGTACTGGGTCCAACTGCTGCTCTTGGGAGTGTCCACCACCTCAGGCTAGACCTGACCCAAAATGGTATGGCTCTTGTCTTCTGTCTTCCTTTCTCTCCTCCCCCCACCCCATCCCCAGTTCCCTCACAACTATTTATCCCAGGGGCCCGCCTTCCATAAATTATGTGCTTTCAGATGTGGCTGCTGAAGAATTGATCCAGCACAACAAACATTTTGAATATCAGTTAACACATATTTCTATTACACAAATCATACGCATTGTTTATGCATCGTGGCTCATCTGTATTTGAGTGGGAGCAAGGGCACTGGCTCTAAAACACTACCCCATCCCTACTAAGATTAAGGATGCTCAAACGTCTACTATGAAATGGTCCAGCATTGGCATGTGATCGGTGAGAATCTTCCCATCTAGTCTCTTGTTCCTAGGTCACTCAGAGCATCAAATGCAAAGTGCGTGCATGAAGTGCGTAAGTTGTTCTGTTTAGGGAGTCCTACCGATTGTCTGCACATGCTCAGGGCTAGGAAAACTGATTTGTCTTCTGGTGCTTTTGACTGGGGCTGGTTGAATTTACAGATTTAGAGGGTCCAATATACACAATGTATTTGCTATTCAGCCATAGTACGTGAAGCATTTACCAACTGTTTACTGGGTTGGTTACTAGACCTGTGATCTCTTTATCTTTTCTAAAATGCTGCCTGTGGTGGTTAGTTTTCTTGCCAACTTGACACAAGTTGAAGTTATCTGGGAAATTCTATTGATTGATCTATGGGCAAGTGCTCTGAATTTCTGAGTCATGACTCCAGTCCTCCCCTCCCACACAAAGTATTTACTTTTAAAAAATGTGGCCATATGCACATAGCTGAGGTGACCTTTTTTCACTGTTTTTAAATGTGGAGTTTGAGGTCATAAGTTCATCCAACCTGCGTGCTGTCCTTGACACTCTCCTCGGGAGCTAGAACTACACACACACACACACACACACACACACACACACACACACACACACACACACACACACGCTCTCCTCTGGAGCTAGAATTACGAACTACACACACACACACACACACACACACACACACACACATGCACGCACGTTCTCCAGCCCCAGGAGCCACTTTCTGCCCTTCTTCACTACCTGATCTTACTTGAAAATGTAATATATCCTGCTTACCAATGTGGCTCTTCACTAGTCTCCACAGCGAAGACTGCTTCTTACAAGAGATGTCAAGTCAGTGGTAAGCTAGCTCTACATAGGTTTTTCACACATCCCAGGGTGCTTTTTTTGTTTGCTTGTTTTTGTTTTGTTTTGTTTTTTAAGGCCATATTGCACTATGTAGTACAGGCTAGCCCCACACTTGTGATCCTTCTGTCTCAGCCTTTGATGGGAGGTGACTATCCAGATTAGTGTACGGTCTTGTATATAATAAGCCTTGATGAGCATTTGATGCAGATAGTATTTACTTAGGACACTTTCTTTTCTCTTTCTTTCTTTCTTTTTTTTTTTTTTAAGATTTATTTATTTATTATTATGTATACAGTGCTCTGCCTGCACATACACCTGCAGGCCAGAAGAGGGCATCAGATCCCATTATAGATGGTATAGCTGTGAGCCACCATGTGGTTGCTGGGAATTGAACTCAGGACCTCTGGAAGAGCAGTTGGTGCTCTTAACCTCTGAGCCATCTCTCCAGCCCCTTTCTTTCTTTTTTCTTCCTTTCTTCCTTTCTTTTTTTCCAAGACAGGGTTTCTCTGTGTAGCCTTGGCTGTCCTGCACTCACTTTGTAGACCAGGCTGGCCTTGAACTCTCAGAAATCCTCCTGCCTCTGCCTCCCTGAGAGCTGGAATTACAGGCGTGCACCGCCGCACCTGGCTTTGGGTGGCTTTTCTCCACATGTTTTAGCACTAACTGAAAGTGACTGCTGACAGAAATGTTACTGCTTGGCATCTTCTTCAGCAGTCTTACGATATGATTGCATGTGAAACCCACTCTCTGACTGAGCCTCAGGCCCTCTCTTTCAGAGGCTGCCTTGTCACAGCATGGACAGTGGCCTCTTCAGAGCGGCCCGATAACTTCCCACCACCCACCAAGTACATTCTGTGAGGACAGGCATAGGATGCCGCTGGCTAGGATAGCTCCAGAAAGGGGCCTGGTGATGCACACTAAAGTGCTGAGAAACTTTCCTGGGTGCCAGGAGAGGTGGTGAGGGAGAAATATAAAGGAATCTCAGGGAGGGAAAACTTAGCATTTAAAGCAGGAAGTCCATGGTGCCTGAAGACTGGATGAACCAGGAATTAACACGTGCAATTATCATTAGAGAAAAACAAGGACTAGGCATGCATGCCACTAGTGACAACCTCTGTGGGTGGGGACAGCCACAGCTTCTGGCCAATCAGATCTTTAAAACTGTGTGCTTGCTTATCTTGGACTCACCTAACTTAGAATTAATAACTGCCCTATAATCTTTAAATATTATTGTATTTATAATAGCTATCTTGTTACATATTTCTTATAAATGTGATTCTGTACAGGCCTGACATTCTCAATGAAAAAAAGTAATCAGTTCTACACTAAAAGATGTATACTGGAAAATGCAATTATAGCCCAGAAAAGGTAGAGAAATATTTAGGAAAAAATAAGCAAAAAGCAATCTTTCTCCTTTTTACTGTATTAATGCACACTTCATATGTGTTTTAATATGTTCCATGTACTATTTGACATGTATTTCTCTATATATTTCTGTATTTACATTATATTATAATATATAACACCTATATTGTTATTTACAACACAATAAATAGTTATGTTAAAATGTGGTTTTATAAAATATACAATAAACATAAATTTTATAAAGCATAAATATGTTAATAATAGGTTGTTTTATGTGATATACTCCAGTAAGATCAGACTTGACTCACTATGTCCACTGTGGGTTTTATATTCATCAGAAATTAACCTTAATATTGGAACCCAATATAGTTAACATAGTCAAATAATTCTGCATAAGAAAACCCTTTTGCACAAGTCCAATCCTGCAAAGGATTTAAAAATTAAATGTATGCCTAGCTTTTCAGGAATGCAGCCTTCAAAGCTTGTACACAGTGCACCCTCAGAAGGGTGTGATTACTTAAAAACGTGTGAAGAACTTTTTGCCTCATTAGGAACGCAAACTGTTCTTTCTGAGACAGGCAGCAGTGGTGGCAGCAGCAGGACTGTTTCCATGTGTGAAGTCGCAGATTCAAGGTGTGAGAGGAGTGTCCTCCCCTGCAGCTGCCGCCGGTGGAGTGTACACCTGGCGGGAACAGAATGCACTTGCCAAAGCAGACTTCTTGGAGACCTGGATTTTAAAGTTGTAACTTCTTCCTCCAGTGGCAACCCTGTGTCCTGCAACAGTCAAGCTCCCGAAAGACACCAAACAATAAATGAGCTGTGATGGCGCTCGCCTTTAATCCCAGTGCTCATGAGGTAGAAGCAGGTGGCTCTGAGTTCCAGGCCAGCCTGGTTTAGGCAGCAAGATCCAGCTAAAGTTACAAAGTAAGACCCAACCTAAAAATTTAAATTAAATTAAAAAAAAAAAATCAAATAGGTTTAGAGTGGCGGTTCTCAACCTGTGGGTCTTGACCCTTTGGGGGGCATTGAATGAGATATTTAAATGAGATATTTACATTACAGGGGTTGCATATCAGATATTTACATTACGATCCATAGCAGTTAACAGTAGCAAAATTACAGTTATGAGGAAGCAACAAAAATAATTTTATGGTTTGGGGGTCACCGCAATGTGAGGAACTGTATTAAAGGGCTCAGCGGTTAAGGACACCATGTGCTCTTCCAGAGGACCATAGTTCAATTCCCAGCACCCACATGGCCACACACAACCCTCTGTAACGCCAGTCCTGGGGTAGCCCATTAAATAAAGCGGAAAATAAATAAATAATAAATAAGTACTAGTGACAGTAGACAATAGGCAGCAGCTCATTTCCAATGGGCGACTCATCCGCCCACTGTTCTGTGGCTGACAGAAACTGACGAATTTGTATAGACTGGCATTGTTCAGCCTGGAGGGTAGCTGAGCAGACAGACTGAATTCGGTCCCCTGCCCCACCCCCTACCCCAGATGTTTCTGAATATCTTTGTCAGTCACAGCTCTCCGCCACGCGGTCTCTAAAATTTCTCTGAGTCTTGCCCTTTCTTCCTTCCCCTTTGTGGAGCTCCCCTTGCACTTGGTGATTTCTCACCACATACAGGTGAAGATCCAGCCTGCCTCCATCTATGGCTTATAATAAAGACAAACGAAGCCCATTCTTGTTCATGACGTAATCTGTTTCTCAAGGGCTGGGCCATGCCCCACCTGTACCTTAGCTACAAACGGTTCTGTACTGCCAATTCTAGGAATAGCAATTTTGCCTTTGCTTCAAAAAGCTGTTTTTAGTCATCTTGCATGCCTACCTTAGTTTCAAAAGGTTCTGTGACCACCTATGACTACCTTGCCGTGACTGCCTGTTGCGATGACCTTGTCTTGAGCACCCGCTATGGTCCTCTCCCATAACCCTGCCTATTTTCCCCATCTGGAAACACTCTACCCCTGAGCAACAAAAGCCTTGTCCTCCTCACATCCAATGCCGAGCCCTGGAGCTCCTCCTTACGGGAAGGCAGCCTGTGTATATGAGTTAAAAAGCTTATTTTAATTAATTGCTTGTTTTAATTCACTTGGCCATGAAGATTTGGGTCAGCGGTCTTTCTCCTCCCGTCTCTGGTATGAACAGTAGGTTGGATGCCGTCTGGAGAGGTCGCAGCCTTGAGGAAGCATGAAGCATCTTAGCTTTTTTGTTAAGGAAAACTTGAGGTCAACTGGTTTACAAGTGAGGGGGAGCAAAGTGCGTTCTGTTGAAGGAAGAACACTGAGGCCACTTTAGTTTGAAGTTAACCTAAAGTCCCAGGCACATACCTGTATCCCACCATTCACGAGGCTGAGGCAGGAGAATTTCAGGTTCTAGGCCCAGTGTCAAAGACAATGAGGAAAGTAACCAAAAGACTCAAGGACCAGCTAGGACTACAAACTGGAAGCATGGTGTGTTTTGTCTTTTAAAGAGATTCTCAGTCGAGTCAACACAGTGTGTTTTAAAGAGTTTGTCAGTCCTGTCAACTTGACAAGATTAATCAACAAAGAGTGTCACTAATGTCTTTTTAATTAAAACATTCTTTTCACACAATATACTCTGATCACGCTTGTCCCCTCCCCCAACTCCTCACACAGCCTCCCCATCTCCCCATCCATGCAACTCCATTCCCTTTGTTTAAAAAAAAAAAACAAGAAAAAGAAGGCCGGGTGTGGTGGTACACGCCTTTAATCCCAGCACTCTGGAGGCAGAGGTAGGCAGATTGATGTGAGTTTGAGGCCAGCCTGGTCTACAAAGTGAGTCCAGGACAGCCAAGGCTACACAGAGAAACCATCTGTGTCTCAAAAAAAAAAAAAAAAAGAAGAAGAAGAAGAAGAAGAAGAAGAAGAAGAAGAAGAAGAAGAAGAAGAAGAAAAGGAAACAAACAAAAAAGAAAAAAAGAAACACAAAAACATACCGTTGGACTCTGAAATATACAAGCAAATGACCAATGAGACCAAAAAAAAAAAAAAAAGACAAAAAGTCTACAAACTTGCTATTGAGTTCCTTTTGTGACGCCATTGGAGAAGACGAATTTTTCCTTGGTTAGGGATGGGACCCTGTGTCCACTTCCCCTTTCAGCACTGGGCCCCGGCTAGACTGAACCTGTGCAGGCCCTGTGTGTGCTGCTGTGGCTGTTCATACATGAGCTCATACATGAATTAATGCATTTGGTGTTTGGTAAATGTGTTTGGTAAACATGGTTTACTTGGAGTTATTCATCACCTCTGGCTCTTACAATCTTTGCATCTCCTTTTCGTCAGAGACCCCCTGAGTCCCGAGGGGAAGAGTTTGACGAAAATATCTCATTTAGGACGGAATGTTCCCAAGTCTCTCACTCTCTGCGCACGTCCGGTTGTGGGTCCCGGTGTTAGTTCCTATCTATTGCAAGAAGCAGCCTCTCTGACGATGGCCAAGTGAGACGCTGATCTATGGGATAGCAGGAGTCATTAGGTGGCATTGTACTGCTATGTCCGGTGGTTCCACTTCCAGCAGCGCTGTCTGGTCTGGATCCCAGGCATGGCAGGTCGGTCCTGGCGGGGGCTTGCTTCCAGTCTAGCAAACGGATCCTGACTTTTGCTCGGGGGCAGCTAGAGCGCTGTAGGGGTGAGGCTTGTAGGTTGGGCATATAGCCAGGGTCCCAGCCTGGAGGGGCGGGGCGGGGCGGGGCGGGGCGGGGCGGGGCGGCACAGGTGGGAAATGAATTCCCACACTGGCTGTTACAACTCGCTCTTTTCTGAATGAGACTGCAGGTCTCTATAGAAAGTGGAGACTCGGGAACTCCACAAGATTTAAGCGTCACAGCTCTTTGGTTCGTGTAAGCTCAATTTTCTTATCAATTATATTTTATTATGAACTTATTAAACGAGCCTACCTCCCTAACAACCTGATTAACCCAAACAATCGGAAAAGGACATTAAAGAACACTATAATGAAACCTTAAGGGTATCATCAGTTCTGAGGAATGATTCTCCTGGTGTACTCAACAGGATTTTAGCAGACCAGCAATTCCACCAAAGTTGCTCCTGGAACCAGGAGCAGCAGCTGGAACCTCAAGCCTCAGCTGGAGTGCCAGGGAGCAGTTCTCTTCAGGAGCCTCTTGAAGCGCAGGGATGAAAGGCCAAAAACCAAGTCCAACCAAATCCCTGCTCCCCTGTTTTGGGCATGTATACACACACACACACACACACACACACACACACACACACACATTTTGGGCATGTATACACACACACACACACACACACACACACACACACACACACACATCCTCTCAGTCTATATATATATCCTCTCAATCTGTTCAAGGTTGGTTTTCACCAAGCTCCCTCACGAAGTAGTTTGACTTCTAAGTGGAAAAAAACATCCTGTTTTCTCACATCTAAGTGGTAAACATCCTGTCCTCTTCTCTATCCCACACTTGGGATCAAAACAGAAATGGGTTTATCTCCTCTTCAGGTTCCTCCATCTATTGTGCCAGGGGCAGCAGGGGATGCAGACGGATACGCAGACAGGATGCGTCCCTAGCGCTCAGCACCTGCCTGGCTGCCAGTGAGCGGTTAGTAGTTCTGGAGGCCCTGTGCGTCTTTCAGGAGCCCTTCTTTTCCAGGTATGACAAGTCTGAGACAGTCATGTGGAGTGAGAAATGAAGCCAAACTTTACTTGTGAATCAGGGATTTATAAGCCCTGGGAAGTGGGAGGTCATGAGGGTGACTGTGTCTGATTTGCTAGCACCAAAGGTGCCAGAACACACCAGGGTACATACAGTGTACACACAGCAGTACAGTGTCTTAATACACAGGACCCTTATCACGGCAAGGAAAAAAACAGTACATAATTATCCTGTGTGTGAGGGGATGGCACCTAGGTATAATTGAGGGCCATTTGCTAGAAGCCAGGCTTTCAGCATGGAGTGGGTACCTCTGGGAATCCCTTGTGCTTGTTATCAGGAAAGGGTCGAGCCTGTGTTTTCTTTTAAGACTATGTGACTTCCCTTAAGAAATCTGGAGTTACCAGATCAGGTAGAGTGAGAATCCTGTTGAGAAATGGGAGTCCCTTCTTCCTAGACTGAGTGAGGGCGCCATACAGAGATCTTGGACTTCTACCTTATTCAGCAGAGTAGACACAATGTCTCTTTAGCAGAACAATAGTTTTTGGTTTTCCCTAAAGCCACCCAAGCAGTGTCAGGCGTGGGTTTCATCTCATAGAGTGGGCCTTAAATCCAACCAGAGGGTGGTCCACATTCTGCCACTATTGCACCAGCATGTCTTACAGGCAGGTCACCATTGCAGTCAGTGTTTATAGCTGGCTTGGTGTTTACCTGTCTTCTCTCGTAGTGTGCAGGGGGAAGGCACAGTTAGGCACCATGTTCAATTGTGTGTGTGTGTGTGTGTGTGTGTGTGTGTGTGTGTGTGTGTGTTTTTATTGTTTTCAGCAACAGGGCCTTACCATCAGTTTGTAGAGAAAACTA
The DNA here is from genome assembly GCF_903995435.1 of Acomys russatus. Lineage (NCBI taxonomy): Eukaryota > Metazoa > Chordata > Mammalia > Rodentia > Muridae > Acomys > Acomys russatus. The sequence continues at coordinate 3,473,590 of NC_067154.1, read as the reverse complement.
ATAGCACTGTAAGAGCCTAGGATATTTAACGGTTTCCACTGGGCCCCCTTTGGTCAACGACTCAACAAGAGGTAACCCATCCCTGGCACTGGAGGCTTTCCCTGGATGGTATCAGATATCTGGTTGTCATTAATTTCTTGCCTATGCTTTGAACATTCCTTTTTACTTACATGTGCTATAATTATCTATTCCCTTTTTTCTCTCTTTACACTATCTCCAGAGCCTTGCTATCTCTACTTAACATTATACAGCATTGGTACACAGAACACAGCCTGGGCATTGGCTTAGGTTACAAACTACTGCACTGTGCGCTCACAGTCAGCTTCATCCCACCAGCTCTAACTGTTGCGTATTTGTGGAGTTGTTTCTAGGGTTCCGTCGGGAGGATTTGCTTTTCCTTACAATGCAGCAATAGGAATTATGTACGGACACAATTTTGAACTTGCAAATACATTTACAGGCCACATACCCAGGCCACTCCAATCAAGAAGTAACGCGTTTGAGTTTGGACAGATCCTGTCACCAGCCTTCCTTGGAGCTGATTTAGTTTACAATCTGATCAGCTCTGTATGATGCAATCACAAGGTCACTGGAAGTCCTTATTACAGCTCCCTTTCCTTCTCCAGCGGGGACGTGTTCTTTGATTATGAGGCACGTCGTTGAGTGCTCCTTTACGTTCAGAATTCCTTTGTGTTTCTTCTCTGACTCCTGTCTATTCTCCTGGGCATTTTCTACAGGATGCTGGCCTTTGGCTTGTGTATTTCTAAGCACACATGGCTTTATCCCCAGCTCATCCCTTGGTATCACTTACTGTGCTTGCTGTGATACGGGCTTTAAACACTCTCGTGGTTTAAATTATGGCTAGAAACCTTTCCACCCCATGTCTACAACAAGCTCTCTCACATCTACCTCTGACTCTGTGGTGCTGGGTGGAACCTGGGGCCTTGTGCGCACTGCATGGCTGGTGCTCTGCCACTGACTCCACTCCCAGCCTGCTGCTTTCATGATTCACTTTTAAACGCATTTCAGTCTTCAGTCTATTTTGAAGCTACCCTGCAGTGTGCTGCAAGGCATGGGTTCACCGGCTCATCTATTTTCAGGCTGCTTCCTGTGACCCAACCATTTAGTGAACAGTCAGAGAAAGGTGTTTCTCTACCGATTTTAGAAGCATATCTCCCCCTCTCTGCCCCCCTCTCTTCTCCTCTCCCTCTCTCCCTCTCTCCTTCTCTCCCTCTCTCCCTCTCTCCCTCTCACCATTCCCCTACCTCACATGCTGTGGAGGGGGACTAGGGAGAGAAGATGATGTGTGTGTATTCATGTGGGTATGTGCACATGTGCAAGTGGGTGTACATATGTGGAGGCCAGAGGTAGATGTCAGATGTTCCTCAACCACTTTTATTCCTCCTCCTCCTCCTCCTCCTCCTCCTCCTCCTCCTCCTCTTCTTCTTCTTCTTCTTCTTCTTCTTCTTCTTCTTCTTCTTCTTCTTCTGACAGAGATCCTCAATGAACCTAGAGTCCATTGATTTGGCTAGGCTGGCTGGCTGGTGAGCGTCCAGAAGCTGCTTGTGTCCACTCTACTCCCTGAGGTCGCGGGGTGGTGGTGGTGATGGTGGTGGCGGTGGTGATGGTGGTGGTGATGGTGGTAGTGATGGTGGTGATGGTGGTGGTGATGGTGGTAGTGGGGGGTGATGGTGGTGGTGATGGTGGTGGTGGTGGTGGTGATGGTGGTGGTGATGGGTGGTGGTGATGGTGGTGGTGATGGTGGTGGTGGTGGTGGTGGTGGTGATGGTGGTGGTGATGGTGGTGGTGGTGATGGTGGTGGTGGTGGTGGTGGTGATGGTGGTGGTGGTTGGTTGGTGGTGATGGTGGTGGTGGTGGTGGTGGTGATGGTGGTGGTGGTGGTGGTGGTGATAGTGGTGATGGTGGTGGTGATAGTGGTGGTGGTGGTGGTGGTGGTGATAGTGGTGGTGGTGGTGGTGGTGGTGGTGGTGGTGATGGTGGTGGTGGTGGTGGTGGTGATAGTGGTGGTGATGGTGGTGGTGGTGGTGATGGTGGTGGTGGTGGTGGTGATGGTGGTGGTGGTGCTGGTGATGGTGGTGGTGGTGGTGGTGGTGATGGTGATGGTGGTGGTGATGGTGATGGTGGTGGTGGTGATGGTGGTGATGGTGATGGTGGTGGTGATGGTGGTGATGGTGCAGACAAGGGGATCTCAACGGAGATCTTCATGCTTGCACAAAACCCACCTTACACACTAAGCTATCTCCCAACGCGCTTTAGACACATTTTTTAAAATTATAAGTTCTTGTTTTGAGGTATATGTCCAGGCTTCTGTTTGATTATATAGATCTATCCTTCTATTAATACTTAGTGCAAACAAAACAATAAGAATATCCATTGGCATTACATCTGTAAATTAAGTTGGAGAGTTACCATCGTCAGGGTCCCAAAACTTCTCAGCCAAGTGCATGCTTTCTTGGCTTTGCCTGAGTGTCTGCTGGTTTTGGTGTCCTATTCCTGCACTTCTGTGGTTTCCTGTCCGGGGACTCTAACATATTTCTCCTTATCTCTATTATGAGTGGACTACACTCAGTCAAAATTTCAGAAGGAAGCACATGACCCCATTGGATTGGATAACTTGAGATAAAGGAAGGTAGTGCTTACAAACATGTAAATAAGATTTAAAAATTTAGAGGGCTTTGCACCAACCGGCATTGCAGATCCCTCATCCTACTCTGTGGCAGAAATGATTGAGGAGAAGGAGAAGTGACCGAGGCCACCAGAGAAGAGCTGTAACTTTGGTTCAGGAACATACTAGGCTGCTGTGATCCTACCAGGGGCCTCAGCATGGAGGAGGGATGAACATGCCACTTCCTGTTGTCTCTGAGATCATCTACTGTGCTTCCCACTGGTCAGACTCAACAAGAGGCAAGAACAGGAGAGAAAGGCTGGAGAGATGGCTCAGTGGTTAAGAGCACCGCCTGCTCTTGCAAAGGTCCTGAGTTCAATTCCCAGCAACCACATGGTGGTTCACAACCATCTGTAATGTGATTTGACGCCCTCTTCTGGCCTACAGGTGTACATGCAGGAAGAATAGTGTATACATAATGATAAATAAATAAATATTTTTAAAAAAAGAACAGGAGAGCGTCTACTAGCAATAACAATAGAACTAAATCTTCCTGGGCACTCAGCAGTGGAGTTAGCAAGAATAGATCTACAGGACAAATAACATGCCCAACTTGATCCTTTTTTTTTTTCATGGAAACTATTGACATATTTTATATTGTATTTATGTTTGTATAATTTAAGGTTCAGTTTGCATTCAATAAAACTCAAGTTTTTTTAAGAGAATAGTTCAATGAGATTGACAACGTATACAGCTAGCTATAAACATCCTACAAAAATCAAAGTGCATTTGTGCTTCTTCAGGCCATCTGTTTCCCCCAACTTGAGTATAAAAAAACAACTTACCAGATATTTCTCTCACTATAATTTAGTCTTTTATAAAATTTCATATAAATGTCCTTGGGGTCTGGCTTCTTTCGCATGAGGTGTTTGAGTTTCCTCAAAGTTTGTTGCCTGGCCATGCTTCTCGGCAAATGCCTTACATTCCAGCACTCAGGAACCATAGGCAGATGGATCTCTGTGAATTCCAGGCCAGCCAGGTCTATGTCGGGAGTTCCAAGGCGGCTAAGGCTACATAGGGCGACCTTGCTTCAGACAAACAAAGATGGCTGCAAGCATCAGTAGTTTATACTGAGACGTTGCTAATGTCTTCCACCATCTGCTGGGCACCTCCTGCATTCATTGTAAGCAAGGTTATGAAGTGTGACTACATGGGTGGTTCCTAGCTTGGAGCCACTGCAAATAATGTCACAGAGTCCTGCCTTCAGTGTCCTTATGTGATACATGCATACTTGCTCTAGGGTACAAAACTAGTGATTTTGCGCATTCCTCATTACTTATTGTCTATTTTCATATGTTCTTTAGGAAAATATCTGTTCAAATCTTTTGTCCAGTTTTAGACTGAGTTGTTAGTTTGTTTGTTTTGGTAAGCTCTCATGGTTCTGTATCTCTAGGCCAAGGTCCTTTGTTGGGTATATGCTTTACATTTTTTGTTTACTTTTAGAAGAGAGATGTCAATAAAATTCTAGAGGCAAACATTCAAGTAAAGGTTTGCACAGGAATGAGGAAGGAATAAGATTGTGATCCATGTCACACACAGGCAGGGGACTTCTGCTTCAGTCTAAGACCATAGATTTTATGTGTAGCACTTTCATTTTTGCTGTTTTTCTTTTTAAAATTTCAATTACGGTTTCTGTTTCCTCACCTAATGAATTATTCAAGAGAATTTCAGCCACTTCCAGAGGCTGGAGGCATAGCTCAGCGATAGAAGGCTTGCCTGAGCTTTGTTCATCTCCACTTCTGAGAAAGATTGAAAGATTATTTTTAAATTTCTACTTTAGTCAGCAATTATTATTTTACTGTATTGTAACCAGAAAATCTTGTTTTTTCTGCTTGGGGGGATTTATTGAAATTTTCTTTGTGGTCTATTAAGTGACCATTTTGTTAGTATTTTATGACCATTTCAAGGAAGATTAGCTTATGTTTTCAAGCTATAGACTTTTAAAAAAGATTTATTTAGTTATTATGTATACAGTGCATGTACACCTGCAGGCCAGAAGAGGGCACCAGATCACATCATAAATGGTTGTGAAGCCACCCTGTGGTTATTGGGAATTGAACTCAGGACCTCCAGAAGAGCAGTCAGTGCACTTAACCTCTGAGTCATCTCCTCAGCCCAAAGATTCTTGTATTTATTATTTATACAGTATTCTGTCTGCATGTGAGCCAGAAGAGGGCACAGGATCTCATTATAGACGGTTATGAGCCACCATATGGTTGCTGGGAATCGAACTCAGGACCTTTGGAAGAACAGTCAGTGCTCTTAACTTCTGAGCCATCTCTCTAGTCCAAAGCTACATATTTTTTTAAAAAGTTATGTGTATGGCTGTTTTCTGTCACTTATGTGTGTGCAGCATATAAGTGTGGTTCCTATAAAAGCCAGGAGAAGGTGTCAGGTCCCCTGAAGTTTGAGTTCCAGGAATATGTGTGTGTGTGTGTGTTAGAGAGAGAGGGAGAGAGAGAGAGAGAGAGAGAGAGAGAGAGAGAGAGGAGAGAGAGAGAGAGAGAGAAGACAGAGAAGAGAGAGGAAGAGCAGAGAAGAGAGAGAGAAGGAGACCAGAGAGAGAGAACAGAGAGAGAGAAGACAGAGAGAGAGAGAAAGAGAGAGAGAGAGAGAGAGAGAGAGAGAGAGAGAGAGAGAGAGAGAGAGAGACAGAGAGCGAGAGAGCCCATCTCTCCAGGCCCAGGATTTATTAAAAACCTTCCTCATTTTGTTTCTTTGTCTCTACCTGAGGCTAGAAGTCTGTTAACAGCTGCTACTTTTCCTATGTGTTTCTTTGCTAGATCTAACCAATGGGCAGGACATTCTCCACAGTTGAGTGGAGAGCAGGGTCTGACTTTCACATTAACTCTGGTGCCCCATATTTGACCATGTCCCCTGGATGGGGAGACCTGGTGGCACACAGAGGAAGGATAGCAGGCTACCAAGAAGAGACTTGATACCCTATGAGCATATACAGGGGGAGGAGGTCCCCCTCAGTCACAGTCATAGGGGAGGGGAGTAGGGGGAAAGTGGGAGGGAGAAGGAATGGGAGGATACAAGGGATGGGATAACAATTGAGATGTAATATGAATAAATTAATAAAATATATTTTTAAAAAAACAGGAATTTCTGCTTAATATTATTGGTGCTCAAGTTTTTGTTTGTTTGCTTTCCTGAATTGTGCCCTTTAGTATTACATTTCCTTTTTGTTCTAACATCATACTTTTCACCTAGATTTCACCAGGTCTGCTACTAAGTTTGCAGCTGATTGGCCCTGAACAATTCTTTCATTTTCAGCCTTGAAGTCATCTTTTTAGGCAGGTTTCCTGCTATAGCCACAGCTTGAAGTAGGCTTTGTGAGCGCATTCACACACACACTGCTGTGTCAAACATGCCGCACCTTAAACTGATTGTATCATTCTGATTTACTTTCTATTTTTATAAAATTTACAAGGTTTTCATTGAGTCATTTACTCCATTTTATACTTCAGGTGACATTCACATAAAATGAAACTCAAAAGCGTCCGTGTCTTAGAAAATACCTGGTACCCTAGGTAATGTCCTCTTCCTCTAGCCTGTGAGTGTGTATCAGCTCCCCACTGCCAAAGTCCGGCTTTAGTACTATAGCTGGCTGATGAATTTCCATGGGGAGGGCCATTCTTGATACATTGTTAATTATCAGCTAGAAACAAATCTGTTTATATGATCTACTAACTGACTTTTCCAAATCTGCGACTCTTCTTCCAGAACTTTCCCAAATTTACCATAATGTTGGGCCACATTTTTTTTTTTATTGTTGGTTCCATGTGTTTTAATAGCGCCTAAATTCACATTCAAAACAAACAAACAAAAAAACAAGACAAAGCTTTGTTGGTTACATTTCAACTTAATAGCACTTAGGTTCACACTTAAAAGTTGACTGGTAAGTTTCAGCACTGCTTTTCACATGGATTAAATCACCTTTTTGCTGAAACAGGGTCAGTCTTTCTCCCACCTGCAGCCTCACTGGTCATCTGGTGCGCTGTTTGCTAAATGATGCCCTTGGGGAGGCAGTCAGTGTCAGGAGGTCCCTGGGTAGGAGCAAGGTTGGCAAACCTTCCAGGCTTCACACTCCAGCCTCTGTCTCTGTTGCCATGGAGACAGACTCCTTCTTACAATACAGCTCATCCTTGGGAATCCCTGGAAACTCTTGCCCTACCCTGCTTCTCCAGTTCACACTAGCCCTCTGTAGCCAGCCCATGAACAAAGCTTCTGAGACAAGGGAAATTTTTTATTGGGGTTCCTTGAGTCCCATGACTAGGGCCAGTCTTCTCTCTGACTCTTTGATGTTGTGCAGTGTCCTGTGTCATGTCCTGGGGTGTGTGTGTGTGTGTGTGTGTGTGTGTGTGTGTGTGTGTGTGTGTGTGTGTGTGATGTCATCTCCCACTTCTGCCGGTTTGCCCAATCCAATGGCAGCTGGTTTGGGCAGCCCTGATACGCACAGAAAATGCTGGATGGGTTAACTGTTCATTATTTTCATCTTTAGCTTCTTCAGTGTGGTTTTCAGGAGAGGAAGGCCATACTAAAGTAAGAAGCAAAGTTCACCTCGGGCAGACAGGGTGTCGGGACTAGGCTTAGAAGAAAAGAGGACAGCTGTAAAGAGCTATCCAGTTTCAATGTCCCACCTCCTGTTGTTAGTCCTCCGTTGTCAAGAAGCTTTGTAAATTTCCTCAGGCATTTCCTGGGAGCCCAGTCTCCTGAGAGAAATCAGTGTGGTACAGGAAGAGCCCATTTCTACCTCTTTTCAAGACTGGTCATCAGTCCAGCTCCCATCTTTGACATCCTGGCAATGAAACCTTAGTGCCTTGGTCTTCGTAGACTTTCCTTTTATGCAGCTCTGGGTTTGGGTACCATCTCAGGGATCATAATGCCCTAACAAAATCTATTCAAACTAGCTTAATATACATTTATACTCAGAAACCCCCTTCTCTCTTTTCTTGGGAGATGTGTCCGTTTTCCTTAGTGTATTGCTGTCGTCGTTTGTAACCCCCACCCCTAAACACATTCCCACTTCCACATTCTGGTCGCTTTATCTCATCGTTGGGATTTCATTTCCCTCTCAAATGACAATGTGAAGCAGATGGCCTTGATCACCAACAATGGGGGGGGGGGGACGACTGAACCCATCTATTAGTGCCAGCCATTCTGGCTTTGGCTATTGGCAGTAAATTAGTATCTGGGCAAAGACCTTTTGTAACCTATTTCCATGTCCTTCATTGTATGGAAGGAATAGGATGACAGGGTAGCATTTAAATACTTTACTCACAGTTGGGAAGATGTGGATCACGATGGAGCAAAGCCTGCTGAATACGCCAGCCATTCATCTAGGGGTGCTTACCAGGCATCCTAAAAGCACAGGGAGCTGCTGCTGCACAGAGCACGGAGATGTCTCCATGACACCTGAGCAGAGGAAAGCTGGCTCTAAAGGGCATTTCAAATCCACCGGAAATGCTTTGGGGAAAGTACATTATTTTTTTTTTTCCTGTAAGAGAACTTCTTTGCTTGATAGATCCTGTGAAAAGGTCATGGAAAGTTAAGCCTGGAGGTTGACAAACCGGTTTTGGCCACCCTGTGTGAACTTGGCCAGCTCATTTAATTTCCTGAAACGTGGTTTCCTTTCACTAAACCAGAGGTAGCAAATGAGTTCTCTCTGGGTCTCTGTGTGAACTGGAGCTGGTGTGCAGACCGGCAACACACAGTCCCGGATCTACAGGTGCTCCGTAGCCTGTGTGAGGCTCACGTGCACTTTGGTACCCACCCCAAGATGCTGCATCTTTCCCTTGGTATGTGGGTGTGGGAGGGGTTCAGCCAAGGTGAGGGTGGAACATCCTCTCTATTCCAAAATTAACTGCCCTGATTCCTTCTGCACTCACTCCTGCCAGGGGTCTATCGTAATGGCCGGCTCCTCCCCTCAGGGTGCCAAACTTTTCCTTTGAAAGCACAGAGTTCCCCCCACAGCTTTCATCAAAGGGTCCTGCAGCCACCAAGGCAGCTCTGTGGCTTAGGCTGCCCCGAGGCTGAGCCTGTGGACTTCACCTGCTCGCTTCACTTCTGTCTATATTAGACATATTTTATGTTGTCGGGGTCTGCGGCTTTTACAGTATTGTAAAGTATTACATCCTCTAGCAAACCTTGTATGAACTCGTTCAAGTCTCAGGAGAGGATGGGCTGTGCATGTGGCTCCAGGAGTTTGCGCCCATCTTTAGGTGTGTCAGGAAACCCTCCACGTTACTCACTGACGCCTGAGACGCCCTGGTGACAATACCCTGTGTCTAGACTGACTGGAATTCTGCCAAGGAACAAGTAATTATGAATTCTCAGCTTTCCCGACATTACAACAGTCTTTCCCCACCTTTAGTGGATGCCTGAAACCATAGATGGTCGCAAACCCTTTATATAAGGTGTATATATGGCAAGGCACTGGAGCAGTAACTGGGAGCTTTACATCCTGATCCACAAGCAGCAGAGAGAGAGAGAGACAGACAGACAGACAGACACACACACACAACACACACACACACACACACACACACACACACACACACACACACACACACGGCACAGAGACACAGAGACACACACAGAGAGAGACTGGGCCTGGTATGCAGTTTTGAAACCTAAAAGCCCATCCCCAGAAAACCAAATCCTCCAAGGAGGATCCATTTACTACAAAGAGCAAGGATGGCTAGTGCTCATCCGAGTGCCCAGATATCAGCAGGAGCTCAGCTTTGCAGGGACATGGGACACTGTTAGGAAAGAGTCCCAAGGGAACCCGCTGGAACTGATAACCTTCATGTGGTGGCTGTAGCGTCCTCATGTAAAACCTCTCTGCATGTGACTTCAGATACATTCATAAATTATGTCAAAGAATAAAAGTCTTTTGCTTTTGTTTGGTTTGGTTTGTTTGTTTGTTTGTTTTTGGAACAAGGTCTTCTAAGGTAGTCCAGGCAGGCCTTCAAGTTAAATGTCCTTTGGTCTTTGTCTCCTACAAGCTGTGACTAAACCATGAGCTAGTGCAACCAAGTAGTCTAACAATTTTGGACTATACATTTGCATGAAAATGTAATACTTTTCTATTAAATTAAACGGAGTATACGTTGGGCTGAACTCAGCAAAGCAGGTTGGTTGTACAGGTAGTGAAAGTCTTGAAGAAGAGAGGAAAAAAGACTAAAACAAAGTCTTCACTTAAAAGCTCTTATCATGCATTGACTGCACAGGGGTACACTGTGACATTTCCATGGGTGCGTGTAATATATTTTGATCATATTTAACCCATCCCGGTTAGTCATTGCGTTACTTTTATAACATGGGTGCAGAGACAGAAAAATAAGCAAATAACTTATCGGTAACATCTGGTCACTACCTCACATGACTTTTTTTGTGTAAGGATAAAAGCTGCATTATTACACCAGTGACCCACTTCTCATCTGGGAAATAGGGTCTGTCTATCTGTCTGTCTGTCTGTCCGTCTGTCCATCCATCTGTCCATCTATCTATCTATCTATCTATCTATCTATCTATCTATCTATATCTATCTATCTATCTAATTCTCTCCCCCACTCTCTCCCTCCTGATCTCTCAAGTAAAAAGTTTAGCTTCTACTTATGACATGCTTTTAGCATAAGGGACTCCATTTTGATTTACTGTGTGGCCTACTGGGACACTATCCAGGGGCTTGGTCCTCAAACAATACCCTCTTAATAAATTTCACATATCATCAAGATACATGAAAAAAATACTTTTCCAGTTGTAAGAAAAGGAAAAGGAGGAGGAGTTCTAGCTGAAGTAAAACTCCATTGTGACAGCTGCTGAACAGTTACCTACCCTGGTGTCACTTATATCACACTTGCTCAAGAGGTTGACCAGGAGCTCTGCAGAGGACATCCTACTGTGTTGTCCCATCCACCTGTGAGAACACACTGCTAATCAGGCTCAGCCCCACAGAGGGAAGAAAGAACACAGGTGAGTGGATTCCTCACATTCTGCAATGAGTAGTCTTGTTTTTACCGTCTGTTTTTTCCTTCCAACTCAGTTAGTTTGTTTTTGATTGGACAAATCATGAAATCCAACATGTGCTGGCTTCAATACTGGAGATCGAAGGCCTCACAGAGAGGACTTAAGATCTTGATTCTTAGTGGGTTAACCCAGTTGTACTATTGCTGCCCCAAGACCCATGCCTGCAGCCCTGCTCTACAGACTACAGTGTGGGATTTGGTTTACACTTGATACTCTTATGAGGGTAAGCCAATTGTAGCCAGTATTACATCTGTCCCCATTTCCTCAAACAAACAAACAAACAAAAAAGAGGGGGCCCTAGATAGAACAGAGGAGTGAGGGAGACTGTGCCCAGAGTCTCCAGCAAACCACTCTGTGTCTTGTTTGTGCCAGTTCCAACAGGACTTATTGCTATGGTTTGTTGTTTGTATGTTTGGTTTTATAGCCAAGGAGCCACCGGCCTAATTTAAAGTAGTTACTCATAAATTTTCTTCAGAGTTTCAGTTCTTACACGTAGGTTTGTGATGCAATTTTAGTTATTTTTTGTTTGTGGTATAAGGCAGAAGCCAACCTTTATCTTCCTGTGTGTATAAAGAGCTAGTGGTCCCATGATCATTCATTTGTTGGGAACAAATTATGTTAATATTTTTTTCTGGGCTGATATGAATGTCTGTTCACTTTAAACAGGAAACCCACGACAGCCCAAAAAAAAAATGATTCCATCCCAAGTCCAACTTGGTGAACCAATGAGTCTATGGGGCTTCTTTATAGGAGCCTGAATGACACCCCCAAAGAGCTGCAGCATGGGAAAATCTCACTGATGGAGTCATCCATCCAGTTAACCTTCTGCCATCTGGGTACACCAGCTTCTCCAGGGCGAGCACAGCTGTGGCAGGGTGGTGTCAGCTGGGGACAGGTAGCAGTGCTAGCTAGCTAGCGAGGGCCTGTAAACTCAGCTGATGACCCTCCCCCAGTCCTGTGAGGGAGCACTAGCAGTTTTGATCCTGAGAGGGTCGAGCAGCTGCTCTGATTTCAGGATAGCACCTTTGTCAAAAATCAACCAACCGTAAATGCAGGGCTGTGTGTCGACAGCCCCGATGGCTTCCATGAGCACCTTAATGGCACTCTTACACTGCTGGCACTATGGGAGCTTTAAAGTAAAGCTTTGAAATTAGAAGTTGCGAGTCTTCAGACTTCCTTTGTCTCTTTGAAAACTTCTATCTCTACTCTGAGTCCTGTGAGAATCTATGCGAGTTTCAAGATGCACGTGCGAATTTCTGTCAAAGTGGGAAGCTGGGATTTTAACAGAAGGCATGTAAAATCAATTCAAGCCAGCAGTCTGGCAATGTTAAGTCATCCAATCTGTGGAGTTAGATATCTTTCCTTTTACTTATATTTATTTTAAACCCAACAGAGTCTTAATACTTTTTAGTATACAAGGTGTGCTGGTTCGTTTTTTTGGCAATTTGACATATCCTGGAATCATCTGAGGTACGGGGGCCAAACTGAAGCCTCCTTCCACCAGATTGGCCTGTAGGTGAGTCTATGGGGGCATTTTCTAGATTAATAATTGATATGGGAGGGATTAGCCCATTGTAATGGAGTCACCCCATGGTTCTGGGTTGTACAGACAGCAAGCTGAGCAAGCCAGTAAGCAACCTTCCTCTGTGGCCTCTGCTTCAGCTCAGGCATCCAGGTTCCTACCCTGGCTACCCTCGGTGATAGAGCCTGGTAGATGTGTTAACCCCTTCCCTCCCACATTAGCTCTGATTAGTGTCTGATCACAGCAGCAGAAAGCAGCTGAGGGCACAGGACTTGCACGTTAAGAGAGCCTGTTTGTGAGTATTTTGTTCTTTTTGATGCTGTTATGCATTAAAGTGCATTCTTAATTCAATTTGCATGATTTTAGTTGCCAGTATATAAAAATGCAATTAAAACTGTGTGTGCATGCGTGTGTGTGTGTGTGTGTGTGTGTGTGTGTGTGTGTGTCTGTGTGTACAGATAGTTAGTGGTTGACACAGAACATCTTCCTCAATTGTTCTCCACCTTCTGTTGAGACAGGTTCTGGCACTGAACTTGGAGCTCACTAATTGGCTAGAGTTGCTGGCCAGCAAGCGCCAGGCAGCCTCCTGTCTCAGCCTCAGCCTCACTGCTGGGATTGCAGGCGTATACTGATGTGCCTGGATTTTTACGTGGGTTTTGGACATCCAACGCCAGGTCCTCCTGTTTACATGGTGTAGCATTAGTCATTAGAGCAATGGGTCTCAACCTGTGCCTGTCACATATCAGATACCCTACGTGGCAACTGTTTACATTAGGATTCATAACAGTAGCAAAGTTACAGTTATGAAGTAGCAACAAAGCAATTTTGTGAATGGGGGTCAGCACAAAGGAGGGACTGTATTAAACGGCCACAGGATTAGGAAGGTTGAGAACCGTGCGATTAGCAGACCCACACCCACAGGAGAGATGAGCTAGCCAGCAATATTGAGACCAGAAGCAAAGTTTCCTTCTTCCATGCCCCTTTATCTGGGCAACCACAGAAAGGTACCACCACATTTATAATGGGTTTCCTGCGTTAAATAATCTGATCATTGTCATGAAAATATCCCTAGCATTGTAAGGGACCAGAGCTTTGTGCTGGACCTCATGGCCAAACTTCATGATACATGTTCAGGTCACTTAAGACATGAAACTGCTCTCCTACTGTGTACTCAGCCCATTTGTTTTAAGAGACACAATCCTAGGTAGGGCTGGAGAGATGGCTCAGTGATTAGGAGCATTAGCTGTTTTTCCAGAAGACCTGGGTTCAATTCGTAACTTCAGTTCTAGAGATATACATGCAGGCGAAATGCCAATGAACATAAAATAAAATAAAATAAAATAATAAATAAATAAAAAGAGATGCAATACTGACCAATCTCACTTGCCTTGAGTTTCTTAAGCAATCAGCGTTTACAACCTAAGCTAATGCACAGCTGTCACCTTATGTTCTCTTCCATGGCCCTGGCCCAAGAGTAATGCATGTGTGTTTGTAAGTGTGTCATGACAGTCACGTCCACCCACAAACACTGAGAGCAGCCTTCTTGTAATGCTTCCTGGTGTGTGTTTAATTGTTATCTGGGTGAGCTGGGGGCAGCCGGAGTGAGTAGCTCCATTCCTTGTAAAGCCTGCTAAAGATTTCTATAAAGACCCCTCATTCCCACCCTGTGTGATGCTTTCTGTGCTGTTGAGTGAGTGCAAAACAAAGGCCTCTGACAGGGACAGACACACAGGCACAGGGGCAGACAGAGTCACGTGGCAGCATTCAGACAGACACAGATGCAGACCCATGCAACAGGCAGACAGGAAACCCACAGGGAGAGGAAAGTAAAGACGTAAAGTTATTCAAAGGGAATTGCTTTCGGTCCCCTTTCCTTAGTGTAACAGCAGCACACTACTGGTGACTGAGTTCTCACGCCTGCGTTCAAAGCGATGCTCCTTCACTTTCCAAATACCCTACAGCGGTCCGCACTCTTGTTAAAATTCATTGACTACTATGCTTAAGACAATGTACCTGCATATAAAATATACCTCAGCTAAAGGAATTAATGTGTGGTTTAAAACCCTGGACAGGAGTAGTTATTCTTTTAGCATGAGAATGTTATAAAAAAAACAAAACAAAACAGAAAACACTCTGTGTCTATGTAATTGCGCCAATTTGTCATTAAGCAAGACCCTGCCCAGGGAGAAAGGAGAGAGGTGGTGTTCAACAGAGTGCAGCTAACAGTTATGAATGGAAAAAGAAAGCCATTCAAAGCTATTACCCACGCCCTCCCCCCCACACCCCACAAGAGTTAAGCTGTCCCACTAAGCCGGTAACTATGGCGATGGAGGACAGTGGAGGCTGTAACTCATGTTACACTGACATTTAGTTTGTCAGAGTAGTCTTGCAAACAGACGTTTGCTTCTCTTTTTAAAAACAATACTACAGCATGGTTAACGCTTATTGAATTTGCATCCATCGTAATCGAAGAAGAGGCAAGTGCAGGGTCCTCAGGTTCAGCCGTGCAGTTCGTATCTGGAGGCCTCAAGAGTGAGAACGAGGGCATCTCAGCTACATCCCGATGGCAGAGGCTGCCGCTTGACACTTATTAGTGAGAAGTGACTCTGTGCGCGCAGGACTTCTAGTGGTCAGGTAGGTTTTCCTGACTCCAGAGATAGGCAGGCCCTTCCAACCCAAACACATGGCAGGAAATCTGGGGGACACTTACTTAGTGTGTTGGTTGGTTTTTGTCAATGTGACACATGCTAGAATCATCTGAACAGCGGCAATCTCGGTTGAGAAAGTTCAGATTCATCACATTGGCCTGAAGCAAATTTGTGGGGGGATTTTGGGTTCACTGTGGATGCTGTCATCCCTGAGCAAGTGGCCCTGGGTGTAGCAAAGCAAACAGCAAGCAGTGGAGAGCAATCTAGTAAACAGCAAATCTCTACAGTTTCTATCTGCAGATTTTTGCCTTGAGCTCCTGCTCTCACTGCCTTTCATAATAGGCTATAATCTTCAAGGTGAAATATACCTTTATTCCTTGTCTTGGTTGCTTTTCTATTCCTGTGACAGGACATCATGACCAAGGCTACTTAAAAAGAAAGAGTTTACTGGGGGCTCGTAGGTCTAGAGGTTGGAAGCATGACAACACACAGGTAGGCTTGGGCAGTAGCTAAAAGCTCACGGCTAGGTCCACCACTACGAGACAGAGAGGTAACTGGGAATGGTGTGAGCTTTTAAAAACCTCAGATCTCTCCCCAGTGATGTACCTCCCCCAACAAGGCCACACCTCCTAATCCTTCCCAAACAGTTCCACCGGCTGCTGCTTGGACCAAGTATTCAAACCTGTGAGTCTGTTGGAATCTCGCTCCCAAGATGCTTTTGGTCATGGCATTTATCAACAGCAATAGGAAGCAAACTAAGAGCTGCTTTGATAATTCTGAACACAGAGACCTTGGGGATTTTTATATATGAAACGAAAGAAAAAGAAGCCCTGTCTGCTTTCTCACAGGCAGGATGATTCCTCTTCGAAATTAGCAAACTCATCAAACCTGGCCTAAAACAACCCTGAGTGCAACCAGCTGGCTCCCATTGATGGCAGCCTGCATCCTGCTTGTCCTATGACCTGCGATTGGGGAAATACATGGATGGGTTTTGACATTTACTGTGAATAATTTCCCTTCAAGAATATGCTTTCAAAACACTATTAACAACAGCTGAGTGACCGCGCCAGGCAAGGCCCTGATGCCTCCACACATGGTCCTTAGTTTAGTGAAGTAATGAATAATCTCTTTAGTTATTTTTAATAAAGTTCATTCAAATGATACTGTGTTATAAACTGATCCTGAAAATAATTTGATTAAAATTTAATTGAATAATATTTTTTGAGAGAAGTTCTTACTATGTAGTCCTGGCTAGCCTGAAACTCTTTGAGTACACCAGGGTGGCCTCAAATTCACAGGCTGGCCTCTGCCTCTTAAGTGCTGCAATTAAAGGTGTGTACCAACATGCCAGACTGAATAATCTTTTAAAATCATTTTATGGAGCTGGCTGTGGTGGTGTATGTCTTTAATCCCAGTACTCAGGAGTCAGAGACAGGTAGATCTATGTGAGTTTGAGGCTGGTCTGGTCTGTATAATGATTTCCTGGACATCCAAGGATACACAAAGAGATCATTAAAATATAGTTATATATTATATGTAATCTATGTTATTTATATAAAAATAATATATAACATAAATAATATAATAATATAAACTAATAAATATATTTTATCTTACATATATATATATATATATATATATATATATATATTTTTTTTTTTTTTTTTTTTTTTTTTTTTTTAATGGACCAGAATGATGGCTCAGTAGGTAAATGTGTTTGCTTCCAAGCCTGAAGTGATAATCTGAGACCAGTCTCCCAAATGCACATGGTAGAAAGAGAGAACTGATTCCTGAAAGTTGTCCTCTGTCCCCGACACATGTTTCATGGTATGTGCACATAAAAAAAAAAAAGCAAATGTAAAAAGTTTTAAAATAATTTTACATCCCAAATAAACTCAATAAATGTATGCTCACTTAGCAGACAAGTAAGATATCAAGCGTGTGTGTCTGCACGCGCAAATGTGTTAATATTTTATTTCATAAAATAGTTATGAACTTGCTCCTTCCAAAGAAATTTTAAGTATATCCAAATCTACCACAGTGCTGTGCCTTGGATTCTCCTGATGGAGGATGAGCCTGGCTGTCATCTAGAATCTATTAGGAATGACTTTGGCTGAGCCCTGAAACTGAGCTGCCATGTATCAATTACCCAGGGGTGAGCTGACGTGGCCAGCAGCCATGCGCATGGTTCCCGAGAAGCGCCTTTTTGGATGCAGTTTAAAAACAAAAACAAAAACAAAAACAAAAGAAAAAACAAAAACTACGACATTGACCTTTGTAGGAAGCTGGGGTTTAGGGAGCTAGGACTAAGTGCAAAAAAAAAAAAAAATTTAAGATTGGGGAGCCCATGGCAGCCTTAAGCTCCGGTTGCGTGGTCTCCTTCAGGTAGCTATCAGAATGTGCTGAAGCGAACAGAAAGCTTTCTCTTCCTGCTAGAGTTGAGCAGAAGCCGGAGGAAGTCATATGAAGTCCCCGACTCTCTCCTTCAACCTCCACCAAAAGAAAGGCTGAAATACTAAGACCAGAATACCCCTGCCAGCTGCACCTTCCAAAGCTTCTCGACTCCGTGGCGTCTCTTCTCTCCTGTGTGACATTTATGTATGATGTCCATCTAGGGGGTTTTGCTAGTGGGAATGGACTTGGGTCCTCTGCCACTGAGTGACAGTCAAGATGAAAATGATTTTTTAATGCCTGGCACCCCCTGCTGCAGGTCATTGAGAGGGCTATGAGGGTCCTGGCCCTCCAAGGAACACTGGGCACACAGAGAGGAATCAGAATTCACTCCAGAGCCCTCCCTCAGGACAAGTGGCTGACACAGGTGCTTTGGGTTCCACATCAGCTTCATAGTGACAGCTGTGGACAGAGAGAGCCTGGCTTGCTTCAAAAACTGCCACCTACAGTCCTTTTTTACTTCATGTGCATTGGTGTTTTGACTGCATGTATGTCTGTGTGTGGCTGTCACATCCCCGCTGGATCTGGAGTTCCAGACATCTGTGGGCTGTCACGCTGGTGTTGAGGATTGAACCCGGGTCCTCTAGGAAGAACAGCCAGTATTCTTAACCACTGAACCATCGCTCTCCAGCTCCCAGGTATGTAGCCCAGGCTGGCCTTGAACTTGTGACTTTCCTGCCTCTGCCTTCTTCAGCAAATCCTACCAGTGTGCACCCACCGCGACCAGTGCCAGCTACAGTCTTAATAGAATGAGAACTTAAGCTCAAGCAATTCTTGTACTATGCCGCACATGACTACAATGGGCACCTGTGCAAACACAGTCGGCCTCACGCTCCAAGGCTCCCGAAGGTGCACACGTCCCTCCTAGAAATCCCGTTTGCATGGAACCTCCACAAACCCTTCAGCATCTTTCCTGACATCCCCAGGTAATGTTTAGCACACGTTAGGTGCTGCGCGGCACTGCACTTGTGTGAGATGCAGC
Organism: Acomys russatus; assembly: GCF_903995435.1. Classification (NCBI taxonomy): domain Eukaryota; kingdom Metazoa; phylum Chordata; class Mammalia; order Rodentia; family Muridae; genus Acomys; species Acomys russatus. The sequence continues at coordinate 3,455,264 of NC_067154.1, read as the reverse complement.
ACAGGGCTCTCTCGGGGCGTGGCAACTTCAAATGGTGCTTTGGGGGAGCTGTGTTGATTTGCTTTCTGTTGCAGCGATAAACACCAGGACCTCTCCTTGAGATTATAAATCATTACCAAGGACAGTGGGAGAAGAAACTCAAGGGAGGAACTTGGAGGCAGAAACGGAAACAGAAGCAAGCCACGGAGGAAGGCTGCTTACCGCATTTGCTCCCTGTGGCTGCCCAGGGATGACCCTGTCCATAGTGGGCTGGACTCTTCCATGCCAACCATTAAAAACAACAACGAAGACACGTTTGCCCACTAGCCAATCTGATGAGGACGGTTTCTCAGCCTCTTCTCAGATGATTCTGGCACGTGTCAGGGTGGGAAAAAAAACTAACCGATGCAGGAATGTTTAGAATTTCCCCCCACCCCCAAGTATTTTTCATCTGTGGTTGATTGGCTGTAAAAACCATGACTTAAATATATATCATCCTCTCTCAAATACTATATATTTAAGTACACATATCTTAAATATCTTTTACATTGAAAAATATGCCAGACTATAAATGCCTGCACTTACACATATATGTATTTTTATATATCAATTAGATTTGTACGTCACTTTATCTATATTAACAAGAGCGTGATTCTATTGCATAGCCCAGTGGAACATAAAGTAAATCTTCATTGTCTGAGAAAAAGGCTGGTGTCATTTCTGAGACACCCAAAATATTCATGTGCCCCCTCCTGTACTAACAATCCGCATTAGTAGACACCTCAGATTTCAGTCCCACAGCTCATCCTATTCCTCAGAAATCAAGGGATTAGACGGGATAGGCAATATTTGTGCCTGGAAGCGGCCCATGAATGAGATCAAGGCTCGAGAAAAGCGTGGCTTCTATATTTCCATTCTAGCTCGAGAATATTTAACCACATGCTCCCCTGCCATGGCTGTCATCCTCAAGAGGAGCCGTTTCGCCAGTTGTGTCAAGTAGCACCAGTCCTAGTAAGAGTGAGTCCCTGGCAGGTATTTCCGCTGGGTGACCGCTGAGAGTCTCATTGCCGCCATCTGCTGGACAGTCCAGACTCTGCAAAACTGGTAAGATGGTCTTAAAATTCCAATAACCAAGGGACCTCAAGTTCCAACCCTGTGGTATGGTCACTTAAAGGTTTACATTTATTTAGTTGTGTGGCGGTGAGGATTCTGTAGAGGTTTGAGAGCAACAGGCAGGAGTCAGTTCTTTCTTTCTACCATGTAGGTTCTGGGGATTGGCAGCAAGTCCCTTTGCCTGCTAAGTCCTCTCTGGCATTTGTTTTGTTTTGTTTTGAGACAGGGTTTCTCTGTGTAGCCTTGGCTGTTCTCTAATTGCTTTGTAGACCAGGCTGGCCTCGAACTCACAGTGATCCACCTGCCTCTGCCTCTGCCTCCAGAGTGCTGGGATTAAAGGTGTTCGCTACCACCCTCTCTGGCATTTAAAAAAATTTTTTAAAAAAGAGGTAGGCTGAGCTCTCACGCCATTATTTCCTGAGGCCCTGACCTGCCTCTCCTGTGTCAAGGGCAGTAGCTAAAATAACTGGCACTATCTTCTTGGTGGCAATAGGCACACTCTCACCACCCTGATTGGGTATCTTTCTCAGTGAGTCCCACATTCTCAGCTTCTCTGGTAGAGCGCTTTGGTCAAATAAATTAAATAATTAGGGCCATTGATGGTGCAGACTAATTGTGATGTTCAGAGATCCCTCCAAAGCACTCCCTGGCAAGAAGTTGGTGGTCTCCTTCTGGGGGGCGACCTTAACTTGCCTTTCTCTTCTTCATCTTCTCTAACAGTGACAGCACCCTAGATGGTATCCTCAGGACACCATGGCACCCACCTTCCAAACCCCAAGCAGAGTGGTCAGATGCCAGACTTTCTGCAAGGTGCTGGGTCCCCATTGCCCAGGAGGACCCAAAATGAGTCTGTGCCAACCACGTCATCACACCCAAGGTTCAGGACAACTGTGACCTGGTGACTCTAAGGGGAAATATGGCATGGGCACGTGTGGTACTCTGCCTCCCCACCCCCACCCCCGTGTGTGTGTGTGTGTGTGTGTGTGTGTGTGTGTGTGTGTCCTTCTGTCCTTACCTTGAAGTTGAATGCCTGCCTCCTTGGATGACACACAAATGGCTTACTGAATAGAAAACTCAACACTTAGAACAAGGGAATGTCCTGAAAGTAGCAAGTATGTGTGAGAGCCAAACGGACTGAAGTCGCAGGGACAGACTGGAAGAGGCCAAGTGGCTGCATCCTCCAGCCTTTCTCTCGATAAGTAGCCAGTAGATCTGTTTGGAAGGCCGTTTCAGTCCCAGTGGCCTTGCTGGACTCGAGACCTGGCTTTGTTCACACATCAGCTAAGGAGGCTTGTAAACAGCAGCTTCTCTCCCCCGAGGCTCCTCTGCGCATTCACAGGCTAATGGTGTGACTTGGCAATGCGAAGGGTATAGAAGGATCTGGGTTCCCCTGGTGATTTTGTTTTCATATAGAGAAATATGGTCTTTAAAAGACCGACAAGGAGGATTTACAGAAGCTAGTGCTGTTATCTGAATCTACCGTAGCTCACGATGCGGTGGTCCCAAACATAACAGTGTTGATGGGTGGGGAAGCCGTCTTTAGAAAACCCTGGGGAGATCCACCCCTGTATCAATCAGGAGTCTCTAGAGGAACAGATACATTATAGGTATCACATATATGACATAATATAGCAATGTATTAATATATATTCTATTATTAAATTGATTTATGTTAAAATAGTAACAGCAGCTGCTCCGCTCCTGAGAGTTTTCCACAAAGCTGGGCACCTCAGCAGTCTCAGTCTGGTGCCTAAAACCTGCAGTGTGCTCAGAGGGCCTCTGGTCCTTACTCAGGGTCGCCTGGGTGACATGCTGGTTCTGATGTCAGCGAGGGAACCAGCAGCAGAAGCAACAGGGTAAGTCAACTGGGGGTCAGGAGTGAAGGCCTTGGGCAGAAGACCAATGGTCTTCCTTCCTCCAATATACCTGTTTCTACCTGAGCTGCAGCCAGAAAGTGCCATCTGCACCTGGGGTTGAGCCTTCCCACATCAAGAAGAGCAACCGGACAGTTCTTCAGGTGTGGCTCCCTACTTAGGTGATTCTAATTTGTGGCAAGTTGACATTGAAGCCAACATCTTAGCCCCAGGCCCTTTCCTGGAGAATGAGTGGATTTCTGCCATCTCTAGAAACTGGATTAGCGACTTAACGATCTTCAGTTTACTCCATCTATCAACACTGTGTGTACTCATATGGTGGTGGGGACACACGCTTTGCACGTGTGCGTGCAGAGGCTGGTTCTCTCCTCTATCTTATGTTGGGTCTAGGGAAGAGCTCACGGTGTCAGTCTTCCAAAGCAGACAGTCTTTCCCTCCGAGTCGCCTTTCAGGCCTCTATAAGAGTGGATCACGTCCGTGGACAAAGTTGAAAGCACTAATTTTTATTCTAGAACTGGGCAACATTTCATTTCAGAGAATGAAGAGATCACTCCAACAGGCTGAGGCAAAGGGATGGGTATACAGACAGAGAGGGGCAGAAGAAAGCAGAGGCAGAGACCTTGCACTTGTGTGGGTGGAGGCGTGGGCAGCAGCAGCAGAGGGGAGATGGGGTGGGGCTGGGTTTGCTTCCTCCTTGTGATCTGTGTGCTCTGTCCTTCATAGCAGAGGAATGGCCTGATTTAAGGGAGAGAGGGAGGTAACTAGAGGATCTACTTAATTACTAAGACACTGACATGTGGGAAGGATTGTAAGCTTTGTCACAGGTGAAAGCAGTCTTGGCAGGATTTGCCCTTGGACACACCATGGATACTCCCTGAGATTAACCTTGAGATAGACTGGGTGGAGCCATCCTGGGTCTAGAATTTAGGAAGCGGACTTGGGAACTCCACCTGGACTATTGTGTTTCTAATAGACCCTCAATGGGAGAAGGAGACTGCTCTTTACACGCGATAGACAGGCAGGCAGAGAGGACAGAGAGAGCAGCAGGTTCAGACTGGGCTTAAAATCAGAAAGAGGATCAGCGAACAGGCCAGACCAGCGCACAGGCCAGAGACACCAAGGGACCTGTCCCATGGAACGGATACCGAAAGGTTCAATCTTTTTTCCCTTTAATCTCTTTTCCCTCTTGTGTAAGCTATTTGGGTTGTATAAGAAAGTTTAATTGTTAAAAAACAAAGCCAACACTGACAAAAGTGTGAAACCTGCAAGGCAACACAGAATGAACACCAGTCAGGGGCAGAAGCTCACGGGACTGGAAGAGTGGTGGTGAGGCAAGAGAGCGATTGCCTCCCTGTGTCACGTGACCATGGGACAAGAGGAAAAGAGTTGCTATGACGGTTGGCAGAACCCCTTGGCCCTCAGCTATAGCAATGGACTATGCAGAATAACACAGGGACTCCCAGTTATCTGGGGATGATATTAAAGCTACTAATGTCCCTTTATAGGAAAGGGCTCTCATCAGACCCTGACCTGAGATTCCAGCCAGCTCTTTTCTCTGCCCTGCATGGTCTTGGAAGTGCTCAAGTACATGAAAATGGACAGTTGGCCAGGGATGGGAGCTCTAGGGATGCTTCGATGCGTCATCACTGTCTTCGTTGGGTTTCTATTGCTGTGATAAAACGCCACAACCAAAACCAGCTCAGGAAGGAAAGGGCTTAACTGGCTTACATGTCCACAGTCCAGTCCATCACCCAGGGAAGTCAGGGCAAGAACTCAAGCAGGGCAGGGGCCTTGGAGGCAGGAGCTGATGCAGAGGCCATGGAGGAGCAATGCTTACTGGCTTGATCAGCCAGCCTGCTTTCCTACAGCACCCAGGACCAGCATCCCAGCCCAGGGATGGTGGTACCATCCCCAGTGAGCCGGGTCTTCCCCCATCAACCATCAATCAAGAATATGCACCAACAGCTCCCCTGGAGGCCACTTAGTGGGGGATATTTTCTTAATTGAGGTCCCTCATCTAGATGACTGTAGTTTATGTCAAGCTGACCTAGAAACCAGCCAGCAGAGTTGCCCATGCTGGGATGGGACGTTTTGGTGACTCAGCTATCTCTTGAGTCACCCATGCCCTTGTAACTGGCTCCAATAAAGCTATTGGCTCACCCAGCTAGGATCAAAGGAACTGTTGCTTTGCTTTCCCATCAGTGCCCTGTTTGGGATAAACCTGTTTCTTTAAGCCTCCTCAGGAAAAGTCCTGCAATGATTCTCCCTGGAGCTGTGCTGGAACCTCCTGTCACCAGACAGTTCAGGAAGAGAAGAGCAATCAGACATTTAGAAACATTTATCCAAGAGATGAGCCAGAGGAATTAACGCATCCCCAAAGCAGGTTTCAGGTAGATTAAGCTTCCAGTATGGAGGAAGTAGGGCGTAAGCAAGGCCAATTGGGGCTAGCTTTGTTGGGCAGTTTGGTGTAGGTGCCTTCCATGTGGGTCATTGTACCTGCCCAGGTGTGGAGACGGGGCCACTCTGACTTATAGTTTCCTTTAGTGACGTCACATTCTCTTACAAGAGGGTTTTTCTTCCCCAGTTGTATTAAATTTTCTATTGCTGTAATAAAGCAGTAAGAACAAGACACCTTGACAGGAAGAAGGGATTCGGGGGGTGAGGTGGGGGGACTAGGGTTCCAGAAGGATGTCTGTCACTATCATGGTGGGGAAGTGAGGCAGCGAGCAGCAGACGTGGTGGCTGGAGCAGCAGCTGAGAGCTCACACACATCTCACAGCAAAGAGGAGGTAGAGAGAGCCGGCTCATGTCAGCCAAAGTCTAAGCTCTCAAAGCCTGCCTCCAGCTCCCCACTTCCTCCAGCAAGGCCACGCCTCCTAAGTCTCCCAAAAAAGGTCAACCGATTGGGGGGGGCGGGGCGGGTGAAACATTAAAATGCTGGACATTCATTCAAACTGCCACATCAGTGTCTGTCCCTTCTGAAAGCAGACGCCTCTGAGCAATCTTCAGGCCGCATAGACATGTTTTAGGGTGATGTGTTCTACTCCCCTTAAGTTGTGTTTTGGGGTAGTGGGTCCTGGAGTTGGGGCAGAGGTCAACAGAACTCATCCACTGGGGAGGGGGGAGGCTGGGGAGGCGGTGGCCATTGAAATGCATAGTGTAAAGCACAGGAACCAAGTTTGAGTGGAGAACCAGTGGCCAGACGAGGGAGTACTTACGTGGCAACAACCTTTGTTTTGTTTTATTTTGTTTGTGTTTGTTTTTCCAGACAGGGTTTCTCTGTGTAGCCTTGGCTGTCCTGGACTCACTTTGTAGACCAGGCTGGCCTCGAACTCACAGCGATCCACCTGCCTCTGCCTCCCAAGTGCGGACGACCGCCGGGCGGAACAACCTTTATGAAGGCCAGCTAAAGGGGTAAAGGACGGAGATGTCAAAAATGATGTGCTCCGGGCCTGAAGTAGAGGGAGAGGAACACGGAAAGGCTGTGCCAGGGAAATCACTGGATGAGCCCCTCCAGGCTGAGAGGGATGAAAGGAACACGGGTTCGCAGGGGTTGGGAGTCGGGGAGCATATGGAGAAGCAGGGGAAGAGGTCAGCCGTATCCTGACTGTGAGGGTGGATCTTCGCTGCCAACTTGGCTAGATTTAAACTCACCATGCAGACATACCTCAGGGTGTGTCTATGAGGGTCCTCCGAAAAAAGTTTAACTGGGGGAGGTTCCCAAATGTGGGCGGCGCCATCCCAAGGGCCCTGGACTAGGTCCTAGGATGAAAGGAGAAGGGCACCAGTGTTCATCTGCTGTAGCTGCATCACGACCAGCCACGCCATATTCCTGTTGCGAAGCCTTCCCCGCCCCTGTAGACTGCTTCCACTAAAACCACGAGCCAGAGACCAGTCCTTTCTTCCTCTCAGTTGCCAGAAAAGCAGCTAATAACTAGTGCTGCTGGAGCTGAGCCCCCGGGAGGAAAACCACAGACCTCTCCTGATGCCCCAAAGCCTAGACCGGTTCGCTTTCTTCTTATTCTCTTTCGTGGGATCGCATGTGGATTGTGCTCCAACAAGAATAGCCTTTTTCTATATCTTTATGGCAAAATCAAGACTTTGAGGGATTTTTTTTCTTTCATCTCTGCTCTTCCGTCTTGCTGGTGTCCCAACAAAAGCCCCACCTGCCCCCTGAAGGGCTCAGCCCTGCTTTTGAGCCAAGGAGTCGGCTCTGTCCTGTGCCTGGCTCTCTCCTGTCGCCCCAGGCTGCCTCTCCAGTGTTCATTACTGGGTCAGGCTTTCCAGTTCCCCGTTCCTTTCCAAAACAATCAGTGCCGGCTGAATGCCTGAGCAGCTCCAGCATGTAGGATGCAGCACTGCTGATGGCCCTCATGTGTGACGACGCTGCTGGAGTCCACTCTGCCCAGCCCTCACACTCTGGAATAGGTTTGGCAGAGCAGGGCCAGATGACTTGGTAGTGGCCTCAGAGTGCGGCCCTGCCCCAATCCAGAACACAGTTGTCCCTGCCCTGACCCTGATCAAGGACTTCTTAGCTTAACCTAATATGCTCAGCACCCCAAAATCCACTTAGCTAATTTTAGATGGAATCCATAAGAAAAAACTGCATCCGTACTGAGCATGTGCAGACTTATCTTCCCTCAGCGCATCACCTAAACACTACATAGTCACATCATGTAGATACTGTATGTTATCCAGAGGGGACTTGAAAGAAAAAGTATCTGCTCAGGATCCCCAAGACTGAGTTCTCAGCACAAAGGAGATTTATTTGCCCCAGATGGGCAGAGGGCAGGGAACGAAAGACAAAGAGATATAGGATGAGGGGGAAGGGGACTGGGTATTTGTCCCAGAGGGGAACTGGACAAAGGGTTGTCTCTGCATAGAGAGAAGACAGACGTGACACATAGGAAAATGATGGTTTAGAAAGGTAAAGGGGGAAACCTCATGTTAGGATGAGGTGTTTAATTTTAATTGGGCATGTTAATTAGGTGAGCCAAAGGGGGCTTTAGATCGCTGGACTTGAATAGTTTGGTAGCTGGACCTTGGTAGTCAGCCTCTGGAGGAGGAGGAAGGGACCAAATAAGGGAATAGACTTTGGGGGACTAGCTTTAGGAATGTTATCTAAAGGTTTTTAGCAAGACAGAGGGAATGGGGGAGAAGGCCAGAGCTGTGTTTGCCACGCTCAAACTGCCCCGAGGCCCTTCCGGATAACGTCTGTGAGAGGATGCTCACAGGTTCTGAGCACACACAACACTATTTGAGCTGGGTTGAGCACTTGCAGCCACAAGGTTGAGTACCCAAGGGAGTGTGAGGACTAGTGACCCTGGACTGATGGATGATGCACTTTTGTTCAGGATCAGTCTCCACTTGCAATGAAATGCAGCAGAGAAGTCACCCAATCGTATTGTTCATGGTGGTGAATAGACATTGTCCACTTGACTGGACTGGTCACCACTGTCACCAAGTGTGTCCTCAGGAACCTTTCTGGGGAGACTTAACTAAGAAAAAAAGTTCTACTCACGGCAGCACCACTTGATGTGTTCATTGGGCTTCTAGGGTGATTAAAAAGGAGAAGATGGGGTCCTGGAGAGATGGCTCAGAGGTTAAAGGCACTGACTGCTCTTCTAGAGGTCCTGAGTTCAAATCCCAGCAACCATGTGGTGGCTCACAGCCATCTATAATGTGATCTGGTGCCCTCTTCTGGCATGCAGGTGTACATGCAGTGCTGTATACATAATAAATAAATTTAAAAAAAAAAAAAAGGAGAAGGTGGGATGAGTGGAGTTCACCTCTTCTGCTTCCTAGACTGTGGGTGCATGTGACCAGCCATGGGTGCATGTGACCAGCAATGCCTCGTCACCATGACAAGCTGTATCCCCTCACACCAAGAGCCAGAGTAAACTTTTCCTTTCTTAAGTCGCTTGGCGTCTGGCCTTGTGTCATAGCAAGGAGAAAAGCAGCTAGTGTAAAGTCCTGAGTCAGGCCGAAATCTTGGCCCTGGAAGAATTTATTAAACAAATTATTTTAAAGCCAAAACCTTATGGAGATGTCTAGATCTATATTTAGAAATAATCAGACAGTTTGCTTTCCAACACTTTCAGGATAGGCAGGCTCACAGCAGGAAGAGGTTGAGCAAGGCACTCAGAGCCTGATCTGTGACTAATGAGCTGGGGACTGGCTGGTCTCTCCGGAGCGGGTGAACTTTCCATCAAGTTCCCTGGAGCTCTTCGTGCTACGATTGTTTCTGCTGCTTCGTAAAATTGCCTCTTCCTCCTATGATGTGCCTAGCTGTTAAGAACTCCCCAATTTTTACTTCTTGCTGACGTCTGGATGCTAATAACAGAAACACAGTTGCCCCCAGAACTCATTTGTAGACAGCTTGTGTCCTTGGAGATGTCAGAGCAGAAAGCACCTTGCCCTGGTGCGAATAAGCGGCTGAGGCTCTTTTTGCAGGATCAAGATGCTCCGCAAACTCCTGTGGCCTCTCTTCGTTGCACATCTGCAAAATTCTGTCGGAACTGACTTCATGGTGCCTCATCTTCCTTTCCGAGTACGCTTTACTTCCTCCTGAGAAGATGCGAGGATTCAGAAAGGGGATGTTAAGAACGAATAGAAGCAGTCCTGGTCCAACTCAGTCAGCCCTGCTCAGAGTCTGCGCAGCGTGGCGGATGGAGTTCAACGGTGATTCTCCCAGAACCACACAGAGTGAGCCTGAGGGAGGCAGGGCTCTTGCTGGCCTGGGAAACCAAGGTACCATGAGTGACAGTTCCGAGAGCAAGCATCCTGGGAGCACTGCCATATACTCGCCCTTTTGAGCAGCCCTGTTTCCCAGGCAGGGCAGAACAGAGGTGAGGGATCTGTGCCCCAGTGCTAGAGGACAGAGGCTGCCCCAAACTCAGGATGTTGCTTGGCATCACATCTCTCTAACAACGCCCTGAAGCTCCAGGTTTCTAAAATCCTTGATGCTAGTATTTCTGGTACATCAAGAACCTACTCCTGGGACCCACCTATCACCTCAGGCCATCTGAGGGGCTCTTAAAGATATGGGAGAAGGAGTCTCAGAGCCTCTGGAGGTGTCTACTTCTTAAACATAACCTTTGGGATGTGTCCAGGGGACAGGACTCCTTCCCCCTTGACCCACAGTACTTACTGCCTGGCCACGTGGCTCTTGTCCCTTGCTGCTCACTCTCCGTTTCCCTCTGGCTGGTCACTGTACTACTGTCCTCTGATCTATTGTATGTGAACCAGCCCTGTGCAGCACCCAACGTGTGGATGTGAGGGAAAGCTCTCAGAAAGAAGCTGCCCCCTCACACTGCAACCTCCAGCAAGGCTGCCCAAGAGATCAGGACTTCAGTGATTCTGGGGAGGTTGGAATTTTTGTGGGTCCGGAATGGACTGCAATTTATCTTGCTCATCTTTAGCCCTCTAAATAGCCCTCCCCTGACTGGTGGCCTCCTATGACTAACTGGTAAACACCTTTTATAAAGTATTAACAAAACCCCAGTTTCCACCAATCAAAGGGCAAGAAATGCTGCTGGGCAGCACCTGAGGCCTGTGACAGGGATCTCCCCGTTTCTCCGTAACCCGCCCCTCTGATATTCCTACCAATGTACTTCAAAAGTGTCTTGATTTATGACTTTCTTTGTTCTGCTACTATAAAAACTTCATAAAATTGCTTCCATGTTGAGACATGGAATTTAGGGTAATCTAAATCTGTGTTTTAAGGGCTATGACGGTTCTTATTTGGCTCCAGAATAAGCTGCTCTTAGCCCCTTTGAAGTGCAAACTGTATTTTTTTTATGAATTCATAATGTAAGAAATATTAAATGAGTCTTTTCTATCAAATACTATAAAACTTGTATTTAGGATAAGGAATTCAAACCTTTCTATTTCTCCCACCTTTGAGACTTTTATACAAGTGTTTCAATCCCCCATACACCTGGTAAAATCTTTTTTTTTTTTTTTTTAAAGCCTGACTGCAACATTCTCGGATTAAAATGGCTAACTTCTTTCACTTCTTTGCTCCCAATACTTTTTAAAAGTAACCAAATCAAGACTGAGGTCAGACCTCAGCCAATGGGGAAAGGACACAGTCACCACCTACATTAGAATAAAACCCAAGCTCATTTCCTGTGTCTGTGTGTAGGATCTCCTGAGCACGCCTGTGGTGGTATGAGTAGAAATGGCTTCCACAGATCTGTGTTTGATGCTGGCCCATTGGGAGTGGCACTATTAGGGGGTGTGGTCTTGTTGGAGGAGGTGTGGTCTTGTTGGAGGAGGTGTGGTCTTGTTGGAGGAAGTGTCCCTGTGGGGGCGGGCTGTGACACTATGTCTGCTCAAGCTTTGTCCCGTAACACATTCTCCTTCTGCTGGTTTCTGATCAAGATGTAGAGCTCTCAGCTCCTTCTCCAGCACCATGTCTGTCTGCAATAGTGCTAGGCTGTGGCCAAATGCATGTCAGGAATTGACATAGGGTTCGTTTTAAGGCTTGCAGTTTGAGGACAGACCATCTGTTGAGACCAGAAAGGCGTGGCTACGGAAGCCAGGAGGATAATGGGCTGGGCCTCTGAAACTGTAAGCCAGCCCCCAATTAAATCTTTTACTTTAAAAGAGTTGCCTAGGTCATGGTGTCTCTTCACAATAATGGAAGCCCCAATTAAGACAACACCGTTTCATTAAGAGTAAAGTTTGTCTTGTCTAGACACGTCGGCTAGAATGGTGACCTCTTTCTTTGTGGCCCTGAACTTATTTTGAACAGTAGATATGCATAAGCTCAGATGTACTTGGACTGTTTCTTGGCCATTTGTACAGCTAAGCAGCCCTTCTTGTCCTGTGGATGATGGAGCCAGGCATCTTCAAGGATCAGATAACTCAGCAGCAAGTGCTAAGGGTGGGGAGGGGGGAGGGGGGATGGCGATGTGAGTATGGGGGGATGGGGGTGTGGGGGTGAAGAATGGGATGGCGGATGGGAAGTGAGGGGTGGGGGTGGGGTGGGGGATGGGGGTGGTCCCAGAGCCTGCGGCCTCCCGCTGGAGCTTTAGAACACCCCTGGGCCAGCTTCTGCCACTCCTGTCTAATTACTTTTACTAAAACAGATACACATGGCAACTTGCATCAGCTCAATGTCAGTTTGCTTCTCCTGAGCTCTGAAAAAATTTCAGTGGCATGAAAGAGGAATTCAATTAAACACAGGTAATCTAATTCCAGCCCTGCTCAGAAGAGAAAGGCCGCTGGGACCCAGTGTTAGCTAGTCTTCTCACTTCTGTGACCAAATGCCTGTCAGGAGCGTAGGGACAAAGGGCTCGGTTTTTGGCATTTGGCTTGAGAACACAGTCAGCTGCGACCAGGACGTGGCTACGGCAGCCGGGAGGGTAAGGTTGTTTGCTCATGTCTGCATGGAACGGAAAGCAGAACTTAGCTATAAAGTTAAGGACCCGACCTCAATGGCCTAGGGTCCACATCCTAAATATTCCACAGAATCCTCCAATAACTAGGAACCAAGCATTCAGACGCCGAGGCCATGGGAGACATTTGACACCAACTCATGGCAAAGCCCTAAACAATGGTTTTTCTTGCAGATGAGGCCAGTTCAGGAGAATAAAAAGTGTGGGGAAGTAGGAGTAGGCTTCTTGACAGCTGACTCCAGAAGATGCGCTCGCCCTGCCCAAGGCTGGCCTGCAGAGCTCGCTCTCTCTCCTGTGCAGCGTGGACCGTGGAACGGACACTTTCTCAAAGCTGTGAGGCATCCATGGGGAGAGTGTTGCCTGCCTCTTCCCAGGCCGCCTGATAAGAGCTCGAGGGTCCTCCAAGAGTTCACAAGCCGGAACCTCGACCCCTTAGTAAAGCAGTGCTAGGAGGAGGATGCAGTGGGACAAGCTGAGTCGTGGGGCGAGAGGCACTTGTGGGTGTGGTGATGTTTTCTCCAGGGAGTTCTCCATTATACAAAACCAGATTACCAGATTGGTTACTGAAAGCAAGTTACCAGAAAGTGGGCTGGTCATCCCTCCTTCTTCCTCTTCTTTCCAGCCCACTTTCTTGCCAACCCACTTTCTCCCATGAGTTGAAGTAGCATGAGATCCAAACCAGAAACAAATATGAAAATAAAGCCTCTATTCCTGATAAGTAAACCAGTGTTGTTTATTCTATGATAGCAACCAAAACCAGACTGAGAGGACCTAAGTGGGTGTTGGGCTTATACTAGACTAGGGCGCCACCAATGAGGGGGGCCCTCAGCCCACAGGCTTCATAGACAACACTGAGCCCTACCTCAGACAAACACCGGAAGTCTGTATTCTGCCACCCCTTTTACTTTCGGGAGAACATGACGGAAGAACGGATGCTGAGGTGTCAAGTGATGAAATACACAGGGGTCATTCTGGGTGAAGCGATCTCTCCCAGGAAACATTTGTCTTTTACGTGTCAGCTAAGAAATTATCCAAAGCCTGCTTTCTATAGAAAAATGCTGGCATGTCTCTTCCTGATGAGCACAGGGTGGGTGGGACATGAAAGAAGGGAGTGGCTAAACTCTAAAGACAGTCAGAGGGCTTGTTGGGGACCTGGGTTCTGGCTTTGGCTCAACACAGGAGGTTGGGCTTGTTGGGGACCTGGGTTCTGGCCTTGGCTCAACACAGGTGGTCAGGTAGAGTGAGTCGAGAGTGAGTGACTATTGTTCCTTCACCCCTGGAGCCCACAGTTCTCAAACGTGAGTGGTGACGTGCAAATTCCTTTACGGAAATCACTTCAACACACACATGCACTTATTAGACTGCTGTGATCTGGACCCAATGCTCTCTTGTTGACACTTGTTTCCATACATAAAAATATTGGGAAGTGGTGGGCCTTTAAGAAACCACTAAGTCACTACAAGGTTGATGCAACTGAACGTGGTGAGAAAGACCTACAACCCTAACACTGGAGGCAGCATCTTGAGTGCAAGTTTAAACTCAGAGGGGTTGAAGGCTCTACTGAGCTACATAATGAGTTTCTGTCTCAAAAAAAAATTAGTGCATCTCACTGACAGAGCATTTTCCTATCATAGCATGTAGATCAGGGGTTGAGGTGGGAGACTAACAGGGAGATTAACAAGTTCTTTTGAGACTAGATTTTACCTGGAGGAAGCGTTGTGGTAACTTGAACCCCTACCATGTTTTTTTCTTCTGCTCATGTCCGCTTGTGCCTCTGCTTTCCTGCCACCTTAAAGCATAATTTGAAGCCCTCGCCAGGAGCCAGCAGATGCTCTCGGACTTCCAGGACCTCCTGAATAAACCTCTACGCGTTGTAAATTACCCAGACTCAGCTGCCCAGCTCTAGTTACCTAAATAGACCAAGTTAACGTCTTAGGAACCTGTCCTTGACAGTTACATAAAAATAGAGTCTAATTTTTTTTAAAGGCCAATTTCTGAGCTCCCTCCCAGAGATGCTGATTTTAAAATTCCTTCTGTGGGGGAAAATAAACAAATATCTCCCCACTTCTTATAAGGCTCCAATGACAGACTGAAGCACAATTCCACTAAAGTCTAACGTGGCAAGCCAATGAGTGTATTAGGCTTATTAACAAAGCATGGTGAGGGGCTACTTAGAGGACTGTGAGTCACCCCCAAACAACTGTACTACCGGAAAGTCTCACCCAAGCCTAGATGACGATTTCCCCTTAGCTGCATAGATGGAGCCCCCCTCCAGTTAACCACAGTCTGTATACCCCAGCACCTGAGACCTGCCTACAGCAACCACCTGCAGTTAGGGCAGAATCGCATAGAAATGGCAGGAGGGTGCAGGAGGGAGCCATGGAAACCTCGGGCAAGTGTCCAATAACCTCCCCCATGACTTCTCTATGTCAGAGAACGTCAACAGTCAACAAAGCTGGGCTGGGGGTCCACTGAAGGCAGTCATGGCTGTTTTGGTGATGATGACAGCTGTTATGGTCGAGGGCAGTGCTCTACACCCGATGCTGACACTCTGGGCCAGCTTAGCGTGCCCCACCCGACCCAGATGCAGGTAACCCATGATGTTACTGAAGCCTCGAGCAGTTCCTCACAAGTGAAGTTAGAATAATTTCTCCTGCGTATTTTTTTTTCCAGAGGCAGATGTGGACAACCTTTAAAAGTGTAGACATAGGATCACTTTGCAACTTGAAGAGCCCATACAAATGCAAGATGGCCCTGTGGACAAACCTCCATTGTTCTCCATAAAACCTTTGGGCTCTCCCACAACAATGGTCCAGATTTCTTATGAGGCTTAGAGAGCACTGGGGTAGAGAGTCTTTCCTTATGACTCCTTCCTTTGTTTGGTTCGTTTTGTTGCACTAGGGATGGAACACAAGGCACTCACTCTATCCTGCATCTACATGACCAAGTTTTTATCTGCTGTGCAGGGTAATTCCACCTTCTTGTGTAAGTGTTTTTTCCCTTTCCTCTTCTCCCCAAAGCCCAAGGCTTTATTTTTATTTTATTATTAATTTATTTATTTATTCACTTTACATCCCAATTGTTGACCCCTTCTTCCTCTGCTCCTGGTCCCATCTTCCCTCCTTCTTCCTCCTATTCTCCCTCCCCTACCCCTCCAAAAAAAAAAAAAAAGAGATCTTCCCGCAACCCACCCCAACAAATCAAGTCACATCAGGACTAAGCACATCCTCTTCCTTGGTGGTCTGGCAAGGCAGCTCCATCAGGGGGAAGTGATAGAAAAGCACGCAACAGAGTCCATGTCAGAGTCAGCCCTCATTCCCCTCACTAGGGGACCCACAGGAAGACCAAGCTGCCCATTGAGTACATCTATGTAGAGGGCCTAGATTCAGTCCATACATGGTCCTTGGCTGGTGCTTCAGTCTTCTCAGGCTCCTCTGGGCCCAGGTTGATTCTGTTGGTCTTCTTGTGGAGTTCCTGTCCCCTCCAGGTCCTTCTATCCTTCCTCCCACTCTTCCCCCAGGCTCCCTAAGCTCAGCCCAATGTTTGGCTGTGGGTCTCTGCATCTGTTTCCATCCATTGCTGAGTGGAGCCTCTCAGAGGACCACTATTCTAAGTTCCCATCCGGGCCAAGGCTTTCTTGAGTTTCTGTCTTTGTATGCTCTTTGTCAATCAACCTGAATCCAGCTGCATTTTGGTTGCAAGAGATTCTTTTCAAGTCCCCATGCTGTCAATCTCATCATGAAAATGTCACCCACACGGAGCTGTCACTAGCACATGTTTGTGGCAGATCTGGGACATCACAGCCATCCACAGTGTCCTCTGGGACTTTATTCAGGCCCTAAAGCTTGCTCCAGCTTCAGTCATTGTTTCTTTTCTTCCAGAATTCCTTCTCCTATGTCCATTGCCCGAGTGATACCTTTGCTAACAGTCTTCCTTGAGACAAGGGGCTGTCCCCACAGGCTGCCTTCTCAGCGTCATTGTCCCCACAGGCTGTCTGGGGAGGAGGAGTTACACAGGCCTCATCTCTCCCCTCTTCAAGCTCCCTGGCATGAAGCACACGTCATTCTTCCATTTCGTTTAAAGCAAATGGCTGTGTGGCTCCATCTGCTCTGGCATGGCAGCCAGCGAACAGGCTGAAGGGAATGTGAGGCAGCAAATAAACAAACAAGTGACAGAAATAGGAGGCAGGCTAAGGATGGAGCCTCGAAGGCATCCCCAAGACCGCGTGGACCCTAGTACAAATGGCACCAGAAGCCACTTACGTGGGAGTTCTGAAAGACTGTGTAGCACACCCATGCTTTAAGTTCCTGTCATTTCCATTAAAGGTGTGCTCATAACTTTGTTTTAGTGCCTGGGCGGTGGTGGCACACACCGTTAATCCCAGCACTTAGGAGGCAGAGGCAGGTGGATCGCTGTGAATTCAAGGCGAGCCTGGTTTACAAAGCGAGTCCAGGACAGTCAAGGCTATACAGAGAAACCCTGTCTCGAAAACTAAAACCAAAACCAAAACCAAAACAAACAAAAAAACTTTGTTTTAGTGATAGAGGTCAAAGAAACCATGTCTCACGGTAGACCAATTATCCTGGTCACTGCATATAGTGTACATGTGTTGAATTATCACACTATACCCCATAATACACAAGATTACTATGCATCAATTAAAACTTAAAATGTCTTAGGGCGGGAATTTAGCTCAGTTGTAGAACTTTCTCAGCATGGGAAAAACGCTGGGTTCCATCCCCACCACAGCAAAATATTAATTTATTAACAACTATAATAAAAACATGCAGGTGTTCCTTGGTACCCATAGGGCTTGGTTCCAGGACCCATGTGGGTATCAAAATCTACAGGTGCTCATGTTGTTTCTATGAAATGGTGTGGCACTCATCTATTTCTAACCTGTACATAGCCTCCTGTGTGGTTAAAGCCCCTCTAGGTGAGCTATAATGCTCAATACCGAGTAAGTGCTCTACATCCCATATACTGTACTGGTCAGGAAATAATCACAAGATAAAACATTCCTTATAGATCAACGCCAGTGGAAAAAGTTGGGCTAGTGGGAAATGGTCTCACTGTATTTTTCTCATGACATAGGGGGTTATGTGTGGCGAGGCACCCTGGAGCAAACTGTATATTGAATGGCCGCATGTGAGTTGTGGACGTGCACTCATGTCCTCTGTCTACATAATTTGGAGGTCAGTGGCATGTCGGGGTCTCACAGATCGAGGATGCAAGGAGTGGGACAATGAACAGCTATCCTTGCCTTTGTCACACTACTGTCTCACAAGAAAAGCGGCCAAGCTGATATGCAGGCACAATATCCTGTAACTGGAGCCTCTGTTTCATTTGTTTATTCTGCAGAAAATGACTCTCCTCTCAGTACATCTGCAGTGTCATTAGATTAGAAAAGAGCTTTGAAACATCTATTCACATTAGACACCGACTAGAACATGCCCACGGGGGCAGGGGTGGGGTGGTGGAGGTGGGGAGTGTGCTCCTGAGTCACAGAAAGTGTGAGAAGGAAGGAGGGGCTGAGAGCAACCACAACACTGCATGAATGCAGGGCCCGTCTTCCATCATTGCCAATGGGTGTGATGAAGAGAGGGGCTTCTAGTGGACCTGGCATGGTGCTTACAGAGACATGAGACCCCAGAAAGCAAGATCTTGGGTTGTAAGAAGATATTGGGGAGCATATTCTTTAGCTCTTTGTTTGTTTGTTTGTTTGTTTGTTGTTTTTCGAGACAGAGTTTCTCTGTGTAGCCTTGGCCATCCTGGACTCACTTTGTAGACCAGGCTGGCCTCGAACTCACAGCGATCCGCCTGCCTCTGCCTCCCGAGTGCTGGGATTAAAGGCGTGCGCCACCACGCCCGGCTTTATTCTTTAGCTCTTAATTCTTCACAGTTGGCAAACCTGGGGAGCTTTTAGAAGGGCCAAACTTGGGGTACCGTCTCAGACTTACAGAATTAGAATGTGTGTTTCAGCGGGACCCCCAGGTCAAAAAGCACAGAAGTTTCAACAGTGCTGGGCTAGAGCTAAAGAGGAGACACGGCCTGGGATGAGGGCAAGACACTGGGATACTGGGACCTTCAGCCCACGCAGATGTGCTTTGGGGACTTCATAGAGAACGAGAACATCTGTTCTGATTGTGGTGGTTTGGTTGAGAATGGCCCCTGTGGCATCATGTACTCTAATATGTGTTTGGTCCCCAGGTGGTAGACTGTTTGGAAAGGACTAGGAGGTGTGGCCATGTTGGAGGAGGTGTGTCACAGGTGGGGGGGGGGGGAAGCTGTTGAGATTCCAAAAGTCCATGCCAGGCCCAGTTAGCTCTCTGTTTCCCTCCCTTTCTCTTTCTCTCTCTCTCTCTCTCTCTCTCTCTCTCTCTCTCTCTCTCTCTCTCTCCCTCCCTCTCTCCCTCTCTCTGCCTCCTGCTTGTGGATCAAGATGTAATCTTTCAGCTAATGCTCCAGTGCCATGCCACTGCCTACCTGCTGCCATGCTTCCTACCATGAGGACCATGAACTCACGCTTTGAAATTGCAAGCCCCAATAAACTCTTTCTTCTATAAGGTGCCTTAGTGATGGTGGCTTATTCCAGCATCAAAAAGCAACTGAGGTACTGAACACTGGCTGCTAGCTGCTTTTTCTGCTATAGGCAGATGTGCTCCAGAACCAGGTTTACATATTTGGGGGGACTTGGAGAGGTGATGGAGACCAGGAGAGGTCATAATATTGCCATGTGGCATTAATTAATTTATCAGAGGAGGTGCCCCCAAGCTGGCTAGTGCTTGCCCTGTGTCTCTATAGGATGCCCTCCGCCATGTTATAATGCTGCTAAGGTTCCTCTCCAGCTGCTGGCTGCTGCATGTTGGACTCTTAAGCCTCCTGAAGAGTGAGCCTGGCAAACTCCTATTGCTTAACGTCTGCTGGCCTGCAGTGTTCTATCATAGGAACATGAAATAACCGCAGTGGAGTCCGCGACCACCTGTCATACCAAATCCAGTAACAGCCAATGCCTGTACGGCACTCTGCCCGCTTCCAGGAGCCTTCCTAGTGTCATGTCACTCACTACCCGGTCAGCAACGCATAAAGTGACTTCTAAAGTTCTCTCAGTCCCTGAGATGCTAGGGTGAAGTGACCTCCCAAAAAAACAGAGGGCAAACAGCAGAACCAGGGCTCAGCTCTGGCCTCTCTCCCACCCCGCTTTCAGGATTTCCCAGGTCTTGAGATGTTTGCGTTGGTTTTTTGTTCTGGTTGCTCAGATAGAGTGTTTGGCTTGTTCTGTTTCTTTGATGTCAGCCATCTCAAGAAGAGACAGGAGCCTGATGTGTGCTGGGCTCCCCTGGCCCCTTCCCCACAGCCCAGACTCCATTTTTTCACCTCTCAGTGGAGCATGCAAGCTGGAAGCTCAGGGTCTACTTCAGCCCTTGATGTACCTTGCTTCTTTATAAGTGTCTTTAAAAATTTTTTTAAAAATATTTACACAAAACCAAGACTAAGAACCATCACATGACTTAGCTCTGTAATTCTTGGGTGTGTTCCCAGCACACCACAGAGGCACCTGCGTGTTCCTATATATTCTTACATTTGTCACCACAGCCTTGATATGGAGTCAGTCTAGATGTACATGAACAAATGAATGGAGAAAGCGGCGCATATACACAATGGAATTTCACCCACCTTCAAAGAAGAATGAAATCACACACACACACACACACACACACACACACACACACACACACACACACCACCCACTTTAAGATGTGGAAGTAGAAATGGACTAGGAAGGAAGGGAAGAGATAGAAGGGAGAGAGGGGGAGCTGGGAAAAAGGCAAAGAGAAAGAATATAGGTGGCATTTTATAGACATTTCCCCTAAATTAAGCATTCCTTTTTGGAGCGAGGGAAGTGGTGGGAGGCTCCTAAGATTCGAGTTTAGACAATTGTGAGTATCAAGGCCCCTCCTTATGGTTATAAAAACATAAGCAGCTGCTGGGGAGAAAAGACTCTGGTGGCCAAGCTGCCTATAAGTGTTGCAGCAAGCTTGTTAGAGTAAGGGGTGCAGCTCTTGTGAGCCACCACCCAAGCTGGGGTGGGCTTTTGGTGATGAATCTGCCTTCGGATGGCCTGGCAAGCAACTCCTCACCCAGTTTCTGTAAGTTACCCCCTAAACTCACTGGTTCGCCAAACTAGAGCTGGGTAACATTGTGTCACTGCTATGTTGTCTGTGCCAGATCTGAGGTGAATATCCCTCCTGGAAAGTCGCACAACAGACATGAAGACAGGAGGGAATCTATTGTGAGGGTGGGTGGACAGAGACCAGCCACGGGTAGAGAGAGGAGCAGGGAGGGGGACGAATCTGAACAAAGTACAGTGACTCATATGTATGAAAATATCACAGTGAAACTCATTTCCTTTGTATACTGTTCAAAAACTAATTTAAAAATTTTACACAGAGGTCTAACTATTTGCTCTCGCTCTTTCTGGCTCTCTACAGTACCTACCATTCCCTGGGGGCTTATTTCTGGCTGTTAACATGGATTAGTTGGTCTTGTCACAAAATGACATCTTCTCTCATTTGTCTCCTCTGTGCTCTAAGCTACAGGAGAATGCATGTCTTCCATGAGTCACCTGAGTCACTCCAACCCAACACCATCCGGAAAGGGTTAGCTAGATTGCTCATCTAAGCTGGGTGTGGTGGAGCACACCTTTAATCCCAGCTCTCGGGAGGCAGAGGCAGGTAGATCACTGTGAGTTCGAGCTCAGCCTGGTCTACAAAGTGAGTCCAGGACAGCCAAGGCTACAGAGAGACCCTGTCTCCAAAAAAAAAAAAAAAAAAAAAAAAAAAAAAAAAAAAAAAAAAAAAAAAAAAAGAAAGAAAGAAAGAAAGAAAGAAAGAAAGAAAGAAAGAAAATAGATTGTTCATCTATACTTATTACCTTCCTTAAAATATAGACTACGAAACCGGGACGTGGGTGCATGTCTTTAATCCCAGTACTCAGAGAGGCAGAAGTAAGCGGATCTCTGTGAGTTCGAGGACAGCCTGGTCTACAGAGTGAGTCCAGGACAGCCAAGGCTACACAGGGAAACCCTGTCTCGCAAAACCCAAATATACACATTAGGAGTAAGATGTACAGAGTAGGGGGCAAGGCAGTGCCCAGAGAATGACCACCCAAGGTAGGCTGGGGACCAGCGTAAAAAAACCTGTAGGGGCGAGGCTTCTGAAAGTCACCATGATCCTCAGCGATCCAGAGACAAGCTGTTGGGAAATCCCTCTCCTCTTTGAATTGAACCCCAGTTCCAAGTTCCATGGAAATGTGCCACGTTATATCAAGCAGCTGATTTCTTAATAAGCTAATTCATCTCGTTTTTGACTGTAGCGCTCTCTAGCCCCCCCGTTCGCCATCTGTCCTTCGGAGTATGTATTGATGGAGCCCCGCCAAGACGTTCACAGGTTCCGAATCGGAAACATGTGGCTCCCTTGCCAGTGGTACTGTTCCACGGCCCGGAGCCAACAAACATGTCTCCATGTCCTCTTTTCCTCGAGTGTAAGCATTTGTGACTCGCAGAGATGGGGGCGGGGGGCGGGGGTTTGGACAGACTTTTGAAGGGAGTGATGTCGTACTATCTTAAAGGACAATGTGGGTAAAGCTGATGGCTTTGTGGCTTTCTGTGGGAAAGACCTGGGGCTCCATGTTTCTGCTTAGAGACTCAGTTTCTGGATTTCAGTTACAGGCATGATAGAAGAGACATTTTGGCTGTAGGAGCTTGCTTCAAAACCAAATCTCCATTTAAAGCCGGAGACTATTTTCGCTCACTTGCAGTAAGTAACGCCTTTTTTTTAAATCTACTGGGAAAACAGCCAAGAGGGGAATCAAAGCAGGGAATTATTTCCGGGAGGCAGAGATGAGTCCTCAGATCTTCACTGAGCCTGAGATGGAAACTGCGATGGCTTAGTGCTCTTCCCTTCTCTCTCGCTCCCTTTCTCTCTTAGCTGTATTCAGCCATGTTTTTGTATTTGGTAACCATGACGGTTAAGCTTGGTGTCCGATTGGATGGGACTTAGAAGCATCATGAACACACAGCTCTGGGTATCTCTGAATTTCCTGAGAGGGTTAAGGAGAACCGCTCAGAATGTAGACCGCGCCACGCCCTGGGGAGAAGGCGAGCTGAGCGCCAATAGTCGTCTTCCTCTGCTTCCTGGTTGAGGACACGATTCTTACCTCAGAAGCTCCCCAAAATGATAAACTGCAGCCTCTCTGTGAGACTAATAACCCTTCCTCCCCGAAGTTGCTACTTGTTGGCTACTTGTACCTGGCAGCACAAAAAATAGCTAATAGAGTAGTGCTTGGCCAGTGAGCCTTTTCAGAGTTCCCCCCGCAGTGGCTGTGTGGAGAAGTGGCCTCTCCTCATCTGCAGTTTGCCTTCTGCTCTTCCAATTATTTGCTGTTCCAATTATTCCCTTATATGGGAAACTCCAGGAATGAATAACTTATCAATTTTAAATGACACCATATTGGGCAGCATGATATAATCCATTCATTCCGGAGGGAAATCATGGATTTACCCAGTCTGTGCACACAGCATATACCACCTGTCCACTGCGGGGTGCTGTCACAGCTCTCCGTCTTCTGCAGATTCAAGAGAAGTAGCCTAACTCTACCCTTATCCTGCGTTTCACTCCATCGGCTCACACTGAACCATCAGCCATCGCCTGAAGAAGGCTGGGCAGAGTGCAATGAGGTGTTTTGAAGGGGGGGGGGGGAAAGGCACATATAACTTACTACAGAAAATTGTTATAAATATTTTTGTTTTATTTTGGAGTATTCACTTTTAAATATTTGTTTTATTCTTATCTCTCGGTGAAAGAGAGGGAGGAGGGAGTGCACTTGTGAGCGCAAGTGGTGGAGGAGGGCAGGAGTGCGTTGGACCCCCTGGAACTGGGCTTACTGCCCAATGCTAGTGATTGTGAAATACCCAGCATGGGTGCTGGGAATCAAACTCAGGCCGTCCACAACAGCAGCAAGCACTCCTAACCACGGAGCCATCTTTATAGGCCTGTTATTTTTCATGTACGAATTGGAAGCTGGATTTTGTCACAGGTGTACTTGTGTAGGGCAACACAATATAGTGGTCCCTCTCTTACAGAAGGAGGCGCACAGCTGAAACTGAAGATGATACCAGATCTTACTTGTGCCCCAATTTCTTCTGTACAAACAAGCCTATAATAAAGCCAATGTGCAAATTAGGTACAGGGAAGGACTGGCAACAATTAGACAATAAAGTAGGACAATTATGACAGTATGCTGCAACGTACTTGCCAGCATCACCACTCTTGAGCTTTGATACCATTATTAGAGATCTTTACAATCATTTATTATTTTGTGTATGTGTGCTATGTGGAGGAGTGCAATGCCACAGCACTGGTGTGGAGATCGGAGGACAGCTTAAAGGACTCAGGGTTTTCTCTTCTACCATGTGGGTCCTGGGGATTAAATTCAGATCACGAGGCTTATATTTCTGTGTGTGTGTGTGTGTGTGTGTGGTATTATGTGGGCATACATGCCAACTGAGGTGACCAGCACTTTTAACAAGATAATACTTAAACATAAGGATTGTGAAAATGACGTGGGTTGAATTCATCAGAGCTTTTCCAGGCTCTTGGTGAACTTAACTCAGGAGCCTAAGGTTCTAGAAATTCAACAGTCACTAAAGTTACTCTAGGCTTCCAAATTCATTAAGTAAACACAGGCAAGGAGTGAGCAAAGCAAATGTGGATTTATTAAGGAAAAGTGAGCAACTCCTGAGGGTGAGAGGCACTCCCAGGGGTGGGCAGCCATACCTGGTGGTCCTCTGTGAACCTTATGGTAGGAAGTGGTTGGAGACTGCGTGTGTATTGTGACTGGTTGTGTTGTTGTTGTTGTTGTTTTGTTTACCATCATGGTTCAAACCTGTAAGGAATCCACATATCTTGACAGCTGGAGAGTTATTTACTTAGTCTAGGAAGGGTCATGAATGACACATGGGGCAGCTCATGGCTCACCATCAGCCCTGCCCTTACTATCTACAGAAATCCCATGCCTGTCTCAATACTCCAGCCGTGGCCTAGTAACCGCCGTGAGCAGGTACCACACACAGTGTGGAGACGTTAGACAGGGAGGATTCATTGTCCCTCACTGGCAGGACAGGAGGGGGTGATGCGAGTTTCAAAATGCTACTCAGGCCACCACGCAATTTCAAATGTATGAGTTGTTTATTTCTGGAATTCTCCGTTTAATATTTTAAGAGGCTTAGATGGTTCTTTCCCAGATGCCAAGGACTCGGTGGCCACTGCCTTCTCCTTTACTTGCTCCCACAAAGGGACTCCCTTGGCTGACCAGGTTTTTGTTGCTTTGGTCTCTCTCTGAGGTGCTTAGCACGCAATATTAAGGCTTTCATGTTTGACTCCCTTGGGCAACACACATTCAGCTCTTTGAAAAGGATGTTCACTTTTTGATAGCAATGCTGAGCTGAGTGTGGGGTGACACGACTGTAGTCCAAGCCCGTGGGAGGCAGTAGCAGCAGAAGCAAGGCCAGTCTAAAAAAAATAAAAGCAAGAACAAAAATGTCAGTGCAAAGCTCCTCAGAATAAAACGGTGTCTCACGGTGGCTCTTAAACAAGTGTTTTAGATGCACAGTCTAATTAAATATGAATAATTTGAAATATGTGAGTTCCTGATCACATAATTCTGAGAAATGTGAATAACTTTGTAAGCACTAGTTTAAGTTTCCAGAAGATCTGCCTTTTGTTATTGTCCTTTCTTTCCAGCAACAGATGTGGTTGCATCTCCACACTCACTCCCTTAGCATATCACAGGAGTGTATAGGAAGCTCATGTGTGCATCTGTTAATGTAGTCCTCCCAGCCACTCTGTGAAGCAGGTGCTATAGGCTCATTTGTGCATCTTCTAATGCAGTCCTCCCAGGCTCTCTGTGAAGCAGGTGCTATTTGAAATGCAGGAAGAAAAGGAAATGTATATGAGACAAATGGCAGAAGCCTGGGCTGAAATTGGAAACTGTGCCCCCCCGAGGCTAGCAGATGGCTCAGTTGGTTAAGGTACTCACTGCCAAGCCAAACCTGATGACCTGGGTGGTATCACAGGGACTCACATGTTGGAAACAGAGAACAGACTTCTACACATTGTTCTCTGAATTCTATATGTATGGCTTGATGCACACAGTCCCACATACCTACGACTCCCCCTCACGCCCATACACAGCATGGTACACATGTACCCACACACCTACAGATTTCTGCCTTGACTAAATAAGATTTTAAAAAGAAAATTAGAAAAGAGAAAAGAAAAATATGTAATTCCACCCTCCTGCAAAAAACAAAACAAAACAAAAAACTAACCTCTTTTGCCTTCCTCTGAGCTTTCTTCCATGCTGGCCTGTGGGGTTCCCAGGAAGGCCCTACTCTGATTCCTCGGGTGGGAAGTCTGGCTCCCAGGTAACCTTAAGTCAGTTGCTTAAGCTTTGTGTCTCAGTGTTCTCCCCTGTGGGATGGAAACTGTAGCTATATCACAGGGTCCTCAGAAGGCTAAAGGAAATGAGCAGGCAGCGCCTAGTGGCAGAGAAGGCATCTTCCTTGAGTCTTCCTGTGGGCATCTCTATGTGATGATGCCCATCATGGTTCTGGATATACCCAGTTCCATTCTTCCCTACCATCCTGTCGGCAGCGGCCTGGGATCTTCTCCCACACAGATGGAGCGGCGTCCACGACACCAGGCTCTTGTCTCTGTGGTGTTCAGATGCTCAGCCTTTCTGCCTCATCATCAGATACAGGACAACAGCAACTTATATCCCCACTTTAGTTTTCACACACACACACATGCACACATCAAGTCTGGTAAGACAGAACGCTAACACACTTCAAAACTCCCGTTACATAATTCAAAGGGAGTTTAGAAGCTTGCTTTATTTATCTTAAATTATTCACAGCATAAGTCTACTCCTATGCCATCAAAGGAGAATGTTGATGGAGTGTTTTCCGTGGAGAAAGGAAAAAGGCACTAGGGATGTTGGGGCCGGAGCAGGGTGTGGCAGAGCAGCTGTGCAGGTTTCAAAGTGATGCTCCTGCACGCTCCACTTTGTGGACCAAGGAATGCTTTCCTTTGGGGGATCAATGTTTTGCCCAGGGGGATTATTTTATTTTATTTTCAAATGTTGCTCCCAAGGAGGAGTCTTTAACAAGCCATGTAAAGATGTGAAGAAGTAGAAATATCCTTCCTTCCATAGCTAATGAAACTGCTCATTAGCGGAACACCGGGGTGCTACTAGCCAGACACTCGTGCAGCTGGCACTCATTCTGAGGAGGATGATCCATCACCATGGTTACTGATGCTGGAAATATTACCTTCTGCAATCCTGCAATCAGTATGCA
The DNA here is from genome assembly GCF_903995435.1 of Acomys russatus. NCBI lineage: Eukaryota > Metazoa > Chordata > Mammalia > Rodentia > Muridae > Acomys > Acomys russatus. Next base: position 3,428,475 of record NC_067154.1, on the reverse strand, counting down.
CACAGATCTTTTAAGAGAGTGTAAAAATTAGAGCACTGTAAACAATTCGTGAAAATTGTCAGCTGCCTGGGGCTGAGCTTACACAATGCTACCCTCAGGGCATAAAAACAGAGGGGGTGGTGGTGGAGGGAGGGCGTGGCACAGAGGCTGGAACCAGTGCATCTTCCAGAGGCAAAACAGGAGCAAGGGGATTGAGCTACAGGCCCCTCCCCTACTACCTTTTTTTTTTCCAGGCTTGTGATAAGGAACCTGATAGAGTGACATCCGCCTGCCTGATTAGTGCTTTTATGGGCACTTTCTGGTTTGCCAAATGCACAGTCAGTTGATGGTCAGCTTTGCAAATAGGTAGGATAAAGAACCTCAGGAAAGAATCTAGAGGCATGTCAGGCTTGGAGTGCTTGCCTGACCACAGATTGGATCCCCAGCACACACAAAATAAATAGTAAAAAAATGATTGGGCCACCACTACCACAGGGGGGGAAAAATGGTGAAAAAGCCAAGAGAGGGAGGGAGGGAGGGAAAGGGGGAGGGAGGGAGGAGGATGGGAGAGTACTTGGAGGGGTGGGAATGGATGGAGAGGGAAGGAAAGAAACCGATTTTAGTGGATCTGGATCACTTCCCAACTTTGGGAATAGGAAGACAGAAGACCCATCTCTGGGAAGTCTTTGACTGTGAGTGAATAGCTCCCATGTACTTAGAGCTCTATTTCAGGAACACTAGCACTTCCAGGCACTCATTGCTCTATTGTATGGGGCCCCCCCATCCCCCGTCACCCCCATTCAGAGCCCTCCTGTCTGTAGGTCGCCCTCAGCTGAGCACACTCTGGGGGAAGTCTCCTTCCCACAGCAGAGCCCTCCCTGAGCATGACTGTGCTGGATGGTCTTATGTCAACTTGACACAAGCTTAAGTCATCCGAGAGGAGGGAACCTCAAGTAAGAGAACGCCTCCGTAATATCCAGAGGTAGGGCATTTTCTTAATTAGTGACTGATGGGGGAGTGTCCAGCCCATTGTGCGTGGTGCCAGCCCTGAATTCTATAAGAAGGCAGGCTGAGCTGGGTATAGTGGCTCATGTCTTTAATTCCAGCACTTGGGAGGCTGAGGCAGGCAGGTCTCTGTGAGTTCGAGGCCAGCCTGGTCTACAAAGTGAGTCCAGGACAGCTAAGGCTACACAGAGAAACCTTGTCCCGGAAAAAAAAGAAAGAAAGAAAGAAAGAAAGAAGAAAGAAGAAAGAAAGAAAGAAAAGAAAGAAAGAAAGGAAAGAAAGAAAGCAGGCTGAGCAAGATATGATGAACAAGTCAGCACTCCTCCATGGCCCCTGTGTCAGCTTCTGCCTCCAGGATCCTGCCCTGTTTCAGTTCCTGTCCTGACTTCTGGTGAACAGTGTGATATGAAAATGTAAGCCGAATAAACCTTTTCCTTCTCAATTGCTTTTTGGTCATGGTGTTTCATCTCAGCAATAGAAACATTAAGACACTGAGTCAGTCAATGGTCTAAACCAGAGCACAGCAGGGGATAGCCCCTCTGACCATGAAACCTTGCAGGAAGTTCATGAGGCCAACGGAAACGCTTTAGACCTCACACTCACCGTGGGACTTGTTTGTTTGTTTGTTTTTATTTCATTATCATCATCATTTTGAGGCAAGGCCTCACTCAATAGCCGAGGCCGGCCTGGGACCCATTATATTACCCACAAAGGCCTCAGACTTGGAGCAATCCTCCCTTCTCAGACTCCTCCTAAGACTACATATGTGAGGTACCACATCTGACTGTTGTGGCTAATCACAGATTCTTTAAGAATGGCGGCTTACCAGTTCCTTATTAGCTGTCAGGTCAAGCAGAGTCAACTTGATAAATATATTTCTCTACACATCCACATAGTAACACCGTCAAGATATAGCATCCACTGAACAAGGACATAGTTGCCTTTGGAGTCCAAGAATGTAGTACATAAAGTTTTTTAATATCTACAGTTTACACACACACACACACACACACACACACACACGTGCGTGTATGCATGAATCAATATGGAGACTCTCTTTCCTTAGACTACAAAGAGTTGCTGATTACTTTTTGGCTGTCCTTTTTAAGAGTACAGTAGCCAGTCTCTGGCATGTCAAAATTCTCGATGTCACGCAAAGAGTGGTCACCAGATGCTTGCTCTTGACTTTTCAACTTGACTCTCCTGCTTTGTGGCTCATGGTTGGCCTGGTGTGGAGGATGGGTGTCACTTTCTGTTTCTGTTCCAGATCTTGAGTCTCTAAGCCCAGACTGGAGCCCACGTTTGGTTCTTCTTTACTTTATATGTTTTGAACTTTGGTAGCTGAGAATGACAGTGTCCCTCTGGGCCCTTTTGAGCATGACACTTTACCATGAACTTTTCCTCGGTGACAATGACTGACTCTGAAATACAAATGGTCCCTAATTTACCAAGGTCCAACCTACAGTTCTTTGTATGCTGGTGGGAAGAAACACTTGTTCGGGCACAGCCGAACAGACTTTTAAAAATTATGTCCTTACTTATCTACTTTGTGTGTGGGGAAGCACGTGCATTTCATGACATGCATGGAGGTCAGGGAACAGCTTTTGGGGTTCAGTTCTCTCCTCCCACCATGTGAGTCCCAAAGATTGAACTCAGGCCATCTGGTTTGGCAGCAAGCACATTTACCCACGGGGTTCGTGTATTCGGAATTTCGAATGTGGCTCTTTTCCTGAGCAGCCTGATTCTGTCTTGATGCCAGGTGGCAGCAGCAGCAACCACAGCTCCCAGCCAGCCCCACATTCGCAAGTACACAGCTGCCGTTCGAGAATACGCTGTGTTGCTGAGACAGGATGGTCCATGGGCTTTGAAAACTCAAGGCAATTTTGACTTGTGATATGTTTTCAACTTGCAGTAGGTTTACAGGGACACAGCCCCAGTGTAAGTCAGGGAGCATCTCTCCAGAGCCTTATCAGCTGCAGGCCCGACCATCAAGGCAGTAAAGCTTCACCCAGCAGCTCCCAGGCGGATTTCAACTAAAGGGATAGATACAGCAGCAGCCATGAGCCTTGCTTTTGTCTCCGCTCGAGAATTCCATGTCTTCCTGAGACCAGGCCTTAGTCAATAACGTGCCTGCTCAGACTCCAGAGGAATCTGAGGAGCTGCACAAAACCCAGGCATATCAAGACTCACTTCTCCTAGGGCCCTGGCTTTGGAAGGGTGGGAAGACTTACAGAACCTCATTGATGCCCTCCATGCGGTGTTCCTTCTCCAGGGGTGAACCCTGAGGACAGAGAGGCTGTCCTGACTGGTTCTTCTTCCTTGGTAGGGACTGAGATGGCAGGAGCTCCCCTCTGCTGTTAACTTCTGAGTCAAAGGGAAAGATGCATCACTTCGCTGGGCTGTGATCCCTGCAGGGGAAATCTCCTACCCAGCATTAGGAGGAGGAAGTGGGTCACTGGGATAGACATTGAAAGTTACAGTCTGCCTTCCACAGATGCCCTGTATCCCGGCCAGCCTCCCGGAGGTGTGGAGGCAGCTGCACACACACTCTCATCACCACATCTTCGCCATCATTGTGGACAGAGCCCTCCCGGGTCTATGAGTCAGAGCATCCTTCCTCTCAAGTTACTTCTTGCTGGGGAATTCAGTAGCAGAGGTGAGATAAGTACCCAACACTGTGATGGTGGAACAGGAGGATTTGACGCAGGGCTTCATGAGGAGTCCGTAGGGAGGACTCAGCCCCCAGCACTCAGACGACGCTGAGGACTCTCTCATTGGACATCTTAGTTCTTCCAGGCTTTTCCTCGCTATCATCAACCTCATTTCTTCTGCTTTCCTTGCAGTAAAAAAAAAAAAAAAAAAAAAAGTAAAGGTCGCACTGGATGCCCTGAGAAATATCCTGTCCCCACCCTCAGCTCTGTGCTCTATACAAACATGGTCTAGGAATGCACAATCAACTTGGACCTATAGCCTTTCAGTTTGTTCTGACCACATCTTCCTGGTACTTTACTCAGAGGTAAACAAAACAACCAATGACGAGAAAGCCATGTAAGAAGCAGCCTCATATTTGACCACGTCCCCTGGATGGGGAGACCTGGTGGCGCTCAGAGGAAGGATAGCAGGCTACCAAGAAGAGACTTGATACCCTATGAGCATATAAAGGGGGAGGAGGTCTCCTTGGGTCACAGTCATAGGGGAGGGGAGTAAGGGGAAAACGGGACGGAGGGAGGAATGGGAGGATACAAGGGATGGGATAACCATTGAGATGTAATATGAATAAATTAATTTTAAAAATTAAAAAAAAAAAAAAAAAGAAGCAGCAAATCCCTCCCATTTCTAGATCTCTAGGGCCTCTGATTCTACGGCCTGGTTTTCCCTTACATATGCTGCTCTTGGTCTGTAGCAGATGGCTGGAGTTCCTCTCCCATCGTGCCTTGGGAGAAGTTTAACAAGACTGTTGGAAGTGTGAGGTCAACAGCTTCCATTTGCCCCAAGGAAGTGAACCAGAGCATGCATGCAGCCTGGCTATCCTCTGAGCAATCAAAGGGCGGCTTTGGTTTTCTGGCAGAATAAAACCCTCCCCACTTAAAGTGTGTGTGTGTGTGTGTGTGTGTGTGTGTGTGTGTGTGTGTGTTCCCACGGAGAGGCATGGGCACATAGAACTCCTCTCAATGTGGTAGTAAAAGGCAGAATTAAGCTTCACTCACCAATGCTCTGAGCCTCTATCTCAGATAATGGGCAGGCTATCTACTCTATCCAGGCCTCACTTTTACCAGCTGTAAAGCAGGCTCTGGTGATATGGATGAGAACCACCCCCATCGGCTCATACATTTCAAATGCTTGGTCTTTACTTAGTGGAACCCTTTAGGAAGGTTTAGGAGGTGTGGCTTTGTTGGAGGAGGCCTGTCACTAGGGGTGGGACTTGAGGTTTCAAAAGCCCATGCCAGGCGCAGTCTTGCTGTTTCTGTGGCTCCTGCTTATGGGTCAGATATAAGCTCTCAGCTACTGCTCCATGTCTGCCACCATGCTCCCACCACGATGGTCATGGACCCACCCTCTGAAACTGTAAGCAACCCCACAATTAAATGCTTTCTTTTGTAAGTTGCCTTGGCCATGGAGTCTCCCCACAGCAGTAGAACAGTGACTGATACACATGCATAGCTCCTTCCTCAACCTGACATAACAGAGGGGTGATCTCCTCCTGGTCAATCTTGACCAGCTGAGTGTGGGCTTCCAGTCCCACCTGATTGGCTTCGTTCTCAGGGAACAATTGAAGAAGGCCACATCTCTTGCTCAGAAGCTAGCTCCTCTGCCACTTGAATCCACATTTCTCTTTCCTGCCTGGATCACAAAATCATTACTGTTTTTCTCAGATAAGAGAAAACAAGCCAGTGGTTATAACTGGGAAGACTTTGTCAAGTCTCCAACCCCCAAGGGTAACTTGGGGGTGTCTACAGTCAGCTTTGGCTTGTACAGCTGGGTTGGGGAGTTAATTGACAGAGACCAAGGACGCAGCTGAACCTCACAGTGACCAGGACCATCCCCCCACAGCAGGGAACCCTCACCTCATCATGGTGACAGTGCTGTGGTTGAAAGCCCGCAACATGTAGTGTGCCTTTGGGTTTCATCTACATCTTGAATGTTTTTTGCTCATGGATAAAGAATATACTTTTATCGAATGGGGAAAGTAGTTGTGGAAAGCGTCCTGAAGGACAAATTCTCTGGGGTGGGGGGATTGGGGGGGGGAATGCCAGTTGTTATCAGGTGAGTGACTTCTGAGATAATTTTCCATTTGTTTAGTGGTTGCTGTCTGTTGGTTTGTTTGTGGTTCTTGGAAGGAACCCAAGGTCTTGGGTACATTAGAAAAAAGCAGTTTTCCACTGAGCTATGTTCCTAGCCCTAGATTTCTTCCTTCCTTTCTTTCTTTTTCTCTTTCTTACTTTTTTTTTTTTTTAAACAGGATTTCTCTAAGTAGCTTCTACCTCCCAAGTACTGGGATTACAGGTGTGTCCCACTGGAAGGTTGCTGGAAGGTTCCCTTGTATTTTAAATTTTATGAAGACAAATGAGCACCTCAAGCTGCTATTATAAAGAAGCAGGTGAGAACCTGCAGGCCCAGTGACCTCCAGTCTCTGCTCCCCAGCTGGGCAGTCTGCCCACACCCCGGATGCTCTGAAAATGCATGAGATCACACCAGAAGAGAACATTTGGAAGCTAAAGAAATCCATCCATCTGAAAACAATTTAAGTAGGGTTTCAAAATTCATCTAGTTTTTCCTCATTGCTCAATAAGCCAGAAAATGACAACAGTGATAGCCACGAATAAGGTTAGATCATCCAAAAAAAAAAATTCTAATTGTACTCATTTTTTTTTCTTTAAACATTTTTTTTGCAAGAATCTGATTTAATCTGTCAAGCCATTAAATAATTTCAAAACCAATTTGTGTATAAAGAGAGTCTAGGTAGAACAGTAGAACATAGGAGAAAAACACTTAAAATAGTCCTACATTGTAGCTTTCTTAACAACAAAAGAAAAAAAACGACATTTATAATGAAGTTGTGGTTAAAATGAAGTGGGAAAAGACTCCAACACAGAACACAAAAGATTCATCCGCGCAAGACACTTAAAAGTCCTTTTCATTCAAAGCCATTGAGAGACTTAGATCTCAAAATACTACTAAAGGACTAGTCACCCCGCACAATTTGTAGCTGAGCACGTGGGATACAATAAATGCTGTTAGTCACTGTCAGCAGTGTGGATAATTTGCATATGATTTACATACAGTCTCTTAGCAGGCAGATTAAGGCATTCACAAGCCTAATCTTTTTTCTAAAAGGGGATTCACTGACAAGTGGATTGTTTTCATTGTGTCAGGCTCACGTCAGCTCTTGCCCCTGCCTCTAACCACTGGATATTAGCAAGCTAATCAATTGTCCCCTTGATCCCCATATTAATATTCTGATCAGGAAAAAGGCATGACAATATTTGATTTTGATCACTGATCTTTACAGTGGTCAGAGAGTAGAGGGCTGGGTCTGGTTCTCCACTGGAAAATGTCAGTGAGAAACAACTATAAGGCGCATTATTTGTGAAAGAGAAACGTGCCCTGCATGAACTAGCGTCAGTGTAGAACTCTCTAATGGACACAATTTATTTGATAAGCTTATCTTACCCCATATATTCTTGCTATAATTATCTGCTTATGTACTCGTTGATTCACTTATTCTGCTTTCTGCAAATGATTCTGGGAGGCACTCAGGCACGTCCAACATATTAGCTGCGAGGCAAGTCCTTTTAGGGGCAATCTCTTGTGCTTGCAGGGAGCGGAAAAGAAGACCGCTGCCTCTTTAGATGACTGGCCATGGGCCTGCGAAGTTGTACTTCTTTCAAATAAGACTTCTGGAAAATCTGTAGTGCGTGAGCTGTTAGCAGCATCGACACATCTGTATCTTTCCACCGTGTTGGGATTTACTGAATAACAACAATAAATCAAAATACATTGACTTCCCACCGCCCCCCCCCCCCCCCCCCCCCCCCCACCGCTCCCCACTGCCCCCCACTCCCCCCACTGCCCCCCACTCCCCCCCCCCCCGCTTTCACTCACCAAGTATTTATTATTCCCTTGGAACCTGTAGTCATTGACAAACACCAAGTTCTTATAGCCCCAACTGCTAACACCAACTCTCAGCCTCGTATAGAGCGTCACACAATTGATAGGTGCAGAACAGCTAAGGAGGGGTTAAAGTGGCCTCACAATTCAGAGGAGTTGATATAGAGTGTCCCCTGTACTGGACTGTGACCCAAAGTTAAGGCGTCGATTGGGTGCATCTCGCTCACCTGGGTGAGCCTCAAAATCGAGTACAAAGAGGGAACTGGAATGTGGCGCATACTGAGAACTCCACGGGTGGGGAAAAAGTTTACACCCCAGTGCATGCGATGCTGACAGATACAAACGGTTAAGGGACAAAATGACAACCATTCCAGCTCTGTAGATCTCAGTGGCCTTGAATTGTGGTTCTATAACTGGGCCGTCCTCAAGGGCTGGGAAGCTGCAGTCGGACTCGGTGGCCTGAGGGCTATTGTGAACGGGGAGGCAGATGTAAGAAAAGGGTCCCCTTTGGAACAAACGCAAACACTGGCTTACGGAATATAGACCGACGGCTTGCCCTTCCTGTTACCGGGACGCATAACAGACCCCATCTCTACACTCAGACGGGATGTTCTCAGATGCTGTTCCATGCGCTTACTGGAGGCGCTGCTGGCTTGTCTCGCCAGCCTCAAGGTTCCCTCAGACTCAAAGGCAGATTTGCCGAGACAATGCTGGGGTTATTATAGAAAGTGAACAACGCTTTCTGGGGCTGGGGCGAGGGGGACGGAAATCAGCAACCAAGGAAAGCCACTGCTGTTATTAAGAATGACCCTGGGGAGCAACCTAAAAACGAAGACCAAGAGCGGATTTGGGGCCGACCACGGCTCAGTTGAAGGTGATTAACACAAACATCAAATCCAAGAAGGGTTTGGACTTACACTCTCCCACGCAAGGCCCCTCCTCCGGCCTGGACCACATCAAGCGATCTTCCCAAGCCACACTGTCTCGTTGTTTTTTTTTTCCTCCCCCACTCTGGGGTCCATTTACCTGTGTGGAAAAATGTGGACGGTGTCTGCTCTGGTCCCGACAGGTTCTGGACTCCTTACTGGACCTCCCCTGCCAGCTGGACCTTCTCAGGGCCAGTGGGTCTATTTCTACTATTCTTTCGGTTCCCTTCACTCACACTCCAGGGCTGGCGACTAAGTGCTTTTTAGAAATATAAGTTAAAAGGCCTCAAAAGTGTGCAGATTAACTCAACAGTGTGTTTGTACTATATTCTCAAGCGTCTCACCTGCAGTTATTTAAGGATGCCTTTTTCTAGTCCTTCATAGGCCTTTTAAAGCTCTGTGCAGCACCCTAAGTCTTCCCATGCCCATTAAAACGGAGGCACCCTTTGTTCCGATGCTGGTAGCTGTATCCTGCCCTACATCTTCTTTTGGGTTCTAGGGAAACGGTTTGAATGTGGCACCAGCACAAGGGCTGAGGAATGAAACCTGTGTGCAAGCCTTGAGCTTTTGCTTTGGGAAATCACAACCCTGAATTATAATTATAAAGTAATTATAACAATATGGTGTAATAAAGTTTAATGGAAGCATGTGAATTATTTCTGGAATGTCCATCCCGTTTGATTCCCCCCCCCCCCCCCGAAACAAGGTTTCTCTCTGTACTTGATCTTTAGAGGTTGAGTTAGCTGTGGTCAGGAACTGGGCAGTAGACCTGGAAGCCAGAGCCGATGCAACAGGGCGTTGCAAACGGTTGTGTCATTGCAGCCCAGGGGCACTGTGCTGAAACTTACTCTAATGCAATAGAAAGATCCAGCAGGCTCCCAAAACACCATTTCTACTGTGCAACTGTGCAGCCACCATGCTAAAGGTAGCCCTGGCCTCAGACTTTGCACTGCAGAAACCAGTGATTTCCGATCCCGGCCAGTCTGAGGAGCGCTCTCTAGCCCACTGTCGGGACATTTGCAAAGGGCTTGTCCCACTCTCTACATCAGCCTGGGTCATCCCACTGTCCTTCTCCATGCTGTGTCACCCTCTGTGCCCACCTTCATCCAGTGGCCTGCTTCCTGCTCCACGAGGAAGAGAGAAAAGCCCAGGGACCAGGCCCCCAGCCTCTCGCTGCTGCTGCTGCTACCACAGCACCTACCCACACCCTCAACAACAACTGTCACATCACAAAAGATGTCCTCCCTCTCGGGAGATCTCACCACCTCCGCTCTGGATCCTGCATCCCTGCCCTTCCCTTGAACTTGGCGACGTTAGTAACACCCATCTCTTCCCTTTAACTTCAGGCTTTTCTAGCTCAGTGCTAACTTTATCCTCAGAGTAGGAACTCAGGGAGGAAGGGTGGGGGAGGAGGGGGAAGGAATGGAAAGAAAGAATGGCGGCGGAAAGATGTTCCTGCTTCCAGAAAGCCAGCCCTCCTTCCTTCTCCTTCCTGTGCTCTATGTATATGCAGTCTACGCCTGTCCTTTCTCGTCATCCACTCAGCCTCCCAGCCCGCTGCAATTAGGATTCTGCGCCTTCGTTCCCCGCCCCCGTGCCCCCCTCCCTTCACCGAATCTGCCAAGTGCAGTAGCCTACTTTCCGCTCTCTTCTTTCACAGTCAGCCTGGCTGATTTACTCTCCTCCTCGGAAGGGCCTGGCAGGCAGCCCCCTCCCGGATCTCTCCGCTCCAGCCCAATGGTTCTTCCTTTGCTTCCCTCCACCCGCCCCCCCCCACCCCCTCTCAAGCCTTCTTTTCAGATCACTAAGCCTGTTGACACGCTGGCCAAAACCACCGCTCGTTTCCCTAGAAACAACCACTCTGCATGGGGCTGGTCCAGATCCTCAGCGACAGACTGCAGCATCCCTCGAAGATAGGCAGTTCGTATAGTACTAAGCAGGATGGAATTTTCCGAAATTCAACGCACACAGTAGAACTGGCCTGCGTAATGCTTCCAGATCAGACACTGCCAGGCAGTTGTCCCTCCTGGAGTTTGTGCTATCAACATGTGGACGGACCTACATCAACTCTACATGTGAGAGGTTCCCTGATTTTATTTAGAAGCCACGTGCCTGAAACATCCTGGATCTCACCTCAAGGCATAGCTTCAACTTCTGTTAGCTTTTGTCTCACTGTGCTCAAATTCTCCATCGTGCCCAATTTACAGGAAAAAAAAAAAAAGATTCATTTAGGCTCATGGTTTCAGAGGGTTTTTTGTTTTTGTTTTTTTCAATTCATCATGGCAAAACAGCTCAACTTGTGACGGCAGGAGTTTGTAACGGACACTTGTTCATATTACAGTGCTCTAGAAAACGAGACAGGAAGTAGTCAGGAACACTGTATCTCCCCCCGCCCCCAAAGACCCACCCCCAAAGTGCCCTCCTCACCAAGTTTTCAGAACTCCCAAAGTAGCATCACCAGTTGGTGGTCCAACTTCTGAACAGAAGCCTGGGATGGCAGACACATTCCCAGCTTAGACTGCCACACTTTTTGCCCTTCGGAAGTTAAACATCAGTAGATTATGTAGCTCCATGCTTGTCGTCTTAGTCACTGACAAACACAACTTAAGGGAGGTGGGGTTATGCTTTGGCTTATAGTCCCGGGGCAGAGTTCATCACGAGTGGAAAGTCCTGGCAGCAGGATAGTGAGAGAGCCAGCCCCACAGCCCGGCCTGCATAGCACCATACCTGCCTCCTGGTGCGCTCAGCCGGTTGCCTTCTTTCTGTGTGTTCTAGAAGCTGGAGACCACGCTGCCCACTGCTAGGGTGGGTCTTCCTACACCATTTAATCCAGCCCAGACAACTCCTCACAAGATCAGAGGCTTGCCTGATCTAGATCGTCCCTCACCAGTGTGCCTGGAGGCGTGTCTCCTGCGTGGTTTGAGACCCTATGGAGTCTGTCGATCAACACCAACCACCACATTTATAGACAAAAACTCAGAGACCGCAGCTCAAGACCCGAGCTTCACATGCTAAAGTCCCAAGTGCTTCAGGAAGATTTGTACAAGTGCTGGGAAGCACACTTTAGATCTCTTTTCTTTCTTTCTTTTAAAAAACGACTTCATTTTATTGTATGTTACATGGACTTTTTTTCCCCCTGCATGTACATCTGCGCACCATATGAGTGCCTGGTACCCTCCGAGGCCAAAAGAGGACATGGGATCCCCTGGAACGAGAGTTATAAATGGTTGTGAGCTGCCCTGTGTGTGCTGCGAAAGGAACCCAGGCCCTCTGGAAGAGCAGCCAGTGCTCTTAACCACTGAGCCATCTCTTTGGTCCTTAGATCACTCTCAACAGAGACTTATCCATTGGTTCAGACCGGCAGAAAATCCAAGAATGGGGCCAGCTTTAGGAAGCTGCAGCTGAGAGTGTGACCACTGGGCTTTGATCTTTGGAGCCTCTTTCTCCTTGTCAGTCCTATTCACCCACTCTACCTCCATGCCAGACTCTCACTACAAGGCTAGATGGCGGTAGCAATTCCTGGTTATATTCCTGTCAGTACAGCAACACCAGCAAGCATAGGGCCCTTCTCCCAAATACTCCTTGTCAAGGGCACTGAGGGAACTTTCCCTGGACCAGTATCTCAGGTGGACTAGGTGTATTGCTCAATCAATGGTGAGTCTCGATGCAATCAAGATGTTGGCAGGCAGGAGTGGTGGTGCACACCTTTAATCCCAGCACTCGGGAGGCAGAGGCAGGAGGATTGATGTGAGTTCAGGGCCAGCCTGATGTACAGATTGAGTCTAGGACAGCCAAGGCTACACAGAGAAACCCTGACTCAAAAAACAAAACAAAACAAAAAGACATTGGCAAGAGATGCCGACTGTTGCCGTCTCCAATTACAGTAAGCTTTATTTATTTATTTTTTTAAAGGCAGAAGGTGAGAGCTCTGAAACACAATAAAAAGTTTGTGTAGCAAACACACAAACCAGTCACAGTCACAGTTACCCTTGTCAAGTAGCATGTAGTACTCACAGTTGTGTGTGCTATGCTTGTAGTGGGTATGTGGGCATTGTTACCACAGGCACTTTGCCACAATTTCTTAGGCTGTGACAAGAGAGCCTTTCCAGTCACATTATAATGAGTCTACTGTCAAATAATTGGTCATTTTTTATTTTTTATTTTAAAAGTAATTATGATGTGGCCTGTGACTGGACATGTGGTTTAGCAGGCAGTGTTGCATGTTTTTTTTTTTTTTTTTACTTATGTCATAATTAAGGCAGACTAGATACCAGACAGACTTTGTGGCTAACACCTATAATCCCAGCACTTGGGAGCCTGAGGCAGGAGGATCGTGGTGAGTTTGGGGTAGCTCTGTGAGCATGTTGCTGGCTGTCCTGGCAAGGTTGACCCCTTGGATTTATGACTCCTGTGCTTCTGCCTTCTTTCCCCAGCTCTGCTCAGGATAAAGCCCATCCAGGAGAAAAGGTGTTCACACAAATGGGTGATAAAATATTGAAAACCACTTTGCAAACCTTTCAAACATTTATAACAGTTGAAATTACATTTAAAGAATCGATTGGCTCTTCTCTCTCCTTCTTCATGGAAGCTGTTATGATGAGAGCAAATAGGTTTTGAATTCAGTTGGACTCCTTGTCGCTGAGCTTTTGCAGTGGAGATACTCAGCTTTGCATTTCTCAGATGCCCCTGAGCACTAGCCCACTCCCAGAAGCAAAGCGAGGCTGGGCTGAGAACCCCCCCCCCCCCCGCAACCCCCTTATCTCTGACAATACAGCCAAGCCTTCCTCCAACTCAGTGCAGGCTGGAAAGACTTAGACGCTTCCAACACAGACTCCACCAGCAGACCCACCTCTCTGTCCATCAAGAAGGTGGCTAGAGACAAAAGGTTTTCAAGTGCTATGTCACCCTGCTTGCCCTTCCTAGCCCTATACACAGCTAGGTTTCCATTTCCAGCCCTGCAGGCAGACTCAGGTGCTCCCCTCCCAGCCCTGCAGGCAGGCCCAGGAGCTCCCTTCCCAGCCCTGCAGGCAGACCCAGGTGCTCCCTTCCCAGCCCCACAGGGAGACTCAGGTGCTCCATTCCCAGTCCTGCAGGCAAACCCAGGAGTTTCTTTGTCAGGCTAGCCTCTGGGTACCCTGCGTGGAATGAGGTTAGGAGGATCTCAAGCCCCCTGGATCCCCATCTCTGCATAATCTCCCGTGAAGCGTGAGGCGCTGGGCAGCCACTTCAGGAATCAGTTCTGGAAAGTATACCTTTGAGGAATCTCCAGTGAACGCTGTAAATAGGAGGTGGAAAGATGGCTCAGTAGTGAAGAGCTCTTGACCGGGAGGAAAAACCCGTAGGACCCGAGTTTGTTTCCTATGGTCCATTCTTTGGCTCTCAGCACCCACACCACACAGCCCACCACTGCCTGTAATCTCAGGTCCAGGGGATCTTATGCCCATTTCTGGCCTCCTCAGGCACCTGCACACACATGGTACACCTACATACAACCAGGCACATGCACACACAGACACACACAGACACACACATACACAGACACATACGCGCACACAGACACACACACACAAAATCTTTTTTTAAAGCTGTAAATAGGGATTGTAAAAAATAATTCTTTATGGGTTCAGAGAGACCCAACCCCACAACAAAACCAGGAAATATCTATAGGGCAGTTGGGCATGCAAGTTGTGAAAAAATGGTATCTATTTTTACGTATAATAGAATAAAAATAGGGAGGGGGAACGGGAAGATACAAGTGAGGGGATAACAATCAGCATGTAACCTGAATAAATCATTTAAATAAAAAATATATGGCATAAAATAAAACAAAAGGAAAAAATAGGACAAAAATTAAAACTGTGTTGCTGTCTACAAGTCTGCTAAAGTTAAGCCTTTCTGTGTCTTTAAATGTTTCAGTTCAACCCTGGCATTGGCATTAGCACCCTGACCAACTGGCTGCAGGCTCCTCGGACCCTCTGCTCAGGTTTGAAAACTTCACCAGGATGACTGAGGACTCTGAAGGAACTACATATGTCGCGGCAGCTCTTATAAAGGACATGTGTCAGGCCCAGCCTGATGACACACAGTCATGGAGGAAGGGCACATAACCCCGGGACACTGGAGTGCTTCCCAAATCAGATGAGAAGAGGTGTGGTCTGGCTTACAGTTTTGAAGGTTTTAGTCCAGGGCTGGGTGGCCCCGCTCTTGGGCCTGTGAGGAGGCAGTTCATCGTGATGGCAAAGCTGGGGAATCTACAGAGACAGAGGAGGAGTCTAGCCCCAACGCCCCGCCCAAAGGCGTGCCTCGCCTCTGCCTTGTCTATTAAAGGTTTTATCACCTAGCTGTAGCATCATGGATGGGCTCATGCCTAATACAGGGGGGGCCTCTGGGACACACTGAACCCGATCTGCACCTTCCTTCCCTGGAGTTTGGAGGTCAAGAAGTCAAGCAGATGATGTTGGCTCAAAGCCCAACCTTCTAATCACACAGCCTTTCCAGCATAGCCAGCTTCACCCTCAGGCACCGCCCGTGAACTCAGTGTGGCCTCGGAGCCCGCCAGGAAATGTGCAGATGCCCCTGAGAGGTTCCAGAGGTTACAGACTTGCTCTCAGAAAGCAGAAACAAAGACCTGACAAATACTTTATTCTGCCAAAGTCCCTAAGCGTAAGACAAAAAGTCAGAAAAGGCAGTAATGCTAATATGAAACAAAGTGCAATTAAAATGTGCCAGTCCCAGTCTGGGGTCACTACAGACCTTTTGACATCATTTAAAGAACTACAGGTAGCCAGGCGTGGTGACACACGCCTTTAATCCCAGCACTCAGGAGGCAGAGGCAGGTGGATCTCTGTGAGTTCCAAGCCAGCCTGGTTTACAAAGTGAGTCCAGGACAGGCAGGACTATTATACAGAGAAACCCTGTCTCGAAAAACAAAAACGAAAATGAAAAAATAAAGATCTACAGGCAGGAAAATGACACTATCAGAAGGCCAATTTATTCTTGAACCAAACGTTGGGCTTGCACTTTCTGGTAAATAGGCCTGTCCACCCACTATAGAAAACCAGAAATCCCCTTGGACCATATGGAAAGGCACAAAGAGGTTGGCCCCGTCAATACATCAGGCCTCTGGCATATCCGAGAGGCTGAGAAAGATGTAACACCAGGCTTCCGAAGTGCAGTCCCACGGGCCAGCTCAGGAGCTGGAAGCTTGTTAAAAACATACCACCATCTGGAACAGTGTACAAGACTTGGGACTGTGAGAAACTGGGGTCTTCTGGGAAATGTTGAGGTGCCAGCAGCTGACAGAGAAAGACAACAAGATGGTCACCATAATCTTGCTTGCCACCTTGGGAAGGCAAGGTGTCCAGCATGAAGATCATTCGCTTGGTAGTGGGACGTGTGTGGGACGATCATACATGTGTTCCTGTTCCCTGACGTTCACGTCTCCTGAGAAGTGTGCAATGCTACGTATGAGAAGTGGATCACAGTTTTCCTGAAGCACGGTCTTGAAATAATTTAAGTTGTTCCGAACGTCTGACAGCTTAGTACGTATAAGGAACTATCTTTTCCCACAGAAACTTTCACTCTCCAGATAGGAAGAGTACTATCGTGAAACTTTTAACAACTGGGGCTAGGGAGCTAGCTCAGTAGTAATGCGCTGGTTTTATAAACACGAGAACCTTAGTGCAATCCCAAGAGCCCACATTTTAAAAAGTAGAAAAGGAAAAAAGAGAGGAGAAAAAGAAATGCTAGGCATGGTGGTATGTGCTTGCCATCCCAGGGCTGGGAAGGTGGAGATGAGTGGAAGGATCTCTGGGGCTCACTGGCCAGCCCTTCTGGCCCGTTTGGCAACCTCTAGGCCAGCAAGACGCCCGTCTCAAAACAAACAACCCAAAAGATAGACAGTGCATGAGGAATGACACCCAAGATTGCCCTCTAGGCTCCACACGTGCTCCTGCTCACAGACATGTGCATCCACGCATGCAGACATGCACGCTGATACACACTGTCCTGAAGAAACGCATTCGTGTTAAGACACACATTTCACAATTCTACGTCTCCAAAAATTGCCTGGCTTGTTCGATCGATGCTATCTTAAAATTATAATTGACAGCATCTTTCATTTCTTTGAAATAATGGTATAGCACTTTCGGTTTAGATGAAACATAAGCAACTGCTTTTTTGAAAATAATGTTATGAGTCAAAGCATTTGAAATTTAGGGCCACTTGCTGTCCTGGGAGCTTGTAGATTCAGGGACAGGAAGATCGAGCCATAGGCCTGGTGGAGTTGCTAAGGGAAATAAGAGCCGACGCCCGTAGTGACCCCATTGCTTTAACTATCACATCAGTCTCCCTCTTATCTCTTTAAAAGGTGAATTCTAATAGGGATTTTTTTTTTAAGGTGGTAATCCATCTTTACATTTCTCGAGTTAGTCCAACCTGGTATGGTGGAGTGTTAGTTTTACAGATGAGTCAGTTCCATCTTTTCATTTCTTTGTTAGTTTGTGTGTGTAGATAGTCACGCATTCTTTGGGTTCATGTGTGTGAGCGGGGGTGCACGCGTCTGCCACAAGGCATGTATGGAGGTCACTGAACGACTCTGGGTATCAGGCCTTACCTTCCACTTTGAGCCTCTTGCTGACCAGTTCATACACCACAGTAACTGGCTCTCGAGCCCCCAGGCAGTCCCCTGTCTCCACTCCCACTTCGCCATGGACGCACTGGGATTACATGCTACATGTAACATCTTGTCCAGCTTTGTACATGCTTGTGTGCAAGTGTGTGCACTTAGATGCTTTTAATATCCAAGCTTATTTGGAAATTCACTTGCACAACCATGACCAACTTCCACTATACTTTATCTCCCTACAACCATCTCATTCTGAATTTTATCCTATTTCATTAAAAAACAACAACTTTTTTTTTTTTTTTTTTTTTTTTTTTTTTGAGACATGATTTCTCTGTGTAGCCTTGGCTCTCCTGGACTCACTTTGTAGACCAGGCTGGCCTTGAACTCAGAGTTCTGCCTGCCTCTGCCTCCTGAGTGCTGGGATTAAAGACGTACACAACATGCCCGGCTTTAAAAAGAAACTTTTTTTCAGGACTTATTCACATATGAACTCCCAAGAGACTAGTGTGGCAGCAAGCACAGGGCCTGCAAGGGTCTGCACGAGATGGGGTCTTGGAGCTGAAAGGACACTCACTCCCCATTCCTAACCTAGAAGCTACGTCCAACTGATGGCCACTTGCAAATGAAAAATTAGCTTTCTCCAACGGCGTCTCACTGCACACTAACCACACTTAAGGATAAGCCCTGCCTTGCAGGAAGAAACCAGAACAAAGTGAATTCAGTGATAGTTTTGTAGACTTTTCCTCTGGTATTGTTTTGTTTTGGGTTTTTGTTGTTGTTGTCATTTTGTTTTGTTTTTGTTATTGTTGTTGTTTTGTTTTTGTCTTACTGGCCTTTTGCTTGGATATTATGGTTTCAGATTTTTGTGTTGTGTGTTTCTTGTATTTTGTGTTTTTGGGGGGGGGTTGGTTTTTTGTTTTTTGTTTTTTGCCTGTTTGAGAGGGAGAGAGACAGAGAGAGAGAGAGAGAGAGAGAGAGAGAGAGAGAGAGAGAGAGAGAGAGAGAGAGAGAGAGAGAGAAAGCATGTGGAGGACCTAGGAAGAGTTGGGGAAAGGCAGTTATAAGAATATGTTGTCATAAAGTTCTTCTTGTAGGTTTCCAGGACTCTGTGGATCCTACTATTTCCCCACTCTTCCATGCTACTCTCGCCTAAAGTCTCAATAGGATGTCCTCCCCTCTGACCCACTTTCTTGGTAAGTAAAGATGGTATGTATCCCTTGGACTAGTGTTTTGATATAAGTGAGTATATACCGTTACCAAGAAGAGACTTGATATTCTAAGAGCATATATAGGGGGAGGAGGTCTCTCTCAATCACAGACATAGGGGAGGGGAGAAGGGGGGAAGTGGGAGGGAGGGAAGAATGGGAGGAAACAGGGGAAGGGCTAACAATCGAGATGTAATATGAATAAATTAATTTTAAAAAGAATATATTGTATTAAGAAATTTTTTCAATTGAAAATTATTTATGGGGGCTGGAGGAGTGGCTCAGAGATTAAGAACACTGGCTGTTCTTCCAGAGGTCCTGAGTTCAATTCCCAGCAGCCACATGATGGCTCACGACCACCTATAATGAGATCTGGTGTCCTCTTCTGGCACACAGGTGTACATGCAGACACAATGTTATGTACGTGATAAATGAATAAATCTTTTAAAAATTATTTATGGTAAAAATTCCTTTTCAGAGCTTTGTTTGCTTTTAGTTATGGGTTTTTTGCCTACATGCCTGTCTCTGTCCCATGTGCATCCTGGGCCTTCAGAGCCAGAAGGGAGAGTCAGATTCTCTGGAGTTAGAGTCACAGCTGGTTAGGAGCTGCCATGTGGCTGCAGGGAATGGAATTCAAGTCCTTCAGAAGTCAGTACTCACAACCACTAGACATTTTTCCAGCCCCTCTTCTTTCTTGCTGTTAGATGCTTTACAAAAGAACTAATTTTTATCTTTTTTTAAATAAAGTGTTTCTGTTTTCTTTTATTATTTTCAGATGTTATAAATGACATCCCTTTAAAACTTTTAGTAACTTTATTTACGTGTATGTGTGTGTGCCTGGACGTATGTGTGTGCGGCCCATGCATGTGGTACCTACAGAGGCCTGGAGAGTGTGTTGGATCCCCCAGAGCTTGAGTCACAGACAGTTGTGAGTTGCCTAATGCAGACACTGGGAGTTGAACCCAGGTCCCTCTGCAACAGCTTCACGAGCTTCTAACCAGCGAGCCATCTCTTCAGCCCCTGCACAGTGCTTCTTAGTTCTATGTCTATGGGTTTCCTGTTATTCTTTATCTAACTGGTCTGCAGGGCTGGCATGGAATTCTGGTGATCCTCCTGCCTCAGTTATGGGGCCTAGGCTGAGTCTCTCCTCTGCATGTGCTGAGCACACGCACTGTCATACGGGGCTGTCCACCATGAGGTTCTCACTCTTAGACCTCTGGAGCCGCGAGCTAAATAAACTTCTTTATAAAGTACCCAGCTTCAGATATTTTGTTACCACAACAGAAGTCAGAACAATAGATTTGTTCTGTTTACCTTGACGCTGTTTTCAATACTTTAGGAGAAGTTATCTTTAGCATCTCTGAACCTTAGGTTGGTTACTGCCTTATTGAAGGGACATGTCTTTCCAAGTATTTTCAGGAAACAAGATAAGAATGGAAGACAGTGGACTGAGAGGAAAAGGAGGGGCAGAAGGCAGGGAAGGAATGCTTGTGAACTTGTTATCCAGTACTATTGTTCTCCTGTTGTATATTTAAAGTGAATAATCAGATCTTCTTTATTATTATTATTTTATTTATTTTATTATTATTATTATTATTATTATTTCTGCATCATGTTCTGAAGATAAACAATAACTTTTCTTGACATGACAGAAACAAACCTGTTTTAAGGAAGATGTACTTCAAAACAACACACGTGGTCTTCCATTTTTATTTTTCAACACAAAAATGCTACAACTTTGTTAGTCTTCACAGAGCTTCTGGGTATTTGAATCTGTAACATATAGGAACTGAAACTCTGTCACCAAACACAAAGTAACAGGAAAGGTATCTGTGACCTTATTTTGAAGGTTACCCAAGAGTCACAGATTAGCTGGTTTCCCAGAAAATGGCCCAGGAGGCAGGACACAGGATAACAAGCAAGTTTTTCAAGAGGCAGCTGCCTAAATCAAACAACTTTCAGTTGTTTACAAAGTGTGGAAAGAAAAATGGGCCTTTCATTAGTGCGTCTACCTCAGTCACACACGCACACGTGCACACACACACACACACACACACACACACACACACACACACTCCTCGTGTCATTAGTATATTTCCTAAGAAGTTTAAAAGTCTTGGGAAAAACCAATCCTGGAAAAATAACAGCCAACAGAATTTGCTTTAACTGTAAAGGAACAACAGAATTTATTGACCAAATTTAAACACAATAGTTAAAATGGCAACATTGTATTTCCATTGTAAGATGAAGGAAAGGAGAGCCCATTAGTCCAACCTGTTTACATTTGTTAAAAGAGTGACTATCAAAATCAGCAACATGCACAGTAGTACATATGCACAAGATGGAATTATATCAACAAATATACAAAATATTCAAAATAAAAATATTTACAGGTTTAAAAATATAAACATTGATTCATCTATCCCATTAGACCATTGAAGCAGCGAAGGAAAAAGGACCCTATTGGTGTTTAGAACCCTTCTTTGAAGTAGGTTTGGAAAAGCATATAGTTCACTCTAGGAGACTAATTTTGGATGCTTTTTCAGGGGATCAGCATTCTATTATAAAAATAATATCTATAGACCTACCAATTACTACCAATTTTCTGCCTGTGCACAGAAAACGATGCAGCTGGGCCCTGTCCTCGCAGGCTCTCCCATCAGAAAGATGACTAGGGAAGTGGAGTTTCTGCTTGGGTGTTCTCAGCTACTGCTGCTGAAGAACCCGCACTTCCTTATGACCCACTGAGATGCTGCATGCGAACCAGACAGGCTCTCTGGAAGGTCACTAGGGGCTGGTGGGGTCGCTGGTGACAAACAAAACCCACAGGGCTTTAACATCAGAGCCATTTTCAGTGACATGATCTTAAATCTACCACTATCGATCAGATTGGCTTGGCTAAATTGATTCTGGAAGCAACAAAAATGGTCAGCAGTTCCCGACTGGGCAGGTAAGAGCATTCATTAATTCCACCTGGCTGCTGGAGACAGGGTCACAGGTGCGAGGACTGTACACATGTGATCACGCTGCGTTCACTCGCCATGCTCCTGTACCCCTGGGCCACATATGTTCTAGTATTTCTACTTTCATTTATTTAAATGACCCAGATTTGAAGATGTGTGAGAAAGCTGAGTGCATCTCGGAGAACCAGGAAGGGGGCTGCATGAGCAGTGTGTGTGTTCTTGTATGGAGGAGAAAGTTAACTGTTAAATACCAGCCCCCTACTCCTCGAAACCCGATGGGCTAAGAGCTGGCATTGGTTCTCCCACTGTGTCCCGTTACACTAAGGCAGGGGACAAGTTGACCAAAGGTAGGCAGCATGTGTATGAGCAAAATAATCTTGTTGTGATATTGATGCAACTTCGGCCTGATTTCCCCTAAGTACTGAGAACGGCATCTCATCAGGATCAAAGAGAAAGGAAACAAGATCCAAGCCTGGGGCTGAAGAGATGGCTCAGAGGTTAAGAGCACTGGCTGCTCTTCCAAAGATCCTGAGTTCAATTTCCAGCAACCACATGGTGGCTCATAACCATCTGTAATGAGATCTGGTGCCTTCTATACATGCAGACAGAACACTGTATACATAATAAATAAATAAATCTTTAAAAAAAAAAAAAAAGATCCAAGCCTGATGGATTCCCCAGTGAAACTGCTTTTCTGGCTGTATTATTGGCAAAACAGAAATAGGATTATATAGTCCACAAGCACAACCTAAATAACTGAGGATATGACCCCAAATTTTAACTGTCCAAGATAGGAAAACACTTGCTTATCCCTGGATCAACCTTTTAGACTTGTAGATTTTTTTTTTTTTTAATGAAGGCCATTGATGGCTTTTTAAAAGACCAAGTACAGTTTTTATTGAAATAATCATTTAAATGGCGTCCACCACTGCAGAAATGGAGTTTGGCACTCATAGTTGAAAACAGCAACTATGGTTTCTTGCTTAAAATGAATAATTCTAAAGGTGAGTGTTGGCTGAAAAAAAGACCTCCAACTAAACCCTGGGTTGTGGAGTCCGGTTCAAACACTGCCCCTGTTATTCCAAGTGTGACTCAGGCGTTAATGGTCTTCAACCTTCTCAAGAAGCAGGTCCTTCCTCTGGAAAATGTAGCCCAAACAAAGCTGACGTGCTTCTTGTGTGGGCTGTCAAGATAACGCTGTCATTTCTAACGCTGCAGGAAACACAGCCTACGGAAGCTGGGAGAATTAACCATCAAGGGATAGGATGTGCTCAGTAAACATCAGCTGAGTGAACTGATGAGCTGGAAAGTGTAAATCAAGATTCCAGGGCCACTGCGGAGGCAGGAGGGATGAGGGCTCATGGTGGAAGGTACTTGCATCTGGAACTCAGAGCCAGACCCAGGCAAAAGCTAGCTCAGCTGACAACAGACAAAAGTTGATGATGGAGAAACTGAGCTCTTGTAAACTGACACTAAGGGTGTAAAATGGTGCGTCTGCTGTTGGGAAACGGTATGAAAGGTCCTCAAAGGCTTAAAAAAATAAAATTAGTGTATGGCCCAGCAATCCCACGTTGGGGTATTTATAGGAAAGGCTTGAGGTCGGAATCTTGAAAAGACATTTCCATCCTCCGGCACATTGGGGCATTCTTCACAGTGGCCAAGGCACAGTATCATGCCTGCTGGCAGGTGACTAGGCAAACAAAATGCAGTATATGTCGGCACAGTGGAATTGGTATCCAGGAAGGGCGAGCTCCTAAAGACATGCCGGGTGAGTGTTGAATGTGGGAGATGCTGTGCTCGGTTAAACGAGCAGGTCATAAAAGCATAAGATCTACCAGAGCGCACTGTTTTGAGGTATCTAAAACAGTCCAACTCCTAGAATCAGAGAGCAAAATGGTGGTTGCCAAAGGCTGGAAGCGGGGCATGGAGAGCTGCTGATCAGTAAGCCATAAAGTGTCTGTCACTCCGGGATGTGTAAACACTAGAGGTCTGCTATAAGCAGTGTGCCTATAGTCACGTGTACTATGTTGTACACGTAAAAACTGAAGAGGGCAGACTTCATGGTGAGTGTCCTTACTACAATGAAAATAACACAGAGTCTTCAGAACAGGGTGAGTCTAAGCTTAAGGTAGGAAAACAAGTGAAGCGTGCCTGGAATGGCCAAAATCCTACCAGGGAAGAAGTGTTGCCATGACAACAGAACAGACTTCTGTCTGTACTTTCCATGTTAATCCCTAGAAGGAGAGGGTGTTCCAAAGAGAAGGAAGCCAATTGTTTGTCTATGGCCCACAGAGGAACAAGGAGCTGCAAGTTTCCCTGTGTGTGACCGAAGCACCAACATCTGAGACACAAGGCTAATTTCAATCAGTTTGGATGTGAGAGCGATGGATTCAGCAGCTCTTAGCTCTTGTGTTACTCCAGGACATTAAACAATTTACAGCTCTGCCCTAGAGACGAGAGAGAGAGAGAGAGAGAGAGAGAGAGAGAGAGAGAGAGAGAGAGACAGAGACAGAGACAGAGACAGAGACAGAGACAGACAGAGACAGACAGAGAGAAGAGAGAAAGAACACATAGAAAGGGTCATAAGGAACAAAAAGTCCTATCAGGGGACAGTTTGACCTCATAAGGCTACAAAGAGGATGGGGAAACTCTCCGTTGTGCTCTGGAGCAGCACTGGCACACAGAGTTTAGCAAGGAAGGGTTGGCTATTGTCAGGAAGTCTTAGAAGCATTTGTGTGGTTTGATTTACCCCCATTCTGCTCCAGCCTACACACTATACACATGCAAAACATACAAAGGTGAGATGGGTTTTAATGAAGCTTGAGAAAATCCAATAACAGCACAGCCACCTGTTAAGCCCCCCCCCCAACTGGATTTTTTTTTAAGTATTAGAGACAGCGCATGTCCTGGAAGTATGTGTTACGTTGGATTCAAGTCAGTATCATAAAAGCTGTTGTCAGTCAGCTAGAGGCTTCCTGACACTTTCATCTCCCCTGTTAACTGCTCAAGAAAGAACTCCTCTCCCTAATTCAATTCCAAACCACCTTTCAAAAGCCCCCTCTGTCTGCAGATGGAGCAATCACTCCCTTTCTAAGTAGCTTTGAAGCAACAAACTGCTTCCTTGGATCATCACCCAAGTGGAAGGCCCAGAGCAGCACTGTAGAGCTGCCAGCCACTGGAAGTTTGAAAGCAGAGACCAGGTGACACAATCAGTGACCACTCAGAGGACACACTAGCATCCTGGTGACAGGGAGAGGCAGCTGCTTGAGTTAATTCTTAAGCACCTCTGAGGGAAGCAGAGTGGTAGGATTGTTTTAAGAAGATGTCTCAGGAAAGACCAAGCACAGTGACCCGAGTCCTCACCTTCCCAATGCAAGGCAGACACGTGCAATGGCTAAAAGTGAGGAAGGAGCAAAACATGCTAACATGATCCAGAAAAGGCCAACAACATGGGAAGTGTCATATTCTCACTAAGCAACTATGACGAAAACAAAGGGGGAGAGAAAGCCATCTGAGGCGACCTCTTCCAATAAATCCTCTTAGTGGAGAGCTTCCCCAAATAGACCAGAGAGACAGAAACAGTGAGAACTCTTAGAAAGTGTGCTCAGATGAAACTGTTACACCTGAGAGGGCCTTTTTGACCTTGACAATTGAGTCAGCAAAGGGCTTTTTGCATAATAACTTCAACAAAGGGAAAAATAACTGAGACCAGCGAGTAAGCCCTTTAAGCTGGGCATGACATCGACGCCTGCACGGATTAAACACCGAGTGTGTATTCGCATGTCAGTAGGCAGATAACCTTTGTGCAAGATGCATCTCAAGGAAGTCCTGATGATCTGTATTCCATTGTTACTATGTAAAATAATAAAGCATTTGCTTCCTCTTGTGGTTATTTAGAATGCTGTAGTAAAAGGAAGTGCCTCCCACTCCATGCTGGAGAAGAATAAGCCCCACTGCCCACAGAACCGTGTTGTGTGTGTGTGTGTTTGTGGGTGTGTGGGTGTCTATGTGTTAGATATCAAAGACCTCTGTCTGTGTGCAGAGCCGTTAAACTGACAAGTTCCTGCCCAACAATTGCTTTGGCTTTTTGCCCTCTCATCTTAGGCCGTTCTTTGCCCAAAGGGTGCCAAGGACCTGAGAACTGTACATACCAAGAAAGCATCACTTGCTCACATCTGGCCTTTCTCTTAAAAAACAACAACAAAACCAAAAACCAGCAAAGGAGCCTGTCCAGTCTTCACAAGACTAGTCCACAACATATCCATAAACAGTTGCATGTAAATCTAGAAACTTCGTGCAAACGCAGATAAAACCCTTGGCACAAGAGAGCAACTCTAATTGATCCCTTTGCTGTGTGTGGAGAAGACTGACTACTGTCCCACCTGCTAATGCCTAAGGACGTTTAACTCACTGCCAAGTCCTTTATTTGACTGGCATGGCTGCTGTTCTTAAAAGTACAGGGTAAAAAAAAAAAAAGAAAAAAAAATCAGGGGAAAAAAAAAGAAGCGTGGTGAAAGAACTTTATAAACAAGACATGTTGAGTGATTTTTTGCCAGTGATTTTTGTAAGTGATTAATTGCCGGGAGAAATGAAGGTTAATCTTACTACAATTTTCCTTCACTTACAAAGAAAGGACTCAGAAATAAGGCTCCTAGAGCTGGAAACACTTGGAAGAGCAGCTCCTGGTGCCTCTGCAACCAGCTGCCATGACTCTGACAGTATCTCACCCCATTCTTCCTTTGCTACCTTTCCTACACAGCTGAGCAAGCGCCAAGAAAATCCAGCCACAGAGTCGTGCAAAGGGAAATATACTCTTTGCAGGGAAAAGCACGAGGAAAAGGCCCTTTATTTTCCTGCTGGAAGCAACAGCTATATTCTTTCCAGTTTGCAGGGGAAAACAACTGCATTTTGGGGTCTAAATACTTGTATCAATAGTAATCACATTTAAAGTCTTATCTCAAGGACAGAAATAACTTTCAGAATATTGCCAGATCTCAACTGTTTTTGAGATGCCTTTTGTCTGTTAGTTTTTAGCCAGATGAGCGCATTCCTGAGCGTGGATGAGATGCCTGCATGACTTCTGATAGTGAGTCCAGAACACTTTAGGGTGATGAGGACATGGAGGCGTCTCATCTAGAGACACAAGGAAATTAAAAAGTAAAGCGTTGCTTTGAGATAACACCAAGGACCTGAGACAATACAGTGAAAGTCAGCCATCTGACTAACTGTGGTTTGCAGCAGACCTCTGCGCCGCCCCCACCCCCCTTTTCTAAGGAAATAGCTTCCAATGGAAAGGAATGAGCTCCTCTATGCCTTATCAAGTTTTCCTTGATGCCCACTTATTTTTGCTTCCTTCGCACTATTAAAATAAGTTTCTCATATATTTAGCTTCCTTTTTTTTTTTCTTTTACAAAATATAACGAAAATCTTAAAACACAAAATAGCAGACCGTTTCTTAGTCGTCTCTCTAAAACTCAAATTACACTGTGCTCATGTCATTCACACGCATGCAGGGTCACTGGGACCTGTGCCATCCTCTTGAGGAGCATCCTCCTGATGTGCCGCAGCACCTCCGGTGGGAGCTCCCGCCCTTTGAGTTAAATGCCCTGAAGTGCAGCCCCAGAAGGGTATCAGTTTAATCAGCAGACACAAATGGCATTCTAGGAACCCCTCCACCGTGTCATTCAAACTGCCAAGGCAGCAGTGTTTCAGCTGAAATGTTAGAAAGCATATATCGCGTCAAAGCCACTTCTCAGAAAGTGATTTAGTAGCATGTTTACATACTTAGGTTTGGCAGTATCATATGAAGAACACACTTGTCTCGGGCATAGGTTTATATAACAAAAGTCAAATTAACAGTTTTAAACTTGTATTTTTCTATTAGTTTTTGATGTGTTCATTTTGGACTTCCTATCTTTGGGGAAATGGTTGGATCCAACATTTTATAAACCAGGTTTAAAAAACAAAACAAAACAAAACTCTGGTTTGGGCTGAAAAACAGACTCTTAACCAAGACTAGGCAAATCATTGTCCGAGAGCATCAATGTATATACATACATATGTGGGTATATATATGTATATGTGTGTGTGCATGTGCAAAGAACCCTAATAAATCAAAAGCAGCACTCTCCCAGGCTGACATACGTAAAGAACCTCAATGGTTTGTCATCATCGCCAGCTATATACCAGGCTTTAAATTCTATATAATTGACGGGTTATAAAAATGTTAAACTGTAAAATATGCATAAGCCACACACAAGAAGGTTGAAGTTTGCAAACATCAAAATACTGGGCAATCAGCATTTAGTGATTTAGATCTTTCCCTGATCCTGAATTCTGCACCGAGAGGGAGGAGTGGATCCAAAATATACACAAACAAGCAAAGCAAAGCAAAACAAAACAAAACAAAAAAACCACATAAACTACTCGTGAGCCTTTTATTACTCCTCAAACAATCTGAACCTGCCAAACTAACCCTCTCTGTTTTCTTAGAGATAGAGCTTTACCTATTTGCATATCTGGGGACTTTCTTCCAATCAGCAGCCCCCTCTTCTCCAACACATAGCTACATGAATCTTTCAGCTTTTCGGGTGTTTTCCACACAGTGATAAAGCAATAGATTTTTGTTTGTTTGTTTGTTTGTTTGTTTGTTTTTCCTGGAAAGAGAGGCAAGAATTCTGCTGTTTAGTGACTCCTCGAGGCCCTCTTGACTCTAGAACAGACTGATATCCTGGCATGATTGTTGTTGTTGTTGTTAGGTTTGGTTAAATCTTATTTTCTGCAAAGGCAAAGAAAGGTGACTTTTGAGTGATCCATGAATTAAGGGGGGAAGGGGGAAGAAAATGAAAAAGATTTTTTTTTTTTTAAAAAAAGAGGTTAAAAGAAAAAAGAAAGTGCCACAAAAGACTTATCAGAAACTTATCTGAGCTCCAGGTGTGACAGCCCCAGGATGTCCTCCTGCCTCCGTCTCCAATAAAGACTTAGAGGCCACAAGGAGAAGGGTGGGTCCTAAACTATTTGCTTTGGGGGAAGCAAACTTCCTTCCGTGGTTTCCAGGGGGAAAGTTGTAATCGTTAACATATGACCCATCCATCCTCCTTGGCCTCGGAGACCTCACAACTTTTTGGCACTGTCGTGGCACGCTGCTGCCCTGATGGTAGTTCCAGCCAAGCCCCGGTTGCTGACCCTGCGGACCAGCACTTTGGAAACAGGGATTTTTGTTCTGGGCATCTCACTCCTGGCTGGTTGCTGGTGCACCACAGGATGGCTGGACGGAAGGTTGGAGAGATGCTTGATGCTAATAGGAATTTTAGAGTCCTTCAGCAAGCTGCCTGGTGTTCTCAGAGGACAGGTGATGGTGCCTGGAGACACCGGCTTTAGACGGGACAAGCAGGGTGGGTCCTCTGTGGCAGGAAGGGCTGCTGGGCTTCCTTCAGGTTCAACATAGAGATCGTAGAGGGCATCGCCACTGTCGCTATCCCGTGGAATGACCACCTTTTTGCTGCCGCTGCTGGCGCTCTCTTCTTCTGGGCCAGGAGTGGTAGAGTCCCAGTAGCCCTCGTCACTGTTAGGGACGCCTTCTTGATGTTCCTTCTCTGCATGTTTGTGCTCCTCCTTCTTCTGGGACTCAATAGGGATCCTGTGGAGCCTCCTGCGCTTGACCGAGGATACGTCCTTGGCCACTTCCCCACACCGGGCATTACTGGAGGCCTCAGAGGCCAGCTTGGTGTCCGAAGCAATGGCTGCCTTCGCTGCGCCCTCTTGGGGTCCTTGTCCTTGGTCCTCAGTCTGGGACAACATGTCCCAGAATTCCGGGAGATAGGTGTCGTCCACCTCGTCCGGGCTGGCCATCTCCTCCCCTCCTCCTTGGTAGGCCACCACGCTGGGGTTCTTTTTAGAGAGAACTGGCTTGCCTGGCCCGGGGACATGCTTGTCACAGCTGGGGCCTGCCTCCTCTTCTGGGTCTGCAATAATATCTCCACAGCCTGTAAGAGAGTCAAAGCTTTTCAGTGAAGTCACGTCAGAAAACATCAAACAAATACGATCTGCCGACGGGTCTGAGGGTGGATCAACAGAGGAAGGGTCAGGGATGGCAGACGCCCGGCCGCTGCCACCTTCGGAGTCGACAAGGGGGACGGTCTTTATCGGAACGTCACCTGTCCTGGACGCATCCTCCTCGGCCTCCTGGACCTCACCGGCTCCCGACTCGAGGGCTGCCCCGGGCTTCTCCGCGCACCGATGCCCCTCGGCGTCCTCTCCCCGAGCGCTTTGGTCGCCAGGGCTGACTGGGCTCGCGGCCTCGAGGCAGGTCCGCGCCGAGGCGCGCTCGGCGGACGCGGGCGCCTGCTCTCCCCCTGCGGGCTCACCTGCTGCGTGTCTCGCGGCGTCCTGGCCCGGGCTGTCCGGGCGGCGCGCAGCTCGGGGTGGCTCCTCCTTGACGCACTCCAGGCTGGCGGTGAGCGAGCCGGGCAGGACTAGGCTTCCCGGGCCCGCCGCGCGCGCCGCCTTCTCCTCCTCTTTGCCGCGCTTGTCCCTCCGGTGCCAGCGCATGCTGCTGAAGATCCCTTTCAGCCCCCTCTTTTGTTTGCCGCCAGCCTTGCTCGCCTCGCCAGGGTCTCCCTTGCAGGTCTCGGATCGCCCGTTCTTTTTCAGCAGGGAGAAGAAGCTGTGGGACTTGGCCACCGAGCTGCTAGCCAGGGAGCCCAGGCCAGGCCCGGCGGCTTTCGGGGGTCCGGTGATCGGCCGGGCCCCGCCGTGATCGCCCCCGCCAGGCGGCTCCTCCTTTTTGCTGCCCTCCAGCACCAATACCTCGGCTAGTCCGTCGTGGGTCCTGCTTCTCACCATGCCCGCCGGCCCCGCGCTCTTCCCATCCCCTTTGTTTTTGACCCCAAAAATGCTGGGCATGGTGCCCCCCGATTTCCTCTTCTTGAATAACTTGAACGCAGCCTTATTGATCTTCCCCGACGGCGGCTCTGCGGCGGGCGTTTCCGCGGCGCACTCACAATGCGAGTCCATGTCTGCGGCGAGGGCCCCGGCCTGCTCCTGCCTCCTGCAGACCCCCGCGTGCGCGCCGCCGCGATCGCTGACAGCAGCGCCGCCGCCGCGGCTCCTGCCCGTCTCCATGGAAACCGAGCGGGATCAGCCGCTGTCGTCAGCCGTAGGCTTGCGCCAGGCCACTGTCACCCGCGTTCTAAATCAACCTGAGCGGCTCTCGCTGCTGCGCGGAGGCTACTGCGACTGCGGCGGCTGGGGCGCACAGACTGGACTGTCTCCCCTCCTGCCAAGGACTTATATAATACCTTGGGCGCCATATAGGTTTTTGTGTAGCAGAAACCTTCATCACAGCCTCGAGCTGAAAGGGGGAAAAAAATGAAATTCGCAATTGTGAGCGATCGGATCCCAGTGCGTCGATTCATTCTCACCACCTCAGATTCCACCTCCAGCCTACCTTTTCCTGGGAGCCCAATTTCAGACATCAACACATGCTACCCGTGCCCACAAAGAACAACGCCTTTCCCTTTATCATGTCTCAGACTTCATGCAGCCTCTTGCCTTTCTCGGGTCTTTCACACAGATCTTAACGTGTGGGCACTAAACCCAGGAGGCACCAAGCCAGTCTGTCCACGCCTGTGTCCGGCCTGGTGCTGAGTGTGGTTTTCATTACACTCCTGTGGATCTGATTGCCTGTTATACAGAAGCAACAGCCATCAGTAAATACGAATCAGCAACAAAGTGCAGCCGTTCCTTGGGTGGAGGTTTCCCTGGTTCTCAGGGAAGCCATGAAGCTTTTATCCCACACCCCAGTGACATGGGGTTTATGTCACAGAAGTCACTGTGCAGTTTCCAGTTGGTCACAAAAGATGGAGCATGCTGAGATCTTAGCTTAGAAAGCTCCGATCCCTCTACAGGTGGCCTTAGAGGCCCCGGGCTCTGTCTTTCTCTTTCTGCTGTGCCCACTCTGACCCAGGCTACGACCACACCCCAGGACCCACTTGCCATCTTCTCCAATAGGACAGGAGGAAAAAGATACCAACGAGACAGGGGTCAGAGGTCCCTGAGGTTCCCCTGACCCCACTGGTCTAGAAGCAAAAAAAACTCTGTTTCAGGAAACAATCGTGTCTGGGGAACTTTGCTGTATTCTGACTTTGAAGGCAGAGACCGCTAACATTTCCTAATCAAGGGCTTATCAGCAAAATGGGGAGGGACTTGGAAAAACTACATTTTATGATGTTTAATAGCATTTTCAAATACTATTTGATTATATATACTCTTTACATATGCAAACAAATGCCAGTCTTTACTGCTTCTCTTGTGTTTATTTTCTGTGTGTTCTGTGAATTACACAGATTCAGTTCTTGGCCAAGGTAGCTTCCATAGCCCACACTTAGGTCATGGAGTTGAGAGTGGTTTTACATTGCTCTTTCTCATTTTGATGAAAAAAGAAAAAAAAAATGCTCCAAACTGAGGCTGGGTACAGTGGACCTCTCTGCTATCAGAGTCTGAACCCCACCAGCTCTCTTCACCTGTTTTTCAGGATTCTTTATGAACAGGATGTAAGGAAGCCTTTTTTATTTATTTATTGTTTGTTTGTTTGTTTGTTTAAAAAACATTTCGTGTGTGTGTGTGTGTGTGTGTGTGTGTGTGTGTGTGTGGTGTTTGGGCACACACGTGCCACAGCAAAAGACAACTTGCGGAAGTTTTCATCTTCTGCCCTGCGGGTCCTAACAGTGAAGTTTGTCAGGCTCGGTGGCAAGACTCCTTACCTCCCAAGTCATCTCACTGGCCCGTTTCCGGATACCCTAACTGATCATGTAACATGACAGAATTGAGTCCCGTTTGCCCTGCAAAAGACGAGGGGGGAAGAACTATAAAGAGAAAGCCATTTGTTATTTCTTTCTTTCTTTCTTTCTTTTTTTTTTTTTTTTTTTTTTTTTTTTTTTTTTTTTTTTGGTTTTTCGAGACAGGGTTTCTCTATGTAGCCTTGGCTGTCCTGGACTCGCTTTGTAGACCAGGCTGGCCTCGAACTCACAGCGATCCGCCTGCCTCTGCCTCCTGAGTGCTGGGATTAAAGGCGTGCGCCACCACGCCTGGCTCATTTGTCATTTCTTTGAAAGCTTTGGGAGGACAATTGGAAGCCTGCCTCAGTTCTTCATAGACACACACACACACACACAC
The DNA here is from genome assembly GCF_903995435.1 of Acomys russatus. Lineage (NCBI taxonomy): Eukaryota > Metazoa > Chordata > Mammalia > Rodentia > Muridae > Acomys > Acomys russatus. The sequence continues at coordinate 3,395,987 of NC_067154.1, read as the reverse complement.
ACACACACACACACACATACACACACACACACACACTGCTGGCCAGATATATGGGTTGCTCTGTAAGTAACTATGTCAGTCTGAAATTGCTTCAGACCACAGTTGGGAAGAACAGGCAGTCTAGAAGAAACACAGGTCTCTGGGCCTAAGAGTTGGCCTAGGTGACCTGCTGTTTACCCTGTAGAGCACTGCATCTACCAGCACAGGCCAAATGTCACTCATCTGCATAAGAAGTCCTGAATCCCCAGGGAGAAAACTGACCAAGGACACTAGGGTTTCTGTCACTCCCTTGGGACACAGATACTCAAAGAGAAAAGGGACAAAGCAGCCTTCAGTGTAGCGAAGGCTCCTTGGTGCCAAGTCATCCACCTGCGGAGGAAGGAAGCCAGACATTTAGAGCCTTCTGCTAATCTACTGCAGCCACCAAGCAAGGTGAGCTAGAGAGTGACAGAGGACTCCCGGCTTCCTCCCCCAGGTGGGAGAGAGCAGTTGACATGGAATTTATTAAAAGGCCCACATAGGTTAGAGAGAAGGCAGAAACAGCAGGACGGCTGATGCTAAGAACGCAAAGCTCGCTGTTGAGTGGCGGGCTGGAGTGAAAGGCCAGTGTTATAAATCAAGGCACATTGTTCATAGCTAAAATGTGGGCAGCAGCTAGGCCTGGTGGTGTAGGTCTGGAAGCTCAGCTACATGGGAGTCGGAGTCAGGAGAATTGAAAGATGAAGGAAGGCCTGATGGGGTTGAAGATGGGCTACAGAAAGGGGTCAAGACCAGCCTGGGCGACATAATGAGACCCTGTCTCAACAAGAAAAGTAAAAAGAGCCTCAGGCCACAACTGAGAGCTCGACAGTTTTCTAGTTTGCCCAAGGCCCTAAAATCAAATCACATCCCCACCACCTCCACAAAGTAGGGCAAGCAGAGATTATATTTGTACAAAGCAAGAGATTCAAGGTGATTTTACCAGAGGCACCCCAGTTTGTTTTATTGTATGTATGTGTGTGTATACACACACACACACACACACACACACACACACACACACACACATATATATATATTCCTCCTTTGTGGAAGCTCATTTTAGAGCTGGAGAGAATAAACAGAGGCCTGAGGGAAAATATCCAGTGGGAGAGCTGCCCCAAAATAATGAGGGTGCCAACAAAAGGACGCAAGGTCGTCTGCTGGGAAACCGGAGCAAGCTTTGCGTTTATGGGACAAGGGAGGATTCATCACTGAGTTGTGACTTTTCTCTCTGGAGGAAGTCACTCAGAACAAGAAAAGGACTGAGAAAAATTCCTTTGAGATGTGGCCTCAGCACTGTTTACCACCATCTTTTCCCGTGTGCGATGTCTCCTCCACAGCCGAGGCCCTGTCTCTGTCTTAAACTTGCCATGTGGACTTTTCTGTCAGGTGAACCACACAGAGCACCGGAGCACCATAAGCAAAGGGCTGGTTGAGGGAGTCCCTCAAAGTCCCTGAGCGGCTGCTGTTGCAGGTCACAGCGCTTAGGATGGAAGTGCTCACTGGCTCTATGTTCAACCAGCCTCGAACCTCTGAAGTATTTAACCGAGGAGATTTGGAAAATGATTCCTGAGTTGGGACTGGCACTTGCCATGTGCAGACAGGCTGGCCAGTCTGGATTCCCACCCCCCCCCCCATGGGAAATGTCCAGCCTCTGCTCTTGTCCATCCCTGCCTTATGATACCTTCTCCAAGGTGGTCATGCCAATGAGGGTTAAAGGTCAAAGTCTTTGTGAGGGACGGCATCCATATCCATATGGCCAAGACCAAGTTGTCATCTCGGTCCAGTCCTCACAGTTTTGTACAGGGATCAAAGATCTAAGTGACCAAATAAAGATAAAGTGAGCACTTCTCTGCAATGCTGGTGGGTGCTCTGAGGACACACAGGCCAGGCAGTGGCAGACAAGTCTGGCTCTCCCAGTAGCAGCAGTCAGTTTCCTGGGGCTACTGTAACAGCCTACCACAGGCCTGGGGGCTTCAACACAGCAGGAATCTGTCGTCCTTACTTCTAGAGGTCAGAAGGGCAAGATCAAGGTGGCGCTAGGGCTGGTTGTGACTGTGGAACACGAGAGAGGCTCTGTCCTGTGCTTTCTCCTGGCCCTGCCCATTGCTCAAATCCTTGGCCTCCCCCACGCACCCACCCCCCATTGGCTTTGAAACATTTTGTTCTAATCTCTGCCGCCAGCGCCACAGGCATTCTCTGTACATCTGTCTGTGGCGCTTCTTCTCTCAGGATGATGGTGCCAATGTGTTATTCTCAAGATGATGGTGCCAATTGTGTTAAGATCTGTCTTTTGGAGGCAGGGGAGATGGCTCAGTGGTGACAGCACTGGATGCACTTCGAGTGAGGACCTGCGTTTGGATCCCCAGTGTCTATGTAAAAAGTCGGGCATGATGGTTACCCCAGGGCTGTGAGGATAGAGACAAAGGATTCCTAGAGGTAGCCAGCTGCCAGCCTCGCTCCAGGTTCAGCAAGAGATAGTTGTCAGTGGAATAATGGAGAAAGTGACAAAGCGAGATGCCCATCCCCCTTTGACCTCTACAATCTCATCTTATATCTTAGTTACATTTTCAAAGACTGTTTTACAGTAAGGCTCCATTCCTGGGTACGAGTGGTTAGGGGTTCCCCACGTCTTTTGAAGTATACAGTTCAACATACAGCAAGCATTATTGCCTACATCGGTGATGGCATCTGCCGTTTCTTCAGTCCTTCAACACAGTCCCCAGTTCCTTTGGCCCAGACATTGTTGTTCTTGGACTTGGGCATATGTAGATCCACACTGGGCATGGGCTACTCCGAAATAAAGGTCTCCTGAAAATATTTGGAGTGTGGATGGGCTTCCTGGGGGTGTCAGCAATGTGGAATTGCACTGTGAACAGCCAGACAAACAAACAATAGAGAAAGTAGTGATGGGTGATGGTGACACATGCCTTTAATCCCAGCACTCGGAAGGCAGAGGCAGGCGGATCTCTGTGAGTTTGAGGCCAGCCTGATCTACAAAGCGAGTCCAGGACAGCCAGGCCTGTTACACAGGGAAACCCTGTCTTGAAAAAGCAAAGAAGAAGAAGAAGGAGGAGGAGGAGGAGGAGGAGGAGGAGGAGGAGAAGGAGGAGGAGGAGGAGAAGGAGAAGGAGAAGAAGAAGAAGAAGAAGAAGAAGAAGAAGAAGAAGAAGAAGAAGAAGAAGAAGAAGAAGAAGAAGAAAAGGTTGTGATGTGCACTGTGCAGCGTATAAGACCCATGAGCTACCCCAGGCCCAGGACTGTCCAGGGGAAACGTATCTGGGTATTGGAGTTCCCACATGGTTGGAGAAAATAGAACAAGGGACATATTGACTAGGTTTCTGACCAGTTCTGTTCATGCACCTAAACCAGGACAGCCTGAAAAGTATCTCACAGAGTTTCCAGCAATCTACTCTTTCAAGACTGTTTTTGTTTTTCTCTCTCTTTCCTGCTTTGTTGTGTCAGAGACACTCTCAGAAAAGATTCCATTTTAGAATGCAGGGTGGGACGGGGTCCCTTCAGCTGTCATCTCCAAGGCGAAGCCAAAATCAGAGCAAATGAGGTCAAATAGCAGAGGGTGTGCGGACAGGATGCCAGGGCTCTGGGCTCCAAGCAACAGGAGTAGAGGGGCAGCCACATTGACTGCGGGAAGTCAGGAAGTCAGCTGGTCTCAAGGGAGGCAAGAAAAACCAGTCTGACCAGAGAGCCCAGGGCTGGGAGCTGGGAACTGCCGAACTAGGCTGTATCACAGTGCGGTGATGATGCAAGGTGTACGGAAGTCTATGCCTTGCTCCTTGGGGATATGTGGGCTCATCTTAGGGACCTCTCCTCTAATCCCACTTCTGACACAAAGCCAGCGTCACACAGAGGCTTGGTCTAACCCACTCAGCACGCACAGGAGCATAAGCCACTCTGAGGGGCTGGCTAGAGTCAGCCCTCTGCTCCAGTTCCTCCCAGCCTCCAGCCATTACAACAAGCAGCCCTGATCTCAGTCACAACCCCCCAAGACCCTGCTGGAATCACTGCCCCCCCCCCTTTCAGTGGCAGAATGCGATGCTTTCAAGTGCCTGTGTTGGGGGGGGGTGTCTCCTTCTTCATCTTCTGGAGCTTTCCAGGGAAGAGGGTGTGGGGAACCAGCCCTCCCTAAAGCTTGGCTCTTACTCTCTTTCTGTGACCGTGGGCTCACTGTGTACAGGAATGAAGTCAGGGGGAGATTCTGAACGCTCGTCCAATACCACTTACCAGCTCCCTTCCACTTGCGAATGCTCAGAGAAAAACTAAACACCAGTGAAGTGAAGCAACTACAAGCTACATGTGTACACACACCTGCCCAGGTACCTGAGTAAACCTCACATGTATACAAAACATGTGGGAAAACACACACACACACACACACACACACACACACACACACACACACATCTCCAAAAGCTGAGACCCACATTTTTTCCTGCATTTCGGACTACTTGTTCCAGAGAATTTCCCAGCCCTGGCCCACCACTAAAACCTCAACACAATAACACTTGCCCCAGCTATGAACATATTCCTTGAAATGTTTTTTATGTGCTTCTGTATACACTGCATCTGGGTCTTCCTGGGACATATCCTCATCTCTGAAACTAATGGTTTTCTGTGCACCCCATGCAGTGGTTGGGACCACAGGTGCCCTGTGTCCCTCAGAAGCCCTGTAGTTTTCTGTGATATGTCACAGATGGTGGGACCATATTCTACACGGTGTCAGTCAACTTGGTCACTTTCCATAAACCGATTGTGTCTGAACTCAGCTGGCAGCTGACAGCTGTTGTCAGGTGCCTCCATCACTTCAGCCAGGGGCTGATGGGTAGTGAGGGGCGGGGTAGTGAGATCCACCAGGCTTGTCACATGGGAGGTGGGTTTCTTCCTTTAGTAGTTTGATAATGTTATGTATGGTTTCACTAGCTTAAGTATCAGATCACAGGAGTCAGCCCATCAGAGGCCCACTTCTTACTTTCTTGGTTCAATTGTATCATCATAGCAAAATACCACAGACCGAGTAGCTTACAATGGTGTGTGTGTGTGTGTGTGTGTGTGTGTGTGTGTGTGTGTGTGTGTGTTCATGAGAAACTGTGTTTTCCTCCCACCATGGTTCCAGGAGTATCAGTCAGTTCTCCCAGCTTGAGCAGCAAGTGCTTTTGCCAGCCGAGCCATCTCGCTGGCCCCAGGTTGTGTGTAAAGAACAGAAGTGTGTTATATTCTTCTGGAAACAGGGAAGTCCAAGATCAAGGCCCCGGCAGATGTTCTGTGCCATGAGGGTTTGGCCTTGTGGCTCCTAGATGGCATTACCTACTTGTATCTTCACAGGGTCCCCTTCCCTCTTCCCTCTTTTATAAAGGCACCAATCTTAGGCACAGGGTTCCACCCTTCTGACCTAATCAACCCCCCCCCCCCCCCACCCGCCAGCACTCGGCTACCTGTTCTCCACAGGGCTACAAGACAGGGAGGGCCCAAGCATATACCAAAGTCCAGGGAAGGAGCTAGCCGATGACAGCAGACCCTGGTAGGTCAGCCCACTTTCCACGCCCTCTGCAGGCTTACTTTATCTCCATGTTCCTCAAAACGTGTGTTCAGGCTCTACCACCTGCCAAAAGCAAAGGAACCCAAACCACCTGCTCTCAGCTCCCAACTAAACCTTCTTGCTTCGCCTCCCCATAGATCACTGGCTTTTAAACGACTACACCTAACATGCATAATACACAGTTTGTCTATCATCTATCCATCCACCATTCATCATCTATCTAGATTTTTGTCCATCCACCCATCTATCTGTTATTTATTTAGCAGTGTTGGGGAATCAAACCCAGAGCCTTTCATATGCTAAGCAAACTCTCTAACTCTGAATCTTGCGTAGCCCAGGTTAGCCTGGGGGAAAACCTTAAACTTGTGATAGTCCTGCCTCTTCCTCCTAAGTGCTGAGGTGATAGGCTTCATGCACACCAGGCATGTAATCTATCAATCAAGCCTGAGTACCGACAGCACCCCTGACTGTGGGTCGTGTTGATGACCTGTTGATAACGTGTGATCAGTGCTGACTCTAAAAACAGCCCCCAACTCTATCCTGAGGAGACCTACTTAGAATTGCTCTCTGAGCCACACCCTTGGCCCCATTATGAATGAAGCTATTCTTTTTTTTTTTTTCCTTTCTTTCTTTTTTTTTTTTTTTTTTTGCCAAAACCATTGTCTCAGTGGTCAGCCTGTTGCAGGGCTGGCAAAGGAATTCCACTCCCAATGTGGCTGTCCTGTCAGCTTGTCTTTTCCTTAAAGGGGAATGCTTTGGGTTCAAATCAATACACTTAGCACCTGCGTGAAACAGGCTAAATGAAACACCTGGCTGTGGCCACTCCCTCCCCGCTCCCCCCATGGTATGCTGAGGAGGGTCTCCATTCACTCCAAGTGCATGCTGGGTACAGCTCTGGGCAGTGAGGATGCCTGTGGCTGGCAGCACCAGGACACTGGCCCATGGGAGGCTCCATATGCAATCCTCCAGCTTGTTAGGCTGGTGGCACCTTTGTTCCTTTCTTAGACACTAGGCCAGGCTAGCAGGTCTCAGCAGCTTGGAGGTTTATTTTGTCTCCCTGGGGGTGGAGGTGGGGGTGGAAATCTGTTTTCCTCCATGGTGGGTCAATCCCCAAATAGCCGGCTTCCTTCTGTGCCACATCCTAACCACCTACTGGCTATTCTTCAAGGGCTTTGGGGTAAGACCCTGATTTGGCTTCACTGCTCTTTCATTTGTGCTGCTCTTGCGTAGGTCCGCTGCAGCAAGCTGACTTTTTTTCAAAAGACAGAAATCTCAGCAGATGTATTCACTCTGGGTTTTATCCTGGGCTCACACCAGTGAGCTCATTAGCCAAGCTGACTAGATTTCCACCCTCTGTCTTTCTTTTTACTTGGTAGCAAAGACCAGGATTATGTGATCTGCCCCCTAGTAGTTCTCATTCCTATATGATTGGGGGACAGTGACTCAAATTAGCCCTGAGCAGGAGGGCTATACTTTTCAAGTGTACTTCCTAAAAGTGTCTGTTTTTATTTTGCAGAAGACTGAAGCTTGGGCAGGAAATTTGTAGGTCAGCTGTACTTCACACTAAAAAAAAAAAAAAAAAAAAAAAAAACAGCAAAGCTATGGCGTGGGCTTCTTGGGGTGTCCTGTCTGATTACCCAATTATTACAGCATAGATTAGGAAGGATTAGCCCCGGAGGTCGGACAGATGGAGAGTACTATTAAAACACCCCATGTGGAGCTTCAGAGATGGTAGTAGTAACCACCTGTCCCCATTTCCTAGGTCAGTCTGTCCTCATTTAGAGGCCCAAGATCATTGGCTTTGGTGCCAGTATCTGGAGACTCTGAATAGCGTAGGGCCAGCCCTGTCCAGCCTGGCAGCCCTGCCCTCCTGGCCCCTCCCCCTGTCTCTCACCACGTCCTAGATTGATGTGTGATAAAGGAACATTCTGCTGAATTACACGGGACTTTGGGGTTATCTCCCGGGGCCCTGGGGAACAGATCTGAGCATGTTATGAGACTGTAACAGACAGGGCCTTTTCAACTCCAGGCATGCTTCTCTTTCGTTAACTATTAAACAGTTGATGTCCCCTTTTTGAGTGTCAGTAATGCGGGCTCCATCAGAGCTATGGAGTTGTGACTTTAGAAGCAGGGAAGGGGGAAGGTGCCACCTGAGTCCTTGTGCCTTTTCACCCCCACACACTGGGAGGTGGGCAGGGAGCGACAATAGCCTGGGCCTGCATCCACCTTGAGTTTATGGGCAGAATGGTGCAGAACGGTCTCTTCAGTGACTAGAAATGCCCAGGTGCCTCCACTCCCAGGTCTTTGTCTTCTAGAGTAGGGGTGCTGACTTCATAAGGTTGTGTCCAGAGGCGTTCATGGCTGATGAGAAAACATGCCAAGTCAAAAGCAGCGAGCAGTCTCCAATAGGAATGATTTAGCCACACGAGTGCTTCTTTCTTTCATATTTAACTCAGTCAATAAAAACATATTGAACACACCCAGCGACTGCTCCAGCGAACACAGCCTCAGCACCATCAAAGCAGAGCCCATGATGGAGGATCCACAAGTCCCACCAGCAGCTCCAAGCTCTGCTGGCACCACCCATTCATGATCAAGTGTGTGTCCGGGAAAGGCTCACTCCACCACCTCCAGTGGTGGCTCACTCCATACTCATTGATTCCACGGGAAATATTTGGCGGTAGAGATAAGTTTTGGAAAATCTCCACAGCTTCCTCCTTTAGTCTTTGTGGTGGTTTGAATAAGAAAGGACAATGGGCTCATGGGTTGGGATGCTTAGTCAACCAGAGAGTAGAACTATTTGAAAAGATTAGAAGGATTGAGAGGTGTGGTCTTGTTGGAGGAGGTGTGTGCCTGAGTGCAGGGTTTGAGGATTCAAAAGCTCATTACAAGTGTGTGTGTGTGTGTGTGTGTGTGTGTGTGTGTGTGTGTGTCTGTCTGTCTCTCTCTCTGTCTCTCTGTCTCTCTCTCTGTCTCTCTCTCTCTCTCCCCCTCTGATTAAGATGAAGCTCTCAGCTACTTCTGCAGCCCCACACATCTGCCCACCATCACATTGTCCGCCATGCTGATAATGGACTAAGCCTCTGAAACTGTAAGCAAGTCTCCAGTTAAATGCTTTCTTTTATACTAGCTGCCTTGGTCATGGTGTGTCTTCACAGCAACAGAACAGTGACTACAGCAGCCCTGATTCTAGGCAAACTGAGAGGCACCTGTAGGCCAGGGCTGTTCTGGGTAATTCTCATGTAGTCCTTCAACTACACTGCGGTCACAGGATAGCGGGATCTCCCACAACACAGACAAGAAAAACAGAACTCAGACATTATAGTTGTCCTATAAAGAATGGCTAGTAAGCAGCAGAGTAGTGGGGCCCCACAGCCTCAGAATCACTAGCCATGGACTCCCAAGGTTCATTAACCTGTCACTGATTTATGCACAGTCCAGCCTAACATTCAGTGACATGGCGCTGGCATCCTCCCAGCATTAAGGAGGCTTTTACTCCTACCTCACGACATGGTAGGGACATTCCGTGACCAAAGAGGACAGACAAGGGAGCCTGGGTCTCTCCTTCATCTAATGAAGTCCCTAATGCTGTGATAGGGGCCTCACTCATCTGTTTATTTCCCAAAGACTCCTGTTGTGAGACTCTGCCCTGCAGGAGACATAAGCCATCTCTACCACCTCTTCGGGGGCTTACTCATAGAACATGAATGAATGATTACCAACAGGAGCCTGGGGGACCCCAAAGCAACCATCCTACAAAGTCTCCACCCAGCATGGATGATGGCATCCCCAGATTCACTTAGATAGAGCCCCTTCAGCTAACCTTCCCCAGTTTATGTATGTTAGCACCTTTGGAGGCCCCAGAGGCCACTGCAACAAGAACAGAACCTCACACAAATGGCCTGGGCGAGTATCTGAAATCTCAGATGAGGGCTTAGACCTCCTCCGTGCTCTCTGTCTATGAGGGGCCGTCAACAGTCAACAGGCCTGCTTCTGCTGGCCCGGCAAAGATGGCAGCAGTTTTGCTGGAAGGACCACATTCAACGACAGCTCCACACAATGTCCCACATCACCGAAAGCCTCTCTTCACATTAAAGTTCACCCACGGATCTGCAACTTTCGAGAACTAATAAGGATGTTCATGCAGATCTGGATTCACCAGCCTCGCCTTGCATAAGAAGCGCATCTTCATACCTTGCTGTACTGGCTGCCGTTTGTCAATCTGACACAAGTGGGAGCCAACTGGGAAGAGAGCCGTCAGTTGAGAAAATGCCTCCATACGATTGCCTGTAGGCAAGTCTGTGGGGGCATTTTCTTGATTGGTGATGGGTGTGGGAGGGTATAGTCCACTATTAGTAGTGCCGTCATCCCTGAGCAGGTGGTTCTGGGGTGCGTAAGAAAGCAGGCTGAGCAAGGCACGAGGAGCAAGCCCGTGAGCGGCACCCCTCCACGGCCTCTGCATCAGCTTCTGCCTGGAGTTCATGGCCTGACTTCCCTCAGTGATAGACTGTGATGTACAAGTGTAAGCCAAATGAACCCTTTCCTCCCCAGTTGCTTCTGGTCACGGTTGTTTCATCACAACAACAGTAACCCTAACTAACACACTTGCCTCAGGAGCACTGCGACAAACATGGCCAGTCCCAGGCTCGGCTGTCAAACAGTGCTGCCTTCATTTCTCATGATCCTGGCCATAATACTAAGAATCACTATTGCTATTTTTTATGAGAACTTTTTATTAATTTATTCAGATTACATCTAAATTGCTATCCCATCACTTGTATCCTCCATTCCTCCCTTCCTCCCACTTTCACCCTATTCCCCTCCCCTAGGTCTATGACCGAGGGGGACCTCCTCCCCCACCATATGGTCACAGCCTATCAAGTCTCATCTTGGAAGCCTGCTTATTCTTTCTCTGAGTGCCATCAGGCCTCCCCACCAAGGGGAGGTGGTCAAATATGGGGCACCAAAGTTCATGTCAGAGTCAGTCCCCACTCTCCACATAACTGTGGAGAATGTCCTGTCCATTGGCTAGATCAGTGTAGGGGTTCGATGTTTACTACTTATATTGTCCTTGGTTAGTGCAATAGTTTGAGCAGAACTCCCTGGGCCCCAATCCACCTACCATTGCTATTATTACTAGCTCCTATTACCAACATGTTACTGTTATTTAGGCCTGTCCGAATGTCCCCACAGAACTCTGGCTTTCTGGGGATGACAAACCATGGCTTTAGCACTCAGGCCTTGAGTCTCAGGCCACCTGCTGTGTCTACCATGTACTGTCCACCCATTTCCAGCCTTCTCGGTTCTCCAGAGACGGGTTCAGTGGGAGCAGCCCGGAATCAGTCGGCCTCTTTGAACTTAATCCTCTTATAAATCTGGGTCAGACGTGACATCATTAGTGATGGGGGCTGTGCTCACTTTTCTGTTCCCTTGTCTAACATGGTGTGGCAAGCCTGGAGTTCCAAAGGAGGAGTGGAGGGTACCCACCTTAATTTGAAACTCTGCCACTAGGAGCAGTTTGCCAGTAAATGTGAACTATTGCAGAGGGGAGAAAATCGTACCGTTTCCTTCAGACAGGTCACAAAGGGCTTTGTAGTGGCTGCAGGATATGACAAGCGTCCTCTACGGTAGGCCAGCTATCTGCAAGACTGTAGACCCACACATCCCTGATGACAGTCAGGGGCTTGCCTGGCCTGTTTCTTCAAACAGCTCATGCCATCTGGCCTCGCGGTTCTAAAGTCCAAAGAGATAATCCAAACATGAAGTTGTTCAAAGTGTTACTGAAGTGACTCACTGGGTTCAGTGGAACCCAGAGCGGCTATCAACACCCTGAGCCAGCTGAGGCACCAGAGAGGCCTTGCCTATGCTCTGATTAACACGCTCTACTTCTCCAAACCACAATTTATGAAAAATGCATGTCCTCACCATTAACTTTGTGGATCACCGAGGGCTTCCTTCTGAGGGCTCTTTCTGACTCTGCCCTACCCTGCCTAGGGCCGCCTCGGGTCTCTGTTGCCTTCCAGCTTCTCAGGGTGTGGTGGGGTACTGGATGATGAGGGTCCACAGAGGGCGCGGGCCCGTGTTTCTCAGCTCCATCACACACCCTCCTCTGCCTCACAGCTCCCTGGAGCAACCGACAAAATTATTCCCCACGCTTCTCCCCAGAGCTTTTCTTATTTTTTTTTTTCCAAAAAAGCTAAGTTTTGCCCTAAAAGGAATTCTTGTGTCAGTTGCTAATAATATACATTTCCTCCTCATATTATCATATGAAGAATTTTTTTGTGACATGGGAAAGTGCTTATGATAACATGAGCTGGGCAGGAAATAAGTGAGGCCATCTTAAACTTATACCCAGTGCCGTCTGAATTATGGAAAAACATGTGCTTCAGAGGAAATTTCAATCGAACGTAGCTGGGTAATTTTTTGTAGCATTTACACACGGCTACTTCCCAGGCCTTCGGTAGTCATGCAGATATTTGAGCCAAGGTACCTGGGAGAATTATATTACCCTTTAGGAAAAATAAAATAAAAATCAAGAAGTGGGAGACAGTGTGAGAAAGGGGGCGTGGCTTCCTTCTGTCCCCAGGAGCAGACAGCACCGGTCCAATTGATGCTTTTTATACCTGCTTTGCACTGGTAACCACTGGCATTACGCTGGAAGCTGGCTCAGGTGTCTGTAAAAGGCAGATCCATCCAGCTTTTGGATTTCTTCCCCATCTTGCTTCTATACCGCTTCTGTGACCCAACAGGAAGATTTCTTGAAGGAAAGGGGAATACCTAACCTGCAGGGATCAGGTGAGGACCTGATTGAGAACTTAGCAGTGTCACCTCTAGTATGTTCTAGAGCAAAGCGAAATTTTCAATGTAGATGGATCCTCTTCTTTGCCCAGCTGAGGAGAGAGCCTTGGTAGTCCACCGGGAAAACTCTTTCTTTTTAAAATGTATGTATTCACAGCCCCCCTTCCCTCCTCCCAGTCTCTCCACACACACCCCTCACCATCCACTCTCTCCTCTCCTTCTCCCCAGAGAAGGTCCCCCATGGGTACCAAGCTGCCCTGGCACATTAAGTCACATCCTGCCCTACTGAGGCCAGACAAGGCAGCCCAGTTAGGGGAATAGGATCCAAAGGGAGGCATCTGAATGAGAGAGGGCCCTGCTGCCAGCCATTTGGCTTCTGACTAATTCAAGCCCGTTGTACCAGACGCAAACAACACACCGTGGTGTCACTGACAGACATTAACTCAAGAGAACAGGAGAGAGGGCCTCGGTTTTCTATCTGCAGCAAGTTCCCTGAACTTTTAGCGGCAAGCCGTGGAGCCCACACAACCCTTAAGGAGTTTGCATGTTTTCAAATTTCTTCTCAAGACATACCCAGAGCTTGAAAGCGGCAAAGGAAGCCTCTCTCTCCTCTTCCTTTCTTCAGCAGCATGCCAATATGAGAAATGCCTGTCCCGCTAACCATGTGCCAGAACGTTCTCACAAATGGAGCGTGCACACTGTTCTGTAACTTCTCCAGGTTATTATGAGAGGCCCGTTATCCCAACACGCTGGATGGATTTCTTCCTGTGCTTGGGGGAAATGATGCGGTTTTGTCATTCTCAATGAGTGGGATGTCCTTTGTTTGTAGGTGACAAGTTGTGTTCATGCCAGGATGACCCATCAGATCCCCTAGTTCTCAAGGGATACTGTAGACATAGACACTGCTCACTTTCCCTCATTGACTCAGGAGGAGGAGCGAGGATTCCCTGTCTTTATAGAGCCCCCCTCTGAAGAAGGGTGTCCTGGTTAGTTTTTATATCAACTTGACACAAGCTAGGGTCATCTGAGAGAAGGGAACCTCAACTGAAAAAAATGTCTTGGTAAGATCAGCCTGAAGGGCTGGAGAGATGGCTCAGTGGTTAAGAACACTGACTGCTCTTCCAGAGGTCATGAGTTCAATTCCCAGCAACCACATGGTGGCTCACAACCATCTATAATGAGATCTAGCGCCCTCTTCTGGCCTGCAGGTGTACATGCAGCATAATAAATAGATCAGCCTGTAGGGCATTTTCTTAATTAGTGACGGATGGGGGAGGGCCCAGAACATTGTGGGGTGGTGGCACCCCTGGGCTGGTTGTCCTGGGTTCTGTAAGAAAGCGGCTTGAGCAAGCCATGAGGAACAAGGCAGTAAGCAGCACCCCTCCATGGCCTCTGCATCAGCTGGTGGTTCCAGGTTCCTGCGGCCCTGTTTGAGTTCCTGTCCTGACTTCCTGCAGTGATGAACAGTGCTGTGGAAGTGTAAGCTGAATAAACCCTTTCCTCCTCAAGTTTCTTCAGGCATAGTGTTACAGCATTACATTACAGCAGGCATTACAGCAGTAGTGGTCCTAACTAAGAAAGAGGGAGACTGCAGACTCCCCTTAGACATGCATCCTGTAAGAGAAAGAGGGATGGGGACTGGTTCTGAGAGCACAGAGAGGCTGTACAAAGGAAAAGGGAAGGATCCAGAAAGAAGCTCCTGTTTGAAAAGATTCTAGCCCCAACTAGGGTTCACCGGTAGGAACCAGACACCAGAGGGACATGGGGGCATTTGTGGCTTCTTTGCCAGCAAGCTGAATTTCTTATACACTGTAATATAAAGATGTATATAGTGTCAAAACACTGATCTCCCTTTCTGACCAGATTATGACTAAGAGCTTTTCCTCTGCAGAAATTCTAGAAGGTTCTAAACAGAGGCAAGAACAACTGACTTAGCTTTTAAGACTGTTACTAACTGTTAGGTCGAAGTTGGATCTGGGCACAGAGTAGGGATAGAGGGAGCCGTCAGGGTCTGCTTCAGTGACTTCGGGACAGCTCATACAAGTGACAGCATTAGAGGCAGTGGCAGTGGCATGCTCGTGGGCCATGCTCTCAGCTTCATCGTTAGTGACAGCCCTGTCTAACATAAGCCCATGGAACCATTCAGAGCCCTTCATATGACCTCTGTAATTGCCACTTTGACATTTACTTACTAATATTTTAAACTGCTTACCAAGCCCAGTGACATAAAATATAATGCGTTCCCTAAGTCAGGAGCCAAGAAGTGTACCTATAACCCCCAGGCACCCAGCAGGCTGAGAGAGGAAGAACACAAGTCCCCAGTCAGCCTGGGCTATAAAGCTTACAAAATCTAGAATGGAGAGTTTTTCTATGACTCTGTGGATAGTGTTTATATTTTCATCAAAGATATTGTAATCCTAGGCTGGTGCACCTTTTGGAAGTCTTTGGTTGGCAGCAATACGTCTCTTTCTGTGAGGAGCTATTTTAGTGAGCTACGCCATGCTGTCTGTGCACATCCAGGAAAGTAGAGACTCTCACCCGGTAATAGCTCTCTTATCCGTGCACAGGTGGACATCACCACACAGAGCACAGTGTAGATGGTAATTATGGGTCAGACCGAAAGCCAGGCGGGCTTTGCCGCACACGTCAAGTTGCCCAGAATCAGAGCTGAACTGATGTCCTGCTGTTGTGTTTTGAAATGCTTACTACCTTTTTAACAAGGAGCCTTGCATTTATTTTGCACTACAACCAGCAAATTATAAGGCTGGTCCTGCGCAGAGCTTAGCACATGTCCAAGTAATAACAGAGAAGGCTGGTGCAGGGAGGCGGGGGGCTGTCTCGCCTGGAAATAATGTTTGAAGTGTCTGTATGGATCCATGGAAGCTGGGACCGCAGGACACAGCCCTAGGGGCTTTCTGAAGGGCCTTCTGGAGGTCAGCCTGGGAGGGACAAGGACCCAGCCACAATGGCTCAGGGAGCGTCTCCCTTGAGGTTTGTGTCTGGGCAACAGCTGCTAGCCCTGTTCAGCTGAAAAATTTAGCTGGAAAAAAAAATCTAATTTGGAGCTCCCTAATGAAGCTAATGGAGTCAGCTCACTTTAATCTGCTCTTGGTCCAGCTCTGTCTAATCCTGGAATGAATAGGTAATTGCAGCTCTGCGGCACATGTAACCCTTTTCATTAGAATATTCGAGCTAAGCAACAGATGCGTGTGTGTGTGTGTGTGTGTGTGTGTGTGTGTGTGCGTGTTTCCTTAAAAAATATGTGACAAAGGGAATGAATGACTTTCCTTAACCAAATTCAGTGTTTAAAATACAAAAACTGCAACACCTTGAAACTAAACCATCCCCACTCCCGTTTTACAGCCTCAGGCTGGGTACCGAAAGCAATGCACGCTGAACTGCCCTTTATTCTACAAGGTCCTGTCTGGTTCTTGTTTTAAATGGACACTTGTGGATTAGAAACACTGCCATGTGGAGATGTCCCCTGAAGCAGGTTCCAGTCAGTGAAGTCACCCATCTCTAGCCTCACAGTTTCCTCAAGGCAGGGCACTTGCTGGCTAACGTTTAAGCTTGGCTGATCACAGCCTGGGGATTCCTTCATCTCCGTAATGTCAGAAAAGCCTGGCAACCCTGGGCACTGCAGGCATGATCTGGTCTCCCTCCATGTCCACTGCTCCTTAGGAAATGACTCCTCTTCCTTTTTAAGTAACAGAACCCGGGTTACTTCCACCCTCAGAATTCATTTCTTCTGTTACTGAGTCTTAAAAACCCCAGTTCAAATGTTAGTTTTCTATTCGTATAATCTGTTGTCCTCCTCACGGGGCTTTGCTTCTACCTCCTAATAATAATTGATTTCTAACAATATTATAAAATCCAAGAAGTATTACCCAACATCGCAGTTGGGAGTAACAGTAAAAACAGTAGCTAATGTTTTTAATTTAAAAATTCTTAAAATAGTAGTTGTACATATTAGCGGGGTAGTCTGACACTTTGACACATGTAACAGATAACATTGATAATCTGCTTACTGTGTATGTCAGGCATCGCGTGCAGATGCTTTGTATCCACCACGATTTAACTCCCCCCCCCCCAGAATTATAAGAGGTAGCAAGTCGCACTGTTACACGTGAGGAAGTTGAGGCACACTGACTCTGCTCTTCCCAGGAGTGCTGGGAAATGGAGGGGAAGCCCCAAGTGTGGGCACGTGGTCTTCATCACTGTGGGCAGAGCTCAGATGCACTCTCAGAGGTAAGAGCTCTACAGCCTTGGATTGACCTTCAGCTCAGCCAAGTCCAGGTAGTGGTGTTTCTATTCCAGAGTTACAGTGGGAACTGGGGGACTCAGCACAGTCCATCTCCACTCTGGATGGGGAGCTCTCCAAGCACCAATGAAGACCTGTCCGTTGTATGTGAGGTTGGCTGCCCCACCCAGGGATTCACCAATCAGAAGCAGAGCCCGATAAAACATGTGGATAGTCCTTGATAGATTAAGTATCCCACTGCTCCTGTTTGCTAAGTCTAAGGGGCTTCCCAAGGCATAGGACTTGCTGTTTAAATATCAGGGAAAGTCCCTGGCAAACCAAGATAGGCTGGTTACTCAACTAAAGTAAATGGTTGTGCATGCCTTTAATCTCAGCAACTTGGGAGGCAGAGGTAGGCAGATCGCTGTGAGTTCAAGGCCAGCCTGGTCTTCAAAGCAAGTCCAGGACAGCCAAGGCTACACAGAGAAACTCTATCTTGAAAAAAACAAAAATTAAAATTAAAACAAAACCAAAAACAAGTCCCACTTTCATAGGCTTGAGAAAAGAAATGTAGACAGTGTTTGGATTAGGCATACTGAGCCTAAGGTCTTTGACTTAGGAAAGGCTAAAACAGTATACAAGGTAGAAGACATAACCTGGGGTTTGGTTTCTGTTTAACAGTATTGCGAGATGGAACCAAGTTCTTCAGCATGCTAGACGAAGGCTCTGCCTCTGAACTATACCCAAAGCCCCAAAGAACTTGAAGTTGGCTGCTATACGGGGCCAGTACCATGTGATCAGGTCCTCTCTTGGAATACCAGGTAGCAACAGTGACCACAGTTCTGCTATTCCCTGGTCACAACACCTGTAGTGTGCTGCACCACTGAGCGTTTGGAGGTCAGGTTGACTAAAGGCACGTGTATCAGATGAGAGGTTTTCAACTTAATACTGGGGTTGCCAGGATGTAACCCCATAGCAAGGCTAGACAGTCCGACGTACAGAGTCCTCTTCTGAGCACATGCACACATGCACACACGAGTACACGCGTGCACACACACACACACACACACACACACACACTCACACACTTCTGAAATGTTCCGTGCTT
Source organism: Acomys russatus (assembly GCF_903995435.1). NCBI lineage: Eukaryota > Metazoa > Chordata > Mammalia > Rodentia > Muridae > Acomys > Acomys russatus. The sequence continues at coordinate 3,378,266 of NC_067154.1, read as the reverse complement.
AGGGAAAGGAAGCCCTGTGTCTGAGCTAGGCTGGGGAGGAGCTTGTGGGCACACACATCTCCCTGCTTTCCTGAACTTCTCTTTGCCTTCTTCTCCATGACACCTGACTTAACAGCAAATGGCATAAGCCACGGCTCGGCTGGGCTTTGCTCCAGCCCCAGGACCTCAGTCACTCCTACCCTCTTGCTGATGGTGAACATAGTAGCAAGATCCTGAAAACCTTGGGCCATTTCTGTCTTTACATTGTTCTACCCCATAGCTATGGCGTCACCATGGCAGACACGTGAACCACAGTGCATTTTCTCCCATGCAGACACGATAGTGTGTACCAAGAGAACCCTTTGCACATGTAAGTGGAAGCCCATGTGGTTGACAAACCCGGAGTCTTTTCATGAAGATGTGCAAAGAATCCAAATCTAGAAGGAAAAAAAGAAAAGAAAAGAAAAAGGCAACAGCTATGCTTGTGTTATTATTTTGGTACTTCTTGTTAACCAGCCTTGTTGACAATCCTTTGGGAACATACTCAGTGCCCACGATGATGCCTGTGATGAGCCCAGATGTGAAATGAGATCATCGCAGCCACAGATGTGCTGCCGGGGGCTGGGCAGGGCTCCCCGAAGGACTGGGGGAGGGGGGTGCGGGGGCAGCACATCAGCTGAGCAACAATGCCCTGCTCTGTGCTGTCTGCAGTCTTCACAGCAGTTCAGATAGAGAGTTGTTTACTGGAGCACCAAAAACCTCAGCAGAGAAGAGGGAAGAGGCATTGTGTTTTCGTAGATCTATCAGATTTTAGTTCAAACAGACAGGGAGGGAGCACTTGACTGTGGCCAGCCTTTGGCTGAGGCAGGAGCAGTGCTGGGTGCTAACTTGCCATGCTTGGCTTACCGTGTAGTCTCATCCTCTGGAGACCACAGATGCCTACACTCTGTACATTAGTCAACTACATGAAGGGTTGTATGAGCTTGGTTTAAGTGTGACACTTGAATAACATTAGTTTTGTTTTGGTTTTACTCTGTTTTAATTTGAGATTAAAATGGGATCAGTTTTGAAGACAAGCCTGATTCTCACATCCTCAAAATCTCTCAGCAGGAGTGTATCAACATGAAAGTCCACATTGCCAGCCACCACTGATCTTCTGGAATTAATAGAAGAATCACATAGTAATTTACAAGGAATCTCTCTATAAACAAGTATCCTGTCTCATTTTTACTTCCTACTTAGCTGTCTGTACTTATGACTGGACCAAAATTTCTAGAAGATGGATAGAACCTATTTTTATTCTTTATGCCTTGTGGTGTCTGTCCAGCAAGCAGTTGTAACCCTCAATAACACTTGTTGAATGTACGACTGCATGAATGAACATAGTTTATTTGAAGCAGATCAAATATCCCTACCCTTATATTAAAACTATACATTATACTGCATAATGCATATGTAATATATATGTATATAACGTATAAGTCACACTAATTGGCAGGCGGAGGTCACAGTATTCATTCATTTCTTCAGTCAAAAATATAGTTGTGCTTCAATATCTGATGAGGAATTAGTTCTAGAATCTTCTTTGGTTACCAAAAACTGCGGATGTTCTAGTCTTTTTTTTTTTTTTTTTTTTTTTTTTATGTCTTAGTTTTTAAAGGAAACTGTGGAATCTGAAAAACCAAAAATATATTTTTCTAATAGTCTTTAAAGCAGCTCTAGATGACATACTACTTAACAAAAGTGCTATAAAAATGGATCTTATACTATATTATTAAATCATGTAAAAAAGAAAGTCTGTACCTGCCCAGTGCAGATAGAATTTTAAAGAAAATTATTGGTCCATGGTTATTTGAATCCATGGTTACAGAATCCATTATTGTATTCATTGGGAATTAGAAAGATGAAAGCAGTGGTTTTAGCCATTTTTCTTTGCTGTGACAAAATACCAAGGCAAGGTTTCTTTTGTCTCCTCATCCAATGTCTACTGGCTCCACTGTTTCTTCACCATGGTAAGACAGAAGGGGCAGAGGGATGTGACAGAGCAAAGTTGTTCACTTGTGGGCAAAGATGCAGAGACAGACAGGTTTGGGCCCAGATATATCCTTCATTAATTAATTTAAAAATAAATTTACTTCATAATAAAAATTCTAGCAAACCATAAATACAAGATGACTTTTTAAACCTGATTAAAAAAATAACTACAAAATACCTACAGATAGCATATTTAGTGTGTGATTGATGGTGGGAAACTAAGATATTTAACTGCAAGGTCAGAGATGAGGTGAGGGTCTTCTATGGAGAAAATGTGAGAAAAATGACAAAAAGCATATAGAACTAATACGTGATTATAGTGAATCACAAGGTGAAAAGGTCAGATGTAAAAGTCAGCTATAGTGGGCTGGAGAGATGGCTCAGAGCACTGGTTAAGAGCACTGACTGCTCTTCCAAAGGTCCTGAGTTCAATTCCCATGATGGCTCACAACTATGTATAACGAGATCAGGTGCCTTCTTCTGGCATGCAGGTGTACATGCAGGCAGAGCACTGTATACATAATAAATAAATAAATCTTTTTTAAAAGTCAGGCATAACCCATGTGCCGATAGCAAAAAAGGTCGAATTTGGTATTAAATACACAATGTCAGTTATTTAGCACCCTAAAATTGAAACTCAAGTAAAAATCTAACATATATATATATATTTGGCTCTGTTTCTTTTTTTTTTTTTTTTGTTTTTCGAGACAGGGTTTCTCTGTGTAGCCTTGGCCATCCTGGACTCACTTTGTAGACCAGGCTGGCCTTGAACTCACAGTGATCTGCCTGCCTCTGCCTCCCGAGTGCTGGGATTAAAGGCGTGCACCACCATGCCTGGCTTTTGGCTCTGTTTCTTAACAATTAAGATTTATTATACAGCCCAACTAGCTTACACAAGAGGGAAAAAAGGTTAAAGGGAAAAAAGAGTGAACCTTTCAGTATCCATTCCATGGGACGGGTCCCTAGATGTCTCTGGCCTGCGTGCTGGTCCGGCCTGTTCACTGATCCTCCTTCTGATCCACGTGCACTCAAGCCCGGTCTCCTGCCCCTCCTCTCTTCTGTCCACCTGCCTGTCTGTCACGTGCAAGGGGCGGTCTCCCTCTCCCATTGAGGGTTGATTAGAAACACAATAGTCCAGGTGGAGTTCCCAGGTCAGCTTCCTGAATTCCAGGCCCAGGATGGCTCCACCCAGTCTATCTCAAGGTTAATCTCAGGGAGTATCCGTGGTGTGTCCAAGGGCAAAGCCCGCCAAGACTGCTTTCACCTGTGACAAAGCTTACAGTCCTTCCCACAATATGTGATCTCTGTAAGAAAGATTTAAAATTCTTGGGAAAAAGTCAAAGTGGATTGAAATAATGGAGTCAGAATAAATCTTGCCACAGGGCCTTGAGAAAGATGGCTGGGCTGTCTCTCTAACCTCTTACAGGAGACCCAGGTTTGGTTCCCAACACCCACGTGGTGGCTCACAATTATCTGTAACTCCAGTTGCAGGAGATTTGACCTTCTTCTGACCCCTCAGGTACCATGTACGCATGTGGTGCACATACACACATGCAGACAAAACATGAAGACACATTAAAAAAAAAAAAAAAAAAGACTTAAAACAAAAACCCCCAAAGTGGACCATACACAATCCCTGGACCCTGGGTCATCAGCGCACACCAACCATCATAATAAATACAAATGGTGGCTGCAGGTGGGGGATGGGGAGCCAGATCCCTGTGACCTAACGGAACTCTGCTTTGACCCTAAAGCCAGTATATTAAAAAAAAAAAATCTACCAAACATTGCTCAGAATAAGCCATGCATAGTGGCACATAGAGGCAGACGCAGGTGGATCTCTGTGAGTTCGAGGCCACCCTGGTCTATAGAGTGAGTTCAAGGCCAGCCTGGTCTACAGAGTGAGTTCCATGACAGCCAGGGCAAAGGGCAAACCGAAGTCCCCTCTGCAGCACCATTCACCTCGTCACCAGTCCTTGCCTTGTCTCCTTATGCACAGTGTCTAGGTTGGTGGGGACGCTGAGGGTGCCCTACATGACTTCACTGAGCAGGTCTTTGCTGACGCCAACACAGAAGCATCTTGGTCATAGTGAACCCTTCAGTGTTCTCAGCCTAGGAGGCTGTCCTTGCCCACTTGCTTGAGTTACTGACAGCACTAGCAAACCTAAGGCCAAGAGTGAGAACGTCTGCAGTTGAGAGCAGCTCTCAGTGCTCCTGGTGGCGGGATGACAGCCTTTGCTGTACAGACTGGTCCTGTTAGTCTGGTAGCTGCCTCTTTGCTCCAGCAATGGTTTCACAGTGGTTGCCGTTATGTATCAACCTAGCCAAGCTAGAGTTGCAGATCACAATCCCCACCCCTGCCCCAGATCACAGACCCCACCCCTGCTCCAGATCAGAGTCCCCCACCCCCACCCAGACAGACCACAGTCCCCCCCACCCCTGTCCCAGATTACAGTGCCCCCATACTGACCCAGATCACAGCCCCCACCCCTGCCCCAGATCACAGTCCCCACCCCTGCCCCAGACCACAGTCCCCCCACCCCTGCCCCAGACCACAGGCCCCCCACCCCTGCCTCAGATCACAGTTCCCACTCCTACACAGATCACAGCCTCCACCCCTACCCAGATCATAGCCCCCACCCCTACCCAGATCACAGCCCCCACCCCTGCCTCAGATCACAGCCCCCACCCCTGCTCCAGATCACAGCCCCCACTCCTACCAGATCACAGCCCCCACCCCTGCCTCAGATCACAGCCCCCACCTCTACCCAGATCACAGCCCCCACCCCTGCCTCAGATCACAGCCCCCACCTCTACCCAGATCACAGCCCTACCCCTACCCAGATCACAGCCCCCCACTCTCCTACCCAGACACAGTCCCCCCCCCACCCTGCCCCATCTAAGCCTTGCCTTCTGTGCCTCCCACTATCTGAAGTCCACCATGATCTAAACACATTACATGAAAACCCAGATGTGAACAAGTTAGACGTTGCAGCCGTCTGACAGCTGGTAAGAGTCTTTCAGTGTTCTGCTCTATCTGACCTGGAATGTGAATCAGCCCTCTGGTTTATCCATATCATCTGTGCCACCTGCCCGTTAGTCACTTGGTAGCTATCTCTGTTAGCAGACCAACTTTCACAGTGCCATGGGACTTGTGTTCAAGGAACCTTTATATTACTTAACAATGGCTCAAAGGACAAGAGTAAAGATATTGGCAATCGTATCGTGGTATATTGCTAAAATTTCCCTATATGTTATTATTTATTATTAATTTCTTACTAGTATACAAAGTCAATTTTAATGCTGATGTATATGGGGGGAAATCACAATATACATAAAGCTCAGGGCCATTTACTGTCTTAGACTCCGCTGAGGATGTTGGGATGTGGGCCCTGTGGGTGAGAGAAGCCTGATGCCGTTAGTGAAGACACTTTTTATAGGTTAAACTAACATGAAAGTTACTAGACCCAGGCTTGGGAGAGGGCTCGGTCTGTAACGTGCTTGCGCATAAGCCTGAGGACCCAAGAGTGATTCCAAGTGTGTACAAAGCCAGGCATTGTGACACACACTTGTAACCCCAGCACTGGCCTGGTAGATAGGGTAGGACTCCTGGGGCTTGATGACCAGCAAACCCAGCCAATCAGCAAACCCCAGGCTGATGAAAGACTCTGCCTCAGAAACAAGATTGCTTTTGACATATGACGCCCGGGTTTGCTCAACACACACAAGTGCACCTGCACACAGGAGTATACACAGCATCATCAGAATGTGAGTGTATCAACATGCGAAACCTCTGTGTGATGAGGGTGAGCCTCATCTCACTTGTGACAGGCCTTCAGGAAGCACACATGTCCCCATGCAAGGATTCTTCCACCACAGTTGGTCTTCAGCCATGAGCTTTACATCCATCCTTGCCCAGACCTACAGTTTGTTTGCCCTGCCCATTCTGAACTTGTGGGCTTTCCAAATCACATGAGTCTCTCTCTCTCTCTCTCTCTCTCTCTCTCTCTCTCTCTCTCTCTCTCTCTCTCTCTCTCCCTTCCTCCCTCCCTTCCTCCCTCCCTCCCTTCCTCTCTCCTCCTCCCTCCTTCTTTCCCTTCCTACTCTGTCTCTCTTTGTGTCTCCTTGTATCTCTGACTGTCTCTGTCTCTCTCTCCTTTCTCTTTCCTCTCTCCCTCTCCTTCCCTCCTCCCTCCATTTCTTTCTGTCTGTCTCCCTGTCTGTCTCTGTCTCTTGTTTGTTTTGTTTTCAAGATAGGTCTTGCTACATAGCTCTGGCCATTCTGGAATTCACTGTGTAGAGAAGGCTGACCTTGAACTCACAGATACACACCTGTCTCTGCCTCTGCCTCTCCCTCTGAGTGTTGGGATTAAAGGCGTGCACCACCATGGCCCAGCTATGATCCAGTCTCTAAAGGTAAATGTGTATATAAAAATGTGCGCGCTCTCAGAGAATCAAGCCTAACCAAGCCTCTGGTTGGAGACCTCTGAAAAATGTAATTTGCAATGCCCAGTAGCAGAGCTGGGTGGGTGGCTCCCAGGTTGCCTTCGAAGTCTTTGTAATGTAACCAGTCCTACAGAGACAGGAGAGAAAACAGTCCCCACTGCTGTAGAGTAAAGGGGGGGGGGGGGGGGTGTAGCCGCCTCATCTAGGGGGGGAAGCAGAGAGGCAGAGAGGACTCGAGCATCCCAGAGCTCCTATCCCAGGCTCCTTCCTCCTCCTCTGTCCTCTGATGTACTCAGAGAATCTGTTCAGGAAGGAAGAAGATTCTAAAAGGCTCGAAAAGAAGGAGGAGGAAAAAAAGAGAGGGAGAGGAGGAGGAGGAGGAAGAAAAGAAGAAAAGGGGAGGGGCACACTATTTGGATACATGTGTCAAAAGAAGTAGTGTGTGGAGAAAAAGCAATATTTGTTTGCCTTCCATGCTCTGTTTTGTTGTTGTTTTATTAAAAAATACTGTGAAAGTTGTTGGAATAAAAATGAAATCACATCTGCTCGCAAAGGAAAACTTGGTTTCTCCAATGGAGTGTCACTGGGTACACAAACCACACTCAAGAGTATGGCTATCAGCAGAAGGCCGACACAAAGTGAACTCAGCGGCCTTTGTGCTGACTTTCTGTCTCATGTTGTTTTGTTTGGGCATTTTTTTGTTGACTGGTTTTGTTCATTTGTTGTTTGTTTGTTTGTGTTTGTATTTGTTCCTTGTGCCTTTTCTTTCTATTTTTATTTTTTCATTTTGGTAATCGTATTGTGGTATATTACTAAAATTTCCCTATATGTTATTATTTATTATTAATTTCTTACTAGTATACAAAGTAAAATTTAACGCTGATGTGTATGGGGGAAAATCACAATGTACATAAAGCTCAGGGCCATTTACTGTCTTAGATTCCACTGGGGATGTTGGGATGTGGGCCTTGTGGGTGAGAGAAGCCTGATGCCGCTAGTGAAGACACTTTTTATAGGTTAAACTATTTGCCTGTTTGTATGTCTTCCAAAGAGAGAAAGAAGGTATGGAGTTGGGTGGGTGGGGTGGTGGGGGGACCTGGGAGGAGTTGGGGGAGTGGAAACTGTGATCAGAATATATTGTGTGGAAAAATATTATCAATTCAAATACATAAATAAAAATGAAGTCACTTGGGCCCAACACCAACAAAAATAAATAAATAAGTCTGGGAGGTCTTAGAGACAGGAACTCCACCTTCTCTTCTTTGTCTAATAAAGACCCACTAGAAACACAGCCTGTGCAAAGGCCTCCACACCTTACCCAAAAAGTGCTTTCTCAAGGGCATCTGCCTACAAGGACCTACCCCCAATCATTAGTCCCAGTAGCCAAGGACTTGGATACTTTTTCACTTAACTTTAAAACTCTTGCTTATCTTTCTTCTTGTTCCTGGACACATGTGGGGGCCATGAGGGGTGACTTCTACTTTACCATGAGCAAATATTCTTTTTTTTAATATGTTTTTAATTGAAGTAGAATTACATTACTTTCCCCCCTCCTTTTTCCTCCCTCTAGCACCTCCCAAGTCTCTCAAGCCCCTCCCATGTCCTCCTCCCACTCTCAAGATGATAGTCTCCTTTTCCTCATGATTGCTACATGTATTTGTGTCTTTACGCACATAGTGAGCCCATTTTGTTGTGTGTATATGGTTTTAGCTACTAGGACAACTAGTAAATGTTGCAGGATATTTGATCCCATGGTGAACTCTGAGGCTGTGAACTGTAAAAGCCTGTTTCCTGTAAACAGGAGATTAAAGTGTGGTTCTGCCAGCCCTAGTACACACCTTTAATCCAAGAGCTTTCTGTACATAGGATTTAATAAAGTTGACCCTAGGTCAAGAGGCAGAGCAAGAACCCAGCTGACGGGGATTAAAGAGTAGGAGGGACTTTGAGTTGAAGGGTTTCTAAGACAGTGTGGATAAGAAGAAAGAGGCTTTTAGGCTTTGACCTAGCAAGGCGTTGGCCTTGGGTTTTTTTTTTTTGCTTTTTGTTTTTTGTTTTTGCCCTTTTCTTCCTGGGCTGTGGGCTGAGCTAGTGAGCTTTTGGGGCTTTTTCCTCTGAGACTAAGCTGAGGAGGAAGGCCAGCTGGATGCTTTCTCTGCCTCTCTAGAGCTGGCAGGTTTTCACCCCAGCATCTGGCTCCTGAGTCTTCTCCGGCAAAATCAAACGATTGGGATTTTCATTTATTAAAACAACAAGTAAAGCTACTCATTCCTGGGAAAGGCTAGTTCTCCCTCACTCAGTAACCATTCCTTGGCTGTAGTTCTTTGTATATGGTGGGACCCCACAAAATTTCCCCCTTCCATGTTAACACACTCATCTATTGTGATGTATATTCCAGAGCAGATCACCTGGACACAGGTTTAAACCAATAGAATGTCTTTATTAGCGGGCAGGCCACTACACTGGGTCTTCAGGATCCCAGTGTAGCCGGAAGCCTTTCTCAGGGTGAGCTTTTAAGCACAACAATCCTGGGTTGACATCCCTCAGTTAGCAAGAAGAGTTGCCCAGAAGTGGACCTACAGAAGACAAAAGCAAGGTTAGTACATTTGGGAGACTTTCCCAGAACTATTGTCTTTGATGGGTCAGGACTTGGTTCTTGTTCTGTCAGGTGGTGCTGTCTCTGTGCTCAGTTCCAAGGCCTGAATGGTACCTCCATCACGCTGTCAGTTGTGCTAAGGTCTCGGGGCCTGTTACACATAGATACCACCATTGTTCCGGTCTCATTTAATAAGCCATTTCTAGGAACACTGTTTCACTGCTGACTTCCTGGTGTTCTGGCTCTTACAATCTCCCTGCTCTCTCTCCTGTCATGTTCCCTGAGCCTTAGGTGCAGGAGCTGTGATGTAGATGCGTCTATGAGGCCTGAGCTTCCCACAGTCTCTGTATTGTGTCCAGTTGTGGTTTTCTGTGATGATCTCTACTTGCTGGAAGGAAAGGATGCTTTGATGAGGGCTGGTAACTACAGTTATCAGTGGGAATAAGGATAAGATTTAGAACGTAGTAAGGAATTGTGGTGGTCCAGCAAAGTGGTGGTTAACACAGATTCTTTTCCAAGGTCCATGACCTCAGTAGACCTGGGAATCTTGCTAGGTTTCCAGTACTAGTCATGGCATCCCTCCTGTTGAGTGGGCAGGCCTTACGTCTAATTAGACGTCTGTTGGTGGCCACCATCATGTGAATGCCACTCGTTGCACCTTTGTTTATATCTTGCCATGCTGGGATTTGTCATGGTTCACAGTTATTGCAGCTGGGTAGGAGGACTGTTTAATTCTTCCTTTGGCAGCTTGCATAGTATGTTCTGGAACCTGTGTCCTAAGTTTGCGACGTCTTCAGGAATTGAGGCCATCCTCAAGCCCTGGGAGGCAGCCAAAGACTACAGAGGTAATCTACATTGTCTTGCGAGTCACTTGGACTATCCTGACCGAGCATTAGAAAGATTTACTATGCCTGATACTGGGTCCTGCTACTCTATGGCTCCTATGGAGAGAGCTATTAACCCAAGCAGCCCAACTTCCTTTTATATGAATATAAAATAATGACTCTTGAAAAGTTATTTTAAAAAAAAAGTCCTCAGTGCCATTTGTCTCTCTCCCCTCATTTTCCTTTTGCACTGACCTTCCTTCCTCTCTCCTTTCTCCCCTGATGGAGCCCTCTCCCCAGTATTCCGTTTCCCACTTTACATCACCCATATCCTTTCTCTGTACCTTTCCCCACCCTCTACTATAGTCCCTTTATAGTTCCTTGGTCTCGGTCTCGGTGGTCACTCCATGCTGTAGACCAACATAGCAGAGGTTTTGGAACTAGAAACTGCAGATGACAGAGAACATGTGACATTTGTCTTCCAGGTCCGGATTACCTCACTCAATAAAGTCTTTTCCAGGCTCATCCGTTTACCTGCAAAGTTCATGGTTTCATTTGTCTTTACAGCTGAATACCATTCTATAGTACCACATTTTCATTATCTGCTAATCCATTGAAGGACATATAAGTTGCTTCAATTTCCTGGCTGTAAGCTAAGGTACAGTGAAACCACTGAACTAGGCCACTCCAGGGGTATTACAGATCAAACTTCTAAAAGAAATGGGGGGGGGTAAGAGAGAAGCAAAGTAGATTTTGTATGACAGCAGTCTCTTGGGATTTTTTTTTTCTCTTTTATTGGTTCATATACCTCTACCTCACTTCCAACCTTTATTCTCCCCTACTCCCTCCCAAGCCCCCAACACTAGGTAGGAGAGCAAGAAGGTTAGAGAGAAAAGGGGGTGTAGGCTTCTATTAGCTTCTTCCTGCTGATTAGGGACATAGAGTTAGTTCTTTGAGGCAAATCCAATCTTCATTGTCAGAATCTCCAGCAATCTGACAATAGCAAACACAGCAGCAGGATGAACCAGCAGCTGCCTCAGGCCCTCTCAGGGCTCTCCAATTTATACCCTCTCCAGAGTCTCCAGAATTAAACTATATGCAGCTGGCAAAGGTCATGGTTCTGCTAGTGCAGGAGGCAAATCATAATCAACTGCTGTGAAGCAGCCTCTTATCCCACACCTAGAATTAAAATATAAACATATTTACATAACATAACTGGGTTTTTAAAAAACCAAAAACTCGCCGGGCATGGTGGCGCACACCTTTAATCCCAGCACTCGGGAGGCAGAGGCAGGCAGATCGCTGTGAGTTTGAGGCCAGCCTGGTCTACAAAGTGAGTCCAGGATGGCCAAGGCTACACAGAGAAACCCTGTCTCGAAAAACAAAACAAACAAACAACAAAAACAAAAACAAAAACAAAAAAAACCCAAAAACTCACTAGAACTGTCGGGGGTAGGGAGGTGAGGGTGAGGGGGGTGGGAGGGTGGGGGGTTGTCTAAGCTGTTCAGAACTAGAGGTCCTTGTTCCAAGTAGTTAAACTTTGGGAGTGTGTGGGCTTTGAACTTTTTCAAACCTGCTTTATTTGGGGTTCTTTAATGCTTATGCCTCCCCTTCCAACCCACCTACCCTATAGAGGAGAGAAGAGAAGTTAATGGGAACAGGAGAAGTAGACCTTTTTAGGCTCAGTTTCTTGGAACGATTTCACTGGAATATTCGGCAGGATTCCAGCAGACCCATTAAACAGCAAACCAGCAATTCAGCAAAGGTGGACTGCAACTGCAGTAACAGGAATCTGGAGCAGCAGCCAGAACCTGGAACCTCGAAGCGTTCGCTGGAGTGTTTCTCTTGTCTCAAAGTGGAGGAACGATGCCAAGACCAAGAACTCAAGCCCTACACCATATATACATCTCCTCTCAGAGCCCATACTAAGATGTTTATCAGTTGGCCCAGACCATGCCCCAGCAAGAGACAGTTCCTCTTCTAGTGGACAAACACCATGTACTCTCTCAAAAGTTTGGTTTCAGCAGACAAACACCACACACCTTCACACAAATCTGTTTCACACCCCACATTTGGGATCAAAACAAAAACATGTTTAGATCCACTACAGGGGTGGATCACAGGAGGTTCCTGGTAAGCAGAAACCACCTTATGAGATCTACTTTTCTGGAAAAGTTGGAAAACCATCTTTAAGCATCTGTTTACCCAATATGAGCCTTCTGTTTAGGATACTGTGCTGTATCCTATGTCATCAGTGCTGCCATTTTGGTGGTGGGCTTATTGGACCTAACACTGGCTATAGAACAACTAAATATTCTTTAGGGCTTTATTCTTGTTGTTTGTTTGAGGCAATGTCTCCCTGTAGCTCTGGCTGTCCTAGAACTCACTTTGTAGACCAGGCTGGTCTTGAACTCACAGAGATCTGCTTGTCTCTGCCTCCTGAGTACTGGGATTAAAGTTGTGCACTAGCACACCCACCAAATACCACAGTATTCACTACCCCGACATTCATTATCTTTGGAGACTGTTTTGTTTTTTGTTTATGTTAACAATGATAGTACTTATTTATTCCCTGCTGTAAAACAGCACCATGTAGCAGTGAGCTTTTTTTGCTTAGTAACAACGAACTCCAAATCTTAGTGGCCCCACAACCAAACACATTTATTCCTCATAGCCATGTTTCTTTCTTCATGTGGAAGTATTCCTGGTACCCACAGCTCCTTTGAGCATCTGGTAGACTCTCTCACTAAAAGCCAGAAATTTGGCCTCAGCTTCATGGCCTCCAGTGGAGGCCAGACATGTGGGTTTCCTCCTTCTCCCTCCCTACTCGGTGCAGTCACATGCTCATTATTCTAAAATTCTGTCTGCTAATCCAGGTGTTCTCGGGACAGAGTGGTTCCCAGGCTGAGTTCATGTGCCATCACCATCAAGGAGAGTCCACACATGAAACAGGCTGATGGGCTGTCTCCCTGAGCCCGTCTATCCTGCAGAGGAGAAGCATCACTGCAGACATGGTTTGCCCACAGAAGTGGGTGTCCACCTATCAGCATGTGCTCCCCCCAGGACTCTGTCAGCTGCAGAACTTGGGGGCCCACACTCAGCCATTCCCTTTGAAGTCATTATCCTTGGATAGGACACCTACATGGTGTCTTACAGGACAAGTGTCCTCTGGGTTTCAGAGAAGGTAGCACCTAGCTCTACAACCCCACTGTGTAAGCACGCATTAGCACAGCATTTTAATATGTGAACTCTCTTCCTTCATTTCCGTCATAGCCCATCCAGGTACACACCGCTCTTCTCATTACAAACAAAAACCCCTCAGGCTACACATTTAGTTCACTTGCCCAGAGCTAGATGTGAGTTAGGGTAGGCCCCTCGGCTCTTGTCTGCTATTAGTCTTTTCACAGGTGACTCCTTTTTTTTTTTTTTTTTTAATTAAACCTATCCATTTTCGTGTAAGTTCGGAGCTCCAGATTCATTGATATGGAACTTCTTCTCTGTGTAGAGTTGGTCTTTAAATATCATTTCCCACCAGGAAGAACCATGGCTCCTGGGAGAAACAACTCATGAAAGATTTGGGGCATAAAGTCTACAAGGAGAGCCTAATTGGAGGTTCACTGGCACACCACAAATAGGACTGTGTAAGCATCTTAAAACAACAACAACAACCACAACAAAATGCATGGCCACTGGTCAGATTGTGTTAGCTACTTTTCTTAGGAAGGGTGTTCTTGGGCTTGCCGTTTGAGAGGATACAGTCTGCCACCTGGGAAAAGGCACTGTAGCAGGATGGAGACGTGGCTGATTACTTGCTGTCCGCAGTCAGAAAACAGTGGACAGGAAAAGGGGCTGAACAATCAATCAAACCTCAAGCCCGGTCCCCAGTGAACACTTCCTTCAGCAAGGCTCCACCTCCTAAAGGTTCCACAACCTTCCAAAACTGTGCTACCATCCCGGGGGGTGGGGAGGTGGGGGGGGGTGGGGCGATTGACACAGGAGCCTGTGGGAACCATGCCAAGACATGAGTGCTTGGGATACAAGGCGCTCGTGTTATATGAAAAACACCATCTTGCCTGGAGACCAGGCACCCTCACCACTCCAACTGGACGATGCTGTTAGCCTGGCTTCACTTGCGCGGGGACCTCCACAGCTGGAAACCTGGGTGAGGTGAATGAGTGGAGAAACTAGGCCAGCTGTGGTGCAATAACGGAGATAAAGCCTGTTGAGGGGCTGTGCCCAAGAGAAGAGGTGAGAGGAGAGCTGAGACGGGAGGTGAAAATCAAATGGAAGATGTACTTGAGGCACCACTTGAGGGCATACGGATGATGTAGCTGCCATGCAGCCTCCCTCAGAGAAGTGAAGGGAGGGAAAGAGCAGGCATTGCAAGAGGTTGGGGGAGTGGGGAAGGATGGGAGGAGAGTGGACAGAAATGGAGAATGGAAGGCAGGAAGTTGGGGAATAAGGTAGCAGGTTGTTGGCCCTGGCTCCGTACTTATATATATTACTGCTCCTCAGTAGTGGCTGGGGTGTAGCTGACCCATGTGGGTTGCAGCAGTTGCTGGTTTATATTTGTTTTAATGCCCAGAAACAGGGCTTGGGGGCAGGTAAGCTTAATTTTACCTGGCGTAACAGACAAAACGTATCCTTCTCTTGGGACGTCTGAAGGCAAAACACAAAGCTGGAAGATGATGGAGGCAACGTGCAAGAAAGGAGGCCTCGGAGCTGAGGAGGCGATGGAGACCAGAGCGAGTGAGCAGGTGCATGGGGGAAACCGTGCAGCAAGGAACCTTGGGGAAATCTGGTGCTCCCTCAGAGCCTGGGTCCTCAGCTCAGGGGCCCGGGTGGTACTCACGGGATGCCAAGGCAGCTTTGGGAAGCACGGCCCGTTTCTGCCCCAAGGCTACACAGGCTGCAGCCCAATTCTGCTTCTACAGCCTGCCCCCTACTCCTAACTCAAGAGTTATCTAAAGATCGTGTCTGGGTACTTAATGTTCTTTCACCTTCAGTTTTCCATGCCCAATTTTGAGCCTGAACCAACCATTAGGCCTCAAACCTGAGACAAAGAGCTAACTGAGGTGCCCACTAACATATCAAAGCAGTTGTGGCCCACCTGGTTCTCCTTGCATCCCTTAGTCCCTCCCTGTTACAGGGCCCTTCTAGCTACCTCCCCAGCCCAGGGGCTGGGCTGCCCTTCCCTATACAATCCAACCATTTCTGCTATGCCCAATCATTTGGGCTCTTTTGATCTACCCTTTATCTTCCTAGCCTCTTGGTCTGGCTCTCCTCTTTCCCCTCCTCTGCTTTCATCACATGGCCTGGCTCAGGGTCATGTTCACTTTGGACTCTCCCAAATGTCCCTGCCTCTGGCTATGTCCTCCCTTTTATCTACAATAAACCTTCTCCTCCACCATACCTAGGAGCAGTAATGTCCTTCCTTTTTTTTTTTTTTTGTGTTTTTTGTTTTTTGTTTTTATTCACCAATAATAATGTGTTTAGGTAATGATGTATTTTCTGGTTCTGAATTCTCAAGTGCTGCGATGGCTGGGGTTGGGGATTTGTAGGCAATGTGTGTGTGGAGACAAAAATAAATTCATTCATGGGCTCATCCATTGAACATGTGTGATGTGCACCAGGAGAGTTCTAGAGATGGATGGACACTCCAGCTTTTCAGGTCTCCTCAGGAAAGAGTTGGGGAATATGAGGACAAATTGAGTGGACACAAAGATATTAAAAAGATACTCTGTGGCTTCAAGAAGAGGGGAATATGGAAGTCCGGTTGTGGGGGTTTGAAAAGGAATGCCTTCCATAGGCTTCTATATTTGAATGCTTGGTCAGCAGGGAGTGGAACTACTTGAGAAGGATTAGGAGGTGTGGCCTTGTTGGAGTAGGTGTGGCTTTGTTGGAGGAGGTGTGGCCTTGTTGGAGGAGGTGTGGCCTTGTTAGAGGAAGTATGTTGTGTCAGTGGGGTGGTAGGGAGGGAGGGAGGTGGACTTTGAAGTTTCAAATACTCAAGCCAGGCCCAGTGGTTCTCTGCCTGCTGCCTGCAGAATCCAGATGTAGAACTCTGAGGTATTTCTTTTTTTTTTTTAAGATTTATTTATTATTTATACAGTATTCTGCCTGTGGGCCAGAAGAGGGCACCAGATTTCATAATAGATGGTTATCAACCACCATGTGGTTGCTGGGAATTGAACTCAGGACCTTTGGAAGAGCAGCCAGTGCTCTTAACCTTTGAGCCATCTCTCCAGCCCTCTCTGAGCTACTTCTATAGCACCATGTCTGCCAGTATGCCACCATGTTCCCACCATAATGGCAATGGACTAAACCCCTGGAACTATAAGCCAGCCACAGTTAAATGCTTCCCTCTGTAAGAGTTGTTGTGGTCATGGTGTCTCTTCTCAGCAACAGAACACTGAAAAGACACCAGTCCATCTCCCACTGGAGACAGAAGGGAAGTGCAGGAACCATACAGTGCAGAACAGGTGACAATTACATCCCTCTCCAGGCCAGGAGCTTGTCCTCAGAAATGAGGTGACTCTCCCCTGTCCAGAACACTGGAGTAGAATCCTGCTTGGCTCTGGGTGTTTCTGTCATGTAAAGTCCAAGCAAAGACCTAGCTCTTGGAGGCCCAAGGCTGCAGACCCATACCACTACCCACTCTCCAAATAGTTACTGCAGTGCATTTGGCTTGTTTGTTTGTTTGTTTGTTTGTTTTTAAAGAAAAATAACACAGTGAGCAAGGCCAGCGTCTCTTCAGTAGTTCACCAAAGGGCAAAGAGGCCATCCAGCTGAGGGACTTTGGGGCACCAGGATTTCAGCTCTTCCAGAGAGAAGAAAGAGAGGTCCCATATCAGATACCATCTTTTTTCATGAGACCTTGAGCTGGGCGTGCAGTGGGAACATTCAGAATGGCACGGAAGGGTCCACTGTAGCTGATCTCTTGGCTGATACAAGCCCCAAATCAAAGACTGCCTGATAAGCTGGTCACACAAGTGACTTTTTAAAGGAAGCTGCAGCCTGCAGAAGACAAACTGATGCTGTGTGCTCTCGCAACGCCTGCACAGGACAGATGTGCCCCGAGTGAGTCAGGAATGACTTGTCCTACTTAGTGCATCAGTGGGATCCTGCTTGATTGTTCTCTGATCACAGTTCCTGTCCGTGTCTGCATTGGACATGTCACAGAAAAGCTTGTGAAATGCTTTTTTTTTTTCCACATTCCCTTTGATAACACCATTCTCAGGACCAGTAAGGATGAAGGTCCAAACTTACACTTAACCTAGCAAACTAACACAGGCCCAGCATGAAACAACAAAACCTCCTGACAAGAAATAAAGCCTTGAGTTGTAATTCCAAGATCTTAAAATAATTCGGCCTAATAATGTGAATAAAGTTGAATGAAACAAAAAAGGTAAAACTTTATGCATTATTACACTAACAAAATTCTCAACATTCTGGCTGACTTCACCTGGAATGACAGACTGTTTGTTTCACATCCTTCTAGAACATTCTGTGAATGTGGGAAAAGGTGTTTATGAAAACTAACCTGTTTCCTCTTGTATCTTAAGGCTCATTAACCCTCATCAAATACCACATGTTTTAGAAGGAAGCAAAGTGGAGCGATGCCTGTGACTCTCTTCCTATTCCAACTCTGGCCACTATTCTATTCATCTACTGAGCTCTAGTCAGCTGTTCCTCCAAGTGCCCTTCCCCACTTCATCCCACTCAGGCGAGTCAGAGCTCCTGAAGAAGGAAACCCTTCTTCCACCACCATCATTTCCTGTTGGCGTACTTTTAAACACTATTTCAATTTTGGGTTCCTTATATCTCTTTCTCCCTTTTCCTCCCCAATCCCTTCCAATACCCCTAACACCAGATAGAGGAGAAAAGGTTAGTGGGGAGAAGGGGAATAGTTTTCCTTAGTTACTTCGTGCTCTTTAGAGTCATTGGGTTCCTTGGGGCAAATCCAATTTTCATTTCAGGGCATCTCTGATTTCTTCTGGTCACACTGCATCATCAGCTACCAGAAGCAGCAAGAGGGAAGTACCAGCAGCCTTCTTCTTTCTTGGCTCTCTCAGTCTCTCTCTGGGTCTGGCTTTTATCCCCACTGACAAAGACAGCGCCTCCGCATAAGGTAGATCACAGCTGACAAAGACCACGTGCCCTCTGCCCTCTCAGGAGGCAGTTATCAGCCATGGACAAACTGGAGCAGCCCCCATACCCCAAACCTGGGATTGAAACAAAAACATGTTTACTTATCATAAACCAAAATGTCTACAACAATTTTCACTAAGAAGTTCCCTGCTGAGGGGATCATTGGCCAACATTGGTCCACAGGGGCAAAGGGAGAAGAGGTGATGGACAGGGGTCCCCAAAGGCCTACAAGTATGACAGAATGACTCATTTCCAGGAGCAGCTTCAGTGAGACAGCTCAACTTTATTCAGGGTGAACAAGGGTCACATAGATCTTGGGGATGAGTAGGTGAGTGGTATCCAGGATAGATTATAATGTTGGCTGGGGCTTGAGGTGCCAAGAATGTTTTACATCCCAGAAATTCTTGATACTCACCAGGCAGGTTGGACCTGCATTTTGGGCACGGGCTTCATGACCTCCCTTAGGGGTGGGGATTGTGCTTAGAGACACACCCCAGATGAATTCAGGAAGAGAGAAAGAAGCCCCTGCTGAGAAAGGGAGTACTCTATTTTGTGCCAAGCTTGGGAGAGCTGTCTGGACACGGTGGACTGTGACCTCAAATCAGGGTCTTCCAACACCCTGCGGCTCAGGAGGAAGAAACCAAAGGTTCAGAAGTTGCAAGCTCCCTGGACTACATGCTACAGCACAGATGGAGGGAGAAAAGGAGGGAGCGAAAATGGCCCCAGAGGGAGAGAGGGGCCCTCATACAAAGAAAGCTCTGCTTCCCTACCTGCTAACCCACAGGTATCACAAGGAAGGAAGAAAAACTCATCATAAACCCTACCATGACTCACTTTGCTTATGTGCCATGCTCCAAAAATAATAAAATAAAATAAAATAAATGTATTTCTCACAAACTTATATAGGTTTCACCATCTTTCTGTTTGATGTATTTAAGTTGTTTTGTTTTTCTTGAGACAAGCTCTCACGATGGCAGCCCAGGCTGGCCTCAGTCTCTGATCCTGCCTCAGTCTCCAGAGTACTGAGATGGCAGCTATGCATCAATCACATCTGCATTTGGATTTACCATCTCAAACATGCGTCAGTGTTGATTTGTTTCATAAAAGCTGTCTTCTCCCAAGCTCCCCACAAGAAGAGTGTTATTGTCTTAACTACTCTCTGTTTCCATGCTAAGACACCATGATCAAAGCAACTTACAGAAGAAAAGGTTTAATGGGCTTACAGTTCAAAGGGTGAGTCCATGACCACTGTGGCAGGAATCATGGCAGCAGGCAGGCAGGCATGGAACTAGAGCAGCATCTGAGAGCTTACACAGTAAGACAATAACCACGAGCCACACACACACACACACACACACACACACACACACACGGGGAGGGGGGAGGGGAGAGAGAGAGAGAGAGGGAGAGAGAGAGAGAGCGAGAGAGCGTGCCAACTGGGAATGGCACGGGCTTTTGGAACCTCCAAACACATTCCCAGTGACACACCTCCTACAGCAAGGCCACACCCCCAGAGCCTTCCCAGACAGTTCCACCATCTGGGGACCAAGCATTTAAATATAGGAGCCTATAGATACTATGTTTTTTTCCTACACATGCATAACTACGATAAATCTTCATTTACAAATTATGTACAATAAGAAACTCATAAAAATAAAATAGAATAATTGGTATAGTATAGTAGAGTAACATCCATTTAATATTTACAAACCACACCTGACATTTTCCTTTGGTATGCTCAGGCTTTGATTGACTAGATAACTGAAACTGCCAGAAAAACAGGAACAATGGAAAAGGGCAACTATTCTAAGACTTCTGCACTTCAGGAAGATGGAATGGGATGATGTCCTAGTTCACGTCTATTGCTTTGATAACATATTAGCTAAGACCTACTGGGGAGGAAAGGGTTTATCTTAGCTTGCAGACTAGGGTCCAGCACTTAGGGCAGCCAGGGCAGGAGCTCAAGGCAGGAACCTGGAGGCAAGAACTGAAGCCAAGACCATGGAGGAATGCTGCTTCCTGGCTTGCTTTCCCTGGCTTTCTCACTTACCTCCCCTATACAGCCCAGGACCACCTGCCCAGGGAATGGCACCACCCACAGTGGGCATGGCCCTCTCACACCAGTTAACAATTAGTAAAAACGACCTACAGACATGCCTGTAGCCCAGGCTCATGGAGGCAAGTCCTCAACTGAGATTGCTCTCCCCAGGCGTGCCAAGTTGACAACTGAAGCTGAGATGACAGGTTATAAATGCCACGATCACATATACATTTTAAGGGGCTAAGACGTCTTTAGGTTTTCTCTTTGTCCATCTCTCCGGCTAGTCTAAGAAACATGACATCCTTGGTTCCCATGTATTGGCCAGACACGCTTGGACCAAATCCTCAGCACCTCCCGAACTCTCCTTTTTGGACCACAGACACAGGCTAGCCCAGCACAGGCTAGCCCATCCCTGGGTTGTAAGGAGGGACAAAGGGGAGGAACTGTGAGGCATTCCCCATACCAGGTGTAGAAGGTAACCCCTCCCTTTTGTGAGGAAAATGTTCTGGTTTTCTCCCGCAGCTGGTGTTTTACTTTGCATCACTGTGCGCCTCAGGGCGGCTGGGAGAATTGGACCCACACGAAGGTCTCACGTGGCTTTCCAGTTCTCCCTCAGACTCACCCTGTAGTGTCTCAAGACAGTGGAACAGAGTGGGAGGCAGATTTTCCGTGAGGCGGCTCTCAAGAGAAAGCCGCGTCTCTCCCTAAATGCATGTCCTGCGTGTTCACACACAGCTCTGACTTTCTGAGAACAGTGTGACTGATAGAGTCTATTTCCTGGACAGCGCTTCTTCACGGCCCCATAATAAAATAATATTTATGGAGTATCTTAAGCTTTGGGTTGAAAGTGAAACATGAGGCTCATAAATATAGCATGGAGCTCATTCGGCAAGTCCAGGCTGCATAAAATGGGTCTGTAGCTCTGGGCTTCATTCGTCACTCGGCTCGGTGGCTATTCTGAGTCCCATAGAGTCCCCTGCATGGGGTGATGATTGAAGAGGACACTTCCCTTGGAAGCACGGATAGTGCACAGCTCTGCGGCCGATACGTGAAGAGGTGCTGCGTGCGTGAGAACCCGCAGCATAGCTTGGGGCTGTTACCCTGGACAATGAAGGCCCATTTGGGAAACGCGGCATGGGAAGCCGGCTTTCCTCCACAGTTCAGTGGCTTGTGCTCCGGAGCTCCCAGCACTGAAAGGAGGCACCTCAACTTCACCTTCAGTATGAGCTCAGACTCTCTATGTACAACACCTGAGGCCTCTCTGAGGAGTCGCCCCTCTTCTACAGCACAGCGGAGGGGAAGAAGCACACCAGCCAGCTTCCCATCCGTTACTATGACAAAATGTCTGAGACGACCAACGCAGCAGGAGGAAAGCTTCATCTGGGCCCAGTTTCAGAGGTTTCAACCTGCAGGCCTGTTGGTTGGGAGCTGAGGCAACCATCATGGCGGGCGATGCAGGCTAGCGAAAACTGCTTTCCTTATTGCCACCAGGAAGTAAAAGAAAGAGGAGGGGCGGAGTCTCAACACTCCCTTAAGGGCACACCCCCAATGACCTAACTTCCTCCCTCTTAGCTCCACTTCCTAAAGGTTCCAGTATGTCGCCACAGTGCCACAGCCGAAGTGAAGGGTCCAGAAAGCAATATCAGTATTGAACCAAGGTGCCAATATCAAATCACTGATCTGGGACACGAGGGAAAGTTACTTGGTCCCCTTGTGGAGTCCAGCTTGTCCCAAGGACAGCTAGCTTATGTTTAAAGATACTAAAAAGTCCAACTTGACTCAAGGTCTCAGTCTGTGCCAGGGTCCAAGGACAACCAGCTGTGTCTAAAAATATTCCACTGCCCCTGAAAGGTACTAACCCCTCCCTGGTAGCCTGCTAAATTCTGCTTTTGCAAAAAGATATTAAAAAAAAAAAAAAAAAGCACTTGCTCCTGCTTTTGGAAGTCTGTAGCTTGAAAGAGCTGGACAGACCCCTGACGCATCGGCTCAATAAAATTCCTGTGTGTATTGCATCGACATCGGACTCCGTTTCTCTCTGGGGACTCTGGGTATAGACTAGAGATCTCTTTGAAGGTCTCAGTCTTACAGAAGCCTTCAATATAAGGGCCTTCGGGGGACATTCGAGACCCAAACTGTAACAGGGTAGCTCATGAAAGCACAAGGTGCTGAGGACACTGCCTCCCTCTGGAGTCTTCCAGAGAGCCTCTGCTTGTGACTATAGAAGAGCAAATCTGATTGGGGCCAACCCCAGATTCACCAAGAAGTGGTTGGTTGCATGGACTGAAAAGGGAGCAATATGTACACACAGAGAGGGGGGAGGGAGAGAGGGGGAGCATGTCTAGGTCCTTTAAATACACACTACAACCAAGACATCAGCCCTCCCACAGAGGTGCACACCATCACCTCAGGGGTATAGAAGAAGGACCACTTCTGGAACCAGTGACAATTACAAAGTTGGCTTCAGAGAAGATGCATCTGTGGCGGCAAACCTGCTAGGGAAGGCAGTTGTAACAGGAGACACAGCTGGTGTGTTTTCAAAGTCAATTCTACAATTTGGAGCAAACAACCAATGCTAAAATTCCTGTCCTGGCTGCAGTTACAGACTTTTCACTCAGGAGAGAGACCAGCCATTGTTTTCACCAGTAAAAGAACATAAAGAGGGGCCCAGATGCCAGCCCTGCAAGAAGCCTTCCTCAATCCCGGCGACAGGTGACAGGTGGACAGGCAGCATACAGCTTGCTGGCTCTTCTGGGCTCCCCTTGAATTAGGGCTTACACTTTCAGTATTAGCTCTCACGCACCCACTGCACCTGAGCCCACCAGAGGCTCCGTCTAGCCAGTGGCCACTGTCCTACTGCACTGAAACAGTGATTTTTCTTAGGACAGGATCTCCCTAGGGCCTCCAGTAGACTGCCTCCAGGAATTCCGGAGCAGACAGACAGCAGAGCCGAGGAGGAGCTCATGACTGACCCACCATGGCCATCCTTCACCTGTCAGCTTGCTTATCTGCACCGCACAAGGGCAAAGACTCTATCCTGGGTGGCGTTGGTTTCTTGGAGTCTTCTTTCCCAGGAGATCTCACTCTGGGTCCTGTCCCTGGGTGTTGAACTTACTGTTATCAATACATCTTGCTAATTTTTTTGGGTGTGCGTGCCAGGCAGCTGCCCTGTTACTGGGTCCTTGATCTTCAAGCCAAGCTTCTCTTCTCTGACCCTGATCTCCTAACCAAGTTCCTTGGAGTCATTTTTCACCCATGCCACCAGTTGTTCCTCAGTCTCCACTTATCCCAGCCATATGCAGAGCTAAATCCAGCCTCTCCCTACGCAACAGTCTTGGCCTATATTGCAATTTTTTTTTTGAGACAGGGTTTCTCTGTGTAGCTCTGGCTATCCTGGGCTCACTTTGTTGA
Source organism: Acomys russatus (assembly GCF_903995435.1). Classification (NCBI taxonomy): domain Eukaryota; kingdom Metazoa; phylum Chordata; class Mammalia; order Rodentia; family Muridae; genus Acomys; species Acomys russatus. Next base: position 3,354,790 of record NC_067154.1, on the reverse strand, counting down.
CCAGGCTGACCTCGAATACACAGAAATCCTCCTGCCTCTGCCTCCCCAAGCTCTGGGATTACAGATGTGTGCCATTATGCCCAGCTTATTGCAATATTTTTAAATAAACGCTGCCTTGTCATTTTAAAACAAGGCTCAGATTAATTTTCCTTTGAGACTTATCACAAACTTAAAATTTAGCCACTAGGAACTACCATTTGATTTTGCCCCATCAGAATGGGTTCACTGGATTGTCCCCTCTGACCCACAAGTATCATCTGGGAGCTGGGGCTGGAAGGGCCAGTTCTAAGATGACCTTTTCCCTTCTACATCTGGCCTGTCCAGTTTCCCAGCCTTTTCTCATCTGCCTGGCAGATCCCCACAGGCTTTCTCTGTCTCTATCTCTGTGTATCCCTGTGTCTCTCTGCTCTCTTTTCCTCTCCCCAGCCCCATCTGTCTGTATCTCTCCATTTGTGTGTGTGTGTGTGTGTGTGTGTGTGTGTGTTGTGTGTGTTGAGGGGGTTATGCAGCAGGGTGGACTCAGGTATTTTCAAGACTCCTACTTATACGTTGTCTGGCACTTTGGCATGAGCATCTGAGGAGAGTCTGGAAAAGCAAATGGCCTAGGCCTAGAATTTCCACCTATTACTTCTGCCATTTGCTGTTGGTGAGGCAAGACACTATGGTGAGACTCTACTCTGAAAGTGTAGGTGGTGGGCATGTCCAGAGAGGGGAGAAATAGAAACCACTGTCTGAGGGACAAACTACCCTCCTGCTGTCATTTTTTCTAGTTGTTTTAACCCCAAGGAATTAGTCCTAGACCCACTGGCTTCTCCCAGACATTCAAATCTTCACACTCATAATTTTTTTAAATAGTAGGTGATATATATATCCTTTTTTATTTCTATAAGACGAGCCCCAAGACTGGGTAACTTATAAATAAATATAGAAGTGCCTTTTGGCTCATGGTTCAAAAGGTCTTTGAATATGGTGCTAGAATCTGGGGAATGGGCATCTTAATGCAATACAACATGGCAGAAGGGCATCTAGTGAGACAGGGAACATGTCGGCATGGGGCTTATGTTTTCTCCTTACATAGCCACAGTGCCATCTCTGGGCCCCCCCCCCACTCTCACAATCTCATCTGATCTCAACAATCCCCCAAAATCCCCACCTCCAAAAATATCAACATGTGAGTTTGGAAACTAAGTTTTCAACAGACGAGGCTTAATGAACACATTTACGGTACAGCCATTTGCATCCTGAAATAGCTCTAATAACCAAAGCTTGAATAGTTTGGACAATAAAACCAGTAAGATGATGTTGCATAACGTTTCCTCCGAGATTGAAACATTCCATCCTGCAAAGAAGCTCTTTAAGAGGAAAGGAAAGAACTCAAAACTGCTTCAGGAAGTCCCTGAAGCTGCTCAGAGTCTCAAGGCCCCTCCCTCCAACAGTTGGCAGTAAGTGGGCTGAGAGTCACTCCCGGGCACGCCAAGCTGTGAAGACGACTCTGGGACCAGACATGCTGCCTAGAAGAGCTTTGGATCAACTTTAGAGTCACTTGGAAAGGACACCGCTCCAACCTGTTGAGCTGCCTGTCGGTTAAGCAGTGGGCTGCAGGTTTATAGCTTTTGTGACCTGTCACCCATGTGAGGTGGGCTTTGGGGATGCAGCTTTTTCTGCCCCTGTAAGTGACCCTCAGCCATATTCCTCTAAGTAACCCCATAAAACTCATTGGTTCATCAATTCAGACCTTGGTAGTTAGGAACTCCCTAACTACCATACGTACGTGTGTGTGTGTGTGTGTGTGTGTGTGTGTGTGTGTGCGTGTATGCACGCGTCTGTGTGTGTGTGTGTGTGTGTGTGTGTGTGTGTCTTTCTATGTATGTATAACACATTTTGTCATGCAATAGATGATAATTCTTCACAACCCAAAATACAAAACAAAACATTGTTAGTTTTCACTAATAAATAAAAGAACGAATAGGTAGGGAACTGATATTAGCATGCCTTACACAAAAACTCCAGACTATTCATATGCCCACTCTCTCCACAAAGAGATGCCTTCATCTCACTGCCCCTTAAGCATGGGATAGGCCCAGTGACTTGTATCTACAAATCAGAACGTGAGCGGGAGGGGGGAAGTCACTCAACAGTGGAAACACCTAACCAGCCCTGCCTCAGCCAAGTGACCAACATCAACAGTGCCAGTGCGCCCTGCCGAGAGCACGGACCCTGACGTGGTGTGATGAGAAAGATTTTTGCCTTCTGTGGTCTTCCTCCCAGTCTCACTGTGAGTAAAATATCAGGCAAGCTTAATAGAAGGCATTCCTATGAAACAGCTAGCCAGTCCTCCTCAAAGTTCTAAAGGCTGAAAAAAAAAAAAAAAAAGAGGGAAAAAAAAAAAAAAGAGGAGAGATGGGAATTGTCAGAGTATGAGGGCATGGAAGCTTGGGTAGACTCCTGGAATATGAACAACAAATAAGAACCAATGACATCATAATAAAGTACACATTTTAGCCAATAGTTGTGACCAGCATTAGACTGTGATTGTGACGTAAATACTGTAGGATTAAGATAGCAGCTGCTGTGCACTAGCATATGCTTGTAATTCCAGAACTTGGAAGGGAGAGGCAGAATGAGGAGTTCAAGGCCAGCCTAGGTTACATATAACTTCATCTCAACCCTCTTCCCCAAAGCCACCAAAACTCTAATGGGGGATGGGGGAAAGAGGACATGGATTCTCTAAGGCACATTTAAAATCGTTTTGTAAACCTGACTGTCTAAAATAAAAAGTTTACCTTGCAAATGTGGATATAGCTTTGTGGTAGAGCACCTGCCTGGCCCTCCTCAGCACTGGCGGGAGAGGGGATAAAGAGTCAAGTGGGGACTAGGGTGATAGTTCAGAGGTAACACAAGTGTGAGGACTGGAATTTGGATGTTCAGAACCCTCCTGTATCTTAGTCTGAGGGGGCAAAGAAGTAGCTAGACCGCTAGTTCTGGGTTTGGTGAGAGACTCTGCCTCCATATATAAGGTAGGCACTGGGGTGGTAGAAGACACTTGCTGTCAGTCTGTTCTGCACATGCATGAGCACACACGCATGCACATGCACTAGAACACACATACCCATCTGCATGAACACCACATGGCATCTAAGCTAAAATAATAGTATAATTTATAGGAGGCTAAGGAGTAGAAAATGGGTGTGTGTGGGCTGGAGAGATGGCTCAGAGGTTGAGAGCATTGACTGCTCTTCCAGAAGTTCTGAGTTCAATTCCCAGCAACCACATGGTGGCTCTCAACCATCTATAGTATGATCTAATGTCCTCTTCTGGCCTGCAGCCGTACATGCAGACAGAGCACTGTATACATAAGAAAGATAGAAAGAAAGAAAGAAAGAAAGAAAGAAAGAAAGAAAGAAAGAAAGAAAGAGAAAACAGACGTGTGTGTGACCCTAATGCCACCTAAGTCCCTCAAGATGGCCCAAATAGAATCAAATGCACTTAATGACTTTAACAATATGTGATTACCTCTGATTTCGATTCAGGATTTTGAAGTTATCAAGTACTGTATGTGGAGTAATTAAGTATAAAAGATTAACTAGACAGTTACTCAATTTAAATCTGTAGTTTCAATTTTCTGTCTTTTATCCTCGGAAATCCTAAATTGCACTGGCTGGAACAGCAAGGGAACAGCTGAGTCACCAAGTCCTCCCTGAAGGACGACAGTTACACTCATGAGTGAGATGATAACACGGAGTCCCCGCTGCTGTGGTGGCATTTAACCCACCCCCAATCTGATGCCAGAGAGGGGCACCAGCAGGATTTGCCTCTCCAGAGTCTCAGCCCAGTGTGTTGGGGAAGATCCTGCCAGGGATGCTGGGAGAGCCCAGTGGAGATGGTCCACACAGTTTCACTCAGCTTTGCCAAGGAGGTGGCCTGCTTCTAGCCCCTCTGACACTTGACTATCTGTTTAGTGGGAGGCCAGAGTGAGAACACCAGGCCCTGGTCTTCAAGGCTGACCCAATAGCCATGGATCTCTTTTCCCAGCCCAAATGTGTGTGAAAGCTCTTATTTACTGTGTCCCTATGTTTGGTTTCCTGTTGTGGCAGTTTTGGTTTCTTTAAAAACTCAGTTATGCCAGGCATGGTGGCGCACACTTTTAATCCCAGCACTCGGGAGGCAGAGGCAGGTGGATCATTGTGAGTTCGAGGCCAGCCTGGTCTATAAAGTGAGTCTAGGACAGCCAAGGATACACAGAGAAACCTTGTCTCAAAAAACAAACAAACAAACAAAAACCTACTCAGTTATATTATGTAAATGTGGTTTTGTTTTAATTCCAGGTGTGAGATATGAGGGCTGCTCCAGTTTGTCCACAGCTGATAACTGGCCCATGGGAGGACATGTGATCTTTGTCAACAGGAAACTGCCTCGAGGGGGGGGGGGGTGGGAGAAAGGCTGAGAGAAGAATGCTTGAATGCTTGAAAGAGATGGTTGGAGGAGGAAGAGAAGGCTGCTACTGTGTTTGCTGTTCCTGGCTGAATATCCTGACAAAGGAGGTTGGTATTGCCCCCAAAGAACCCAACAACCCTAAACAGAAGGAAGTTGTCAAAGGGAACTACGCCCTTCTCTCCACTCACCTGGTGCTGGGGTGTTGGAAAGGATTGGGGTGGAGAAGGAAGAAAGAGATATAAGAAACCAAAATAAAAATACATTTTAAAAGTAAGCCCACATGTTCCCATCACTGCCTCCTTCAGTAATGCAGCATTCATCCATGCAGAGGGGCAATAGCTCAGTCTTGGTCCCATATTTGGCCCTGTCTTTCAGAGAGGACAGAGGTCCTTTTCTTCACACCCTAGCATGGCACAAAGGTTCAGACATGCAAGGACTCTGTGCTGAGGAATTTCAGAGACCTGTCTAGAAGTGGGATGATGTTTATTGATTCTTGCAAGTTTTAATGGCATGGTAAAAAATTGGCATCAAAAGAAAAAAAAATTCCATAGTCTTTGTCTCCTGAGAGGGTTTAAAGCAGCTTATATGGGATCCTGTCAACATAGGATCTAGGTTTGAAGAATGAAAGCTTGGACCGCTGGGGTAATGGGAAACAGCTTCCCACTTAACCAATCAATGGACTTGTATTTAGTGCTAGAAATGCTCTGCATAGGCCCTGCTATGAGCCATGGATCCTAATGAGCTGCAAGCACAGCCCAGCTTTGCAAGAAAGCAAGAGACACACCACCATCTGGGAAAACCTAGCTTTCAAATGTTTTCTTAACTTGACTCATAACTAGACAGCAGGAACTTCATAGAAAATTATCTTTGGACTCATTTCACCATCTATGAAGTGATTTAAGGACACTTTTCTGAGGGCTAGATGGATGGCTTTGTGTTAAGAGTGCTTCTTGTTCTTCTAGAGGACCAGAGCTCAGTTCCCAGCATCAGGCAGCTTATAAATGCTTCTAACCCCAGTTCCAGATCATCTGGTGCCCTCTTGTGTCCTCTGCAGGAACCTACATCCACATGCGCATACTCCCCATAAAACACACACACACACACACACACACACACACACACACACACACACACGAATTAGAAAAACAAAAACAAAAGCAAAATTGAAGATCACCAAGAACTTTCTGTCGATTGGATGAATTGGCCAGAGTCAACAGTTGGTTACATTAGATGCCTGATTAGACAGTACTTTGATGATGTCAAGCGCTGTGGTCTCCAGTTCATCTTTCTTCTTCCTTCTTAGGAATTCTGGGCGTCTCATCTGTCTCCCTGCTATATCCTCTCTGAGAGAATCTAAAACCTAATCTGAGATTTAAGGGTCAGAGGAATCCCAAAATGTATCTTAATGAGGCCAATGTCGCTTTTCTAGTTTTCACCTAAGCACCATTAACTTCTCAGTAAATGGTTAAGTGTGCGTTAAATAAAATAAAATAGTATAGGTATACGTTTGAACAAAAATAAAGAATAGAATAAAACACTTTATATTGGCCTGAAGTGTGACAAATAGAATTAAGCAGACTACATAGTAGCATTCTACTACTGCAAAGAAGTTCACTAAGCAATCGGTTAGCAGAATCAGGGAAAGAGTGCCGTAATAGCAATATATAGCAATGACATGCTCGTGTGCAGAATCATCCTGCATGCCAAGGGACATGTGGTTAGCAGCTTGAACTCAACACACGGAGCCACCATGCTCAGTCTTTCATTTTGGCAAAAACTGGCAAAGCTTCATCACGATCTGAAGCCAGCAGCTCGCAGAAGAGCCGGATATCTGAAGCCACTGCCTGGAAGAGCGCCTCAAAGACAGAAGCTATCTCTCTCATTTTATCTCGTGTGTGTGTGTGTGTGTGTGTGTGTGTGTGTGTGTGTGTGCAGACATATGAAAGCATGTGGAGGCCAGAAAACAACCTCAGCTGTTAGTTCCTAGGTGTATCCACCTTGTCACTGGTCCGGAGCCAGGCCAGTAAGCTAGGCTGGCCAGCCAAAGAATCCCGTGGAATTTCCTATCTCTGTCTCTCCAGCACTGGGATTATAAGTGTGCACCATCACACTCGGCCTTGTAAAACTCTGGTCCTCATGCATGCGAGGCAAGCTCTCTACCACTGAGCCATCACTTCATCCCCAAACCCTCTTTTAATGAGAAGATACAAGATGTGTCAACTTCCCGTTGCTGTGTCAAAATTCCTAAAACAGCTTAAGTGGAGGAAAGGTTTATTCTGGCTCACACTTTCCGTTGCTTCTGCCCATGGCCAGCTGGCCGTCTAGTATACTCTTGAGTGGCGCAGGGCATCATGGACTGATGTAGCAGAGGAAGGGTGCTCGCCTTGTGGAAGCCAGGAAGCCAGGAGGAGACCTTGAACACTCTCTTCAAGTCATGCCCCCAGGGACTTACTTCCTCCAGCCAGGCTGAAATGTCCTGGAATGGCCATTGCTTCCAGGGACCAGATTTTCAACAGATGCAATTGGAAGACTATCGAATCAGGATGGTGAGGCAGCATCATGTGGCCTCTTCAGTGTGTGCAACTCTTTCCTGATCGGCAGCAACTGCTACTGTAGGGACAAGGGCATTAAACTCATGAATTCCTAGATGCCTTTACCCAGAAAGCAGTGCCACCTCCTGATATTTTATTCCTTTCAACTCTACAGTTTCTTATGATGTATTTCCTGCCAGCGCTCAATGAGCCCTTAATTTCTTTTTGCAAAAAGGAACACTTAAAGGTCTTAAATTATTCAGCTTGTACCAATTGCTACTGCCTTCCAACGTAATTCATTCTCTTTCCAGCCACCCTCTTTCTTTTCTTTTTCTCCTTTCCTTCTCTTCCCCCTCTGAGTCAGGGTTTCTCTGTGTAGCCCTGGCTGTCCTGAAACTCTCTCTCTGTAGACCAGGCTGGCCTTGAACTCACAGAGATCTGCCTGCCTCTGCCTCCTGAGTGCTGGATTTAAAGGCGTGCGCCACCGCCCCCGGCCACTCTTTTTCATAGCACAAAGATGCTATCATGTATTACTCCTTCCAACAGCTGTCGTCACTGGCTCCTGCCTTTAAGATTAATTTTAACTAGAGCTTCACCAACTACCCTCCAGAAGTCTCCGTGGGTTGGCCTCATGTGGCAAAAGCTCTTTCTCACAGTAAGAAAGAGACAGAACCAGATCCTTGGCTACTTTGGAATCACAAGAAACTATTTGTTTCAGCCTAAGTAAAGAAGGAAGCAGTAGCCGGGCATGGTGGTGCAGGCCTTTAATCCCAGCACTTGGGAGGCAGAGGCAGGCGGATTACTGTGAGTTCGAAGCCAGCCTGGTCTACAAAGTGAGTCCAGGACAGCCAAGGCTACACAGAGAGACCTTGTCTCAAAAAAAAAAAAGGGGGGGGGGAGCAGTTGGCACTCAGCTATGCAAACCATTTGTCAAATCTGTGTCTTATATACAGGAGTTTTGCTAATTCTTGAGCAAATGAAATGCTTTTTAAACTGATTATTAGATTTACTTGGGTAGATGATAGTACTGGCTGCTCATTTCCTTCTAAGTGTTTTTTAATAATTATGTTTTTATTACTGTTTGGAATCTACTTACACAGCTCAGAACTTTAAGCAGCACTGAATATTGATAATGGATCCTGGGGCCTGCTTTATGATTTTCATAGAAATACTTCTGTAAACAGAACTGTAAAGTCTTTACAAAAATGTGCCTTCCTGTCCTTAGAGCTCTCATATCTTTTCTGGTTCTGATGGGACCAGAGCCCTGAAATTCACAAGTATCTCTTCAGGATCTAATAAAGTGAAATTTATCCTTCCAACATTATTGACTCATGACTATATTTAAACATTTTTAAATGACTATATTTCTTCCTGTATTAGGTCCTACATGATCGTATCCAATTGTTTATTACTGTTAAACATTAATCATTTGCACACAGTTTCATCGCTATGTTAGAGGCGAAGGTGGTCTACAGTCCTGACACGGAGAACTTATTGTAGGGGCCATATTGCCTGATGCTGACTGAGCCGCTGGTCCCAGAGCTGTGGGTAACTAGACGTATCCATTTCTGAGACTGCTTGCATCCTGCTGGGGGATCCCTAGATCAGACAACAAACCAATGGTAGACAACAGCCATGGATGAGTGTGGCTGCTTGGGACCAGGGGCCATAGATGAAGTCTTTGACCGAGGAAGGAGTTAAGGCTTGAGGGAAGCCCATTTGCCAAGGTTGGTGAGGTACGGTCCTTGGCTAGGAGAACAGCATAGCGCCATGGCTCCCAAGCCAGAGAAAACATGGACGGTCAAAGAACAAAATGAAGGGCAGGAAAAGGCAGGCAAAGAAGAGGTGCAGTGAAAACACAAAGGCCTCCAGGCTGTGGGGTCCAAGCTGACATATCTAAGGGTGACAGAAGGATTGCATGCTGGGAGCACACTATATGACCAGTGGTGGCCACTTGAAATGATAGAGCAGGAATGTATTGCTCACCATTTTGGAGGCTGGGAGCCCAGTAGATTCCATGCTTGTGTTTGGTCTTCCTAGATGGCAGGTCCCTTCTGTCCACACATGGCAGAGGGAAAGGGACAATGGAGCTCACCCCAGCCACTCGCCAGGGTACTACCTGGATCATAAGGGCAGGTCCCCAAGGTTTGGCCATTCTCAAAGGCCGTGCTCACCTACACACACACACACACACACACACACACACACACACACAGAGGCACATTTAGTTCCAACATCTGAATGTTGAGGGGACACCAGACCAGACCGAGCAGGGGACAGAAGAACTGAGAGAGCAGGAGATCTGCAGCGGTCCCTGTCTTGAAGCTACTGTGTTGTCCCTTTCTTGTTGGCTCCCTTGTTGTCATTGTCCCCTTGAATGTAGACTCTGAGACTTCGCTTGATTCATTATTGTCTAAGAAACAGCTCTTGGAGCTCTTGATTTCTCATGTGTTTTTCAAAAATTCAGTGATGATGGGTTTTTTTTTTAAAGATTTATTTATTATTTATACAGTATTCTGCCCACACCTGTGCCTGCCCACCACAAGAAGGCACCAGATCTCATTATAAGTGGTTGTGAGCCACCATGTGGTTGCTGGGAATTGAACTCAGGACCTTCAGAAGAGCAGATGGTACTCTTAGCCTCTGAGCCATCTCCCCACCACAGTGATGATATTTTTAATCCTGAAGTGGTTCTCTCCCTTTCTTTCTTTTTTTCCCCTTTGTTTTTGTTTGTTTTATTTTGTTGAGACAGAGTTTCTTGAAGTAGCTGTGGCTGTCCTGGAACTCACTCTGTAGACTAGGCTGGCCTCAAACTCAGAGAAACACCTTCTTCTGCCTCCTGAGTGCTGAGATTAAAGGCATGTGTCATTATAATTTTTTTTTTTATGTGCATTGGTGTTTTGCCTGCATGTGTGTCAGATCCCTTGGAACTGGAATTATAGACAATGGTGAGCTGCCCATGTGTGTGCTGAGAATTGAATGCAGGTTCTCTGGAAGAGCAGCTAGTGTGCTCTTAACCACTGAGCTACCTCTCAAGCTTTCTCCTAGACAGTCTTGACTACACAGTGTAGGCTCAATTTTCTTAATAATTACACTTTATTATGAACTCACTGACAGAGTGTACCTCACTTACAACCCGACTAACCCAAACAATAAGAAAAAGAGATTAAAGAACACAATAATGAAACCTTAAAGATATCAGTTCTGAGGAATGATTCTCCTGGCATAGTCAGCAGGCTCTCAGCAAACCCACAATTCAACTAAGGTTGCTGCTGGAACCTGGAACAGCAGCTGAGGCCCAGAGCCTCAGCTGGAGCCCAAAGCCTTGAAGCCTTCTCTGGAGCAGTTCTCTCTCGGAGCCTCTCTCGAAGGGTTGATGAACAGCCAAAACAATCCCAAGTCCTCGCTCCCAAGCCTCTTGTTTTGGGCTCATACATATATCTCCTCTCAGAGTCTCTACTAGGATGTTTTCAGCTGGCAACATCCAAGATCCCCCAAGAAGTGATTTGACTTCTAAGAGGATAAACATCCTGCTCTCTCACAAGTCTGTTCCTCATCCCACACTGGGGATCTAAACAAAAACATGTTTATCTCTCATTCAACACAGTGAAACTCTCAAGAAAAGAAAAGGGAAGGAGGAGAGAGGGAGAGGAGAGAGGCAGGGAGGCAGTGGGAGTTTGCATGTTCCACTAACTCTTTATTGAAAACGTGTGACTCTTCCGGTCATTTTGTTTCATGTCGTTTTTAAACTTAAGTTCCTGGTATAAAGATATAAAGATCTGAATAAAGCATGTTAAGGCCATACGAATAAGCCTGGTTGAAGCTTAGAATTCTCCAACAGGTTGGTGGCACATGCTTGTAATCTCAGTGGCAGAGAAGGTAGAGACAGGAGGATCCCTGGGGCTCAGTGGCTCCCAGTTCAGCTTAATCAAAGAGCCTCATGTCCTAAAGAGAGGCTCTGTCTCTAAAAGTATGGTAGATGGTTCCAGAGCAACTGCACCCAAGGTTAACCTCAGACCTAACACACACACACACACACACTCTCTCTCTCTCTCTCTCTCTCTCTCTCTCTCTCTCTCTCTCTCTCTCTCACACACACACACACACACACACACACACACACACACACACACACTAACACACACAGACACACACAGACACATACACACACACACACACACACACACTAATTCAAACAGTATGGCTTTTGTTCCATCAAAGTCCATATGAGTTCAAATCCAAGGGCAGAAAACAAAGCTTTCATGAGGAAATGAGGTGACGAGGGCCCACTAAGCATGGCTTAATTATAGACTTACACAAAATCAGCCTGCTGTTCTGAAGCTGATTCCCCCCTCCCAGTGGCCTGTCACCATGGGTGAGTTACTAAGGTCAATGGGGCCTTTTCATGCCCACCTTCCTTCACATTTCCATGGTTGCTCTCTGTTCCAAATCATCTCTTTTCCTGAGTTCCTGGGAAGCAGGTCCTCACTGAATGTCCACTGTGTCCTAGAGGCTGTTGAGTGACATCACACCCGAGCACGTGCCTGTTCTAGTGGAGCATACTGACAGATTTAAAGGAGTCCCTGTGTTGGATTGAATATATTCTCAAAATGTGGGTGAGAGAGGAGACCACACAGACACCAGCACCTCTTCCTCAGTCCCATCACCCTTTCTGTCTGAGGCTAGCTACTCACCAGGCCCCCATTTCTCCCACAGGGCCTCTCCTTGGGGAGACCATGCCACTCTATGCACATACCAGCCTTCCCTTCCTCCTAAGCCCGAGGACTCACACTTTCATACCAGCCCTCGGTTTTCACCGCACACCGTAATCTAGCCTCACACGCTGACTGCAGCGCCTGCTGTCTCTTGTCCGGCCCGTGACTTTTATATCCTCTCGGGTACTGAGTTTGAGCTGAAGCCGGTGCTTTCTGAACCTCGTGAACCACAACCTAACTTGATCTGTGAAAAGACGGCAACCTATCCTCATATGAAGTTGCTGAGCCTCAGCCAATCAAAGCAGCCAACTGTTCGACAAGCGCGGAGAAGATACAGGGATAACTGCATGTCTCTCTTCTGCTTGCACTACTTCCCTCCTGGCTACAAACATGCCCCGCCTGTGTGTGATGTGGCAGATTATGAACCATTTCCATAATCTCAGATAAAGCCAATTAAGATCTTCCAAATTAGATTTGTTGACATCTTCTTAGCAGGTGTCATACTCATTTCCTCTCATGATTTAGTGACTGACAAGGGTGGCTGAGGTTACAGAGACAAGAGAAGCCTTAAAGATCTGTCAACACGTTTGAAGAGAACTTTTTGTTGTTGTTGTTTTTTCTCTGTGTAGCCTTGGCTGTCCTGGACTCACTTTGTAGACCAGACTGGCCTTGAACTCACAGAGATCTGCCTGCCTCTGCCTCCCGAGTACTGGAATTACAGGTGGGCGCCACCACACCCAGCTTGGAAAAACATCTTTTTAAACACTTATATTACATGTTGAGTGTTGGTTGACTTTGCATTGCTGTGACATCGTCAAAGGAGAAAAGATTTGCTTTGATTCAAATCTAAATAAATTTCAATCCATGATTTTTCCTTCCTCCTTCCTTCCTTCCTTCCTTCCTTCCTTCCTTCTTTCCTTTCAATGAGACAGGGTTTTTCTGTGTAGCCCTAGCTGTCCTGGAACTCCCTTTGTAGCTCAAGCTAGATTCAAATTCACGGAGATCTGCCTGCCTCTACCTCCCAAGTGCATCCACTACCACCAGCAGTCCGTGATTTCTTGGTTTCTTGGTTCTGTTGTTTTGCAGTCTGTGGTGAGGTCGAGCATGATGGCATAGAGAGTGTCAGAGGACACTGTTCACCTTATGGGAGATGGAGGCAAAGAGGGGGAAAAAATAAGGAAGGAAGGAAGGAAGGGCAAAGATTTAATATTATGTAAATATCTTTTACAGTCTAAGAGGTTGAAACTTTTGCTGGCCCTCACAGCCAGAGTTAATAGTATACCTAAAGTGCTACCCTTTGGTTGCTTGCTCCTCCCTACCTGGATAACTGTGCTAACTCTAGAGTTAATACATGCTGATGGGCGCTGACTCCCTGTGCATTTATCAGATCAAAATCAACCTACTGTGCACTCAGCCTGTTTGTTTAAGCTGTCTTTAAGAGAACAATCCAACAACCAACCTTACTTGCCTTGGATTTTCCATGTAATGATCTTTACAATCCAAGCTAGTGCTTCTCATCCATGCCCCAACCCAAGAGTAACGCATGTGTGTGTTTATATGTGTACTGTGATAGTCATTTGCTGTAAATAACAAATATAGGTGCAAAGCAATCTTATAAAATGGATATCCATGAATGCTAAAGGTGGCATTCTGATACTGTTTAATAGTGTTTGTCTGTTATCTGGGTAAGTTAGGGTTGAAAGGGAAATTTTTTAATTAGCATTAAAGCAACCAGAACAGCAGAGCTCTCAGCTCTCTAACTCATAAGTGCAGGTCGGCAAGTATGCTAGCCCAAGGTCCCAGATGATAAGTCACAAAGAATGCGGAGCTAAGAGACCAAGGCCTATTGAGTGTTCCAGGGACTGGCTGGCTGTAAAAGATAGGGAGGGTACACAAGGACAAATTCCTGAGAGAAACAGGTACCAGACATGGTCGAGTGAGTAATGAGCCAAGACCCCTCATCCGATCTTATGGTGTTTGCCTAATTCCCCCTTGAGGCCCGCACACAATGTTCCAGGTTTGAGTTTAATCAGATGTGTCATTAGCTCAGATAAACATCTACCCTCAGGTTCCGAGAAGAACAGGAACCAAGGAATGTTCCGTGTGATTAAGTCTGACCTTACCCCAGATCTGCCTACGCAATTTGATGATGTTCAAATGTTTGAAACAACCAATCATGTGTGGCCACGCCAAAACTTCCCGTGCCCCCCGACCTTTGTCCATATAAACCCCAAACCCCTGGGCTTCTGCGTCGACCCCTCTGTCTCCTGCGTGAGATACGTGTCGACCTGGAGCTCCGCCAATAAACTACCTCATGCGTTTACAGCAATACGGTCGTTTGTGTGTCTTTGGGTGCGCGCCATCCCGAGGCTTGAGTGAGGGTCTCCCTTCGGGGGTCTTTCAGGATTAGTTAGGGTGAGTGACTTAATCTCATGTGTGTGTGTGTGTTTTAATTTTAAGTCTATTAAAGATGTCTGTAAGGTGTCCCTCATCCCTTCTCCGATGTGATGCTTTCTGCTCAATAAACAGAGAGCAAAGTCCTTTGTGAGCGACAGGGGCAGATTCACAAGACATCCTTCAGGCAGGTACAGATTCATGTTCATACAACAGATAGACGAGGATGGTGGGAGACACAGGGAGAGCCAACAGTAGCGAATCCAGATCGGGGATCATTCTTGGCTAAACAAACCAAGGGGATGTGCGTGGCTTCTTTTCCTTAATGTAATACTGGGATGCAAACTTGCTGGCTCTGAATTTATTGCTCGTGGAGTCAAATGGACACCGGAAAGATGGGCATGAACATCTCACTACCCGCTTCAAGGGAATGCTGCCACCAACCTAACTTCTTCCACGGAGCCTCCTAAAGGGTTCCCCATTTCCCAATACCGGCCTCAAACTTAACACATGCACATTTGGAGAACACTAAAGCACTACTCTATCGCCCTGTGATAAAGATGTGTGTTTATACGAACCCCATTGGCCTAAGTCAAAATAGAAAGGATAGACACATAGATGGCAGCCAAAACCAGAGTCAAGTGGAGCACAGTGAGGACAAGGGGTTGTACTGTCAGAGCCAATAAACTTGCCTACTTCTAGGTAGGTGTCTTTAACTTAGCTGGGCGTCCTATCCTATGCGCTTGCCCGTCCTACCCGTCATTCACAGAGATGGGGACCACACGCTTCATCTGAGTGATTATTTTTAGGAAGAGAAAATTGAATAGGATGATAGCAACACAAATTTTTAAAAAAATGAGTTGGGGACGTCGCTCGATTAATAAAAATAAGTTTGCCTAGCACGCACAGGGTCCTGGGTGTGATCCCAAGGACCACATACAATCAGGTGTAGTGGCACACACCTGTATTTCCAGCACTTGAGAGGTAGAGGCAGGAGAATCAGAAATTCGTAGTCATCCTTGACTACATAGTAAGATTGAGGATAGCCTGGGCTCCATGACACACTGTCTTAAAAAAAAAAAAAGTCAGTCTCTTAGAAATAAACAATAAATACATAAATCAACCAATGATAAAGAAATAGAAGTGGGGTGTTGAAAGACAGAGTGTTAAAAGATACAGGCAACCATTGTAAGAGTCATGGCTATGTAGCAAGTGATGCCTAGTGTAGGCAGGCAATCTTGTACACGCAGGGATCACGAAACTGCCAGACACCGACCTCTTTTCTGAGCTCCACACCCTTGAGGCCAACTTCCTCCAGCCAACCCTGCTTATTTCCGCAGGACACCTGCATGCCTGTGAGAAATGGAGTGCCAGCTTCCTGCACACACTACACCCTGCCAGCTTTCTTCCTCAACTTGGGCAATCATGTGGCCATCCCTGAGACCTTTGTATCTTCTACCGTACCCTCATATCAACTTGATTCCCAAGTCCCTTGATTCTCCTGCTATTTGGAAATAGCCCTCCCTCCTCCTTCCCCAACACTGTCATCTCACTTCCTCACAGACACATGCTGTTCAGTCAGAGTCCTTCTCCTCCCTCCCCTGGAGCTGAGCATGGAGCTGGGAGTTGACTTGATGGCAGGAGTAAGGTGGGCCGGGAGGCTGAGGAAGGAATAGTGGGTTACTAAGAATCACCTCTGAGGGTGCCTGAGCTTTGATCCTGGCTGGAACTTTTTCAGGCACAGGCAGGCTGCCTCACTATTGTTAAACTGTGAACTCCCACCCACAAGCTCAGGCCTGTCTGTTAAAGGTTTGAAGCCTTGGAGGAGTTATTTGTTTTTGTTTTGTTTGTTTGCTTGTTTGTTTTGAGACAGGGTTTCTCTGTGTAGCCTTGGCTGTCCTGGACTCACTTTGTAGACCAGGCTGGCCTCGAACTCACAGTGATCTACCTGCCTCTGCTTCCCGAGTGCTGGGATGAAAGGCGTGTGCCACCATGCCTGGCTGGGGCTGTTATTTGAAGTGGTGGAAATTTTAAGAGATGGTGGCTAAGGAGAGGCATTTAGGTAACTGCAGGGTGATCCTGAAAGGAACTACAGGACCCCTGTTCCTTCCTCGTCTTACTTCCTGGTCATAGCGTGACATGCCACATGTCCTTGCTATTCTGTGTCCCCAACATCACTGCCACGGGCCTAAAAGCAGTGGGTCATGGACAGGACCCTCATTTCTAAGTTGGTTATGCCCAGTATGCGCCAGAGCAGCCGAAAGTTGAGCACAGCAGCCTCTCTGCGTTCTTTACTGAAGGTGGGCCAGGAGAACAGGGTCTCGATGCCCCGCCCCTTCCTGAGAAGGGTAAACGTCCTGCACTTCCAAGTTGGGTCAGGGCTCTGCGGAACACTTAGGGTGGACAACATGAGGTGTGAACCACACTTTTGAGTAAAGCCTCAGTGTTGGGGGGTGGGTGTCCAAGCTGCAGAAGAGGCCACTGCTGGAGAACTGAGAGCAGTGTAGGGCAGAGGAACGAGACAGAAAGCGGCCAGTGATACTAACTGACCGGGAATTTTGCCAGTCCAATTCACTTCTACCCAAAATGTCTTCCAAAGGCGCTAAGCTCCTTATGTGACACGTGAGCACACTATTTAAAATCCTCCAGCTCAGTGAGGCTTACACCCCAGCACCCACACCCTACAGAAGACCACAGAAGACAGCCACCACCCTGTGTCTGCTCTCATCACCCACCTCCCACCCCATCAATGGGTCACAGCAGCCCAAGTGCACTGGAACGTCAACGCTCTATCCCACGCCCTTGTACCTGTCTACCCTCCCTCTTAAATATTCTTCCTCTTCAGTGAGTGAATTCCTAGCTATCTAGTCCGACTACAACTGTACCCCTATAATATCCCTGACTCCTATCACATGTCCTCCCCTGGCCCATAGGGAGAACGCCCTCTCATGTCTCACTACAGGTACATGTGACACAGAGGTCCCATGTGAAGCCTAGCCACTTCCTTCCCCTCCCCCCCCCACCCCCCGTTTTTCGAGACAAGGTTTCTCTGTGTAGCCTTGGCCATCCTGGACTAACTTTGTAGACCAGGCTGGCCTCGAACTGACAGCGATCCACCTGCCTCTGCCTCCCGAGTGCTGGGATTAAAGGCATGTGCCACCACTGCCCGGCTGACAGAGACTATTATGTCCTGTTTATATTTGTATTCTTAGTGCTTTACACAGCATCTGACCCACAGGTCACTCACTAACTGTTCTCTAAGACTGACACACGAGTTGTTAACCTGTTCAGGTGCTTCCTTGAATGTTTGATGCGTGGGTCGCTTGAGAGTGTGGAGAATCTAGAAGCGTGTTCAAATAACATGCACCAGAAATCAGTGTGCAGTAAAGGCGATAAACGCACAAAGAGGCAGCTTTAAATAGCCATGGCTTCGGTTCCTCTCTGGTTGCAGCTTTCTCTCTTTTCCTTTTATATTTTTACCCATTAAAACGCAGTCCTGGAAGGGCAACTGCTATAAATTTTATTAGCTCAAATCAAAAGCCCCAGGAACTCAAAACTGAATGCTAAACGAGAGGCTTTGATGTAAGAGGCCCTGGGAAAGGGTAAGTGGAGAAATGACAGAGCAAGAAATTGGGTCAAAACATTCAATGGGGGGAAACAACGAGGAAAACAGCCAAACACAAGCTCTTAGCAAAGAGGAAAGCTCTTCACTAGCAGCTGCATAGGAAGGGGAGACATGAAACATTTATCAGCGCTGAGCATTTTCAGAATCATTTGGCAAAGCACCACTTGGCCTGACTCCTAGAGTTGATGCCCTGCTGGGTTTTTCAGAGCACATAGGTTTGCTAAAGGACAGCACCTATGTCAGAAAGCACAGGGGTTTGTGAAGTAATGTTAGAGCGTCTCCATCATCCAATTTCCTTGGTGTCTATGGTCAGCATTCACATAGTAAAGTTCCAATTCATTTCCAGGTGGGTAAGCCACTAAGATATATGGACAAAACTCTTGTCCGCAATTGTGAGGGAGGGAAGAGAGTATTAAAAGACAGTTTTGGTGAACTGAAAATTTCCAGGCTATTTAAGAATTAAGGCTACCAAGAAGGGACTTGATACCGTATGAGCATATACAGGGGGAGGAAGTCCCCCTCAGTCACAGTCATAGGGGAGGGGAGTAAGGGGGAAATGGGAGGGAGGGAGGAATGGGAGGATACAAGGGAGGGGATAACCATTGAGATGTAACAAGAATAAATTAATAAAAAGAAAAAAAAAAGAATTAGAAGAATGGCCAGGAGTGGTGGCACACGCCTGTAATCCCAGCACTCGGGAGGCAGAGGCAGGTGGATCGCTGTGAGTTTGAGGCCAGCTTGGTCTACAAAGTGAGTCCAGGACAACCAAGGCTACAACAGAGAAACCCTGTCTCAAAAACCCAAACCAAACAATTAAAAGAATGATGTTTGGTATGCATCCATATTTTATCACGGGTCTCTTTAATTCTCTTTTAATTTCCTTTTAAATTAAGAATAAATGACCCTGAAATGTCTGGGATCCTTTACATACCATCTTCCTAGCCATCATCATCATCCTCATCATCCTCATCATCCATCCACCTCATGAGTATGAACCTACTGCTGAGTACCAGGCATTGTGTTTAATCCTTGAAGGAAAAAAATGCTTCCTGTCACTAAAAAAAAAAAAAAAAAAAAAAAAAAAAAAAAAAAAAAGGCTTATATTATGGCTCAAAACAAAATTCCCCATGAGATATCTTTTATTTTCCATATCCAGTCCACAGGACATACTCGTTCAAGTGATTGATTTTGATCATCTGTAATATATTCAATTATTTTAGTGGAACAGTTACACAGTACGTTAAGGCACGTTTTTCTTCCCATGTGTGTCATCCTTCATAGTCACCCTCGCTACTCATCTTCATGGCTTTCAAAGCCATGGAGACTTTCTTTCTGTCTCTACTACTTACTGCTGGGACTGTTTAAAATATCAAACAACAATGGCGTGGATGCCTCCTGCTTGGGATGGTTAATTCTCATTGTCACCTAAGATCTGGACTTGCTAAGGAGTCAAGTCTAGGGGGGGATTCCTCCTCCTCTTCTGCTACTCCTCTCTCTCTCTCTCACTCTTTTTTCCCTTTAACCTTTTTTTCCTCTTGTGTAAGCTAGTTGGGGTGTATAATAAAGTTTAATTGTTAAGAAACAGAGTCTACAACTGAAAGTCAAGTTCTCCTGTACTTCATGTATACAAGTGGGTGTGAAGGTGCAAGTGGAGGCCAGATGTTGACACCCCGAGGCTGCCTCGATTGTTCTCTACCCGATATTTTCTAAGGCATGATCCTTTACTGACCCTGCAGCTTGCACTCTGGTCTTGGTTAGCTGCCAGTGAGCGCCCAGGAACTGCTTGGCTGAGGCTGCAGGTGCCCAGCGCCACAGCAGACCCTTATGTAGGAGTTGGGGATATGATTGCATGTTAAGCACCTTGCTCCCATCTCCCCAGCCTTGGGTTAGAACATCTTTATACCACAATAGTAAAAACTACAGCCCTTGCACAGATGGTGATGAGGGCAGGGAGACAAGGCGACAACTTGTATCCAGGGCCAATTGGTCACTACAGGGCTCACACCGAAAGCTGCCTAAGTCACCTGGGAACCTCTGGAAACGCTGATCTGAAGACCTGTGCCATCACACAGATCCGCTGAGTTGGGAGAGGGCTCAAGACTGCACATTTTAGCAGTGCATCTAAGTGATTCTGATACTGTGGAGCAGGAACCAGCTTTTGAAAAACACTGATATTCCTAGCTCCTCTCCCAACCCCTTAATACATGTATATTAATACAGTAGTTTTATGATTTTAAAATATCAAATACCTGGCACCAAATATGATTATGTGACTCAAACATACCAGACAGCTGACTTCAACCCACTGAAGTTGCTATAGAAACCAAAGGTGATGGAGGGTAACTACATTTCTAATGACATGACTTAGTTCCTGCTCTGGGATATCACAGACTGTATCATTTTCTGCCATAAAAGAACAACAGGCGACCTTTCACTGGCATTCCCGCCACAGTCAACAGGCTCAAATCCTTGGCCTGGGTTGGATGGCTCTCAGCATCTTCTCCCACCTACTACATTCCAAACGCAGCTCACACAAACGCATTGCCCTTGTGCACACACATGTATACAATGCATTCTGTACACACACACACACACACACACACACACGGGGGGGGGGAGCTGGTTGTCTTCTTTCCTTTATTCAAAAAGGAAATAAGTTTGCTTCTTTTTTTTTTTTTTAAAGTTTTTTATTATTATGTATTCAGTGCTCTATGTGCATGCTGCACACCTGCGGGTCAGAGGAGGGCACCAGATTACTTTATAGATGGTTGTGAGCCACCATGTGGTTGCTGGAAGAGCAGTCAGTGCCCTTAACTGTTGAACCACCTCTCCAGCCCCAAGTTTGCTCCCTCCTTTCACAGAGGGGACAGGAATCTTTTTGGCTGGATGGAAGCGATGACTGTGCAAGTGTGAAAATGTGAACAACACACTTGCATCTATTTGGACATAACATCCCTTAAAGAACAATGCCTTAAGCAATTCTTCAGAGGAAGCTTCCAGGTCTGCGCAAGGACACTTTGGAACCAGCAGAACATGGTCACTAACCCCAGAAGAAGAGTAGGATGTGTGAAGAGACGTGTCATCCGACCAGCAGGTGTCTGCCAGTTGTGATGCTGTGCCAGGGTTGTGAGTTTGAGGTCAGCCTGGGCTGCACAGAGAAACCTTGACTAAAACACCAGACCAAACCAAGCAATATCCCCCTTCTTCCTTCTGGGGGTCACCACTGCCTTCGGCTGATAAGGGAACAGACCCAAGTTTTTTTTTTTTTTTAAACAAATCTGAGGTCAAATAGAACATCCTTGATGACATCACGCCCCAGAACTCCACACCCACGAAAATGCACACTGAAAGCAGATGAAGTTTAGCATGAAGAAATCATCTCAGTGAAGCTGTTTGCCCTTTGTGATAAAGTGTAGCCAGACACATGTGCCCACCCACATCAGCAGGGCACACTAGAGATTGTCAGCTAGTGGTTCGTCCTCTAGCCAAGGTCCCCTTATTAGTCACTATTCTCATGGCTGTGACTATTAAATACTTGGCAAAAAGCAACTTAAGGGAGAGTTTGTTTGGCTCACAGTCAGAGAGGAGACAGTTCACTGTGGTGGGTAAGGCCTGGGGCAGCTGGCTTCAAGACAGCACAGGAATTTGTGGTGGCTGCTTGCTGACATCTCAAAGGGGGGGAAAAAAAGCAGAGAAGGCAGAAAGCTAGCCAGCAGTTAGCTTTCTCCTTTCCTCCATCTCATTAGGCTGACAGTAATGGAACAGAGCCACCCATATTCAGGATGTGCGCTCTGCCTTCAGTTAGTATAAGAAATGCCAACAGATACTCAGAAATGTTACCTCATCAAACACCTTAGATGTTACTAATCTAGTCTGGGGGACAAACGGATTCTCCACCATAACACACCATCCTTCTCCCTCGCTGGCCCTACAGAGACATATCCACGGACAAGGACTTTTCATTCTTATGTACCCATCTCCTAGTAATACTTTATCCATGGTTGTCAGGCCAAATGTTTGTGAGATGAGTTCATTTAAAAACATCAGGTCTCCACTGTAACGGGCTTTCCACTGTGGCACCAGCGGACTCAGCTTGCCTGTGCCAGTCAGCATTGCTGGGCACTGCCACAACTGGAATTCTCGCCAGCAGCCTACAGCACCTTCCAGCATTGTAGGGGGTGGGAGGGGAGGGCTACCCAGCAGAAAAGAAGCTTCTAGCCCAGGTCCAGTTTGACTTTTCTATGTCCTTCAACTGTTTTTGCATCTTTTCTCTATGGGGATTTCTTCAAAATGGGGGGGAAAGGGCAAAGAAAGCCCCGAGACCCTGGGAGACGAATGAGAGTGGTGAGGCAAAATAGGACCACACCAGCTTGATAATTACAGCTGTGTAGCCAGAGGGCACTTTTATTTTAATTTATTTATTTGGTTGCTGAATTGTTTCTTTTTTTTTAAACAGATTTCTGGGCCAGCCTTGAATTCAAAATGGACCTATTTCCTTCCCGAGAGCACTGTGATTACAAGTTCCTGCCATCATGCCTGGCTGTACAGGACTTTGGTACATGGAAAGAAAACTAAGAATTACATGGAAATGACATGCCGTGAGCAAGAAGATAAGCTATTAATTTAAAAACAGTCATTTTGGAAAAAGTTTGGATCTAATCATCTTTCAATACATAAACACAAATTCTATATAGATAAATCAAATACTTAAAAAAAATTAAACACTTGAAGCAATGACAGTCCTGTAAGCAAAGCTAGAGTGTAGTTTGGTTTCTAAATGCCATTCCTGGTTAAACATGGCTGATTGCCTAGTCACAATAGCAGGCCACTTCAC
This sequence comes from Acomys russatus, assembly GCF_903995435.1. Lineage (NCBI taxonomy): Eukaryota > Metazoa > Chordata > Mammalia > Rodentia > Muridae > Acomys > Acomys russatus. Next base: position 3,332,257 of record NC_067154.1, on the reverse strand, counting down.
TGGGTATATACCAAGACTGTTAGCACCAGGATGTGACTGGTCCCCCAGCTACTGGTATCGCTGTGGGAGGTGGCAGAACACTTTAGATGCAGGGCGGAGTTGGCCCACTTTGGATGATAGGAGCAAGGCTAAGGACTATTGTCTTTCCAGCTCCTGCCACCTGCAGTTCTCTGCTTCTTCACTGTCTCACTCAAGAATTAGCTACTTCACATTGCTACCACAGCCAGGAGGTGTCGCGAGTCCTGCCATGTCTTCGCCACCACAACTCAACTCATGGCACTTTCTCAAACCGTAGAACAAAATAAATCCTCCCCTCTCAAGTTGCTTCTTCAGTTATTTTATCAGTGACAAGAAAAACAACTATTAATTTGACTCATTTTATTTATTTATGTGTTTATTTATTTGTTTTGAGACACGGTTTCTCTGTGTAGCCCAGGCTGTCCTGGAACTCACTCTGTAGACCAGGTTGTCCTAGAACTCAAAAGATCCGCCTGCCTCTGCCCCCCAAGTGTTGGGATTAAAGGCGTGAGCCACCACCGCCTGGCTAGTAACAATAATTTTAAACTTTGTTCATTCATAAAACTTTTCATTGTGACTACGTGCACACCATGTGTTTGCGGCTGAGGGAGCTAGAAGAGGGAGCCAGAATCCCTGGAGCTGTGGTGAGCTGTCCTCTACAAAAAGAGGTTTCTTTAAGGACAGATGAGAGCTGCACAACCTGTGTAAGGGTGAGTGCTCAGCGGGCACTAGGAATGTGCTGCTTTAGCAAAGTGACAGTCAGAGGGTCTTCCCTAAGATCCTCACTCAAGAGAAAAGCATTCAAAGTAAAACATGAGCATTTAATTGCCTTTAAATAACACATGAAATAATTTACATGCTATACATCTCAATACACAACGAACATAACTTCCAATTTTATAAGACATTTACACAGACTTTTGCCAACATATGCGCTGTATGTCACTTAGGATGTTATCTGTGTGTGAGCACATACGTACATATGTACATATGAAGTTGAAGGTTAGCATAATGAACCAAAAAGATGACTGTAAGAAGTCTGCCATGGAAGTCTAAAGCCACAACGACCTGACTGGAACCAAGGCACAAAATCTTCCTGTTGTGGCTACAGAGATTAAGCTTCCTTTCCTGATGTCTAAACACTGTTAATTATACATTGTATTTTTTAGTACATTTACGTTACTTTTTAAAATGCAGTATTTTTTATTACACAAGGTCTTACAGAAGTGAACTGGAAAAATAAACAGTAGATAAAATCACATACAATAAAGTTTTGTTTCTTTTTTTTTTTTTCAAAAAAGATACATATGTTCAAAACCAATACAAGAAATATTATAGACATAGGTGTAATCAGGAGATATATACGGTAACGTACACAGAGTTCTCAGTGCCCTTGAACTATTCCTCACACCATCAATGGTATTAAACTTTATTTTAAAGCTGCCTGGTAATACTGCCAATTGGAAGTTATTTTTTAAAAAGATATGCATGTCCTAATACTCAGAATAAACAATGAGCCTAACAAAGCATAATAAGCCCTTTTCCAGAGTCAAGGCTGCTTTTGTTTGACATTAACTGGCTTCCCTCACTGCTCCCTTTCCTGTCCCTTCTGTATAAAAGAAACATGTTCCATATAAAAATGATGGCTTTAAAATTCACATAATCAGGCAGAAGCTCCACGACCAGTGCTTCCCCCTTTTACTTTACCTGCAAGTTTGTAGGCAGGTTCACTAAAGTGAAATAGTCTAGATCAGGCAGGTAAACATGTATTTAGTTCGCAGAATGCGTTAGAACTTTGCCACTTTGAATGTACAGTTATCCAAGGATTAACCCAACCACAAAGTGAGAATAAATAGAATGCAGTGTCCGAGAGTGAATGCCAAATGTGCCTATCCTAAGAAATCAGTCCTCTAAGCTCTACATAATGAACTGTCAGTGGCAGCTTGGAACAAATAACAACCAGAACAAAGTCTTCAGTGGCATTAATTTTGAATATGAGTGGAGCTGGTCAATTACAAACTACCAGATTAGGTCTACAACACACACACACTGCTGTGTGTGACCCTCAAGAAATGAAAGTGCAGTTCTTTACATGAAATAAGGCTGATTAAAGGAGAAATCAAACATCTTGTCCTTGGCTGTAAAACCTGAAGAATAAACTGAGAATTTACTTTAAGGCTGTCTCAGAAGTACTTTTTATGGCACTTCAATGTTAAAACGTCACTAAATGGCAAAACACGCAAACAGTCACACAGCTCCAGAACTGAAAGCACATGCCATGCCAACCATTAAAGGGTTCAGGTTGTCAGGTCTGCTTCCTCAGGGTTAAATTACACTTAAGGAAAGCTGTTTGAGCTTGGCTGTAATTAACATCTGAATCAACAGACTGTCAGCTCACTCGTGTACTGTGTAAATCATTTCCAGAGTGTATACACACCACCACTCACTTCCTACAGAAAAAAGTGTGTCGTTCTTGCTACAAATGGCACTTCACTGCCTTCGTCCTCTCAAGAGCCATTAAGATCCTTTTCTCAACTACCCATCCTCTGCTAAGCCCCGAAGTTAGTCAACAAATCCCCCTGCCCATGTGTCCAGCGCATCCTCACAACCACACATCCCTACAGCACGGTCACCAGGAGACGCTGAGGGAGGCTAACAAGTCATTCTGGCCACGCCGTAGTCCAAGCTGACCACGGCAGGCTCCGACTTAGAAAACTCCTCGCTGTAGTCACAGTACCGATTGTCTGCTGGGCTGCTGCCCTCTATAGCTCGCAGTGTGTCGTTCACCGGAAGCAGACTCTGCTCTTTCAGACACAGGGAGGGTTTGAGGGGAGGCGATTCAGGGTGAACAGCATGAAGCAAGTCCTTCGTTAGGATGCCATTTTTGTATTGTTTAATTTTCTACAACAAAACATTGAAAAAACATTAGTAACTACAGATGTGACGTGGCTGATCTATGTGAGGTGAAGGGAAGAAACATGCTTTCACAAATGTTCCCCGTGGGCGGGACACACAACCAAAAATGTCAATAGCTTAAAATTTATCAAAGAAAATGCTTCATTAAAATTTTAAGTTGGTCAATTGATTCAACCAGATTTGACTGCATAGGCCATTAATCATTTTCTAAGGACAGGGGTGGTAGAGGGCACACTCAACCTGAATTCACTATAACACAGCGATCACACCTTATTCAGCTGAAGGCCCCGCTGATCATGATAAGCTTCTCACAGCATGTCCCTCACTAAGGGTCACCAAGTGAGCATATCAGCCTTTGGAAGGGAACATAACTTTTTTTCCCTTTTAAACAAGTGCCCTGCAGCAGAGCATCATGCTCTCAAATCCGCTGTCTCCAGACAACTGTCTCATGCTGCCTATGACTTGCCCTTTCTTTCTTTTTCTTTCTTTCTTTCTTTCTTTCTTCTCTTCTCTTGTTTTTTCTTTCTTTTTTGGTTTTTCAAGACTGGGTTTCTCTGTGCAGCCTTTGTTGTCCTGTTCTCACTTTGTAGACCAGGCTGGCCTTGAACTCACAGCAATCCACCTGCCTCCCGAGGGCTGGGATTAAAGGCATGCGCCACGACGCCCGGCTACCTTTTCTTTAACGTTAACATATCCCTTTACAGTTTCCTCAAATAGTCACCACCTTTGCATCTAAGAGACAATGAAGATACAGCTGTCTCCAGGGCAGACATGCCCATCTCCCTGAACAACAGCAACAAAAATGATCTAGCATTAAATATATTTACACAATACATCTTTCTTATCTTTTTTAGTTATACATGATGGCAGAGAAATGATTATAGGAAAATCTTAGAGTGCAGAGAGATTTAATGCACAAAGAACAAAGTATAAAGGTAACAACAGTAAGGTGAAGAAGACAGAACAGGCCAGACAAAGCTGCCTGTGAGAACCTTAGCAACAATTAGTATCTAGTATATAATGAGCCCTGACAAATCAAAAAGAAAAAGGCGAACAGGCCAAGAGAAAAGTGAGTAAAAATGTGTGCATTTATCCTCGTCAAAGGAAAACAACCCAAAATGGAAGACCGTGCCATACAGTAAGTTAGACAACGCAGATACTTACAGACTCTAGATCTCTAATGTCTTCCTCTAACTGCTTGTTCTGCGCACTCAGGTTCATAACTATGTTCAGTACAGACTGCCGAGGATGGAGCGTCCGGTCAAACTGGTGGTACATGTTTCTCCAAAACCTATGACAAAGAAGTTTACCAAACACCATTAGATGAACAGTGATCTCTGGAGCTCAGCTCACACAGGAGCCAGGGACAGCTCACACAGCACAGGCTCTACAGCCGCCTGAAAAGGGAGCTCACACAGCATCAGTGAGCAGACAGAAGCACCAACTGTTCTGTCCTGACCAGCACACTGTACACAGGTTCCGAAACTCCACACTGCTCATAAACATACACTGTATGTTCTCTAAAATTAAGAAGACAACGTAAAGCCACGGGAATCCTAACCATCTTGCTTTGCTCTTACTGTATGCATGTGTACAATGATCGTACTACACCCCATAAATGTTTACTTCAAATACTATTTTTAGGGGCGAGAGAGATGGCTCATGGTTAGGAACACTGGCTACTTTTCCAGAGGAGCTGGGTTCAGGTCCCAGCCCTACGTGGAGGTTCACAATCACCTCCAACTCCAGGTGCAAGGGATAGGAGGCCCTCCTCTGGCCTCCACAAGCCCCACACACGCACACACTCACACGGTGCACAGACAGACACATGGGCAAAACATTCATCATCATCATCATCATCATCATCTAATAATAATAATAATAATAATAATAATAATAATAATAATAATAATAAACAATATTCTTTAAAGTTCTCAAAATTTGAGAAAAATCATGCATAAATGCATCAGTGGCCAACTTACTTAAAATTGAAAGAGACCGTATTTGGCTCCAAGACTGTCAATCTCTGAGATTTGGAACTATAGAGAGGATTTAAGTACTTCTTCTTGTCATCCAAAAGAAAGGGCCACAGGGAGTAGGTCTTCTCCTTCAACCTGAGGGAATGAGGACAAGGTGAGTCTTACCCAGCGATGCACAGTGCCCTGCTAACTCTAGCGGCTCCCGCGCAGGCTGACCTCTCCTGCCTGAGTTCTGCTTTCCCTGGGTTTTCCTTCTCATTTGTGACCACGTAATAAATGTGTCTTGAGCACAGCACAGGTCGGCCAGTTCCTCACTTTCCACTTAGGGATTCTTCTCACATCCCAGGACTGGCAGGCAGGCCCTGCAGCAGCTGCTCTGCCTTACTGACAGCCCATGCTGGGCCATGAGGGCAACCACCACAGGACAGAAACACTTATCAGAGGAGGAGCCTGAAGTGCCAGCCATGTGCTTGTCTAAAAGCACAGGGGTGGTGGACAGATGCCTGCAGAGGAGGCGTGGCCACAGCAGGTAAGCCTGGCAGATGCTACAGGCATGCAAGTACCATGTACCCTGCGATGGCCCACAGGCATGTTCTAAGAAAGAAGACTAGAGCCGGGCGTGGTGGCACACGCCTTTAATCCCAGCACTCGGGAGCAGAGGCAGGCGGATCGCTGTGAGTTCGAGGCCAGCCTGGTCTACAAAGTGAGTCCAGGACAGCCAAGGCTACACAGAGAAACCCTGTCTCGAAAAACCAAAAAAAAAAAAAAAAAAAAAGAAAGAAGACTAAGAAATATCCATTTTTATTTTCCTCTTCTCATTTTTCTTCTTTGTTTTTTGTTTGTTTGGTTGGGTTTTTTTGGTACCAACTGAGAAGTTTTTCCTAAAACAGAACTGTACACTAAGAAAAGTCATGTGATGCAAATTATAATAAACCACTGTGACTCCAACCCAAAGCTTATGTCATCTTGTTCCTTATTGCTCATCTCTGCACAGTCCACTCACTGTTGGAATATACCTTTAGAATTTCCCAGTCTCCTCAGCTCTACTCTACTGGGAATATGGGCACGTGGCTGTCTTCAGACTACAGCCAGGGCAAGCTTCTCTGTGTTCACTTGGAAGGTCTAGATTTACTGTTACTGTAAGAAGTCTAAACTCAGAATCCAAACCCAAAGGTACAAGCTGGCATAAAGAGCAGGTGAGGGACAGCAGTTAGTCAGGGACTGTTAGAGTCATCACGTAACAGCCAACGTCAGCAGGCTTGTTTGCCCAGCAGGGAGGACAGCCATAAACTGCCATCTTACCATAAGATAAAGCCATCATTTTATATTTTCCACTGCTATAAAACTTACTGCTACAAAAGTGACCAACACTTTCTGAGAAACAAAATAATGTAACGATTTCTCTCTTGTAAAATATACATTCAAACGGAAAAGGAGCACCAAGAGAAACTTCTAGGATACAGCAAAGGGTTCTTGTTCTGGGTACTGGCTATACAAGCCTGTGCGTGCATGCATATGTGTGTGTGCGCGCTCGCATGTGCGCGCGTGTGCATATGCACGTGGGTAGTAAGCTGACCCCATATCCTACACGTTCCTTTCTGAATACTGTTATACTCCAATGTATACTTCAAAATGTATTTTTACTATTACCTGGAAAAGTGGAGATATTAGTAGGGTACTTTAGCTACAAAAATACAGACAAGAAACTCTAAAATAAAACTCAGTTCTATCTGAAACTGTCAGGCACTTCATTCTACAGCCATGATCTAGGGGGATGGCTTAGGCGGTACAGAAGGGAAAGGCTGCTTTCCTCATCCACTTACTTGAGCTCCTCTCTTTCCTTCTGACAGTTGCCAAGGAAGTTCCCGAATTGGCATGAATGTACGTGCTCATGGATCTGAAGAAGAAACGCTTCGTTGAACTCAAAGGCTTGTGGGAACTGCTCAGTGAGATGCCACACACACTCCAAGAACTGAGTAAACACCGGTGAGACTTCCTTTGGGTCACCATCCAAATGGCCACACCTAACCCCCCAGAAAGCACAAACTTTAAAAAATGCCCCTGAAAGAAGTTCTTTGCTTAGATACTATAAACTTAAATGTGGAAGAATGCTGAATGAATGTATCAACCATCAATAAAGCGCTGTGTAGCCAATCAGCTGGGCAGAAGGACAGGAAGTGGAAGGCGGGACTTCCTGGAGAGGGAGGAAACGTGGGCCGGTCAGAGAGGAAAGGGTTTTTGACGGTTGGAACTTGACCTGGACCGGCCCAGGGATTATAGAGGCAAGTGCTTGGAATATATGTGTGTTATAAGGTTTAGAGTAGTTTGTTTCCTTTACAGGTAGATTAGAATCAGTTCAGACTCTGCCTGGCGAAGTGCTGGCAGCTTTAAAGAACGTTTCAGTCTCCCTGTGTCAGTTATTTGCTTTGCAGGCCGAACGGATACAAAATACTGTAACACTTAAACATACAAAACTAATGCATACATGTATATTACATATGTAATATGGATATAAGAAGTCCATTTGGAACCATCATTTTAATGGGCATCTGTAACCTCAGTCCTCAGGAAGTAGAAGCATGAGTCCCAGACACTCAAGGCCTGCCTTGCTACAAGACTGCTCGTCTCAGAAAAGCCAAGCCTCAGTGGCCACGAGAAGTAACAAAGGCACTAACAGAAAAAATGACAGACATTAAGTCTGGCTTCACACAATACAGAGCTACAGTTCTCACACCACAGAGATGTGCAAAGTCCAAAGAATGGGAACACAAAAGTATAGTTTTGCAAAGATTTAAGTATATAACTGCTACTCACCTCTCTGAAAATTTATGCCCAAATGATATCCAATCTTTTTCTATTAAAACCTAGTGAGAAAAAGCAAAGTCAACTATATAACTATTCAACTTAAAAAAAAAAATACAGTGGCAATGTTGCTAAGTACAGAAATTAAAAAATAAAAAGACTATAGGTAGGGGGGAAAAGCCAGAACCTAGACACAGATACAGCGGCCTTATGACAGACTACAGTGGGGACACAGATACAGCGGCCTTATGACAGACTACAGTGGGGACACAGATACAGCGGCCTTATGACAGACTACAGTGGGGACACAGATACAGCGGCCTTATGACAGACTACAGTGGGGACACAGATACAGCGGCCTTATGACAGACTACAGTGGGGACACAGATACAGCGGCCTTATGACAGACTACAGTGGGGACACAGATACAGCGGCCTTATGACAGACTACAGTGGGGACACAGATACAGCGCCTTATGACAGACTACAGTGGGGACACAGATACAGCGCCTTATGACAGACTACCTCTGCTATACTTATGGGAAGCACACTTGGTACACATGAAAATAACACCGAGAGGCTAGAAGAAGCCTGTTGTGAAAGCTGATCTAATCAAATACTGAACAGAAAATGAAAAGAAGGTACAATCCTGACTAGAAGAAAACTATTAAACTAGAAATTCAGTTTTGTAGACAGATAACACCGTGCTGTTTCAGTTAACATCAGGGTGCTGTAAATGGCTTACAGTTAAGTACTGTATTTAAGTACTGTGTTACTTTTGCTAGGCAAAGGTGAGGGAGAAAGTATCAACAATTTTGTTGTAACACTTTAGGGCAGTAGTGGTGGTGGGATGTCAATCTCTAAATCTAAAGTATTTTATAAAAAAGAAGAAGAAATGTGGCACGAATGGAGATCAGTCTGACTGTAGTCCCCTGCAGCACAAGCGCAGACATCAAGGGCCCAGGAGTCTTTAACCAGAGCTGCTCTGTGCAGGGCCAGCTGCCTAGCAGAATCTACCAGCTGCATGACCGTAGTATAAAACTGTCTCTGAGAGCTGCAAGCATCCCCTGGGTAAAGAACTTGCTGGGTCCAACCGCGGAACAAATCCTTACCATGAATCCTTTCATTGTTCTGTAGTAGGAATCCAACAAGAGGGAGCCGAGGGAGCAAACCTGGGAGGTCCTATCCCACCCGTCCGAACAGTGTACCAGCACGCTTGCATTTTCAACCACTATTGCCTGGGGGGAAATGACACTTAGAACCTTGTAAAATTCCTTTTACATAAATCAGTAAGGTTATGAACTAAAACCCACACCAGAAAATATGTTATCATAAAGAAGAGCTGGCCCTGCAGTAACACTGTTGCCACTACATAATTAAAACAAAAAAACAACAAAAACAAGGCAGATGAATAACAATGTTGCTTCTAAATAGTTGAGGATGGTAAACCTCCATGTTAGGTGCCACTTCAAACTGAAGTGAACCCCATTAAAGAGGCGAAGAACAGCAAAGGTGTCTGAGCATACAAAGGCTAAGTCCACTCTTTCCCAGCCGTTACAAACCCCAGGCCAATGAGGGAGAGTTACTTTGGATAAGAAGATTGCCGCATCCAAAACAGCCTTGATATGGCGAAGCCACCCTGAGCTCTCCAATCCAGAGTAGAAATCGTTGACAGAAAGCCCCTTGCTGCCATTCACTACAAAACAGAGAAGTATTCCATGAGAACAGGGAGAGAGTGCTCACTGGTCCCTTCAGGGTCTCTCAAGGGGAGTGAATTAGGGAAAACACACATTAGGAGCTGAATAACGCTTTGCGGGACACTTGCTGTCTTTCCTTAGGCTTAAGAGAAATGTTCAATTGCCTTTAGGAAGGTAGCACCAATGGTTAACTATTTTACGTTTTCCTTTGCTTGAGATTAGAGCATGACTAGTTTAGTCTACGATCTCTGACAACAGCGACCTGTCAACAGGGCAGCGGCCACCAAACATGGCTACCGAGCACCTGAAGTGAGACATCGGTATAGAGGACAAAACTGCTTTCTAAGACTGGGTGACACGAAAGGTCTCGCAGGCTGTGGCTGCGCACACCTGTGATGCCAGCATCCAAGAAGCTGGAGCATATCAAGCCTTGGCTACAGAGGTAATTCCAGGACACCTTCGATTAAAGCAATTGAGTAAGGTGGGGAAAGGGGAGATGGAGAGAGAGAAAGAGAGGGGAGGAAGAAGAGGGAGAGGAGGGCGAAGGGGCTATCCTATCATCTTTTATACTGACGACATGCTAAAAACAACACTTTTAGTGTTTATTAACATCAATCCCACGTTCTCTTTACTCTGAGTGACTGACTCCAAGCCCTATGACTCCCGCATTATCTCCATGGCACAAAGCTCTCTAAGAGCTATACAAGAATCATACCTTCCAGTAACTTCTGAAGGCTGGATCTCATGACATGAATATTTTCTATTCCGACAAACTGAAATCTAATATTAGAATAGTTGTCTTCATTTTCATAACCTTTTCCGGCTGCTCTGTTAGCCATTGCATTGAGCTAAAATTCAAAATTTTAGAAATTTACAATCAAATTATTTTTTATCTTTAGTTTACAAAAATGCCATAAAAACACTAAGTCACACTTTACAGGCAGGAGAGCATTTAAAGTAACTCATCAACACTGAATAAGCTACTGCTTTTTAGTAAGCAAAACTGCCGCATCACCAGCAATGTGCAGGTTGTTACAGAGGAAAACCTAGTCCAGAAGACTCAAAATACAAAAAGATAATGCAACTTTCCATACTTCCGTGACATCTCAAAGGTAAAAAGGAACGTTTCCCATCTCAGTCTGGATTTAGAGATGGCTAGGGTTGGAGAACTCAGCCTACAGCATCAGTCTGTGAGATTAAACCGCAGGAACCCTGAGAGCCAGATGTGACTATGGCTCGATGCCACGAAGCTGGTCCATGGAAACCCAGCACTGTGCCGCAGCTGTGTTGTGCACAGCATCACCCTCCAGCCTAGCTCAGCTCCAAGAATTAGGCCTCAGAGAACCTGCTCTCTAGAGGAGACACACAGTGATCCCGAGACACCCTTAGGATTGGGCTTGCTGGCTTCTTTCATATAGCATGTTACTATAATTACTATTCTTCTCATATGAGCATAGATAAAAAAAGGAATCTAAACTGGGTGAAAGTAGCTTTGTATTAAGTGAACTGGCCTTGGCTTGGTAGCAAGTACTGTGAACAGTACCCACAGACTCACCAGTTACCCAGCCATCTATAAAAACTGAAGTAAAATTAGAAATGTGACCACATTACTACTACTTAATTTTAAACTTAGAAAAGTGAAAAAAAGTAGGTATTTTCTGTATCAATGACAATTATATGAATAAAAACTATTAGGTCTTGAGCTACAAATCACAGTCAAACCTCATCTTTAAAATGTATACATCATCATTTTTATGTATAATATTACCTTAAAAAAAAAAAAGTTAGATTACAAGCCTCCTGTAACAAGGGAATACATTTTCTTATGTGACGTTACCAACACTGGAGTCTTAAGAAAGAACTTTATATTCAACAAAACAAAAGATCAGTACCAATTTCTAATTTTTACTACTTTCTAATTTACTCAAATTAATCTCATCTTCTGTATTTTTCATTGTCTTTTGTGAGACTGTACAGTGATAAAAATCACTCTAAATCAGCTATGGCTGCTTTCACGATACTGCCTAAAGTCACTTGTGTTCTATAGTGCTCACTCGCTTTTTCTCATCGCTTTCTCTTATTTTCTCATCATTCCAGATTTTTGAAGAAATCCTCACTATAATTCTGCCAATGTCCTTTTGTGTATCCCACCAGCTCTGCATGCGATGCTATAATAAAAATCAAAATAAAGTTAGCTGTCACCGTTGAAGATTGTAATCACTCTAACTTCAGGGTCCTATGTGAGTCAGCTGTTTACCATGCACATAAAAGAAGTAAGGGTTCTGATTCGGTCCCAATGGTAAGAATTTAGCTTTGTACCACAGATGCCAGGAGAAAAGCAATTTCCTGTTCATTACAGTTCTCGAATTAAATGTTTCCTATGTTAAATAATTGTTCCCTCTATTTTTTAATCTTTCAAATTATGGTCAAATTACCTTAACATAAAATGTTTTGTTAGTTAACAGTGTTATTAGCAAAGAGTAGTGGGCTGGGTGTGGTGGAACATGCCTAGGGTCGAGCATTCGGGAGGTGGGAGGAGGAGCATGCTTAGCTGCCTAGTACTAACGCTACATGAGTCCTGTCTCAAAACAGCTAAAACATCATCATCAACAACAGAAAGAGAAGTACAGGAGGGGGAAAAGTACTAAGATTTTCTAATTTTTTCATATCACACACTATCTGGTATATCCTCACGATAACGTAAGACTTAATACATCCTCAAGAGCTCCATATGTGGCAGGGTGTGGTGGCACACAGCTTTAATCCTTGCACTGGGAGGCAGAGACAAGATCTCTCTGGATTAGGGCAGCCTAATCCACATAGTTCTAGGACAGCCAGAGCTACATAGTGAAACTCTGCCATGAAAAACAAAAACAACAACAATAAAAAAAAGAAAAGAAAAAAAAAACAAAAAACAAAAAACAAAACCCAGAGTTCAGCCTGACGGTGGTGGTACATATACTCAGGAGGCAGAGGCAGGCGGATCCCTGTAAGTTCGAGGCCAACCTGGTCTACAGAGAAAGCCCAGAGCAGCCAAGGCTACACAAATAAACCCTTTCTCAAAAACCAAAACAAACAAAACAAAATAATAACACACCACACACAAAACACAAAACCCCAAAGTTCTATATGTCCATATATGTTTTATATATGTGTATGTATATGTGTGCGTGTGCACGCGCACGCACGTGTGTGTGTGTGTGTGTGTGTGTGTGTGTGTGTGTGTGTGTGTGATATGCATACATCAGGACACAGAAGAAATCATGACCTAGGGCACTGAGAACTGGTCTCCTAACTTAGTAACCCTCAAAGGACTGATTTCCTTCACAGCACTAGCCTTGGTAATTTAAAGCTACAATTCAGGTATGTTGTAACTGGGCAAATATGCTTATTCCCACTAAGTAAAGACATAGAACAGTAAAGATGACAGACTGCATGGCACTGGGTACACACCTTGGGCCTGGTATCCACAACATACATGTAACGGTTTCCTGGGTTGGCTTTACTAATGGCTTGAAGCAAATGTTCATCCTCCAGGCACCTGGCACTGAAGCCTGACAATGGCTGGCTACAGCGACAAATGGCAGCCTGATGGTAAAGACAAGAACCGGATTATAAAAGGACCCTAAGGGTTTAAGGAGAAAGGCATTAGAATCAAACACACAATCCATTTAGAAGTCAGTGAGAAAGTTGGATGGCATTAACTTTAAAAAATTATTTGATTTAAATACTTGTCGGAATCTAGACGCTGCCTACACGTCCTGTGGCGATTTGAATGAAGACGGCCCCTACATGGGGAGCAGCATCATTGGAGGTGTGGCCTTGCTGTAGGAAGTGTCACAGCAGGGTGGGCTTTGAGCTCTCAGATGCTCAAGCTGGGCCCAGTGTCACTGTCTCTCCCTGCTGCCTGCTGATGCAGATGGAGAGCTCTCAGCTCCTTCTCCAGCACCATGTCTGCCTGCACGCTGCCATGCTTCCCGCCATGCTGACAGTGGGCTGACCCTCCGAACATGTAAGCCGGCCCCAGTTAAATGTTCTCCTTGATAAGAGTTGCCGGGGTCGCGGAGTCTGTTCACAGCAGTAAAACCCTAAGACACTTCCCAACGTTCTATTCTAAGAACATGAAGTGTTTCCTTACATAGCATGCACACACATTCTCTCTTTCCCCCGCCCCCCAAAACAAACTAAGAACACTGTGGCCCTAAGGAGCAGCACTGGGTCACTTGTCTATCAAGAGGCCAGCTCTAAGGATGCTCCTGCATCCCAGGTGTTAGATGAGCTACAAGATCCTTTCAGCTCAAGTTCAAGTAAAGAAGATGGGCTAACAATATATACAGAATAGGACATTTTAAGACTTTTATTCTTAGCCGGGCGTGGTGGCGCACGCCTTTAATCCCAGCACTCGGGAGGCAGAGGCAGGCGGATCGCTGTGAGTTCAAGACCAGCCTGGTCTACAAAGTGAGTCCAGGATGGCCAAGGCTACACAGAGAAACCCTGTCTCGAAAAACCAGAAAAAAAAAAAAAAGACTTTTATTCTTATTTATGAGTGTATTCCTATTTATAGAGTATCATTGGGGAAAGTGTTACAAGTATAAATGTTTGTTTATTTTACATGCACACACAAAATACAACCACAAAAATTACAATCACGGAAGAAAATGAGGACGATTATGTTGTTCAAGAGTTTCTTCCTATTTTATGAATAAAAACTTTTTCTAGTCAGTTTTCTATTGTTGGATGTGGCATCTTACTTTCCTGAGCATAAGCAGGGTGTCTTTTTGCTTTGTTTGTTGTTTTAAAGGAATCCTGGGCTCCGCATTCCCATTTTCTGTTTACCAAGGCAACAAAGAGTATTTCTTAGCCTAGCTTTCCAATAAATGACTGAGGCTAACAGGGTGTGTCAAAGGTGGCCAGGTGACTCCCTTGGTTTAAATGTACTTGAACCAAGTTCTAACAAGTATGGCATCAGGCCACCAGGACAAGCACAGACAAAGAAACTCCAGCAGAGGAGGAGTGACATTTGGGGGTAAGAGCAGACTTACAACTGGTTTGGCAGAGGGCCTGCCTGCTACAGGAAGGAGCTGGGAGAATCCAGCAGCAAGGTCAGGCCACAGGGGCTGCACCTGTAGGGAGCAGGGTGTGGCCGAGCACACATAAGGCAGGCTGTGACTTCCAGATCCTTCCTCCCTGGAAACAGAGTTTAGTCTACAAAAGAGACACCTCAAGACTGGGCCCAGCAGTGTAAGGGAGTGAAGCTGTGAGCTTTTCTAAACAAGGGGATGAGCTATAATCCACTCAGCAGAATGGAGCTCCTACCACCCTTTTTAACTGTCCTTTTGCTGGCACACCAGCAAAGCGCAGGCTCTGTGAGGAAGCCAAATGCACAGCAGAAAAACATAAAATGCAAAGACATACAACTTCTGGTATGCACACTTCTAAATAGCTAGATCATGAGCAGAGAGCCACCCAGAATTCCTTTTCTTTTCTTTCTTTCTTTCTCTCTCTCTCTCTTTTTTTTTTTTTTGGTTTTTCAAGACAGGGATTTTCTGCATAGTGTTGGTTGTCCTGGACTCCCTTTGTAGACCAGGCTGGCCTCGAACTCAGAGATCCGCCTGCCTCTGCCTCCCAAGTGCTGGGATTAAAGGCGTGCGCCACCACACCCAGCGCAGAATTCCTTTTCAAAAAATGTCTGCTTGAGAGTTGCTAACACCAAATCAGACTGCAACAGGAAGCTGACTAAAGACATCCAGAAAAAGAAAGAACCCTTGAGTGTCACAAACACAGTCTCAGGAATAAATAATCTGAGAGTTGGATAAGAAATACAATGCCAGATATGGTGGCGCACACCTTTAATCCCAGCACGAGGGAGGCAGAGGCAGGCAGATCACTGTGAGTTCAAGGCCAGCCTGGTCTACAAAGTGAGTCCGGGACAGCCAAGGCTACACAGAGAAACCCAGCCTCGAAAAACCAAAAAAAAAAAAAAAAAAAAAAAAAAAAAAAAAAAAAAAGAAAGAAAGAAATACAGTTAAGGAATTCTTCCAGAAAGACACGGAATGCAGAAAAATAGACTTGCAGGGATGAAGGCTTACACAGAAAGTCTGCCAACTAATAAAAGCCAGGAAGAAAAAAATCAGAGAAAACACTGCAGAAACAGGGAAGTACCTTCTCCAAGCTGAGACAGTCTGTAAATGACATACCAAGGCACATCACTATGAAATTCCAGAACCCAGGGGGAAAAAAAAAACCTTCCTGGTAGGGAGGAGAATGTGTTTATGCAGGACACCCTGGGTTCCAGCGCAGCAGCTCGTGTGTGCAGACACCTGCCCTCGCACTCATGCGGACATGTCTCCTCTACTCGTCGTGACAGAAGCCTTCCCACGTGAAGGCTGTGCAGCCGGGCCAGATGCCTGGTGCCCTTCCTGCTTTTGGTGCTTGCCTAGGCACAAGCAAGCCGTCCAGTTTTGCTAAGTGCATGTAGGACTAAAGGAAAACTATGGAAAAGAAAACAGACTCTGTCTACTCACTAGGCCCATTAGTGAGGGATTTCTGGAGAAGAAAGGTAGAGAAGGAGCACTTCAGGACAGCTTCGTTTTAAAAACTTCAAAAACACTGTGAAAGGCAGCATGTCTCTGTTAGCAACATTACAATAGCGAATCTGTGAAGTAAATGTCAGCATTCACGCCTTTGACTCCAGGACTCAGGAGGCAGAGGCAGGCAGATTTCATGAGTTCGAGGCTAGCCTGGTCTACACTGTGTCTTCTGAGACAGCTAGAGCTACAGAGTGAGACCCTATCTCAAACAAAACAAAACAAAACAAATCATTAGTGTAACCTCAGTTCACTGCACTCATAAAGTCAGAGGCTCCCACCTCGGTGCCCTGCCGGCAGTAGGACAGGACCGGAAGTCTGCCCTTGCTCCGGAAGTTGGAACTGCCCACGATCACTGGCCGGCTGGCTGTCCGTGGAACATACAGCTCTCTTGGGTAAGTCTCACAGACCTGGGAATATCAAATGAAAGTACTTAACTCCAATCAGAAACCGAGAGGCTAGTAACTACAGGTAGATTAACTACAGATTTTCACCTCTTCCTCCATTCCTCCAAGTCTAATCCCCTAGTCTCACTCTGTGCCTCTCCGCACTCTGCCGCATTCCCAGGTGATAAAGCAGATGCTGGTGGAACGTACTGCTTTCCTCCCTGCTGTGGACCCATGCATGCCCCCTCCTGCTCCATTCCAATTCCCAAGTGTCACCTCCCTGTAACACCCAGTGACCACACTTATCAGGACACCAGAAAACTTCCTACCAGGCAACACACAGCCAACCACATTCTCCTAAGAACCAGAGAGGAAACAGAAACCAAGGAACACAACACCCACCCAACAAAGACAAGACACCTAGAATTACACTCTTCCCAATGCCAGATGCCTGGACACCGCATGAACACACAGTCACAGCCAGGATGGTATGTCTCCACGAGAGCCCAGCAACCCTACCACACAAGCACTGAGTACTCCAGCAAAGCTGAAGCACAGGAAAAGACCGTAGACAGCCTGTACGATTACAATGGAGGGCCTTAAAGAGGCCACGACTAAGTCCCTTAAAGAGATCTGTGAAAACACAGTGATAGGAAATCAGTGCAATAGTTCAAGACCTGAAAGTGGAAATAGAATTAATAAGGAAAACCCAAACTCAGAGAAGCAAGGAAACAAAAAATGTAAAAACTTGAACAGGAGCCATAGAGGCAGACTTCACCAACAGAACACAAGAGATGGAAGAGAGAATCTCTGACGTTGAAAACACAATAGAAGAAATGGGTAAGTTGGTCAAAAAAAAAAAAAAAAAACGTTAAATCTAGCTGGGCACAGTGGCACACTGCTGCAATCCTAGCACTCAGGGAGGCAGAGGCAGGGGGATCTCTGTGAGTTTGAAGCCTGCCTGGTCTGCAAAGTGAGATAGAGAAACCCTGTCTCAAAAAACAAAACAAAACAAAACAACAACAAAAATAGTTAAATCTAAAGACACTTCTAGAGTAAAACATCCAGGAAACCTGGAACACGATGAAAAGACTAAATTTAAGAAAAACAAGAAGAGAAGAAGGAAAAGAAACTCAGATGAAGGGCACAGAAAATATTTCCAGCAAAATCATAGAAGAAAATTTACTTATCAAAGTACAAAAAGCCTAAAGAACGTCAAATAGGGCGGACTAAAAAAGAAGGCCTCCTCAGCACATAGTAATCAAAACACTAAATGTACAGAACAAAGAAAGCACATTAAAAGCTGCAAGGGGAAAATGAACAAGTAACATATAAAGGCAAACATATTAAAATTACATCGGGCTGGGCGATGGCGGCACACTCCTTTAATTCCAGCACTTGGGAGGCAGAGGTAGGCGGATGTCTGTGAGTTTGAGGCCAGCCTGGTCTAAAGAGCGATTCCAGGACAGCCAGGGTTACACACAGAGAAAACCCCACCAAAAAAATTACATCTGGCCTCTCAATGGAGATTCTAAAAGCTACTTGGACAGAGGTGTTATAGACTCTAAGAGACCATAGATGCCAGCCCAAACTAGTATACCCAGCAAAACTTTCAGTTACCATAGATGAATAAAATAAGATAAAATCAAACTTAAATTTGTGTACAAATTTATCTACAAATCCAGCCCTACAGAAGGTAGTAAAAGGAAAACTCCAACCTGAAGAAGTTAACCACACCCAAAAAGATACAGGGAGTAATCCCAGGCCAACAAAATAAAAAAGGGAAGTGCACTGCACATACATACCACCAACACCACCAAAATAACAGGAAACAACAATCAATCATTGGTTATTGGTATTTCTCAGCATTAATAGTCTCAATTCCCCATAAGAAGACGCAGACTAACAGAATGCATGTGAAAATTGGATCCATTCTGTTGCTGCATAAAAAACAAACAAACAAACAACAACAAAGTCTACTTTAACATCAAGGATTTGGAAAGAGATTTTCCAAGCAAATGGGCCTAAGAAGAAAGTCTGACATAATAGACTTCAGACCAAACTGATCAGAAGACACGGGGAAGGACACTACATCCCTGTTGAAGGGAAACTTCAGCAAGAGGACACTGCAATTCTTAGCATCCATGTACCAAACACAGTGCACCCAAGTTCATAAAAGAAATGCTGCTATAGCTTAAATCACATATTGACCCTCACACACAGATAGTGGGAAAACTAACTCTCACTAATAGACAGGTTATCCAGCCAAAAACTAAACAAAGACATATTGGAGCTAACTGACATTATAAACCAAATGGGTCAAAGAAATATTTACAGAGCATTTCACCCAAACACAAAAGAATATACATTCTTCTCAGCACCTCTCAGAAGATTCTCCAAAATTAACCACATACTCAGACACAAAGGAAGTCTCAACAATACAGGAAAACTGAAATAACACGCTGCATCCTATCTGACCACTATGGGTTAAAGCTGGATATCAACAATAGAAGCAACAGCCTACAAAAGCATGAAAACCGAACAACTCTACTGAATCTAAAATGGGTGAAGAAAGAAATTAAAAGACTTTCTAGAATTTCTAGAATGAAAATGAATACACAACACACCCAAACTTATGGAACACAATGAAGGCAGTTCTAGGGGGCAAGTTCATAGAACTTAGTGCCTACATAAAAAGACATAACAAATTGGACAGATACTATGGGGCAAAAAATTCACCTTTAAAATGTAAAGAAGTGAGGGCAGCACGCTGTCTGCAGATGGCTGTAACCCTGCCACATGCTGCCCTCTGGAACTACTTCCCGGCCTGCTGCAGAGCTGCGTGCTTACCTTGTATTCTCGGTTGGCATCAGACAGCTGCCAGTTTGCATTGGGCACGCCCATCCTCTCATATTCCTCAGAAAGGTCAATAAGCTGCCAACCATTTAGTCGCTCGGAATCATTTTGCTTGGGATTATAAGAGAATGCATAGAGATCTTCATATTTTGCTGCAAAATAATAAAAGTCAATACAGTGGAATTTATAAGGCAGTGCACTACATAAAAACCTAATTTTGGGGGTTTTTCCATTTTTTTCTTTAAAGTCTTCAAAGAAGTGGCTAAGACATTAACATATATGAATTTAATATTTTCTCAATTTTGTAAAACATAGCTTACATAAAGGCATATGTATGGACTTAAGATTTAAGTTATACCAAAAAGTGCTTTAAAGGTTAAATCTTCTATGGTATGCTTTTCCTTTTTCTTGAATATTAAAAATTAAAAACATAAAGATACTTCTTACTCATCCTGTCCCTCAAATGTACTGCAAACAAAATACCAAGACTAAATCTAGAAAAGGCCATGTGTAGTATATGCCTAAAGCCCCAGCATTCACAAGATGAAGGCAGAAGGACTCTAAGTTTGACAGCAGCCTAGGCTACATAGTGCCAGCACATCAAAGAAGGAAAGAGGGAGGGAGGGATCAAACAGTCACAAACAAAGAGAGATGGCAGGGAGAGCAGGACACTGCCTTACACACCCTTAAGTTAATTTAAGGGGTATGGCTGTTCTGTCTGCCTTTATGTCTGCGCAGCACATTTGCTGCCGGTGCCTGTGCAGGCCAGAAGAGGGCATCAGGACCTCTGGAACTAGAACTCTCAGTTGTGAACTATCATGTGGGCGCTGGGAATCAAACCCTGGTCCTCTGGAAGAGAAGACAATGTTCTAAACCACTGAGTCATGTTCTCCAGCGCCAGAATTATCCACTATTATAGGTCAGTACGGCCCAAACCAGAAATGACACTGGCATATAACCATCTTTGTTCTTTCTCTCGGTTCAAACTAGGACAACGAACTGTATCAGACTCCATCTGCTCACAGAGACCGTGGGCCTGCTCCTAGATCACTCATGTGGGCGTCCGTCTGAACTGTTTAACTGAAATCGGGACTACAAGTAATCCAAGCTCTGTTGGGGACAGAAGCCTTCAGACCCCCGGCTTGGGTAATGGTAAGACTGATCCACTTATAGGGCTTCTATCCCTCCCACTGCTCCATCTGCTAAGACAGGACTCACTCTTATCTCCTGGTGCATCTACCACCTCAGCCACTGCTATGAGGACCATGACCTTCAGTGGCTTTTCACTTAGTAATACCTCTTTCACTAGTAGAGAAAACCCACATTAAAAGGAAAACGAGGAGCTAGGAAGAGAGGCTGGTCAGTAAAGTGCTTTCTGTAAAAAAACAAGGACTTGAGTTCAATCCCCAGCATCCAAGTAAAGGCCCAGAGGTGGTAGCACGTGGCTTAACCCCAGTGCTGGGGAAGTGCAAACAGGTGGCTCCTTGGGGCTCATAGCCTGCCAGCCTCACCTAAACTGGCAAGTGCCAGGTCCCAAATGACTATCTCAAACAGTAAAAGTGCATTTACTCCTAAGTAAAGGCACTGGACCCCGACCTCCATGTACACATGCACACATGTGCTTCCACATCTGCACATGCCTGAACATATACACAATGTGTCACTTGTCTATTAAGAAAGTTTTAAAGTATTAATACAACCTAAGGTAACTTCAGGTTTTACGACAAATACCTTTCATAATTCCTCCACTGGATACCATTCTTACAGATCAAAGCATTAGGTTCTATTATTTCTAAGCCATTGTCGGGTATTTCTACGCCCTCTCCCAAGGGGGCTGACAGCACACATGACCCTAAGAATGATTTAAAGACAAAATAACAATGCCACCTTAAAGCACCATGGAAGAGCCATCTTAGTGGCGTGCGTGAGCTCTGCTGCCTAAGAACCGTACCTTGTCTGGACAGCTGCAGCAGAGAGTTATAGATGTCATGGCAGTCTCTTTCTCTGGGAACAATGAAGTGCACAGTCCTGAAGTTCTTGCACTGAATCACAAGCGGGCACCCAGAAGTGGTCAGAGGCAGCTTCTCCACGGAGGCAATATGGTGGTGAAGTATCTACAACATAAGCAGACAGCCCTGTCATCAACCACACACAGCGGTGACGTGTGCTCGGCTCTACAGTGCATACCGTTAATGCTCAAATGCAGTCTCAGATGCTATGTGCCATCACCCTTCACATGGCTCGGTGACTGATGCCTGAGCCAAGAATATGTTGTCATCCTGTTTCCTCCATGATGCTAAACACTGGCTGAGTGAGGTGACATAGTAAAGCAGCAGTGACAGGACGGTGAGACACGTGCCCAGGGCTCTCCCTCGGGAGCATGCCATCCCCTTTCCTACTCTTTCTGCTCATTTGTTTCTATGGACTAGCATATGATCTCCCTGAGAACAGATGTTTTATACTAAAACTGGCTATTAGTTCTAAAATGGTGATATGAAAACACAACAGCTACTCAGTAACTATCTGCTAAAGGAATGAGGGGATAAGGGAGGAAGAAAGGCATCAGGTAGTCATGACAACCTTGAAGACCAAGTTGAGAGGATCAGCCATCCTGGATAGCAACACATATAAAAAGCTACTGTTAACAAAGAAGTGAAGCAGGTAACGTGCAGTCAATATGCCAAAGGCCCAGGACGACAGGCCAACAGCAGCCCCCACGTACACGGAAGCTTTGTTGTGAAAGAGCTGGGTCTAGCAACAAAAGAAGGAAGCAGCCAACAAATGGTACCAAGTCCCCATGGCACGCCACACACCTAAGTCTCTCACAGATGGATTAAGAACTGATGTGTGGACAGTCTGTACTCAGCACGTTAACAACACATCAGTGGCTCATCTGAATTAGACAGGCAGGCATCTTTAAGGTGGCCACGCCAGTGTTGCTGAGGCACAGGAAAACATGACGCTCCACTGACAGAAACAACCATTATGAAGGATTAACATGAAAGTTTAAACATGTATCTCTACAAGACACAGCAATGTCTTCTTATTCCAGGAAAACGTCCAAGAGAAATCCCAGCACATTTTTGGCTTGTTTTGTGTTTTTTTGAGACACAGTTTCTCTGTGTACCTCTAGCTGTCCTGACCAGCTGTTGTAGACCAGGCTGGTCCTAAACTCACAGAGATCTGCCTGGGATTACAGGCTGGGATTACACATATTTAGAAAGCACATATTTAGAAAGAAATACACATAAGATGCTTGTGGAGTTGACTCTTCGACATCACAGGATTTGGGGGCATCAACACCTTCATCTCAAGCTTCCTTTTGGTTCTCCTGACACTTCACAGCTAATAATCCACTGACTATACATATTTATAGTAACATAACCATTAACATATGTTGTATATTAGACACAGTGAAAATATATGAGGCCCCTGGGATATCACTTTTTTTTTGTACTATGCAATTTCCTAGAGAAACAAACAGGATCTGCTCATGATTTGATGATGAGCAGCCCACAGCATTTTAAGCAGATCTTTGCAGCAGTTTATCTTTTGGCAATAGTAATAGAAGTATAATATATATATATATACATATATATATAGTGTTATTATATAAATAATAACAAATTATTTCAGTAGTATAGTAGTATGTTAACTCCAAATAGTACCATCTATACCTTGTGTGTCTATATGTAAATTTTGATAAATCTGTACAATAAATGTTTATATTTTATAATAGTAAACAACAAAATGATCATATATTTAATGTACCCATGACATATTTAACTTTTTCTTAATTTATGTAATACTGTTATGCTACGTTGTTTATCTGTAAGTTTGTTTTTCAAATTGTAATCTTAAAAGAGGACGAGGAGGACGAGGAGGAGGAGGAAGGGAGGAGAGCTGGAGAAATGGCTTAGCAGTTAAGAACATGTCCTCCTGCAGAGGATCTGAGTGTAGTTCCCAACACCTATGTCAAGTGGCTCATAACCACCTGTTCAGAGATCCACTGCCCTCTTCTGTACTCCATGGGCACCTGAATTCATGCATGCACACACTCCTACACAGAAATCCATGCATATCTATAAAAAAAAAATTTTTTTTTTTGGTTTTTCGAGACAGGGTTTCTCTGTGTAGCCTTGGCCATCCTGGACTCACTTTGTAGACCAGGCTGGCCTCGAACTCACAGTGACCCGCCTGCCTCTGCCTCCCGAGTGCTAGGATTAAAGGCGTGCGCCACCACGCCTGGCTTATATCCATAAAAATAATAAATCTTAAAAAGAAAAAAATTCATCGAATGAGTGGACCTATACAGTTCAAACGTAGCATGCTACTGCAGTATCCACTGCATTCCTTCTGCACACGCACACTTTCAAATGTACTTAAATGTATGCCTGCAATGCATATTTGGACATATATACAAAATACTTGTATAAGTACACTGCAATGTTTACAATTTTAAAAAAATTCCCTTAATTGTAACTTGGCAGTAAAAGGCTAGCGAATATACTGTGCAATCCATATGATTGCTAATATGCACAAACATTATCCAGACTTTAAAAGAAACTACCACAGGAACAAAGAGGCATTTTCTAAGTTTTTACAGAGGTCAAAAAAAAATTTTTTTTTTTTGGAGCTGTGTGTGGTGGCACATGCCTTTAATTCCAGCACTTGGGAGGCAGAGGCAGGCAGATCACTGTGAGTTGGAGGCCAGCCTGGTCTACAAAGTGAGTCCAGGACAGCCAGGACTACACAGAGAGACCCTGTCTCAAAAAACCAACCAACCAACCAAAAATGTCTGGTATTCCATATAATTCCATATTACAAATGGTATAGATTCACAGAAAGGAGGAGTCACTTGAAGACAGAAAACAGTTTGATTGATCTATGAGCAGTCAGTTACACGTGCCTGCAAGGCCAGCCTGGGCTATATATATAGCAAGACCCTGTGCAAAACAAAACAAATGAACAAACAAACAAAAAGCAAACCTAACAAAAAAAAGTTGGCTGAGATAAATAGGCAGCGATGAAATAAGCAGCCCCTGTTACTGCGCGGAGACAGTGCACCTTACCCAGGTTTCCTTTTGCTGAGCGTCAATGAACAGCAGATGTGTGGCTGTCAGATACAGTGTTCCCGTCAGTGACTTGTTGTTCGTACTAAACCGGTCAAGTAACTTTACTTGTTCAACCTAAGGAAGAAAGAGATGTTATTTTCATTTCAAAAGGAGTTATTTTTTTTATTTCTCTTGCTATGAGAACACATTCTGGCCAAAATCCACTCAGGGAGGGATAGGTTTGTTTGGCTGTCACTGAGGGAAGTCAGGGCAGAACCCCGAAGCAGATGCCATGGAGGAGCGCTGCCTGCTGCTCAGTCTGGGGATTGCTCGCTTGCTCACAGCGCATGCTTAGCTGGCATGCTTACAGAGCCGGGCACCAGCTGCCCAAGGAATGGTGCTGCCCACAGCACTAGGTGCTGGCTTCTCCTACAGCAATCAGTAATCAAGACAACCCTTACAGGCCCATCTAAGCGAGGCCATCCCTCCACTGAGGCTTCTCTCAGATAATCCTAGGCTGAGTTAGGTGGACAGGTAAGGCCAACCAGGACAACAGTACACATACAGTTTCTAACCCCAGGAGCTACATGCATCATTACCAGTTTCTGTCTCAAAATACAAGACGTTACTTAATATTCAGGGTAAAATTTCATTTGTCTCTTGAAGGAACACAGATATTTAGATGCCAGTGTGACCTAGGGAAGATTTTAAGAAACACCAACACTAGTGTACAAGGAGCGCAGAGTGCAGTGTGAGGGCGCCATCCATCTAAAAGCCCACTTTATTGTACATGCTGCCAAAGAGAGCACCTAGTACCTGCGGTGTAGCAGTTAATTTCCTCTGAGATTGAAACCTTCCATATGCAGGGAAGCTTCTTAATCTATAAGGTAAACAACTCAAAATAGCTTCAGGGAGTCCCAGAAACCGGCCAGGTTCTCCAGGCTCCTCCCTCCCACAGTGGGCAACAAAGGGGCTAAGAGTCACTCCCTGATAAGGCAAACTGCAAAGACTGACCAGACCTGCTCCCTGCAAGAAGCAGAGGCCAGAGCCCAGCCGGGCAACCTCCAAAAGGTTTAGTGCTTCCAAGTTACTTAGCTGGGACACTCTCTAACATGTTGAGCTGCCTGTAGACTGTGCCATGCGTGCCAGGTTCCCCACTTTTGTGCAGCATGACCAGTGCTGGGGTGGGCTTGGGCGCTGCAGCTGGCTTGGAGTCATGTGGGATTCTGTAAGTAACTCCTCACCCATATTTCTCTAAGTAATGCCTGTAAAACTCATAGTTCACCCAGCTGGACTTTGTTCTGTTGTGGGCTCCCTATGTGGGGTGAACAGCGATGTGTGCAGTATCTCCCCAAGAAGTTTTGCCACAAAACACCATCCAATTTTGTCTTAAGTGGAAAATCAAGCAGTCAGTTCTAGGAGTCCACTTCTGGGAAAATTAAAGCAGGAAGCCACTGTTTGTAAGCTCAGTGGCTGCTCTGTATTCCACTCGCTGCTGCACCAAACAGGGCTGCTGTGCAGCCAGCGCTGGCTCCTGCTCTCCTACAAGGCTGTTTTCTGCTCAGGCCGGTAGTGCGCTTTCTCCTAGAAACACTGATGCGCCACCTCCTAAGGCAGATCTCAGCAAGTTAACTTGCATTAATACTAACACAGAGAGAGAGAGAGAGAGAGACACAGACAGATGGACGGACGGACAGACACAGGGAGGGAGAAAGAGAGAGGGGGGAGGGGAGGGAAGGAGAGAGAGGGGAGGTAGTGAAGGAGGGAGGAAAGGAAGGAGGGAGGGAGAGAGAGAGAGAGAGCGCTGTCATAAAATACAGAGTGGGATCAAGACTGGTTGGGAAACTACAGCTTTAAAATTTTAATTACAAGGCTACATAGAAAAACCCTGACTCAAAAAAGCAAGAAAGGAAGAAAGAAAGAAAGAAAGAAAGAAAGAAAGAAAGAAAAGAAAAGAAAAGAAAAACAAAAACAAAAACAAAACAAAAAAAGCAAACAGGACCAACTACTTACTGCCCATTCCTCTCCATGTCAAAACTTGGCTAGAACGGGACACAGCCAAGCAAGCACAGTGACTAGACAACAAGCTCCCTTACTTTACCAAGCCCAGTAGTGAACATGTATGGAGCTAAGGGTTATGGGGAAGTTTCAACACCACTGAAGACGTCAGCAATATGTAGTACTTTAAAGAGCTCCTTGGAAAAAAATTAAAAAGAGCTTTAAAGGGTGGGGCCATGAATAAACAGGAAGTCTACTTTAAAAGGAAGTCCATGTGAAACTTCTTGGTTTGTAAATCCTTAAAAGACAGTATGCGCTTTTCATCCAAGCCTCAAAATGTGATGTCTGTTTCCCTAGAAAGTACAGTTACTTGCAAACTTGACTGTATGGGAGACAGTCTCACACTGTTCGTTCCAGTTCTCACTCCTGGTCCCTCATAGCTCTGCGTTCCCCAGTACAGACTGCGCCTATGCTGCACTGGCCTCCTGCGTGCCAAGGCAGGGAAGCAAAGCATGTATCTCTAGCACATTGAGAGCCAGTCTCAAAAAAACAGGAAAAAAGATAGGAAGGCATCATCCACGCCCAGATGAGGATTCATCTGCTAGTCACTTCTGTTCAAGGGGCCATTCTCTTTTGGGGGAGGGGAGGCAGGGGGTAGATTTGCTATGTAGCCAGGGCGCCTTGGACCTTGCTGGAGGCTCCTGAGACTGGGATCGAGGCAGTGTAGGCACACCTCATCTTGGGTAGCTAAGGGTCCATTCTCTATATGAATCCTATTCACCATCATCACTTCAGCCCATTTGCTAATGACTCCCCAAACTCTGACTGAACTCTCCCAGTCCTTACTGTCTGCTATACATGCAAGAACATTTCCCCACACAGTATTATGATAAATGCTTGACACACACTAATTATTTTCATTTTCACAACCCCAGTGCGGACTTACTATCCCATACAACTAGCACAGCTAGAACCAGGACAGCGGTTCCAGCCTTGTGAGTCTGAATCCTGACCTGGAACACTTAGCCAGGTATTATGCTGTCTGCACTTGGACACCTGAAGAGTCGTGACTTGCTGATTTCCCCCTTCCCTTATTCTGCATTCCATACGTGACTTACGCCATAAGCATCAAGTCGCCAGCACTGGGAATCATCCTCTGACTTCTTGACTCACCTACTGCAAACTCTGCTCCTTCCGTGAGCTTTAGTTGCTAGGCTAAGACAGAAGCCCATTCAAGTGTCAGCCGCTCCCCCTGAAAACTAGCACGCATCTCTGGACAACCACTGTCTCGTCTCTTTTTCTTTCTGAATCCCTCCAGGTGGCTAGAATACTGTTTGAGACAATAGATGTTTACCCACCTCAAATGAACAGCCAAGAAGAACTTACTTCCCATAAGGAAAAAACAAAAACAGAACAAATGAAAGATGACCACAGTATACCAGTGGTCCCTTGCTGAAATCATTAAAGGGACTTATAAAATAGGATTCTTCTTTATCTCGTTATCCTGTTATTTCTCATGCTGACTTTACCTTCTACAGCAGCTGACTAGCAAATATTCATTC
Organism: Acomys russatus; assembly: GCF_903995435.1. Taxonomy (NCBI): domain Eukaryota; kingdom Metazoa; phylum Chordata; class Mammalia; order Rodentia; family Muridae; genus Acomys; species Acomys russatus. The sequence goes on along the minus strand of NC_067154.1, from coordinate 3,304,403 downwards.
AGTAATGCACGCATGAGCCACGTAGACAGACTCCTAGGAAACAATAATTGCTGCACTTGCTCACTGTCTATCAGTCCATCCCTCCCTCCACCCATTTACTTTGGCAATACAATTCTTACTGGCAATTCCAGCTCTCTGTCCCCACATCGTTACCCAACTGGAGAAAAATTCTCTTGTTTTAGAGAACCCCCAGATACTTTACAAGGGTTTTCTCAGAGCACAACAGAGAATTATAGTTCTCTTAGGGGTCTGCATCAAGGTGGAAAATCCCAGTTGAAAATACTCTAAGAATTTACATGCTTATTTCCTGCCCTCAAAGTTAGACCTTCAGATTTAGTTGGCCCCGTTCAAGATGGAAGGCCCAGCTGTCCAAAGCCTCACCTCCACTCCACCAGTGACAGAGGAGAGGAAAGCAAGGCAGTATCAGGAAGTTCTGTTCACTCTTATGCAACAACTTTCCCTCTGCTTCTTCATCTGAAATCTCCTCCTGCTCCTCCTCAACTCACACAAGCTGGCTTCCCTGTCTACCTTTAGAGTCTTTCTCTACGTACTTAAGGCTTGACACGTCTAATTCTCCCACCTTTTAAATTATTTTACTATAATGTTGGACCTTTATTTTTTTTTAATGTTGGACCTTTAAAACACGCACACACAGACATGCACACTCACTCCGAGTCCTTGAACGTGTACATAAATACACAATATTAAGCAAAGGGCATTTACTAGTTCTCTCAGTAAAAATCTGTTGGCTATTAACTCAAGGTTAATGTATCTGGGTCTCATTCCCTCACCTGTAAAATAAAAGCAACTATCCCCAAGAGAAGAACAGGTTACATAATGAATGCCAAGTACTGTGCCCTGTGTGCCCTATAAAAAAAGGCAATAAAATACTCAAACAAATGAAATGAGTGTTTGCAAAAATTACTACAGTTATCTGGTAAGGGAGCCTGAGGCTTACTAGTCTTTATTTGAACTCAAAAAGAGAAAGGAAAAGTGTACACAGTGTTTAAAAAATAAATTCAAGGGTCAGCAAGATGAGCCAGCAAGTAAAGATGCCTTGCATCTATCCAAGCCTGACCACCTGAGTCCAATATCTTTTTTTTTTTTTTTTTTTTTTGGTTTTTCGAGACAAGGTTTCTCTGTGTAGCCTTGGCCATCCTGGACTCACTTTGTAGACCAGGCTGGCCTCGAACTCACAGCGATCTGCCTGCCTCTGCCTCCCGAGTGCTGGGATTAAAGGCGTGCGCCACCACGCCCGGCTCCTGAGTCCAATTTCTAAGCCACACATGATGGAAGGAGCAAATTGTCACAGTAGCCCTTTAACCTGCACATGTGTGTCAGGGCACATGTGTACCGTAGCACTTATCTCTCATTCCCCTACCTCCACACAAAATAATTTATTTTTAAAAAGCCAACATAGTACTTAATGCATTATAAAGCTGTAAAATAAACTTTCTCTAATACACACTGTTGAGAGCAAGAATTAAAGCACCTCCCTTCTCTGAGAGTAATCAGAGAAAACAGAATTGTTGGTGCAGCAGACACAACAGCATTTTTTCTGTGATGGAACTTGGTAGTCCACGATAGGTACCAACAGCAGCACTCCAGTGTCAACATGGAGAGAAAATGCTGGGCTGGGTAGAGGTAACCATCAGGGAGAAGGAAACAGCACAGGTGTCGCTGAGAGAAACAATGGGCCTGCAGTAAGCAGGGCAGAGAGGAAGCCCGGTCTAGTCTAGTAACACGGAGGGGAAAGAATCAGAAATGGAAGGGTACCGCCTATTCCTTATTGTTGGCCTGTCAGACTGGGCGCAGATAAGGGAAAGTGAGTCAGAAAGGGCAGTCTGGAGTACACTCCACAGAGAGTTAATCACTACTTTAGTACCTTGGTTACATCAAACCAAGGAAATACAACAGCCAAAATCATTACCTATAGCCAACAGCTTCTACAGCGTCTCAGCATATGGATGAAGTTAAACTAAAGCATTTACTTCTGCTTAAAGTTCCGGAGAACACGAGTGGTTGGTGGAAAGCACACTCATTATTTTGCCCTTTATTGCAAATCCCCTCCAAAAAAATAAAAGCGCATCCCTTTCTTTGTCACCATCATCAGCATACAGATTGAAAGTGAGACTAGAGCCCAGATGTTCCTTCTCATTCCCCTTTGCCTGGGAGAAGGTACCAGACTTTTCTTAGGTGCCTGTCTTGGAAGCAACTATTTTAGGGCACTACCACTGAGGCACTATTAAAAAAAAAAAAAAAAAAAAAACCAAACCAAACCAAACCAAACTAAAACAAAAAACCAGCGTCAGGATTCTTTTTTGATTGTTTCTTTCTCTGTGTAGCCTTGGCTGTCCTAGAACTCGGTCTGTTGGCCTTGAACTCACAGAGATCCACCTGCCTCTGCCACTTCAAGTGCTCAGATTAAAGGTGTGCACCACCATGGCCAGCTGGCATCAGGAGTCTTAGAAAGCAAAAAGTAAATGGGGAAGAGATAAATGACAAAAGAATGAAAAACAATGGGGCAAGGAGAAAGAAACTGGAAGGTGTAGTCACTGTGTCGAGGCATGGTAAGTGCCAGCCCAGATTACATAACTGAACTGTGGCCAACCAAAGGTACCCGAAGGGCTTACAGGAGAAATTCACACTTCAACTGATTAAGACATTGGAAATGAATAAATACAGGCCATTATACACACAAAAAATTACAGTGTAAGAAGTTCAGACACCTGTTTTTCCCTCTCTGCGACAGGAGGAGACTAAGCAACCCTCTGTGATGAAGAACTGCACTTATTCCAGTTAGATTAGAGTGTGGGCGGTGCCTCCTGCGCCCCTCTCTCTAGCCAGCTATCTTCTGAGACGTTTGGAGCATTCTACAGCTCCTGTGAAGAGCTGGCTGTGGGAAAGGAAGAGGGCATTATGCTGGCATGCATGAGGCAGACAGTGATGCAGGGCGCTGACCCTTCCAGCCTGGGTGCTCAGTTGCTAGGACATCTGGCAGCTTACGTTATCAGTGAAGGATTAGGCACTTCCTAAAAGGGAAAAAGAGTGTTCTTGGATCATAAATCCAGGGGGAACTTGCAGTTCTATTTCACTGCGCTCTTCTGCCATGTTGAGCACAGAGCTTGTCATCTTAGAGTGAAAACAAAGACTTACACAGGCAGCTAACGGCTCCATTGGTAAAAGCACTTGTTGGCACGCCTGAGTTCAACCCTAGGACCCATGCATGGGTAGAAAAGCCACCTCCAGTAAGTTGTCCTCTGACCACTACACATACACTAAAGTGCACATGTGACACACACACACACACACACACACACACACACTTTTAAAAGTTAAAAAGGTTTTACAGTGGCCTTCCAAGTCTGCAGTTACTTGCTCATCTCTCAATTTTAATATTCTCCAGGTATCTCCTTTACCACACTGCTCTAGCTTTCTGGATAGTTCTTAGCTACTAGGCCTGAAAAGGGGAATGTTCCCTGTTGGGAACCCCCTTCCCCTCAACAGTTCCGCTTTAACTCATCGCTTTGTGCTGTCCCTCCGATGGCACCCTGGTCGTCTTCAGGGTCCCCGCTTGCTTCATTTGCTCTCTCAACACTTACCACTATCTAGCACAGTGCAGGCCCAACCACCCCCTCTATTTATTCTTGTTTCGCTTGACTACAAAACACATTTTCTCAAAGCGGTATTTGTCTGTCTAGTTCACTGCTCTCTGCCTAGTCTCATAGTATGTACAACGGTGCCTGTCCCAAGCAGAAGGCAGAGAGGGGCACAGTGGGCACAGAGGGAATTTGGGCGAGAAGAACACTCTCTGCCCCCTGTCTCACAGCTTCTGGTTTATTCCTCCTTTTCCTGCTCGGCGCCTTGACTTCTGCATGCTCCTTCCTGCAGGTCCCCAGGCCCTTCCATCCCCTCTCTTTCTGCGGAGTCGCAGAGTATCCCTTACATAAGCTCCAAAGACTTCCAGTGATTACTGAGACATCACATGGGTTTCTCTCCCCCTAGCTCAACACCCTCATGGCTAGCTGGTCACTACACAGAACCTTACCACCTGGTCTCTCTCCTCCATCTCTTCGTCTCCACTCCCATCCACAGAGCCCTCCCTCCACACTCCAACCTCTTCACTAGAGAACTATTCTATTAGGCAGGGGAGTGAGGAAGTAAAGAGAGAGGCTTTGTATCAGAAAAACCTCGATCCCAGAACCCAGCTCCTCCCAGCAACCAGTGAGCCAACGATTAGTTCCCAGTCAGCTACAGAGACAGGCCAAGTGACTTAATCTTGACAAACTGCAGGTTTTTTACCTGTAACATGGGATTGTACTAATGAAGGCCCAAATGGTGTCCTACTGGGCAAGTGTTCAAGTATGCCTCAAAACCTAAGATTTCAGGGGCTGAAGAACTGGCTTGGTGGCTAAGAGCACTTGCTGCCCCTAGAGAGGACCTAGGTTTGCGTCGCAGCACTCACCCATACCTCCAGGTCCATGGGGTGGAATGGCTTCGTCTGACCAGGCATGCATGTGGCACACATACATCCGTGCATGACAAACACTCAGGCACATGAAAATCAATCTTTAAACCCAAAAATGGGGCGGGGGAGGGGGGCGGGGAGAGGGTAGGGAGATGGGTCACTGGTTAAGTGCCCTTGTTGCTCTTATAGAAGACCCAAGGTCAGCGCCCAGCACCCAATGACATCTTACAACCATCAGTAACTCCAGTTGCAGGGAATCTGACCCTCTTCTGGCCTCCTTGGGCACCAAAGCACACACATGGCTATTAACTCAAGGTTAACGTATCTGAGTCTCGGTCCCTCACCTGTAAAATAAAAGCAACTATCCCTAAGAAAGGAACAGGTTAGAAAACTGATGCCAAGTACTGTGCCCTGTGTGCCCTATAAATAGAGGCAATAAAATAGTCAAATAAATGAAATAAATGTTTGCAAAAAATTACTACAATTATCTGGTCAGGCAGCTTGAGGCTTACTAGCCCTTATCTTAACTATCTAAGCTCAAAAAGAGAAAGGAAAAGAGCACATGGTGTTTAAAAGGCAAATGCAAGGGTCAGCGGTAAAGATGGCTGCCTCTATGCAAGGCTGACCACCTCAGTCCAATTTCTAGACCCACACATCATGGAAGGAGCAAGCACCCATACATAAAACAAATAAAACTAATAAGAACTAAAACAAACAAACAAACAAACAAAAACCTTTAACCTCTCAAGGTTGGAGAGATAGCTCAGTGGTCAAGAGCATTTGTTCTGCAAAAACAGGGACCTGGGTTTGAATCCCCAGCACCCATGTAAAAAGCTGGCCACAGTCACATGTGTCTGTGTCCCCAGCACTGGAGGAGCAATGTCAGGAGATACTGGAGCTAGAAAGTTAATTAGTACTCAGGTAAAACACTGATCTCTAATAGCAGACCAGTACAAAAGCAAGAATATATAACTACTATTTATGAGAAATGCAGAGAAGGAAAGACCTTTTAATTGGTTCTTCCTTTCTTTCTTTCTTTCTTTCTTTCTTTCTTTCTTTCTTTCTTTCTTGTTTTTTGAAATAGGGTTTCTCTGTGTAGACTTGGCTGCCCTGGACTCGCTTTGTAGACTAGGCTGGCCTCGAACTCACAGAGATCCGCCTGCCTCTGTCTCCCAGAGTGCTGGGATTACAGGTACGCACAGCCACGCTCAGCTTAGTTACTATTATTTCCTAAACTTAACAATTTCATTACAACTATCTATTCATGCTGGGAAAAGCATATCTAGTTTTTGGAGTTAGACATTAGGTTAAATTCTAACCGCCACGCGTGGCTAATCTGGCAGGTCATTCAAACCCACCAATTTCTTCCTCGCCTATAAATGGAAAATCTAAAACCACTGGCATTTTTAAATCAGTGAGAGTTCTAGTTCCATTTTGGTTGCTGTGATAACATACTCTGACATAAAGCAAGGATCTGTTTGGCTTAAAGTCTCAGGTCACAATGCACCACTGTGGGGCTTGAGAAAGCCTGACACTACCACAGTCAAGGGCAAAGAGAGAATAAATGCATGAGTGCCGGCCCCTTGCTTTCTCTACTTTTATACACTCAGAACCCAGACCACATGATGGTGTTGCTCGCATCAGGATAGACTGTCCCACTCCAACCCAGTTAAAAACAAAAAACAAAAAACCTCATAAGCATGCTCCCAGGTCAACGTGATCCAGCCAGTCCCTCACTGGGACTCCCTTCCCAAGTGACTACATTTGGCAAGTTGACAACTGAAAGTAACCATCACAGTGATAACATCTAATGAATTAATATATACGTAAAATGTGAACACTGAAATTATGACAGTATTACATAAGTGTCCACTGATGCAACTACCTAACAGAAGGTAATTATTCCTTTTCAAAAACAGATGTTAAACAACATTTTTAAAAAATCATTGAACAGTCATACAGCATTATAGTTAATTTTAAAATGTTTATTATTTTTCCTTGAGGGGTCAGGTGGGCATGCGCAGGCCAACAAACCTGTGTGGAGGTCAATGGGCCACTTTTGGCAGTTGGTTCTTTGCTTCCACCACATGGGTTGTCAGGTTTGGCACCAGGCACCTTTACCCACACTGAGCCATCTTGACAGCCCTACAAACAACTTTGAGCGTACTAACTAAACTACACATAGTTTAAGCAGCAATTTGAAACACAACCTTTTTTGACTGCAAATTAAATGTCTAGATGAAGATTATACATAATAAAAACAAAAAATTGGCTACTATGCTCTTTTTCCAAACCGTAATTTAAGGAAGCGGCACGGACTAGATAACAATGATCAGAGCGCATCATGGGGTTCATGGTGATCTTGCCGTGGTGTGCCCAGTGTCAGTCAAGTGTGTACATACTAGTACCTAGCAAAACTCCAACGTCTCCTTGTAGTCTATACACACCCACTTATGACTATTCCAGAGAAACAACTCAATGCCCCAGCAACACAGAGCTAGCTCCCTTAAGCAGCAACTTCAGTAGAAACCCAGCTGGAAATTGCTGAACCTTTAGAAAGACACGCCTGTAATCCCAGCACTCAGGGGCCAGCCTGGGTTACAAAGCAAGTCCAGAACAGCCAAGGATACACAGAGAAATCCTGTCGGCGGACGGGGGAATGGGGGTGGGAAGAGATAAACCTTACTTAGGGGCTGGAGAGATGGCTCAGTGGTTAAGAGCACTGGCTGCTCTTCCAGAGGACCACGTTCAATCCCCAGCACCCACATGGCAGTTCAAAACTGTCTGTAACTTCGGTTCCAGAGGATCTGACACCCTCACATCAAAGCACATGAAATTAAAAAGTTAAAAGAAAAAAAAGAAAAGAACGAGACCTTACCTAAAAACAGCAATAAGCTGCCTTACCTATTTCCAGCATGGGCTCACCATGAAAATAAGGCTGAGTCTAGAACAATATTCAAGGTTATAAGAGCTACAGGAAGAACCACCCCCCCTGCCCCAAAGCCAGAGATATTTATCAATTAATCATAAACTGGAGGGAAGTTTTTAAATAATGAAGAAATACTGGATTCAGTTCACTTTCAGTGTGTGTGTGTGTGTGTGTGTGTGTGTGTGTGTGTGTGTGTGTGTATGGGGGGGGGCGCGGGGAGATTGATTTACTGCAGCAAGAAAATGAGAATTAGATTGAGTTCTAAGTAGAAGGCAGTTTCTGAACCAACAGCTGTTAGGGCCCTGTGACCCTGCCAGGAACTAGCTCCCATGCCCACTCTCCTTTTCTTTCCTTCTGCTGGATATATAATCACCCTCCCATTTTCAAATTTTAAATGTCAGCAACTTAAATTCTCTAATTATTTTATTTTCCTTCTCTCTAAAGGAAAAAAAAGCCTGCTGGGTGCACACCTTTAATGCCAGCACTCAGGAGGCAGGCGAGCCTGCTCTACAGAGACAGCGAGCTACACAAAGAAACCCTGTCTCAAAAACAAAAATCTTGGAAAAGGAGTTAGATTTTCAGCATCTACAATTCTAGTACAAACAGTATAGGCAAATCCCAAAATAAATTCCAACAAAAATCTGTTAGCCCTAACATAAAGAGCTGTGAAACATTTCACAGAACAGTGAAGACATTTCAACTTGCTTCCAAATGATTTGTAGCTTTACGACCTTTAGGACAGGCAGAAAATCATTTTTACAGCTTTGGCAAAGCCAGAAGAGTTGTTTTCCATCTTAAAATGTTATTCAGGCCTTTTGATCTCCGTTTCTGTTTTGGTCCCTTCTGAAGCTGAAGTTTGGTTAATGCCTTGTTGGTAATAGTCCGGTGTCATTTCAGTTTTTAAACTTGAGACAAAAATCTCCTATATATATATAATATATGTGTATATAACATATACATACATACATATGTATATAATATATATGAGTTCATTCTCTGAATTCCTTTCACACAGAAACATTAAGCATAGACTTGACAAGCAAGCTCAGTTATGGGGAAGTTCTATGGACCTCTTACAATATGACACAGTCTTTCCCCTTCTGTGTAACTGCTGTCAAGCTGGCTCCCAACACTTCAAGTTGGAAGCACAAGAGGACTAGGAAAGTGAGTTAAGAGCCAGGGATGCTCGAACATTAGCACCGCGAATCCGCGGGCGGGGCACTTAAACCAGAGCAGGGCAAGTTCACACCGCACAATACTGACGGTGCGGGACCCACCCGGCTCCCGGCGAGTCAGGTGGCGGTCGGCCAGAAGCCCCTAGAGTAAAAACAGCCCCAATCTTGTCCAGGAGCGCGGAGCTCGCAGGGCGGCCACTGTCTACCGACTCCCCAAGCACCTCCTGCCAAGGCGCCTGCGCCGTCCGCACGGCCTCCGCACCCCCAAACTGCCGGCCGGCAGCGGAGGCCCCGCACCCCCAAACAGCTCGCCTGCCTCTGCCAGATGGACCCCGGCGGCCGCGAGGACTACCTTGGTCGTCCGGATGTGCTCCATCCCGGAGCGACGCCCGCTGGGTGCTTGGCCTCAGGAGAGCACCATCGGGAGAAAAACGGGGCGGTGACAGCCACCCCCAGGAACTCCCTCAACCCGCCAGCGTCAGCCAGCCTGCCGGCGGCGGCCACTGCGCAGGCGTCGTCTGGGAGCGCGGTCGCCTAGAAACACTTCCGCAAACCCCAGCCACAGAGTGGAGATTCTGACTGCGGGCAGAGCGTCGCGGGTCGCACCCATGGCCGATTCTACAGCGCCCTCTTTGGTGGAGGACTGGCATTGCCAAGGCCGACCAGGCTGACTCCTGAGTTCAGCCAGTCAGGGACCAGGCTCTGAGCTCTGAGATTTGAAGATACACCCCTAGCAAAAGTAATTCACCAGTGTGGGAGAGACCGAATGTCTCTGAACTTCATTACCATGCCAGTTTAAATCAATTTAGAAACCCATGGGGCGCTGGGCTGGTGTTATGAACTGTTAAAATCTATTATGATTATTAGTATTAAGTCTGAGGACATTTTATATGGTCTTTGTGACCGAGTGTCAGGATATAACGCTTACAGATTTGTAAATAAGGCTTGCCTTTGTTTTAGGATGCTACACGAATATCTTTTTTATTTGATTTTTGTTTTTGTTTTCTTTTTGTTTTTTGTTTTTTTAGTTTTTTGAGACAAGGTTTTTCTGTGTAGCCTTGGCTGACCTAGACTCACATTTTCGACCAGGCTGGCCTCGAACTCGCAGCCATATGCCTGCCTCTGCGTCCCGAGTGCTGGGATTAAAGGCGAGCGCCACCACGCCCGGCTTCTTTTTTATTTGAAAGACATTTGTCAGTGCTGGAGCGATGGCTTATCCATTACATTCTTATTGGAAAGTTTCCTGATGTTTGTTTTCCGTAAAAATAAAAATAAAAAGACTGGGGATGGGCATTTTTACTTCTGCTGTTGTGTTCTCTCCCTATTTCACTAGCTGCCTTCTTCAATTAAACCAACTTTGAAAACTGTGCACAGCAACGCTGGAGAAATGGCTCAGTGGTTAAGGGCACCGCCTGCTCTTCCAGAGATCCTGAGTTCAATTCCCAGCAACTACAAGGTGGTTTACAACCATCTATAATATTACCTGATGCTCTCTGCACTCACATACAATAAGTAAATCTAAAGAAACAAAAAACTGCCGGGCGTGGTGGCCCACGCCTTTAATCCCAGCACTCAGGAGGCAGAGGCAGGAGGATCGCTGTGAGTTCGAGGCCAGCCTGGTCTACAAAGTGAGTCCAGGACAGCCAAGGCTACACAGAGAGACCCTGTCTCGAAAAACTAAAAAAAAAAGAAATAAAAAAAAAAAAGAAACAAAAAACTGTTCATGGTAACCCTGGGGGCTAGTAGCTGATCAAAACTTAATTAACAACTGAATGTGCGATCAATCTAACCGATACAGGCTGCCTCTGGCATTGCTTCTCTTCAGCTTTGGTTCTCAACCCTCTACAGGTGCACTTTGCTCTGTTCATGCCAGTAACCCCTGGTGAACTCCCTCAGCTCAGATTTCATCTATTGTATGTTATGAATTGTGGTGTTTTTTACAGCTTGTGCAAATTTTTCTACTCTTATAGAAAGAGCAATTCAATTACAGAAAATGGGACTTTTCATATTGTCCTGTTATCATTCCTGAGCATTTATCAAATTAGTGTATCTTTGGATTGAACTGTATTGGAAAAACATAGCCATCTCTGCTTTAGTCATTAATAAGTAATAAAGATGCGTGTTTACAAAAGACTTGCTTTGAAAAATAGATGAATGTGGTGTGTTGTGCCACGCCTTTAATCCCAGCATTGCAGAGGCAGGGGCAGGTGCTTCTCTGTAAATTTCAGGACATACTGATCTGCATAGTGAGACTGTAGAAACAAAACAAAAACAAAAAACGAAAAAACCAAGCAAATTACTATCAGCAAATGTTTGGCTTGTACACCTATTTTGTATATCTATGTAACCAAGGACAAGTAAAAACTTTTCTGCCAAAAAGGAGTCATGGGAGAAAAGTTTTTTAAAAACATTTAAACAGGCAACCCTTAAGTCCAAATCGATCAATTTTGTTTGGTGTTGGTGTGCATTTATTTTCTCCTTAGGAAATAATTTTAATAACGTGAGATCTTTCACAAAAACATACTTTAAAAAGGAGACAACATTAAGTTAACGTTGGGCAGAAATGAAATACTTCTCAGTAAGAATCTGGCCAAATAACTAGACCTGAGTAGGAAGTGGGAGCCAAATTATCATCTTTAGTTCCGTAAATAGTCATCAACTTACTGCCCATTTTTGTGTGTGATCTAACACCATTATGAATGTTGTATCTATCTTTTTAGAATGTAGGAACAAAAACCTCAGCTGCTTCTAACCCAAAGGCTCACAATTTCATCAGAGAGCACCTGAGACCAGTGCAGAGACTGGTCTGCCTTGCTGTAACCTAACTTCCTGATGTTTCCACCCATGGGACTGCAGAATGGCTTGATTTGTAACATTGTTCTGTTACTATACAAATCTCATAAAATTCCTAACGTGTTATGACATGGTATTTGGGGTAATCTGGCTCCAGAATAAACTCTTATTCTCTTTGAAAGTTGTTCTTATGTTGGAAAAATGTAAATCGTCAAAATATGTCCATTGTGTACAAGTCAACCAAATGTAAGGTACTGCTAGATTCTTCCCTTTGTGTTCTTGAATGGAGAGTAATGTACTTCTGATTCTGCCATTAAAAAATACCTTTAAGAGCCGGGCGTGGTGGCGCACGCCTTTAATCCCAGCACGAGGGAGGCAGAGGCAGGCAGATCACTGTGAGTTCAAGGCCAGCCTGGTCTACAAAGCGAGTCCAGGACAGCCAAGGATACACAGAGAGACCCTATCTTGAAAAACCAAAACAAACAAACAAACAAATAAAAATACCTTTAAGCCTTGATTCACATTCAAGAGTGTCACATTTCCAACTCCTAAGCAGCTATGACCAAAAAAAAAAAAAAAAAAAAGTAAATTTCTCTTTTGGAAAGGCTGTTCTACTTTTAACTTCAAGTTGAATTCTTGTTATTTGTTAGTAATATTCAGACAAACTTCTTTTTATGATTAATTTTGTTTTTATGTATACGTGTTTGTCTGTGGGAATATGCACTACAGAGATGAAGGTGCCAGAGGAGGTCACAATAGGTTGTTGGATCCCTTGGAAGTGGAGTTCCAGGAGGATGAGCTTTTTGGTCCTGGAAACTGATTACCTGGAAGAGCAGCATGTGCTCTTAACTGATAAACCATCTCTCCAGCCCTGACTAATATCTTTTAAATAAAAACAGTCTGCGGGAAGGACTGTAAACTTTATCACAGGTGAAAGCAATCTTGGCGGGCTTTGCCCTTAGACACACCATGGATACTCCCTTAGATTAACCTTGAGATAGACTGGGTGGAGCCATCCTGGGCCTGGAATTCAGGAAGAGGACCAGCCGACTCCACTTGGACTATCGTTTTTCTAATCAACCCTCAATGGGAGAAGGAGACTGCCCTTGGCACATGAGACAGCAGGCAGAGAGGAGAGAGGTGCTGCAGGTTCAGACCGGGCTTGAGAGCAAGTGGATCAGCGAACAGGTTGGACCAGCATGCAGGCCAGAGACACCTAGGGACTCGTCCTGTGGAACGGATACCGGAAGGTTCACTTTTTTCCCTTTAGCCTTTTTTCCCTCTTGTGTAAGCTAGTTAGGTTGTATAATAAAGTTTAATTGTTAAAAAACAGAGTCTACAACAGTCACTCACATAGCATCTGAAATCCAAGTGTAGTTTTATCTACAAACCTGTGTTATAGCCTGATGCTTGGCAGCAAAGACCATATAAAATGAACTCAGAGACTAATACCTCTATGAAAATAAAAGGCTGTACAATTCTGTCCCCTGAGCACCACAGCTGTCGCCACCTTAGTGGGGGCTGTGTGCTACTGCTCTTGTTGTAGAAAAAGGAGATGGGGCGTGTGGCTGACGCTTAGATGAGACTCCAGCTACTTCCTGTGTGTCTCCTTTCCGTCACGTGTGATTCTGGCCACGCTGCACATGGTCTTGGTGGTGCCAGAGTATAGAGTGTGGAAGGCTAACAAAAAGTGTGTGGGGGGCGGTGTTCCATCAGCGTAGCTGTCATCCAGATTCAGGGGAAACCATTTGGAGATGCAGCTTTTTGGAGTCACCCACATTTCATTTTGCAGGACAACCTCGATCCGTGCTCCTATAAGTCCCAAACCTCATCAGTTCCCCACACTAGATTTGGGTGAACTGTAACTTTTGTCTGTCATTGGTGCCTTATCTGAGGTGAGAAGACACCTTTCACATCTCCTCAGGGAAAGTAGACACAGTAATCTTATATGCATACACAGATTTTTAGATCCATTTTTTAAAGTCACCAGCGTATCATTGGGCAAATGCTGAATTCTGCATTATCTTTTCCCCCCTTTTCCTTTTTTTCAAGTCAGTATTGTCTTATCTCTCTTTAAAAATACATCAGTACACAAACACTTGAAGTGCCATGAGTTAATGCTGCGGAGAGTATGCTCAGCACTTAAAAGCGACCTTCTTCAGCTGAGAAGCTGGAACTACTTGCAAGCTCAGGCCTGCTGACATTCTCTCAAAGGAGAAAGGGCTGAGGAGGGTCATGGGGCCCTGAGAGTCCAGCCAGTTCCTCCTGTACCTCCGGCTGTCCTTTGTTGTATGTTTCTGCCCATAGCTGCACACGGCCTCATGTGTCCAGAGGTGCTGCACTATAGGATGTTTGGAAGGTTACCTGAAGGAGTGACCTCATCTATGCAACAATAGAGGGTTATGCAAACTGGGGTGAGACTTATTGATATAATGAGAAGGAGTTTTAGGGTCACATGCTATATGTAGTTTACATATTTAGTTTTATAATTAGATATAATTACAAATATGTTTTAATAAATTAAAAATAAATTAAAATCTAAGTTATGCGCAAAGTGAGTATAAAAACTCACCCAGCAGAACAAAGCAGCAAACATTGTCAAAGAGCATTTATGGGCCAAAGAGACAACAGGAAATCCTCACAGTCAGGTTGTGACTGTAGGATTGATATTATGTTCCACATGGCCATGCTTCCTTTAATTAAATCTGTTAAGACAAACAATGCCACAGATTGTTTAGTAAAATGCACTTTGCCTGATAGCTAAAGATGCTAAGAAAAGCAAATGTAGCAAAGAGGTATAGAATTTGAGGAATGTTTTAAAAAATCACTGTGACCAGAAAAATTCATAGTAGAAAAGAACAATTTGTCATGGACATGAAAATTTTCTTACACATTCCACAGATGTGCTGAGGAGATGACCCGGGAAGACTAACAGCTGGACATATCACACTTTGTTTCCTGTAGATTGACTGAAAAACATTAAAATGTTAAGATTTATTTCTACTACTTTTAATTTTGTGTGTGTGTATGAGAGAGAGAGAGAGAGAGAGAGAGAGAGAGAGAGAGAGAGAGAGAGAGAGAGAGAGAGAGAGATTGTGTGTGTGCAGGCACCAAAGGTATCAGATACCCCTGGAGGTAGACATAGAGGTGGCTGTGATCCACTGGCCATGGGTGCTGGCAACTTGAGTCCTCTACAAAGGCAGCAGGTGCTCTTAATTGATGGGCCATCTCTTCAACACCAACATTCCACTTACAAAAGACAACTATATTACATCCTGTCATTAATAATTCTGTCAAGATTTTAAGCCTGAGACTAATAAAGATCTTATGTACAGGATTTAACCAAATAACCAAGCCAAACCTAGAAAATTCACCAACACTTAAAGAATAAACCAATGATTTTTTTTTTCCAGTATTGGTCATATTTTCTTATTCAGGCCCCTATAAGTACTAATTGAGACTGCCAAAACACTGTCTGATTCTAAATCTTTTAAAAATAAATGGTAAATCACACCATGTGTCAACAACATCATGGTTAGCACATTAAAACACAGTTCTAACATGCTTTGGGATCTGTGTCTTGGCTTTTCTTTTTTTTTTTTTTTTTTTGTTTTTCGAGACAGGGTTTCTCTGTGTAGCCTTGGCCATCCTGGACTCACTTTGTAGACCAGGCTGGCCTCGAACTCACAGCGATCCGCCCGCCTCTGCCTCCCGAGTGCTGGGATTAAAGGCGTGCGCCACCACGCCCGGCATCTTGGCTTTTCAAACCAGCACCAGCTATTTTCAAAGCTCTCCAAATGGCTGAAAAAGCTATGCAGTGATCATGGCTGACTGATGTGGCTCCTCATGGTTCAGCCTCAGCCACAACTGTTGGTTTATGCCAGACACTTTGCTTTCACAAACCTTCTCTAGATGATCTCTAGATGCCCCTATAGCAACTTCCACTTAGACTGGAGGAGGAGGAAGCACTTATGGGTGGCCTACCAGGGGAGGGCCATGACTGGTCCTAAAGAGATGATCCTGTAAGGACAAACGTGGGATGCTCTGTGATGGATGGTACGTCCCTTCTTCTGCTATAGAAATGGGCTGTCCAGCTTCACTTGACCAGTCAGCTGAGAGACACCCTCTTGTGTTTTCTGTTGTAATATTAGGCCTAGCAAAAGGTTTCTCACAACTTCCTTTCTTCCTTGTTTGTTTGTATGTTTGTTTGTTTTGAGATGGGATCTTCCTGTGCAGCTCTGGCTGTCATGGGACTCACTGTGTAGACCAGAGTGGCTTTGAACTTACAGAGATCTGCCTGTCTCTGCATCTGAGTGCTGGAATTAAAGGCATGCATTATTACACCCAGTTGACATGTTTCTTTCTTTCTTTTTTTCACGTACTTTTAGCAATGCAGAAAAAAGAAGCAACTGTGACAACAGCATGGCTGTGGCAGTGAAACATCTGGGAAGCTGGCAGGTCAAGCCATAAAAGCCGCACAAAAAATAGCTGACAGCCCAAGAAAGTAGCCAGGGTGAAAAAAAAAAAAAAAAGGTAAAAGTAGATAGGACAGAGCTGAGGCTAAAGACAGTCAGAAGGATGACTAGAACCAGGTGAGGGACAGGGCAGGTTCTGGTCCCTGAAAGATGGGTCTTAGATGTGACAGGACACGGCATAAGAGGAACTGTATGTAACACAGCTCACGTGCTGAAGAATCCCTGGAGTGAGGCCAGCCTGGAGGCTACAATTCCATCTTGTACCACAGGCTAAGGTGGCCCGTTCCTTGGGCCATCCCTGAATTGTAACAATCACACAGCTTAGGATGCCAGGACCTAGAGCCTGCAGTAGAGCCGCAACACTAATGGGTCCTGCCTGCTATGGCCCTCGCTGATTATCAGACACTGAGGGCTACACAGGCTATCAAAGGCCAGCTTCTCCCTGCTCACTCCGGGATTTCTACACATGTAGAGGAAAAGGACACAGCCCGATGGTTAGTAACACTTGTGTTTTAGTGTGAGAAGTGACTCTATTGCTCATTAGATTTATTCCAAAGAGTAGTTTAAAACAGTGAGCTTTAGTTGAAACAATTCTCCATTTGTAATTGCGGTGGATTCATTCCTTGGTACTGTAGGCATTTGTTAAAATTAACCCTGTGGGGGCTGGAGAGGCAATGGCTTAGCAGTTAAATGCACATGCTGCACAAGTATGAGATGTGGAATTCAGATTCCAGCATCCACATCAAAGCCAGTTTCACATTGTAATTAGAAAATGGTACTTTTAGGGCTGGTGAGATGGCTCGGTGGGCAACGTGCTCGCAACAAAAATCTGACAACCCATGTTCAATCCTTAGAACCTCTACACATATCCTGTGCCACACTTGCATGCATACACACACACACACACACACACTTTTTAAAAAGCTGTATGGGTGATTTGTCTGCATGTTTGTGTAGCATGTGTGTGCTTGGTTCCCAGGAAGGCTAGAATTGGATCCCCAGAGACTGGAGTTACAGATGGTTGCGAGCTACCATGTGGGTGCTAGGAATCAAAACAGAGTCCTCTGGAAGAGCAGGCAGTGCTCTTAATCGCTGAGCCATCTCTCCAGCCCCAATAGTAAGCCTTTACTTTTCATTTTGTTATTTTGTCTTTTTTTTTTTTTTTTCCAGAGCTGAGGACCGAACCCAGGGCCTTGCGCTTGCTAGGCAAGCGCTCTACCACTGAGCTAAATCCCCAACCCCTTACTTTTCATTTTGTTTCCTAGAAACTTTCTCATATGTGTGGCAATCTTTGTGCCGAGTGTGAGGATTAAAGACCCAAGCCGCCAGGACTGGCTCTGTCTTTGTGCCCTGAGTGCCTACTGTTTCTCAAATAAGTTGCTAACGTGGTAAGGGTGTTGAATTAACACGTTACACAGGATGGAGATGTAAAGTAAATATCTAATCAGGACGTCACTACTCAGAAATCAGTGTTGGCATAACAGCATCACACACACGCACTGCTCTGAAAGGCACATTACACTGTATAGCAGACAGCAAGACTCTCACAGGAAAGCTTCTTACGTAATTTTACCTCAAACCATTGTCATAGGGCTTTCACCCCCTTCTTGTTTCTTGACAGTTATCATTCCCTCTCTCCCAAATTGTCTGACAGCAGTACTGACTTACGTCTGTTGTGGTGATCAGGTGACAAAGGACACTAAGTACCTTACCAGTGTTAAGGGGAAAGTACCGTTTCTTCCCTCGTATCCAAGGATGACAAAAATGAAATACAATGAAGTCAGCTGTCTGATATTACAGAGGAGAAACAGTCGAGACAGATAAAGCCAGACAGACTGACTCCAGAGCTTATGCTTTTATTAACCATTCCATATCGGCTTGCTTTTCCAAATCCACATTAAAGTTCCATTTATGGTAATATGAGAGGCTAGAAAATCACTCTGCTTAAAGCAAAACCTCAGGTAATGGACACTATAAAAATCAATGCTTCTACAAAGCATTAAATAGCTGGCAAGACAGTGACAAGTTATATATGGAAATATGAAGGGATGTATGCATCCATAGAGGTGAGCGGGACGCTGTCGCTGATACTGGCAGGTCAACTTACTATCTGCTTTGACACCCTCCCAGGATGCCCAGCTAAAAGCCCAGGTGCAGGGCCCACTTTAAGTGGGACTCCAATGCAAGACTTATCTACGTAAAGCAACAGTCTGAAAGAAACACAACCAATCCAGTGCCCCAGAGAAGGAAATCCAACCTGACAATGAGACCAGGAAGGGGAGCGCCTGTCTTAGAGACATTACTGTTGCTATAAAAAGAAATCCCAAATCGTTCAAGTTTACCAGTGAAGACTCAGGAGCCAGATGCTGGGTGGACACCTTCTAGCTCAGAGAGGCAGAGAAAGCACCCAGCTGACCTTCCTACTCAGCTTACATCTTGAAGGAAAAAGCCCTTCTTACCCAGCTCTATTCCTGTGACTTAAGTGTGTGTAGGGTCTTCTATAACTGGTCCTGGTGAATAACCAAGAGAAAAGGCAACCGTCTTTTTTGTTTTAGCAGTCTATGGGACCTTTCTATCAACCCACAGATGGTGCGTTTGTTTGCTTGGACTACTTTAACTAAATACAATACACCGGAGTAGTAAAAAAAAAAAAATTTACTTGGTGCTATTGTGGAGTTTGAGAGACTAAGATCAAGGTGCCTGCAGACTGATTTCCTGCAAACGGCCTTATTCCTGCCTTTCAGAAAGCCCTTCACGAGGTGGAGAGCTCCTTAGGGCTTAGAAGTTACTAATCTCACCATATGCCAGACACGCCTTCTGACATCATCTTAGTCACCTTCCAAAGGGAAATGGTGAGGAACAGGACATGATCATTTTAAGTTATTTGGGAAGATGGGGCTACACTATGAATTTGGAGGGTGCTCTAATTCTTTCTGATTTTTTTTTTTGAGACAGGGTTTCTCTGCCTGTTTTGGAATTCTCTTTGTAGACCCAGCAGGCCTCAAACTCACAGCAATCCACCTGCCTCAGCCTCCAGAGTACTGGGATTAAAGGCGTGTGTCACCACGCCTGGCGAGGGTGCTCTACTGTGAACGTCATCATTTTAAGTATTTGGGAAGAGGACAGGGCTGTTATGAATTTGGAAGGTGCTCTAATTCAACCAACTGCAGGTCACAATGGCCGAAGGCAACACAAAAGAAGCGCTCAGTTATGGGGGGGTAGTGAGAAAGTAAGTTCCCAGGATCTGTCATATAAAGGGCACTGAGTGCTAGACTTAGGGGCCACTGGGCTTTTGTTCAAAGAACTACGATGGCAAAGGCTGTGTGTGCTTTAGAATAAATCTGAAGGATTTGATGATAGGATTAACTTCATTGAACGAGACCCTGCAGGTAAGCAAAGCACTTGCTGGAATAACATCCAGTTCCTGACAGTTAAAGGGTTACGTCATGACGGCAGTGCCCCCAGACCGCCGCCAAGAAGCATTTTCTGGTGCCCATCTTGCTCCGGGTCCCCGTACATTCCAGCTTACTTAGATCCCACGTTTCTGTCCTTACACTTTCCACTTCGCAGTTCCTCTAGCAAATATAGCCCAGGCTGCGGGAAAGCCACACGGCCACGAAGCAGCCATCAGGGACGGTCCCCAAGACTGTCACGCGTCCCACTCTCTGCCCTTTAGGACTTGGGGCAGCGTGGCCTGACCTCAGACTCGGGGGCAGAAGAAACAGGCAGTGTGACGCGGCTCCGAAGAGCCCCTTCCCGTAGGCTGCGCACTTCGGAAGAACCAGATGGAGGGGCTCTGGCCGGAAGTGTGTGTAAATTAGAAGCCATGGATTTCCGGACCGTCAAAAAATATAAGACACCTTCCTTTTTGTCGGGTGCAGTGACACCCAACGAAACCCAGACGCCCCCTAGGAGTAATGTGACAACCAAGATCCTCCGCCGTTCTAGGGCTCTTCGCACGGTTTCTGACAGGAGGCCGGACTGAAGCAGCCCTTGAGGCTCTTTATTCA
Organism: Acomys russatus; assembly: GCF_903995435.1. NCBI lineage: Eukaryota > Metazoa > Chordata > Mammalia > Rodentia > Muridae > Acomys > Acomys russatus. Next base: position 3,284,553 of record NC_067154.1, on the reverse strand, counting down.
GGGAAAAAAAAAAAAAAAAAAAAAAAGCATAAACTATCGCGAGAACGTCCTGGCACTTCCGGGGCTTACCTCTTTAAGAGAGTAGGCGGAGTGCCCACCCTACTTCATCCTAGCAGCCTCGCTCTAGCACCGCCTCCACTCCGATCCCAGAGTCCCCTGCGCGGCGGGAACGCTTCCGGTTCGTTCGTAGCGCGGGCGGCGTCGCGCATGCGTTCGCGCGTGGTTCCGCCCCCTCCGGCCTAGCCGCGGCTCTGCTTCGGGTTGAGCTTCCCGCCGGGTCCCCACTGGGCAGCAGCAATGTTGCACGTTCCTTCTTGGCAGTGAGGGGGACGGAAGCATCCCAGGCCTCTCCACCCTTGCCGACGGCTTCGCGCCCAGAGCCGCCATGTCCTCGGGGTTCTCCTTTGGGTCCGGGACTCTCGGCTCCACCACTGTGGCCCCGGGAGGGACCGGCACGGGCAGCGGATTCTCCTTCGGGGCCGGCGCGTCTAGGTAAGGATGCTGACAAGCTTCCGGTGTCCCGGTGCTTCCCAGCGAGCCCCGCAGCGGCCCGGCGACGGTGGGGCTAGGGACCACCGCCCCCCTGGGACCTCGGGGTGCGCCCCAGACCTGCGGGAATCGGCCTGGCATCCCGGCCTCGCCTTTGTTACTCTTCAATCTCAGAGATAGAATGGGTCTTGAATGAATGACAGCTTGTCGCTGGCCTTTAGAAATTAAAAAAAATAGGAAGAGAAGTTTTTTTTTTTTTTTTTAAAGTCCCTTCATTGTAGTATTTACAGTTTTGAACGTTACGGTGCATTGAATTTATGATTATTTTTGTCTCACGTGATTTTTCAAGTCTTTGTGCCACAGGGTCCAATCTATCTTTTTAAGCTTTTACAGTGTTTATTAGTAGTAATTTTGTGCCATATGCAGATTAGTATAGCATCGTAAATTTTGTATTATAACGACCCACATTATCTTTTCCTTTCACTACAAGCTTAAGTAGTATATTTTTGCAGTTTTCGTAATCTATTCAGGTAGTGGCACATGTATAGCTAGGGATTCCAGAAAGCCATTTTAGGGAAAGAGTTAATCTTTTGTAAAGAGTTCATAAAATCAGGAATTGCCTACTCGAAGGACAAGCTATCACCTGAAGCTTCAGAAGAATGTGGTTACAGGAAAACTCGGGTTTTTTTTCCAGCCCTTGTTAGATACAGCAAATCCAAAATAACAGTACCATCAGGCTGCCCCAGTTAAATCATATTTTTGCGTTTACTTTCTTAGTCGTACCCTCTGTGTTATCTAGACACAAGCCACTGTATGCTATACTGTCTCTTTTTAAACTTTCACTTTGTTTTCTTGTTTGATTTAATTGGTCTTAGGTTTGTCGGTTTTTATGGCGTATCTCAGTTTTTTTTTTTTCTTTAAAGATTTCATTTATTTTTATTTAACGTCTGTTGGTGTTTTGCCTGCACCTGTGCACCATGAGTGTGCATTGTCCTCAGAAACCAGTAGAGGGCATCAGACCGCGCAGCCCCCTCCACCCCCCTGGAGCTACCACGTTTTTAATATAAAATGTGCGTGGGAGGTTGGGGAGCCTGACCTTGGTATGCTACAAGCTAAAGGACAGAGGCTATGTAAGTCACCTGGTGTGGGTGTTGAGAACTGAAAAGCCTTACTTTGCCCTTAGCACTGACCCCCCCCCTCCCGCCCCCACATACTTAGTTTTGATTATTGTCAATAATATGTGTTAAAAATACTTTTTGTTTGATGTCCTTGGGAGACCGACACAATAGAGTCCTCCGGCCTTTACTCATCCTAAGTTCTAGTTCTTTAAGAAGTTCCTTTGTCGCTGTGACCGCTCATTAGGCGTCATAACTCAAGCTGCCCCGTGGAACGAGTATACGTTTCTACTGCTTAAACTGCAGCTTTCCCCTGTTGGGCTTCCAGTGCGTGCAGAAAGCTGCTTGGCTCTTCTGGCTGACTGTGGGATTGATGGTTCCTGGACTTAAGGAGCTTGGACTGTGGTTGTTACCAAACCTGGCATCACTTTGGCTTCCTGAAGGGGCAGAATTGGTAGTAATAAATACATAACACGAGTACTGATATTTTCATTGTGTTTTATGTGTCATAAACACTATTAATTTTCCTACATGATTTTTTTTTTTTAGATTTATTTATTATGTATACAAATCTCATTATAGATGGTTGTGAGCCAACATGTGGTTGCTGGGAATTGAACTCATGACCTTTGGAAGAGCAGTCAGTGCTCTTAACCTCTGAGCCATCTCTCCAGCCCTCCTACATGATTTTTTGAGGTGTCAAATTGTTGAAACTTTTTGCTTATTTTCATAATTTTTCTGCCTGTAGGTAGCAAACTTGGGCTGTTGAGGGTTGATATGAATAATTGATTTGAGCTTCACATTCCCCTGTTTTTACCAGCTGTTCTTTATTCAGGGTTCCAGAACCTCTGTCAAGAGTTTCGCCTGTAAGCTTAGTCTTGACAGAGGATATGGTACTTACTGTAGCAGTAAGGTGTGAACCATTGTCAGTTACTATAAAAGGAGCAGCAGTCATCTTTGGGCATTTAAAGTATTCTAGGGTTAGGAGCAGAGTGTTTGTGGTCCTTGTTAAGATCATCCTGTGAGCTGACATCCTGATTGATTGCTGTAGGGTGTGCTTTCCCAGCCTGGTGGTCCTCGCTTTTGTAGCTAAGCAAGTGCTTACTGCTACTCTGTGTCTCAAGCCACAGTTTTGCTTTTTAAATTTTGAAGTGTGGTCTCTAAGGTGCCCAGTCTGGCCTTGAACTCATGATGCTGCCCAACAGGCGGAGAAGTTCCGGTTCCTTTGCCTTAGCTTCCCAAACAGCTAGCAGGTTCAGGTTTGGTTCAGTAGTGTGTTATTTAAGATTAACTTCACATTTGCCTTGTTTTTAAGGTGAAAAGGAGGGTGTTTGAATTTGTCAGAGTATTTCTTTTAATGTCTTTTGGATTGTAAATATTATGAGAGAAAATAATCCTAAGCAATTAATTTTTTATTTTTCCAAAGTAGACTTTGTTGTTTTGTTTTGTTCTTTATAAACAAGCACACCTTCTGTGGGGCTCAACTTTGGAACTCCTGGAAGCTCTACAACCCCAGCGTCTACATCTGCTTCTGCCAGTGGGTTTGGAACAGGACTGTTTGGAGCCAAGCCAGCCACGGGGTTCACTCTGGGAGGAGCAAGTACAGGTAAGGAGGATGGTCTGCTGTTCTCTCCTGGTTCCTGGCTTCTGCCTTTACTTAAGAAGCTGTGCGTGACTGGGATTGGAGGACTGTGTGGGCGAAGGAGCAGCTCCAGGGAGCACTTGAACACTGTCGTAAACATGAGTCAGGATGATTTTTGTAGTAGATTATATAAGGCAGTATTTATTTTTCTTTAGTAAAGATGCTCAAGGCAGTTTTGCCAATTTGCTTTAAAATTTGGCATTAAAACAGTTTTAGCAGAAAAGAATGTATGTGGTTGTTGTAAGTCTCTGGCACACATTGAGTGACAGCTTCCCCTAGTATCTGTAGCTTTAGTGCTTCAAAGATCTTTCGTTATTTACCTTTTATTCTCCGCCTGCAGAGCTTCTTGGTTTCCGTTGCTGCCTTTCGTTGGCCGTTCAGTGTGTGTGGCACATTTCACAGGCGTGCCCATGAAGTGAGGTGATAGCAAGGGTGCCGACCAGAAAGCTTACTGAGATAGTTCTCAGTTCCACGGCTTTGTTTGGAATAACATCTCCCTCCCTCACTCTGCACCTGGCCTTAGCTTAGGTAATGCTTGTACTTAATCCACCCTGTTTACTTTTTTGGTTTTTCGAGACAGGGTTTCTCTGTGTAGCCTTGGCTGTCCTGGACTCACTTTGTAGACCAGGCTGGCCTCGAACTCACAGTGATCCGCCTGCCTCTGCCTCCCGAGTGCTGGGATTAAAGGCGTGCGCCACCACGCCCGGCACCAAACTCTGGTTTTCTAATAAACTGAGTGGTCTTGCCCCTCCCGTGTAATAGTTGTGAGTAGGGGAAGAAGAATAATTAGAGAGGACTTTGTATGGAGTCTACATAACTGTTCTTCACACACCTTTTCAGGGTTAGGGTATATAAACCCTGAATGCTTCTGCACCATGCCTCTGTAAAGCACACATATACCTTCAATGCAGATGGCTTTTGATGGGATTTATGTTTCGTTACATTTTCAGTTATATGACTCTCTAGTGGAAAAAGCACCAGACTTCATGACAGCCTTAGAATTAAGTCCTGTTTGTACCTCTGAAAGGTTGTGAAGTGTTAACAGTCCTGTTACACATACCTTGGAGCAGAACTTTCAGTTACCTAAAACCTTACAGAAGTATGAGGCTGGGGCATAGCTCAGTGGAAGAGCACTGCCTTTGTGTGTGAGCTTTCATCCTTGCTGCTGCCATGTTTTTCAAGGCAGTATCCTGTGAAGGTTTTAGATATTTGTCCACCTTGAAGACATAATAGTTTCTTAGTGATGAGCCTGAGGGACTGTGACTGACTAGAGCGCAGCCTCCCTTCAGCCTACGTAGCAGTATAGTGGTGGCAGTAAAACAGAGTGAAGGATGGGAAAGCCCAGTGTGGCGGTGCGTGCCTGGGTGCCCACACCCAGGAAGAACATAAGCTGGAGACCAGTGTGGCTTCTCAGTGACTCCTGGGATAACTAGTGAGACTGTCTCAAGAAAGGTGTGTTTGTGTGTGAGGGGGGGGGGTCTTGTGTTGACCGGCAGACTTTACTAGGATGTTGCTTACCTGTTAACTAACAAGAGTTTTGACAAGCCTGGCAGTGAGGTAAATGGCTTTCTTGTTCTCTGAGGCTATACAACCCGTCCACACATAGAGCACTGTACTTGTGATGAACTTCTGGCTCTGCTCAAGACAATGCGGAAGCACGCTTTCTGACTTTTTTCAGTAACTCAAGAAGGCCAAATATGGGCTGTTTCTTCATTTAGTGTTATTTGAGCAGTTAGTGCTTCCGAACTGTGTAGCCCACATACACATCGTGCCTTGAACATTCAGTGCTAACTTGAATTTGCAGTGGTGAACATGGTGCTAAGAATTGGTGGCAAGGACCATTAAGTGCAGGGGAAGGCAATCATGAGCTCTGATGTGAGGGACAGGCCAGCATGGCAACATGTTTTCGTGTCTGATACTGTGCTAATAGACAAAGGAAAGGCAGTACGGGAGGCAGGAAAAGGAGAGTAGGCTTGTCTGGAGACAGGAACTATTTTGGACATAGGAATCAAAAGTACAGTCTCAATCATAAAAGATCTAAGGGGATGTAAAATAATTATTCTTGGAGCTTAGGATTCAGAAGTGGAAATGGGAGGAAGAATTAATATTTGAAGAGCAGGTTGAGACCACATAAGAATGGGCAGTATTCTAAGTTGCCAGGCCTGTAGACAAGCCTGAGATCCTTACGGTGGCTAGAGCTACCAGGTGTTTAGAGCACTGCCCGCTTAGCTCTTGCTGTTTTCAATTAGGTTAGCTGTGGTCACTGGTACTTGGTTCCCGACTTGGGACTCACAGGGTTGGACCCACTGACATTCCCTCATGGTGAGGAGGGAAGGCTCGCTCACACTGGCCTGCTCTCAAGGCTGGCCTCGGGACCTGCCCCCCCTGAGAGAATAGAAACAGTGTGCACTTGCTGTGGAGGAGGAGCTTGTTTTCAGTGCTGCTTCTGTAGAAACCCTTCTTTAGGCTTCCTTGAGTCTCCCCAGCTAAACCCACTGACCAATTATTTCTTTCAGGTGTTTGGATTTTGTTTTTGTTTTTCTTCAAACTGGGTTGAATAGGCACTTAGTCTTGACTCCTAAAGAAAAGTTAATGCCAACCAAGATACTGTTAAAGTAACTGCGATAATGCTGAGAGTAGATGAGAAATTGGAAGAGACTGGCACATTAAAAATGTTGTTAGAGGTGGCCTAAAGTAAAGTTTTTGAGGGTGCCAGTAATCCAGCAATATTTCTGAAATAGAATTTAATAACTAATAAGATTTTTGAACTAATGTAAAGAATGGGAAAAGTATTAAGGTTTCTGTCTGGTGTGGTTAAATTGACTGAGGCTAGGGACCTAGCAAGGTTTTGTTTTGTGGTGAAATTCATGAGTCAAAGGGACATCAAGGTTCACCAACTAGTGGGGATTCGGGGAGGCATAGATTTAGACTCATGGGTATGGTGGTGCCTGTCTGCCTTCTTAGCTCTGGGGAGGCTAAAGCAGTGAGATTTCCCAGGCTACTTAGTGAGATACTTCCTCAGTAAAGCAAAGAAGCTGGTGGCAGCTAGATTCATGTTCCTGTAGTGGGAATGATGGAAGTGGAGAGGTCAATGGGGAAGCAGCAAGAGAACCCTGGGATAAATTAAGGCCTCAACAGAGGCAGGAGATCTACAGACAGGGACAGGAAAGGAGGAGTAGGAAGAGATGCTCACAGAGATGGAGACCAGGAGGAGGATGATTTTCAGGAGTACAGAATGGTGCCTCTTTTTATAGTCTGAGACAGGAGGGACTGTTTTTCTGTTGAGCACAAAGGGAGTGCTAAGAGTGCTATTCAGGCACATCTGGGGATGGAATTGAAATTGATCAAAATATTACAGTTTTTCCTTTCTAAGACATGGTCTCGCTGTCACTCTGGCTGTCTTGGAAATCATTATGTAGACCAGGCTGGCCTAGAACTCACAGAGATCTGCCTGGCTTCGCCTCCTGAGTGCTGGGGTCAGAGGTGTGAGCTACCACACCCATCTTGCGTTTCTTTTTGTTAGCACAAAGGACCATCTTTTTTATATTCACCATGTTCAGCCCCAAGTTGATTCTCTTTATCCTACTTCTTGTGATAGAGAGAGGGATCACAGACACAAAATACTAACCAAGCCCAGCATAATACCTACATGATTACAATAAAGTGAGGGCTTCTGTCTGTCTGTCTGTCTGTCTGTCTGTCTGTTGTACAGGAACACCAGCTACTACGTCCGCATCGACAACAGGCTTCAGTTTAGGATTCAGTAAGCCTGCAGCATCAGCCACGCCATTTGCCCTGCCTGTCACTTCTACCTCAGCTAGTGGCCTCACGCTCTCGTCTGCTCTGACATCAACCCCAGCAGGTGAGACAGAATGGGCAGAAAATTGAATTTGATGGTTACATTAAACTTTTCCTTTTTTTTTTTTTTTTCCCCGAGATAGGGTTTCTTTACGTAGCCCAGGCTGTCCTGGAACTTGATCTGTGGACCAAGCTGTCCTCGAACTTGCCTGCCTCAGCCTCCCAAGTGCTGGGGTTACAGGTGTGCACCACTACTGCCTGGCTTAAATTTTATCCAGTAAGAGAACATGAGTAGCCATTTATATTAACCAACACTGGGCTGGGGAGGTGGTTCAGTGGGCAGAGTGCTGTACAAGCATTTAATTTAAAAGTTAAAGCGCTTTGGGAAATGTATTTGTTAGTTAGCAGTTCTGTCCTACTGAATTATTGGCTTTTCAGAGCTAGGCTTAGTAGTCCACATCTGTGCTTTGGGAGGGTGACAGGACAATCTTGAGTTCAAGGCAGGGCTTGGCTATTTAACAAAACTTGATCTGGAAAAAAGAAGTTAGTATTAGCCATTAAAGCACTGTGGCCATCTTGAAATACTCTGCTCAGAATAAAGAGAATCAGGGTGAAGTGCAGGGATGTTTTTATTTTCTTTGTTTTCAAGAGACTGTTTATGGCAGGAAGTATAAAGACATTACCTGGTTCAGGACTCATTTGCTTTTAAAGGCATAATTGTTGCCTGGGATTATAAACTATATTGTTGGCTAGAATTAGTTATTGGGTACCATTATAAAAGTACCCAAAGCTATTTTGTTGAGTGAGAGGGGCTTACTGGTTTCTGCCATAAAACTACAATTACTCTTTATTCTGAGTATTTCTAACATTTTCTTGAGCAAGTGGTTTCCCCAGAGAGTCATATGTGTCGATGGGATTCTGTTTTTGAAAATACACTCCTATTTTCCTGTGGTGTTTTCAAGTGCTGTTTCTGTGTGAAGCCTTATTCATCTCTCTCTTTCTCACTTTCAGCATCCACGGGATTTTCTTTAAATAACCTGGGAGCAACACCAGCCACAGCTACAACAGCGTCAACGGGGCTTTCCTTAGGGGGAGCCTTAGCTGGTTTGGGAGGTTCACTTTTCCAGAGTGCAAACACAGCAACATCAGGTAATTGATAGTAATTCTTTTCCAGAATAGTAAATATTTGTATTTAAATTTCCTTTATTTTCAAAAAACTCCCACAGAAATTTGTCTTTTAAATAAATGTCAGTTAAGTCGTGTTGGGCAGGGGACGTGGGTCAGTGGTGAAACTTGCTTAGTGAGTTATAAGGGAGTTTATATCCTAACTTCATGTATTATAGATAGATAAACCTGGCTTCTAAGTGTGTTTCTTATTCTAGTAGTCAGGAGAGGGTAATTTTGAGAGTAAGGCTTTCTGTTATTTGAAGACATCATAGAGTTATTTCATGTGGGAGTGTAACTCAGGAATTTCTGGCTAATGGTTCACCAATTAGGAGAAGTTGATCTATATATTTAAATGTAGAAACCATAGTAATCTTAGACCCTACTTAATAGCTTTTCCTTTGGTTGTATAATATGGTGAAAAAGCAATTGAAAAGGTAGAAAAGGAGTGGGCCAGGGTAACCTGTAGAAATCTATAGTGTTCCCATCTGCCTTATAGTTTCATTACTAAATTTTGCCGATCTCTAGTTTGTATTTACTCAGAATACCTTCCAGTGACCAGACATACAGTGGGTGCGTCATGGCTTCTTGTAGCACAAGCATATGAACATTGCTCACACGGATTCATATAAAATCAAAGTGAAATGCAATAAAAAGGAGAGGCAGGAGGTCATTTATAACTTCCTAGTGCTCTGAGTTTGCGTTTCCTATTGCTGTAACCAGATACCCAATAGAAGCACCTGGAGCTCTGTTAGGAGTCCAGCAGAGGTTAAGGCACAGCCGCTGGGGCAGTGCTACCTGTGGTGGCAAGAGTGGGCGTCTTCCTGTCCTGTTCCCGTCGCCACAGGGTCAGGAAGCAGGAGATTCTTGGCCAAATCTGCAGCACTTCTTGGACTGTGGACACAGTGCTCAGTGCTCGCTTTATGCCTGTGCTAACTTAACAGCCATTAACTTTAAAAGTTACAGGTGAAGTATCACGTTCATAAAGTGCTTGGAGCCGGAACTGTTTCTTATACTGGCACATTTCAGACTGTGGGTAGGGTCATCCAGCATAACTATTCTTTTAGTCATTGCCACAATTTAAATCTAGTTTTCCTTACCACATCGCATTTTCTCTGCTTTTAAAACAGATAGCATCTTGTCTAAACAGCAGACATCAATGAAGGAATGCATTGGGTCTGTGGGAAAATAGGTCTGTCAACACAAAATCAGGTTGGCTTGTAAATATAATTACAATGACTAGTCCATTTGAGCCTTTTTGACAGTGAGGTGAGATTTAAATAAGTAAATAAAAGTTATTTACTCTTTAACAAGTTTTTCCCTTTAAAGAATAACTTGGGGATATGCACTTAATATTTAACATTTAAGGTCTATCACTCTTACATTTTACAAATTCGCACTAGATTATCTTACAATTGTACAATTCTGAAATATCAAACAGCCAGATGTATTTACCTGAAAATATATGAAGTAGATTTTATTGAAAAAGTTTTAAAAATAAATAAAAATAAAATGTTTATATCAAATTAGATATAGTTGGGCCTTTTAATAATGAAAGATCCCAACTTCTAAATATATCATTAAATCCGATAAGAATACCAATATTTACCCAAAGTATGCTCTAGATTGTTTTGTGTTATCTTCCTAAAACAAGTAGGAAGAGAAATCTATGGTCTTAAAGTATTGAGTGCTTTGGTCAGTAAGGGGAGTTCTTTTAAAGTCAGGAAAGTTGATAAATGGTGTTTGGTTCGTTTACAGGTCTCGGACAAAATGCCTTAAGCTTGTCTTTGGGAACTGCAGCACCTACTTCCACTGCAGGCAATGAAGGTCTTGGTGGTATAGATTTTAGTACCTCATCAGATAAAAAGAGTAAGTAATGTTACTCCTGTTTCGTGATGTAACAGCATTGCTAAGATGCTTACAGGGCACTCAAAATTCCTGCCTGAAGGGATCACTAAGATTCGTTAGTATGGTACCTTTAAGATTGTTTGCATTATCAGTATTTCACACGTGTGTGTGTGTGTGTGTGTGTGTGTGTGTGTGTGTGTGTGTGAGAGACTTTTTGTACATAGCTTAAATAATATATGTATATATAAGTATATGTCTTCCTTAGCTATGTTAATGTATATGTTAATGCTTATTTGTAAATCAGGACAATTATCTGTATATTTTGTAATATATTCTTAGTTAACATTGGAAATATTTGTGTCAGTAATTTATTTCATTGAGATTTTCACTCTGAAGATAGGAGTAACAGAAGTGCTCAACTTTGTTTCCCTTCTGTTCCCCATTGTCCTGTGTTTACACTGTGAGCTAAAGGAGAGCAGAGCTTACGTGTAGAAGACATACTCACGATCACACGTACCCCCTCACAGACGCCCTAATTGGTGATGTGCCACGATCACACGTACCCCCTCACAGATCCCATAATTGGTGATGTGTGTCAGGATTCTTTTGTTAAATCATAAAATCCCCGCCTTCTCTGTTATATGCACATGTGTGTGTATTGGGGATGTAAGTGCTCAGAGTCCAGAGAAAGGATCAGATTCCCTGGAGCTGGAGTCCCAGGCGGTTGTGAACTCTGACAGGTGTATTTGTAGCATAACTAGGTCCTGTGCAAGAGCAGTCCATGCTCTTAGCCACTTGTGCTGGTTGTTTTGTCAACCTCACACAACTTCGAGTAATTGTAGAAGGAGGAACCTCAATTGAGAAGACGCCCCACTAGATTGGCCCACGGGCAAAGTCTGCGGTGCATTTTCTTGGTTGATGATTGATTGGAAGGACCCAGCTCACTAAGAGCGGTGCCACCAGGGGGCTGGTGGTCCAGTGTTCTCTAAACCCTTTCAGTCCACTGTTGGTTTTGGTCAGGATGTTTTATCACAGCAATAGAAGTCTCTCTGAAACACCACTGATCCATCTCTTGAGCCCCAGTATGCCAGGTAGCTCTGGGCCTAGATCCATGAGCTTTATTTAGCCAGATGGAAGGAAAGTAGTGGGAAATAAGGGAGGAGCAAGATGGAATGGAGCTTCCCCTCCTGTAGAGTTAAGAGTCAGTGTAGGGCCCAGGTGCCAGACGCCACAGATTATTAATGGCTTTTATACCATGTTGAATTTTGTAATTAAGCGGAAAGATTTTAATGAGATGTTTTGTTTTGTTTTTTTAATAATAAGATTTGTTTATTTAATGTATATGAGTGCTCTATGTAAACCTGCAGGCCAGAAGAGGGTATCAGATCACATTTTTTATGGTTGTGAGCCACCATTGGTTGCTAAGAATTGAACTCAGGACCTCTGGAAGAACAGGCAGCATTCTTAACCTCTGAGCCATCTCTCCAGCCCCTAGTTTTAAGATTTAAGAACATTTCTTACTGTTCTTCATAGCCTAAAGGTAGACCAAGCTAGGTGTTCATCAGGAGACAAATGGTTATAAAGACATGGTGCTATATTCACAGAGCAGTTGGGTTCAGCATGAAATGACAATGGATGGTCTTGGAGAACACTGTGTTAAGCAGATAACCCAAATATCACTTGTTTTTCTCCCTTCTGCTTCCCCTCTAGCGTGTAGGCGGGGGTAAAAGGAGAAGGGACTAGGTCTAAAGGAATAGGGGAGCAAAGCCAAAAGAGAATGGGATGGTTGTGCCATGAAGCAGGAGTGGGAAGTATTTGAGGGGAAGAAGGGAACCAGCAACACAAGAGGTGGGGACGGGCAATTAGAGCAAATAGTGATATGTGTGTGGAAAAATTAAAAGGGGGAAGTGGAAGGTTAAAAAACCAAAACATTTAGATGGCTTGTGTGGAAACATGTACAGATCACAGGAGTAAGCAGTTCACAAATGGAGAAAACATACTTACCTAATGAACATTTGAAGAAAGTGTTTGGCCTCACGACTACTGTAAGAAATGGAAGTCGAACAATAGTGTGTTGGCATTTTAAGTGACCTCCATTGTGGAGGGTTTGCTGCTGTCTGTGCTGTGGCAGATGGGAAGGTGCGTGGAGATGGTTGTCTTAGGATGGAGAATAGTTTATGGATAGTTAGGACAGCGATGCTGGTGATGGTGGTATTTAAGTTTCTAGAGTTAAGCTGGTAGGCAGGGACATAAACTATCCACAAAAGAAACTTCTTTAAAAAGTTGCTTCTTGAGTTTGAGGCCAGCCTTGTCTACAAGCCAGGGCTCTGCTACACAAAGAAACCCTCTTTCTCTCTCTCGCTCTCTTCAAAAAGAAAAAAACCCAAAAGATTGTTTCTTCTTGAAGGAAGTAGGTACAGCTGAACTCTGTAATATGTCTGCTTGGTATCAGATCTCCATCAGGACTCCATGTTTTCCTTAAGTTCAGGACAGGGCATCACATATTTGTGTTTGTATTTTATTACAGTTTTGTTAACTTAGAACGTGGAATATGCTAATGTGTTGTTAAATGACCTATTTTTACATGAAGCTTTTGAATTTTCTAGGTGATAAAACGGGAACAAGGCCAGAGTAAGTTTATAATTTAACTTTAAAATATTTAATTACATTTTATTTACTAAATTGTTGGTAGATTATATAGATAGAAGTAAATTATAACCAGGTTTACATTTAGAAGGCAAAAAAATTAGTGTTTGCTAAAATTGATAATTATATTCTGGAAACCTTCTGAAGTGTCAAATCTTTGATTACTAGTCAAAATTTTCTTCAGGAAATTTTCTTTTTTAAAAAAAATATTTTATTTAACTTTAATCTGTGTACATTGGTGTAAGGATGTCAGATCTTGGAGTTACAGACAGTTGTGAGCTGCCATGTGGGTACTGGGAATTGAACCCGGGTCCTTTGGAAGAGCAGGCAGTGTTCTTTAACCACTGAGCCATCTCTCCAGCCCTCAGGAAATTTTCTTTAGGAAAAGGTGGTTGGCACTTCCCAAGTAATACAAATGCTTTACCTTTAGCCTCCTCAGTGCTGAGTATGGCCCAGGGCTCTGTGTCTGCTCAGTGCGAGCTCTTCCACTGAGTTACTCCTGCAGCCTTACACTGTCAGGCTCACATGCACAGACCACTACCCTAGTACCGTTTCCTCGTGTCTTCAGCCAGGGTAATAGCTTCCATTGCATCATATGCATGCTTGGAATACGATCAGTTCTTTTTACTTGACCGTCACCACGATCATTTGTGTTGCTAGTTACCTGCTTAGTTTGTGTTTTGTTAAATGAGTCATTTGTAAAGAGGGAGTCGGGTTCACTCCTCACAAGCGTGCATTGCTTTAACCTATTACCTTGAGCATCCATGAAGCCAGAAGTGTTTCAGAGTTTGGATATTTTTTAACAATATTATTTATTATTTATCTAACCCAAAATCAAAAGGTTTAAACGCTTTGAACGAAGGATCTGAGAGACTGGGAGTTCTAGCCAACATTGTGAAATGATTTTACAGCAGCATGACAAGTTTTAATTACTGTTTGTTATTTATAATTATGTCAATAGGCTGTATTTTTCCATTTGAGTGAAAGTTATAAAATACTAAATTGTATTGAATATCTCATGAAAAAAATTGTAGGCTTTCTTTAATATTTTAATATTTTTTAATTGACTGTCGATCATAGAATATTGGAATCAGAAGAAACTTGGTTCAACATCTCATTCAATCTAGTATGTTCTGCCTCCCCCCCCCCCCGACATTTAAATAATTTTAAGAATATTTATGATGAACACAAATATTGGTGTCAAATAAATTGATAGAATTATTTTCAAGTCAGGAAAATATATAAAGACTAAAAATATAAGTAGAGAGCATTGTTGTATTCTCACTTCTTTATATAGGAGAAGAGAGATCATTTGTCAATTCCTAGACTCTGTGTAGTGTTAACGCGTTTGCATGGCGTTAATGCAGGTGTGGCTCTTTCCTCAGGGACAGTAAAGCTCTAAAAGACGAGAATCTGCCTCCTGTCGTCTGTCAGGATGTTGAAAATCTCCAGTAAGTACAGTGCACTTAGATAAATAACACGTGAAAATTCTTTGCTACGCTTTAGGGGGACCATGTTTCTTCTAAATATTTTATAGATGGGGGCTTCCCATATCAATCATTAGTCAAGAAACCCTGGCTTGTTGACAGGCCAGTCTGATGGAGGCAATTCCTCAATTATTTTTCCTCTTTCCAAGTTGACAAAAGTTAGCATGCACACACACAAAAAGTGGAAAAAAAATTTAATCAGAAAAGTAAAAATAAAAATTAGTAAGTATCAGCCGGGCACGATGGTGCACACCTATAATCCCAGCACTCGGGAGGCAGTTCAAGGCCAGCCTGGTCTACAAAGTGAGTCCAGGACAGCTAGGCCTACACAGAGAAACCCTGTCTTGAAAAACCAAAAAGAAAGAAAGAAGGAAAAAAAAGTGAATCAAAGTTTTCAAGCATAGACCATGACCAGCTTATTTCAGATGTGCCTCTTTTTCTGTAGGGAAAAAAAAGAGGGGGCGGTTGTTTGCTTTTAAATCTTGGTCTCTCTTTATTTATGATACAGAGAAGTTTATTATAGAAGTGTGGGGGAGGGGCACCCCAAGAGAGAGAACAAGAGAGAGGAAAAGAGAGGAAGAGGAAGAAAGGACAAGAGCCTCTTTATTTCATTTTTTAAAAATTTTTTTTAAATGATTTATTTTTATTTTCAATGCGCTGGCTTCTTGTGTCTGTGTGTGTGAGCATGCTGGATCCCCTAGAGCTGGACCTACAGGCATTTGAGTTGCTTGCAGGTGTGGGAATTGAACGCAGGCCCCGGGGAGAGTGCCTGCTCCTCCTAGCTGCTGAGCATCTCTCCAGCCCTTATTTTATGTTTTTTACTTACTTTTTTTTTCTGAAGCATTCTTTTATGTGTATGAGTGTTTTGCCTGCATGTGTGTCTGTGCACTGTGTGTGTGTCTGGGGCCTGAGCAGGTAGGAAGAGGGCCCTGGACTGCAGTTACAGCCAGTTGTGAGTGGATGTGAGCTGCTGTGTGGGTGCTGGGAACAGAGCCTGGGTCTTCTAGAGTAGTGTGGCCCTCTTCCCTGCTGAGGCACCCTGCAGCCATCTGCGTGGGCGTCACTCCCACCTCTGCTTCTCCACCTCCACCCCCTTCTTCTCTGCCCTGACTCCTGTTGCTTGTGTTCTTTTGCTATTTTAGGAAATTTGTCAAGGAACAAAAACAAGTCCAAGAAGAAATTAGTCGAATGTCTTCCAAAGCGATGCTGAAAGTCCAGGAAGACATCAAGGCTCTAAAGCAGCTTCTGTCCTTGGCTGCCAGTGGGTTGCAGAGGAATACCCTCAACATCGACAAGCTGAAGTTGGAAACGGCTCAGGTAAGCCAGTCAACGGTCCATTATTCAAGAATACTTTATAATCTTTTAGGTACTATTATAATGGCTGTTTTAAACCATGTTTAAAAAGAATTGGAAGACTTTGTCTATTCTTAGGGTCCTACTGTCTAATCTTTTTATTAATTATTAATACAGTATTCCTCTTGTGTTTTTCTCAGTCATTTTTCCTTTATCACTGGGTATTTTCTAAGAAAAACAAAATGTTAATTATGCCTTAGATAAGTGAATATTTAGACTAATTAAACATGAAATTATATGAAACTGAATTTTGCATGGGGAATACTTGAATTTATATGTTCATAAAAAGTTACATTAGCCAGTAAAGGAGCTGGCAAACCAAGAGAGCCTGTTAGCCAAGGTTCTCCAAGGCCAGTCAAGGTCTAGAGCGCCAGAGCTTACAGGGTGAGTTTCTATGTGTATAGAGATGGCATTTATTAGAATGGCTTACGGCCTGTGGTTTAGCTGTTCAACAGTGGCTATCCACCAGCCAGAGGCCCGAGAGTCCAGTAGACTTTACTATCTGGGAAGGAGTGGACTCAGCCGGGAGAACGAGGGGCAACAGGCAAAGAGAGCAAGCTTCCTTCTTCCTGTCCTTTATTTGGGCTGCCAGCAGCTGTGGCCAGGCTGAAGGTGGTCTTCCCACCTCCAAGATCTGGATTACAAGCGGGTCTTCCCGCTCCAAATGATTTCATTGAAAAAAAAAATGCCTCCCAGAGAGCAGGGTTGTAGTTAATTCCTGCTGCAGTCAAGTTGACAGCTAAGAATAGCCATCCTTTCACTCAGCACTATGCTTGGGGTGACCGAGGCTTTTGACATAGAAAGGCAGTTGGGCCAAATGAAGTGGTACAGGCTTAGGTACAGCTGAAGGCGATAAGACACAGGCGGCAGGGCCTTAAGGAAATGTCGCCTCAAGTTTCTTCACAAAGCCTTACAGTCTGTGTCAAGAACTAACACTGGGGGCCGGGCGTGGTGGGGCACACCTTTAATCCCAGCACTTGGGAGGCAGAGGCAGGGGGATCAATGTGAGTTCAAGGCCAGCCTGATCTACAAAGAGAGTCCAGGACAGCCAGAGCTGTTTACACAGAGAAACCCTGTCTCAGAAACAACAACAACACAAAACTAACACTGATCCAGAGTTTGAACTATCAGTTTAAGTAGAACACTGAGTCCCTTGTGACAGTATTACAATCTTTAAAAATTTTTTTCAAAGAAAGCCTTCCCAGGAAGTGAAGGGATTCTCTGGTGAAGGGTAACAGACCAAAATCTGATGGATACAAAGCCCCTAAATACTCACTCCCACCTCCCTCTGGTTTTGACAAAGTAACTCAGTTGTCATAGTATTCAGTGAACTCTATTTTAAAAGTCTGTATTTTTCAGGGATTTTGGGCTTTAAGGACCAAATACTGATTCTGCAAAAACAAAACAAAACAAAATCTCCTTAAATCAACGAGATAGAACATTTGCAGGTACAGAGGGCTCAACTTGACACTTTTACCATGAGTCTAACGTGTGATATGTTTATGTTGAGTCTTGAAAGGTTCTTAAGACTTACAAAGGCTTGTGTGCAGGAAAGAGAAGGGGCAGGGCTTGGAGTGAGACGTGGGCACATGTAAGATCTGCCAGCAGCTCATTGCTGCAGAATGTCTGTCAGGAATCATGCTCGTGGGCTGGAGGGATGGCTCAGAGGTTAAGAGCACTTAACTGCTCTCCCAGAGGCCCTGAGTTCAATTCCCAGCAACTACATGGTGGTTCACAACCATCTATATTGAGATCTGATGCCCTCTTCTGGTGTGCAGGCAGAGCACTGTATACATAATAATAACTCTTTTTAAAACATCATGTTTACATAAGTAGGTAGTGAGAGTTGCTGGGGTGGTAGAAACCCAAGGGTAGAAAGGCCATGCCAAGTAGAGTGATGCAGGAGGAGTGACTTAGGAGGTGAGGCGGGGGATCATCTCAGAAACAAACAAAAAGTAAAATGGTACAAAGAACCTTTGTGATTTT
The DNA here is from genome assembly GCF_903995435.1 of Acomys russatus. Taxonomy (NCBI): domain Eukaryota; kingdom Metazoa; phylum Chordata; class Mammalia; order Rodentia; family Muridae; genus Acomys; species Acomys russatus. The sequence goes on along the minus strand of NC_067154.1, from coordinate 3,267,025 downwards.
ATCAGTTTGGTAGTTTAATAAAGGGGGACCATTACTATGGGGAGCATAAATTTAAGGCATTTCTTTAAAAAATAAGTTAAAAAAAATAAAGGCTGAAAAAAAATCAGTGGGACGACAGGAATGTGAGGTATAAAGTGTAAAAGGGAGTATTAGTCCTGAAGACTCAGTGGATAGAAGATGAGATGACACTGAGGACAAGAAGATGCTCAGGCTTCCCACACACAGTGTGTTAGTGAGTAAAGTCTGTGACTCACTTCCTCATTCGTGAGAGAGAAGCAGCGGTGTTCCAGGCATATTCTTGAGTGACAAGATGGCACGGAAGAAGCTTCAGCAGTGTTAGTGCACGGAAGTCCAGGAGCTAATCCTTGCTGGCATCAGCCTCTGCTCTTCTGAACTGCTTGCCTTTATTACACATTTCTTTCTGCGTTTGCAGAGTGATGGTTTTAAAACTGTATAATTCTTTAATTGTAGTTGAGTTTATTTTATAAATTTATAAAATTTTATGATAGCACCTCAAAAAGATCAGTATAAATTTATCATAAAGTTGATTGGCAGCTTAATTTGTCTTCTTTTGAAAGAGTTCCTGCAATGTGTAAAGCAGCTTGCTCTATGACCTGTTTTTAAAGCATGTCTATGCAATTGTTTGACATCTCAGTCCAGAAATAGCTTGTATACTAGCTTGCCTCTTACCTGGCTTTTTTGTTTGTGTTTCCTATGTGTGTTTTTAAAATCTATGAATGTATTAGGAGTTAAAGAATGCTGAAATAGCTTTAAGAACCCAGAAAACACCACCTGGACTCCAACATGAAAATACAGCTCCTGCTGAGTAAGTTACTGCATTTTTCTTTTTCTTTTTGTTTTTTTGTTTTGTTTTGTTTTTCGAGACAGGGTTTCTCTGTGTAGCCTTGACCATCCTGGACTCACTTTGTAGACCAGGCTGGCCTCGAACTCACAGCGATCCGCCTGCCTCTGCCTCCCGAGTGCTGGGATTAAAGGTGTGCGCCACCACGCCCAGCTTGGATTTTTCTTTTAAACAAGTTTTTCCTTTTATAAGAGCAGTGCAGTAATCATACACAGACTTGACTTGATCTATGATTTCTCCTACTTGTTCTTGTCTCACTGAAAGCAAAGATAAGAATTCCCCACTGCTTTGATAGAGAGCAATAGCGTAGTCTAAGTGCTGCTGTCTGCAGCCAGTGTGCTCAGCTCTGGCCCTTCGCTACCTCTTCTTTCAGTCCATCACTTCTAGTCTTAGTGACCTTGGAGGTCACAGAGGCAGGTGAGGGGAGTGTGCATATTTGTGTGTGTGTGTGTGATTCTTGCTCCTGTACATTACTCTTTTTCCTTTTCCTTAAGGAAGTTATTTTAGACTTGCAGAAAATTTCAACAACAGAAATTTCCCATTTACCTTTTGCCCAAATCCCTTAATTACTAAATTTATCATGTGTATTTTGTTTTCATATTCTGTATATTTGTTTATATCTCACCTCTAACACCTTGCAGTATTTGCAAACAATGTTTTTTTATATTTAACTATGATTCTGTAAAAAGAAGGATAATTGCTTAGATAACACTACAGTGAACCAAGTGCAGGAGATTACTGGGATGCTCATCATTCACATGCTTCCATTCTGCTTTGCCCTTTTCATACTCCAGCACAGTTCATGTTGCCAAGCCTTTTCCCAGCTCCTTCTCCCCTCCGCTCCCCTCCCCTCCCCTCCCCTCCCTTCCCCTCCCCTCCCCTCCTGTCCCCTGTCCTCAATCTCATTTTCCTTCTTCTTTGCCTGGCAAGTGCCTTACCACTAAACTGCTCTCAGCCATTGGCTACTCACATGTTACATAAACAAACATACATTTCTTTTATTATCTAAAAACTGTTAAGTACTTGATTATTACGTTTGGTGATAGCTTTACTTTGATTTAACATTTTAGACTTTAGACTCCTAGAGAATTGGTAAAAATAGCAGTACAAAGGCTCTGCGTAAATCTCTTACTTCTCTGTCCCTAACGCTAACATATTGTAGAGCTATGGTATATTTATCAACAACAGGAAACTAATCTTGATAAAATGTTTTTAACTAAAACAACTTACTAGAATTTGACTGATTTCCCCTTCTCCCCATTAATGTCTCTCTCAGGTTCCTATGTGTAGGGGTGAGGGACTATATATATTACATTTCTTTGTAATTTCTTTTAATCTCTGTCTGTAATAGGTGGGTTCTAACTTGTGTTGGATGATCTTGTTACTTCTAAAGACTATGAAGTCACTTTGTGTAATATGTCCTCATGATTGGATTAATGATTTGCCAGTAATAGTCAAAAAAGAATTTGCTTCAAACTCCCAATCTGTGAATTTTATCCTCATCCTAAGTTGACAGCCCCACTTAAAAGAGGACATTAACTTTTTTATTTGTGTTTTAAGTATAAAGGAAATAACTGTCGTAACTGTTTGTTGAACTCTTCATAGCTACTTCAGAGTCTTGGTTCAGCAGTTTGAGGCACAGCTTCAGCAGTACAGGCAGCAGATTGAAGACCTAGAAAACCATCTTGCCACTCAAGCAAACAGCTCACACATAACCCCTCAAGGTAACATTCCTGCTGTGGTGACTCTGTGACAGCACCGCTATGTTATTGATAGGTGCTCACACTTGTGTAGTAGGTGTGCGAACAACTAGTGCTTGTTAAGCTGCTTTAAGAAAATGACCTAGAAAGTCTGTGGTAAGTCTTGGTTCTCTGGAGATGCAGGCACTTTATCGTGAGAAGTCACTTTGGTGGTGGGTGTGTGGGCAGGTGGGGGCTGGTCTAGAACGGTCCCTTCCTTTCCAGGTCACTGGTGGACATGCCCTCTCTGAGTCTTCTTACCCTGCTGTCTTCTGTAGTTGTAAAGGAGCAGCAATAGGCTTTTTCTTGTGCACATTAACTACCAAAACTAGGACAGAGGCGTAGAAAATTTAAATTAATTGTTACATACTTGTTTCATAATTTTCTCTTATAGATTTATCAATGGCTATGCAGAAAATTTATCAAACTTTTGTAGCTTTAGCTGCACAACTTCAGTCTATTCATGAAAATGTCAAGGTAAGCGTTCATTGCAAGTTCACCGCTCTGCATACAGGACCCTGGAAGTAACTTTACTGTTAACACCCGTTTTCCCTTTCATTATTCTTAGTAATTACACTGAGTTGGTTGTGTGTTTATTTGATGCTTGTATAGCCCACATTCAGATTGCTGCCATCTCTTTTCTAGTATAACTTACACTATAGAAAACAAACATCCCTAGTGACACAGTCTTCTTTATGCTGATTCAGTATAATGTGTGTTTTATTAATATTTATTGATCATGAAGTTAAAGAAATCCTGGTTATAATTCCTTTTTAGTACTGAGAACGCCTTACCAAATAATGTAATGTTTATATGAATAATGTAAATAAAATAATTTGTCACTGAGTGTTTTGATCTTTATGTAATTATGTCAATTTCAAATTTTTTACAAGCAGGCTAGACAAATGGCTCTTTTTTAAAAAAGTGATATGGCAGCCGGGTGTGGTGGCACACGCCTTTAATCCCAGTACTCGGGAGGCAGAGGCAGGTGGATCGCTGTGAGCTCGAGGCCAGCCTGGTCTACAAAGTGAGTCCAGGACAGCCAAAAAAAGCTACACAGAGAAACCCTGTCTCGAAAAAACTAAAACTAAAAATAAAAATAAAAAAGTGATATGTAAAATAAAATACACATTTTTGCAGCTAATTAAACAAATATAAGTTCTTAGTTATCTATTCACCAGAAAATCCTTGAAACTTTAAAGCTGCTAAAACTGACTCTAAATAAATTATGTAGACATTTCATTATGTTCATATTTGCTTGATTCATATAGTTTTTAAAATGTTAACTATTTAAAGCTGGTCATTTAAAAATTGTTAGCACACACCAACAGATTTGAAACTTGAAAGCATTTTAAAGAACATTTCTGAAGGAAGAATATCAGATTTTCTTGAGAGTCTTACCAATCTGTGATAAACACTGCTCTAAGGGTTTGAACAGGTAAAGATGATTCTGGGCTGCGGTCTGCCTTGCGCTGTTCTTCAGTGTAGTTTACTAAAGTGCTTCCAACAAAGTAGTAGGGCCGGGTGTGCTGAGTGCTCAGCTTCCTCCGCTTCACCTCGGCCACCGTCAGATCCTGCCTGCTTGATCACTTTGTTGCTCTCAGAGCTTTGTTTCTTTTATCTTAAAAATTATTGAAAAGTTGTTTTGAGTGTATAAATGTTTGCATGCATGCATATCTGTGCATTATATGTGTGCCTGTTGCCCATGGAGTGCATCAGTTCCCCTGGGACTGGAGTTTCAGATGCTTATGAGCTAATAACTGCACAGGCCAACCTTGGGCTCACTCTTCATCCCAGGCAAGCTTTCAGTCTCATCTGGAGTTCGTGGGATTTTAGACCTGTGATACCAGTTGTCTTCAATAGACTTTCACCCCTCTGTTGAAAAACAGCCTTTTTGAGGCCAGAAAACAGGCTCAGATTACCATAATACATCATAGTGGAATAATTACTGTCTCTCATCTGTTTTCTATCTAAGACAGGGTCTTGCTATGTTGCCTAAATTGGCCTGGAGCTCCTCTAGTTGTTTTCTTTTTTATTTATATATATTTTCAAGAACCAAAGACTTTTACTTTGATCAGATTTGTTATGTGTCTTGGTTAAGATTTTTTTGCTGTGACAATTGGGAGAGGGGTTATTTCCTCCTGCAAATCTCAGGCCACACTCCCTCACTAAAGAAGACTAGGGCAGGAATTGGAGGCAGGAACTGGAGTGGAAGCCATGGAGGAGTGTTGCTCACTGGCTGGCTTCCTGTGGCTTGCTCAGCTTTGTCATAACACAGGACCACTTACCTGCCCAGGGCTGGCACCACTCACAGTGATCTGTGCCCTCTCACATGAATAACTAATTAAAAAATCCTTGGCAGACTTGCTAGTAGGCCAGTCTTACAGAGGTGTGCTTTCTCATTGTCAAATGACTAGAGCTCATGTCAACTTAACAACTAGCTAGGAAATTATGTTACCATTTATTTTCATCTTAATTAGTAAGCAAGCTAAACATAGAAGTTCTAGATTTGTGCATATCTTTGTGAATCTCACAAGAAATTTCTGTAGTTTCATTAACTAATTGAAAGAGACTTGAATTGCCTTACCCTGCACACTTTAGTGATGCTGACAAAGTGGGGAGTTTTAAAATTCATAAAATTCATCATATATTCAAAGCCAGCCTGGTCTACAGAGTATGTTCCAGGACAGCCAGGGCTATACAGAGAAACCCTGTCTAAAAATACCCAAGATTTTCCCGGAAATGAACAATTCATCATATAAGCCATGGTTGGTGTTCAGTGTGTGGTTGGTCTCCTCTCCTCTTTTGAACAATGTTTTCTGTGAAGTCTTGAGTCATTACTTCCTATTATTGGAAGTTGTGCTCTGTGTGGGAATGTATGTGGGGCACAGGGAAAGAACGCATGGATTTGAGAACAGATGTGAGATTGATTTTCTTACCTTGTTGCTGATGCCATATTCCTTGGCGTTCAGTTCTTAGCAGGTCCACTTTAGTCCTGTATAGCAGTAGTGAAGCTGGGAACTGGAGTACTAAACATGGACAGCCACATAAAGGGTGACTGTAGCTTTAAGTGCTATAAGTAACAGTAAGATCTGTAAGTGTGTGTTTGCTAGTGGCAAAGAGCCTAGTGTTTAAGAGAGGTAAGTAACATGAAAATGTTACCTCTGTTCAAAAATTGGAATAAAATCTATATAATTAGGCTAGATATGTAATAAAAATGTTTAATGATTAATGTGCAATAAGGTTAATGGCCTTAATAGGGGTATATATTGAATTAGGTAGTTTGATAATTGTTTTACTCTGGAGTTGTAAAACTCATGTCTTAGGGGTGAGAAGGAAGAGTGTTGGGTATACAGGCTTACGTCATCATTGTGTGACTGTCAACCTTCACTGCAGAGTCAAAGCCCCGCTTGTTCCCTCAGCCTTCCTGTTAAAAGCATGAACTCTTCCTTTATCATATGGTACCTTGTCATTTAAAAATATTTATTTAGCTGGTATATATTAGTACTTCCAAATCTAAAGGTTATAAGAAAGCTTGATCCTTAAAGGAAAAGTTTATGATAAACTGAGGTGTCTATCTATATATTCTGCTTGCCTGTAATTTAGCTTGTAAAACCAGAATAGTTTAGGTAGAGTATTGTAACTATTGTCAGAGCAGTAACACATTGTTCACAGGAGCAATAACGCTTTCGAGCCCAGGCCTTGTCATGTCAGTGTCAATTAGTAGTCTCATTTGTAGTTCCCAGCAGTGTATAATGTGGCCAGTGTCTTTGATCTTTGCCAACTCATTTCATATAATTACATGTTCTCAACATGGAACCTAATCATCTCTCTTCCCTTCCTCCCTTCCATCTTTTTAGGTGCTTAAAGAACAGTACCTCAGCTACAGAAAAATGTTTCTGGGTGATGCTGTCGATGTGTTTGAAGCCAGGAGAGCTGAAGCCAAGAAGTGGCAGAATGCACCCCGAGTTACTACTGGACCCACCCCTTTCAGCACCATGCCAAATGCAGCAGCCGTTGCCATGGCTGCAACACTTACACAGCAGCAACAGCCTGCTACAGGTCTGAATGCATTCAAGTTATAGCTTCTTACTGTTCAAATGCAGAGAACATTATGTGCAGTTTATAAGTCTTCCTTTTGTGTGAGCACTGACAAAATTTCTATGACTAGCTGTTCCAATCTAAAAAAAAAATGTGATAGACACAATTATAAATATACCTGAAACAAAAGGCAGGGTAGTTTAGCAATAATTATATATCAGATGTTGAATATTGTAAATTTACTTACTGTTATTTGCTGTATTGCTGTGGATGCCCTTTAGAACATAGTGTTTCACTACTGAATTACACTTAAGAAAAACATTAGATTCTCACGTTGTGATTGTGCCCTTTATGTTTTAAAGTCAGAGGTGACCCCCACCTGTACGTTGCATATTTTAGGTATGACAATATTTGATGGTGCATTCTCATCCATAATGATTGCAGAGCCCTTGCGCTCTGGATGCAGTTATGTTTCTGTTGGTTGTTGGTGTGTTGCAGGTCAGTAGGTTCATTTGGATGTACTTTGACTGGAAACAAAATACCAGGTCCTCTAGAAGAGTCTAAACCAGATTTGAAGAATGCATGCTAGGGTTTTTGTAACTCCATAGTGGACTGAACATAGCAAGATCAGGAAGGTTTGAGATTGGATTGTACATTATGTAGGACCTTAGTCGTTGGTTGAATACCATTTACAGTGGTTTTGTGATGTGGTTCTTGGGTGATTCATTTGGAATTTTGGGAGTTGATTGTCTTTTCCTGCTAGTTTTTATCAGGTTTGAAGTTTGACATAGAATAATGCAGTCTTTATAGATTACCTTTTCCCCTTGATCATTTATCAATTTTTGAGTGAGGCTTAATTATTCTGTAATATATGTCTTTCTGACAATTTCACATACTCCAGTAGTAAACTGCAATATTAAAAAGTGAAAACCAAGCAAACACATGTTTGGGTTGCGTTCAGGCCACATGTACTTAGAGAAGCATGCTCTAGTCGCTGTCTTCATGTTTGAGTGACAGCGTTGACCTGCCATCAGAAAAGAGTTGCTGATGGATTTTGGCCAAATCCTCCACATTCCATGGCTGGATCTGTGTGAATGGCGGTTCCCGTAAGCACTATCTAGTAGCTCTCTAGCTGGCTGGAGTGTAGACTTCTGTGGACAGACTATGGGGAGAGTCTTTGCTCTGCTGTGATGGAGTTCTCAATCCCAACAGCATGGTTTTCAGTTCTTATTATTTAATAGCTAATCAGTCACAGTTCATCGTCCTAAAGTAGGTTAGAGAAATGTGGTTTAGATAAGGGTTAATAAGATACACTTTATTTTCAAGAGAATAAATAAAGCTTGAGAAAAGCAGTGTTCACACTCTTAGGCTCTTAATCAACCTCTTCTGTGGTAAGTGACTAAACATGAAGCGGAACCACCTGTCAAGTGCTGTGCTTTTTCTCCCTTTCTAAAAATACATGGACTGTGTAATCTTGAAAAGTCTACGGGCACAGACATGAAGTCAAATGCCTGTCCTAAAAATGGGTGTCCCCTGTGAGCTGGGTTGCTGAAGTGCACAAGTAGGCGATTCAGGGACGGCCTTTGCTCTTGTATCATACAGGGAATATTTGCTTAACTTTGCAGGGATTCTTGGGAGCTTCTGCTCATGCGCTTTAGTTTTGCCTATTACTTTACTACTTGGCTTTCCCCTCCCCCCACCAGGAGCAATTACTGTTTTTAGTGTGTTCTTGTAGTTTTAGGGTGTACATAAGACTTTCTAATTAGATGGGTGGTAGAAATTGGAATTAGTCAACCTTAGTAATCCTGCAGTGTTTGTACTTTTGAGTTCTATCTAGTTATTGAGCTATTGATACATATCAGTGGTAACAATTTTGCGTTATGTTTCTTTCCCATTTTGTTTCCCTGAAAGCTTCTCCCAGGCTCTGTAGTCACTTTATATACCCTCCTGTTACAAATGCTAGTCTAGTCTGTAGGACACTGGATCATGATGTTTAGGAGTGCTGTTACAAACATGGCTAGTGCTGTTGTGAATTGTATCCCTTTTAGTTAAGCCCTGTTACATTTTGTTTTGTGCCCAGGGAGACACTCCTGTGCAGTACTTTTCATGAAATCCTCGTTAGTCCCAGTTTGAAACCATCTAGAGAAACTGGACAGAGCTTATACTTTATATACACAACTGTTTCTGTATAGATGTGAATTATTAAAATGGTTTATTTGCATATGGATTTTTTATTTAATTGATGTAAACAGGGACACAAAAGATGTAAACAGGGACACAAAAGGACAACAGCTTTTCTTAGATTGTTACTTTTTTTTTTGAAAACTTTTTTTCCCCCTGTTGTCTTTCTAGGAGGCAGAAAGATGGACTTGATTTTAAAGGACACACTGTTTTGTCTGTGTTGGTTTGGCTTTGGTGGTGGTGGTGGTAGTACTGGGATTGATTCCAGGACCTTGTATATGCTGATAAGTACATACTCAACTACTGAACTGCCTCCCCAACACCCACTTCCTTTTTTAATAAAAGCAAAATGTAAAATTGGGATTGGGCATGTTTAATATGTGGTTGGTGGTTGTTCATGAAAACTCAGTAGATTATTCATTCATAAAGTGAACAGACATCAGTGTGTGGATAAAAGTTAGTGTGCTCTTGTCCACAAATACTCCTCAGACTTCCCAAAAGCCTTATTGGATTTATATTCAGTTTTTAGTATGATCTTGATTTAGGATGTATTTTTTTCAGTCAGTGTTCTGAGGTTACATTTTTTTCTTGTGTTTTCATGTTTAAAAGTCTTGGTGTTTACGTAAGAGTTTTTCCTCATGTGACTTAGCTGCTGTTTTTAAGAGAGCTGAGGCATTTGTGAGGAATTCCTGCTTTCTAGCTTTAGGTGAAGGTTTGGACATTTAAAGTGTAGTGTTAAATCAGAAATGTTAAATATTTCATCTTGGTTTCTTGTGGTTTCAAGATTTTGTTGATTTAATAACCAAAGGAACATTCCCCATTAAAAGTACCAAGAGTGAGTTTTTCTTACAGGGGAAGCATTTTTGTTATTTTAAAATGTGACTTACAGGTAACGATGGTGATTACATTAGACATTTTTGGTAACCATGGAAAATTATAAGAAATTCTAGCACTTTAGTCCTTTTCCTATAAATGCAGTTTTACTTTAAATAAGATAATATTTATTCTAGAAAATATGAATTACAGTGCTAAACCTAATTTTGTTGTGTGTGAATTTATCATGGAAACTTTTGTAAAATGTTATTTTTTATGTGGAAATTTCACTCTAGGCAATCATTGGTCTACATTATTGATTTGATTTCACTTCTAGAACTAAGAGCCCCTCATTGAATGACTATTCAGATTTCAAAGTGACTTGAATTGTTTACAAAGCTTCTATCTGAAGGATTTAGAATCTGTTTTCTGATAGTGAAACTAATATATATGTTGGCCAGAGTATAATATATGTTAATACTTTGGTGTGGGAGATAATTTATCATGAGCTTTTACTATTTAAAATGTTATACATTTGCCTACTACTTTTATAAATGATGTTGCCTTCAGAATTTGTATGAAGGTAGAAAACTCAAACTATTTTGCATCTATTGTGCAATGGGAAGTCTTGTCATTGTTAGATGTGTTTTGATGTCATAAATATGATGATTGCAGAAACTGTTCTGTTGCTCTTAAAAAAATGGACCCACACATGACAAAAACCATGCTAATTGGGTAACTCCGACTTGTAAGGCTGCGAGGACTGTGGTGTGCGTTATTCTTTAGGGTCTTCACCAGCAGTGCCTCCTGCTAAAATGTGACAGTCTCCCGGTGTTAAAGAAACTGGACATAAGCTTTCTCTGTGATTTTTGTTAGACATAAGAAAGTAATAAGCAAGTTTCTTTTTCCTGTTGTAACCTTTTACAAAAGAGCTGCTAGTCAGGTCTTTATTCTTAATCAATCTTGAACTGGATGTAAAAACTTTAAAAATATTTTTTAATTTATTTTTTTAATAGTAGTATAAGAACTCTGGCTGCTATTTAGTTGCTATTCTGGGTTTGTTGTTGTTTTGTTTTGTTTTGTTTTTTTTTTTGGATAGAAGTTTTAAAAGTCCAGTTTCTGTCCCAGGGTAGCAAAATGTACTTCCTCATTTTATTGTTGTTTTGTGGCTTTTATAAACTTACACTACCTTTTGAATATACAAACCTCATTCTTCATTGGGCAACATGAAGGCATTGGCTTTTTTGAAGTAAATTTGAAGATGCATTTTGCTTTGGCATTCCCTCAGCTCTGAGATGCACTAACCACTGTACTGCAGGGGCCAGAACTCAGATTGTACTACGAAACTTACTGAGCAGTTTTCATAAATCATTATAAAATGAGAGATTTTTAGATTTTTGTATTCTGCTTAGTTAAAAACATAGTTACCATGAGGGGCTAGTAATTTGATTCTGTTCTTGCCAAACAAACTCAGCCAACATCCCTAAAGGAGCAGGCATGGAAAGGGTGGCACTTGGCTCTGATTTTGAGTACATTTGAAGGCTTGAATGTATTGGGTCTGTCAAGGTGCACATGTGCCTTTGTAAATGTTCATTTTGATCTCATTAATCAGGTGATGAGTGGTGAAATGTAGCAGAGCTGAAGAATAGCACTCAATAATCACTTTTGTGAACAAGTTGGAATTGTCATGTTACTGTGTAATTGGTTTGCTTTTAAGATGAACAATAAATTAAATAAAATAAAACATTGTCTTGTTTTTTATCTATTTATTATATATACCATTTCTTACTATGAAAAGTCATACCTAATATTTTGGGTACCTTATGAAGTAACATGATAGTTTTGCTATGTTGGTCTCTTGATCACTGGGCTCTAATACTATTTTAGAGCTATTTTTAAAAAGGAAAGTAAACCTGTACTTATTACACCAAATAATGTTATCAGAAAACAAGTAGAGAGAACTGAAGCAATTCTAGAAATATAAAAACTACAACTTGCGATGCATAAATATTTCAAATTATTAGTATATTAAACTTTTGAACATTTTTCATTGTAGTAAGCCTCTTTTAACTGTATAGCTATAGCAGATTAAAAATTTTTTTTTCAGATAAGACATTTGGGATAGATAAGCTAGGTTAGAAAGACATCGTGAAATCAAAGTTTTGACAAGTGGAATTTGTTAAAAAGTTGTCAATGTTCAGCTTAAAAATAATCTAATAAAGGAACTTTAACCTTGAAAGAGTAAGGCAAATTTGTTTTTCCCCCGTTTTTTTTCATACCAGGGCCACAGCCATCTCTGGGAGTTAGTTTTGGAACGCCATTCGGCTCAGGTATTGGCACTGGCTTGCAATCAAGTGGCCTAGGTTCTTCAAGCCTTGGAGGTACACTTTACCTTTTCTCTGTTACCTTTGAACTGACTGTAGCCGATGCACATTTCTAAGAGGATCTGCTGCTATTTGGGAAGTTAAGGTTCCATCTGGCAAAAAGGATTCTCCGAACATAATCATTGCTTCCCAGCACTAGCTTCAGAGCTTAAAAAGGCATTTTGTCCTGTATGGAAAGTAGAATTAAAAAGCACTAAAACCAAGCGGCAGGGAGTTTTGTGTGTTCCAGTCAGTGTGCTGAAATGTGAAATTGAGAATTACTTAGTTTAAATCAACTTAGTTTTAACTGAACTTTAAAAAATTAGTTCTAATATAACTTTGGAAACTAATCTATTAGATCATATACATAGTCCAGATCGGTATCTTTTTTTTTTTAACCTGAGAGTGACCACTTTAAATGGAATTAATTTTATTGTAAGTTAAACAGCTTGACTCATGTCATTTCTATGCACTCTGCATATTTGACTGTATACATATATAAGCAATTCAGATTATTCTAATTCCTTCCTAAATTAGTAAGGTAAGTCTATAAAAACATGCTAATTATAAATGCATTAACAATTCTTTGTGGACAATTGAGAGTTTATTATATTTTGACAAAAGTATTATAGGGTAATGAAGGTTCCTGTATTTTCCTCTAAAATCTAAAGACAGGCTATAAGCTACCACGGTTATCTAATACAGATTGTTCTACAGTGAGAATTTTACAACTACGGCAGGGAGCATAGTCCCTCTTGAGTGTAGTCACTTTCCATCATGTTTCTTATAGGCAGGGATAGCTCACTGTCAACTTAAGTATCTTAGCACACCATTGCAGAAAAACAAAAAGTTCGAGCTTTGCTGGAGGTACATCTTAACTGGCATAGTGCTTACCTAGCGTGCATGAAGCCCTGGTCCCTAACTGCAAATACAGGCAGTAGGGACGCATACCTGGAATCCCAGTACTCAGGAGACAGGAGGATCAGAAGTTCTGGGTCAGCCTCAGCTACATGGGGAAATAACATGAGACTCTGTCTCCAAAATAACTACAACAACAATTATTTCGAGTTTATGTAGAGAATTCTTGGTGGACTATCTTGAGTATTTAGAGTTTCTTCATGGACTCTGTATGATGAAAATATATTTTAAGAGGAAAGACTGTCAGTGCTAATATGGAGAGTAACATGGCAAAATTTACTGTTATGGAATAGATTGGAGTAGTAGGTTGTCCTGCCATTAGTAAGGACCAGAGTGTACTTACATTGGAATATTCTAGTATTGACACTGTTGTGCAAGTCATGCTTGCTTATGAATTTAGCCAGCCTTTTTATTTTTCAGAAATGAAATGATGTTTCAGCTAAGCATATATGTAACAGTCTATACTCATTTCAGTGGTGAAATAACCTATGTGATCTTGACTTCAGTAGCCTCGTTTAAAAATTGCTGCTTGGTCATAAGCTAGTCTGGGTAGTTATAAATTAGTGTTCAGAATTAATCTGCTCAAAGAGTCTTATGTGGAGGAGTAAGCAGCAGACTGCCTAGCTAAGTCTGTGTTTGTGAACACTGCATTTATTTGACCTGTGGTGGTGGTTGGTTTTCTTGTGAGTACCCTGTAATCTGTGTTTTATGTGCACTGTGTATTTCTCTATTACCTTTCACTAGGATTTGGAGCTAGCTCTGGTTTCGGATGCGGCACCACAGGGGCCTCCACATTTGGATTTGGAACAACAGATAAACCCTCAGGAAGTCTTAGTGCAGGTTTGTGTGCTTCCGCCTGAACTCCAGGCAGACCAAAGAGTGAAAACCACTCAACTGAAGATCATCCACATGCTTATTTCCAGGAACCCCTGAAGACCCCCAATTCCCCGAGGAAGCATGTATGCCAACTAAATTGTATAGCCATACCGTTGGTGGCTGGATGTGACGAGACTTCTTAGTTCAACTTACAAACAGTTAACTAGAGATCCATTTGAATTCTAGCGACTGGCTTTACAGTTTAAGGCTTTTTTCCCCCCCTCATTAATCCAGTAGTTACGTTTTGGTGGGTTGTTTTGGTTTTTATCCAGGAGAGCTTTTTATTTCTGTTTTGTGCTGAGGTGTAAACTAGGGTTTCCCAGCCTAGGAAGCACTGTAGCACTGTGCTATTCCTCCAGCTGCTTTTCACTTTTCACTAGGAGCTGTGGCCTCACTGAGTTGCCCAGGCTGGCCTTGCACTTGTGCTTTGCCTCAGCCTCCCGAGTAGCTGGTGCTGTAGGCCTGTGACGCTAGGCAGCCAACTAGGAAAGACAGCCCAGGCCAAACAGTTGTTAGGACTTCTGATTTTAAGGGGTTGTGTAGTTTATAAATGATGACTAACTTGGCTCTTTGTTCATTTTTAAATAGGTCGAATTTACTTCTAGTAGAAACCCCCAAATTTTATCTACCTTTCCATTCAATTTATATTTGTAAATACTGACTAATGAGTGATATAGGGATAAATAGCATGTGTAAAATAATGATGTAACACTGTTAAAAATATGTTCAAATTTAGGGAATTCCACTTACTGTCAGTAGTATTTAAAGTCTGCAGTGCTAGTGGAGTAAGATTTGTAATTAGTGGTATCAGGACTAGAATTTAAATACTGTGTTAGGTAACCAGGCCATGGTAATGACTCTTACACTATGCATTGTTGGCCTTGTCTTGCATTCAGGTGGGTTGAGGCTTCCTTGTGAGCCTGGGGGTTTAAGGGCCGCTGCAGATGCCTTGAGTGTCTTTCCTAAAATGTTTTTGGTGAGTCTGAGTAGGAAGACATTGACAAAATATGTAGGTAATGACGTAACGTAATTTTATGCACATATATACTTATAAACAGAATAATACACGTTTGTATGTGCACATAAAACATGTTAGCATACAGACGAAGTTTCTGGCAGCTTGAATTTTCCTGTAGATTTCAATTATCTGTGCTAGCTTGCTTTCTTGGTCTGTATCACCAGACTTCTATCTCTCAAGATAACTTTTCAGCTGCTAGCTGAATCATTTTTCTGTAAAGTTCCATGTTAGAAATTCATGGGCCACAGGCCATTTCTGCTCTAATACATTGTGTATTCTCAGAAATTTTCACTCATCCCTGTTTTTTATATTTGTTTTTGTGATTTAACTTCTCATTTGAATATTTTCTTCCCTGAACATAAGGCTTTGGCAGCTCAAGTGCGTCTGGGTTTAACTTCAGCAATCCTGGCATCACGGCATCAGCTGGTCTGACATTTGGGGTGTCCAATCCTGCCTCTGCGGGGTTTGGAACAGGAGGACAGCTCCTTCAGTTGAAGAGACCTCCGGCTGGAAACAAAAGAGGAAAGAGATAAACATGCGGGGCACTGTGTGGGCAGTGCGCAGTCGGCGCCGCTTAGCCTAGGAGTCTATTTTTCTAATGATGTAGTGATTGAACTGCATCTCGGGAGATTTATAAAGTTTTGATATTCCTCACTCTGGAAATTGAACTTTGTTTACCTTACCAAACACCTTTTTTGTGAATTCAAAATCTAGTTGCAGTTTTGTTGCTATTACTTTTGATTCTACATGTAAGAAATGTTGTGATTAAATTACCAGTTAATAGTAATGGAAAAAAATTCATCAACCTAAACGTATGATTATCGTAGTATTAATAGCAGTGTTTGGCTGCTAAGGCTCATGCTGTGAATACATGCACATTGGTTTCTTATGCAGATGGTGTGAACTCTAGGGCCTGGGCTACAAGTAGTTTGTTCCTGGAAAAGGCCTTTAGGACTGTGCTGCAGGGCATCTTGTGGATATGTATGTAATTATATAGAGTAATGCACACAGTGTGTGTGCACATAAAATATATATTTACACAGCTATAACTCTTGCCTCAGACTGTTCTCCTTTTCTGGTGTATTCAGTTACTCACTGTGTTTCTGATCCTCAGCACTTACTGAAGGAGTAGCTCGGGGAGCCTTGTCCCTTCATCTGTTTACTAGACATAAGTGATTAGTGACGTAAGTATCGAGCCCATTCAACTCTACTGTCCCACTCTTGTGTTTCTATCTATACCGTGACTCTTGGCAGCTACTCCAACTGAGGAATGCTGTAAGGTTCATCAAGCAGATTTTAGAAACCTTTATTACCCTCTCTATATATTCTCCTGCTACTATATAGAATCTTTTTTTGTAAATGAGGTGGACTTTTAGGAGTGTCTATGAACGTGCAAAGAGCTATTAAGCCAAATTGAATCTATGCAGGTGGAGGACGCAATGTGAATTCAGTAAGAGCCTGTTTAGCTGTTCCAGTACAGAATTCTTTCTAACAGGGCTATTGAGAAACCAAATGAAGTGACTTCTCAGCCTCTTAATGTTGTGGGTGCTTAATTTGGACTAGAGAAACTGCATTTTCAGAAATGACTTTGTACTAACTATAAACTTCCTGGTTTGAAGAGTGAATAGGACTCCAGTGAATGCCACAGAAGTGTGTCAGGTTGTGTCCGTGTGACCTCTGTCTGCTGCCATTCTTGGTGTTGAGTGAGTGGAGAATCACTGTAACGGGAATTGCCTTAGGACCATGTCAGCGTGAAAGTAGTTTCCAAGTGGGATAAAAACATGAAATTGCACGGAAATAGTTTAATTTTTTTACGTAGAAGGGTTTGTATATAATGTTCATTAGTGAATATTTTCAGATTCATTTTCACCAAGGCACCTTTTTTCTAAAATAGGTGTGGTGTATATAAATACATATACACATATATATTTTTAGTATAATGTTAATTTGGTTTGATTATAAAAGTATTGTTGGTCTGTTTTATTTATCTGCATATAACAGTGATTGGCATTCCTGAATTCAATACCCACATCTTATGCATTAAAATAAGGAGAGTTATTTGTTTAAACTTGTTTTTATTTGTATATTTTTGTAATTCTGCAATCCTCAGTCCAGACTATGGTGGAAGATAGGAAAAAGGTGTACTTTGACATTTTAAATAACTATCAAGAATTGCATATACCATTACAAAAATATGCTTTGTTATTTTTTTAAGGACATTGTATTGTGCTGCAAATATCTGAATATTTATATTTCTCTGGGTTACTTTTTTCTTTATATACATTTTCATATGTTGAACCTCTGGAGACTTGTAACATTCATTGTGGTAGGAGTCAGAGTGTTGTCTTTGTCTCTTTTGTCTTCACCTTGTCCAGAGCCTATTATGGAAACAATAAAATTGTGTTAGTTGCTTTGAATCTTTGTAGGTCTCAACAGTTGTACGTATTTAATTTTATTATTGCTTCTTTATTCTCCTTGGTTAGCTTTTACTATTTCCTATGCTAGTAAGTTATAGTCTTGTTCTCTTTTGTTTTTAATGAAAGGCTAGAGACAATGTAGTAAATTCTGACTGGACAGATGGCCCAGTTGTTAAAGTGCTTATTATGTTGGTGTGAAGACCAGAAATGCAAGTAAATGCTGCGTGGGCATGATGCCCTCCTGGTTCCAGCCCCGAGCAGAGCAGAGCAGAGACTCCACACCAGCAAGCTCCCTGCTGTGCCAGGAGACCCTGCCTCAGCCAATAAAGTGGAAGAACATTAACTTCAGTGTGCATATCTACACACACACACAAATGGGAAGAGGGAAGAGAGGTAGTAGGTTCTTTGTCATGTGGTTTTATCTTCTAAAAATTACGACATTAAGTAGCATAATTAAGGAGATGGGTATTTGAGTAAAAAAACAAAGGCTTCCTCAGCTGAGTCTCAGTCCTGTCCTGCGTCTGTCTAGGCAGACTGTTCTAAAAATGTCCTATTGTATGTCTGAGTGGTCATTCTGCTTTCTTTTTCTTCTCTTGTATTCTCATTTTATTGTTTTCTCTTAGCTCCTTTTTAAACAGGCAGGTTGCCAACAACAAAAAACCCACAAGTATTCTCAGACTTTGATGTTTTTTCCCCTTTGTGGCATATTATCTACTGTTTGCTGTGTCAACTCGTAGAGATTTTCTTTTGCACACTTCCCTTCTCTGTATCCTGGCGGCTGGGCAGGCAGCTGCTCCCTGTTGATGGTCAGTCGAGCTCAGTTCTGTAGAAGTTGTGGTGAATAATAGCCTTGTACACGGCATGGTAGAAGGCCCAGAAAAGCTGACAGGAACCGTGCAACAGGCTGGTCAGCACCTCCACCATCTCACTGCTGTAACTAAATTAATCTCCTCTGCACTACAGATTGGTTGTGATAAATTCTGCTGCTTGTTTATGGGGCACTGGAGCAATCTATTCAGCAAGTTTGATAAAACCAACCGGGTAAGGGGAGGGGACAGAAAGGAAGAAAAGCCTGTCTAGCTGAATGGCCTTCATTGAGCCTTTAGACTGTTGACTGCTGGGCCGTATGTCTGTAGTAAAGCTGCTTCCTGCCTCTCAGCTTGGGTTTCTGTTCCCTTGGTCTGCTGCAGCATTTCTGATACATTGACCAGAAAGTACTTTCACCTCTTTTGCCTCACCCATTACCCCCTGGGCTGTGTGGGAGTCTCAGGGCATTGGGAGTTGCTACTTGCCTAGCACCAACGGGTCGATTAATCTGTAGATTGGCCCTCCTGGGGAACTGGGATAGAGCTCCCGAATGTGCACTTGAACCCAGGCCCACGAAGCATGTCAGGGGACCCCACTCACCAGACTGGTAGAACCCAGGTTCTTTTGGTTTAGGTTCCAGTTAACTTACTCCATTGAGTGGAAGAGACGAACAACTGCCTATGTGTCCCAGAGCTGTCTGAGTAACCTGGCTAAAACAAAACCAAGCAAGCAACAAACAAAAAGCAAAAGACAAAATCCAGCTCTGCAGTGGCTTCTGAGCTTTGGGCAAGGAGTGGAAGTGGAGTGAGTGAGTGTATCTCCTGACCATGGCAGGCGTGCGGAATCTTGTGCTTGCACAACTGAGTTAGTGGCTTGAGTAACCATCTGATGCATGGACAACAGAGTAAGCCTACACCTTTAGACTGTATTACCAAAAAATCTCCAAAGGGGATATTCAGGAGATAGACAGTGTATGTCAAACTCTCCCAGAAAACTGCCCTTCTTGTGAGACAGATTTGCCATATTTGGGATGAGATGGCTCCACAAGGGGGTCACTGGGTAAAGAGATAGATAATAAGGTGTTTAAAATTGTTGCAGATTGAGAGCACTATGATCAGTTTCCTTACATTGACTGGTGGCAGGATGTTGTCCTCAGTATGTGCTGCCTAAAAGCCTGCTTGGAAAAGAGCTATAAAATCAGTGGTAGATAGAGTAGAGAGAGCCTAAGCCTGAGAAGAAGTCTCTCTACCGTATGTACAGTTGTACCCCATCACTGCCGCCACCTAGGTCACCAGCACCTGATGGGGAACCCTGAGACTCCTGGCCTTGCCAGTGCCAGCATCATCACCAGCCCTGGTAGCTGAAGAACCATCACTTGGAACTGTCCCCTCCTTGGAAATTTAACTCCCTACACCCTGGTGGGGAAAAGCAGTGGAAGCCAGACCTTAGCCCCTTGGATATGGTAGATAGATGTACCATTCAATGAGCTTTGAAGGCCCCTCTATTTTGATCATTAAGGACAGTTCCCAGGGAGGGGCAGTGTACCTTCATTTATCCCTTTTTGCCATTGACTTCTTAAATTGAAAAACAAAAAACACATCGTCCTTATTCAAGGGGCAGGGGACTCCCCTCAGGTCTTAATTGACTTAATTCAATCTTATCTAAACCCGAGTGGGTTATTACATGGGCAGAATGCTGATTACTACTCCTGATTCTGCTGATCCCAAAATGGCTAAAGGAACATGGCCCAGATGGCATCCAAAGCCTGTTTCCCAAGGAGGTCCCATTAGGACCCCAGTGGTGAGAGGCTGTGGGGTTGGAGAGGAAAAAGCACGTAGAATGGCAAGAAACAAGGGCGGCGGGGGGCGGGGAGGGGGTCCACGGAAAGCCTGAATCTATTCTGAGAGTCTCTGAAGCATTCAGTCTACAGTCCATTTGACTTCAAAGCAGCCAAGAACCAACGAAGGGTTAATGCAGCCTTTGTTGGCAAGGCTCAGAGAAACCATGTGCAAGCTGCAAAAAGTCATGGAAGGTTTTGAAGGAATGCCAGCCAGTTGCTAGGGATGTCTTGGAAAATTCCAGAGACTAGGGAAGCCAGATGTAAAGCACATCAAAGGTTAAAGAGAAAAGTAGGTTTGCTGGCTGCTGCATTGATAGAATGTTCAGGGCACCCATGGGACAGTGTCCCATCAAATTGGGCCTGAGGCCCCTGGGGAGCCTGATAGGACCATCCTGCTCAGAGGTAAAAGCGACTCAGAACCAGTGTACATATTGCCATAGAAAGGCCACTAGAAAGACAAATACCTACAGAAGGCAGAGAATGCCTGCTCAGGTGCCAGGCAAGGAGAGAGGCACTTCCACCCTGGACAGTGAAAGAAGCTTAGCTGCCACAGAAACAGGAAGAGTAAGCTAGACTGAATTCCACTGGGTGTATAGGAGCATACAGTCAGAACAACTGCTGGAGCTGGCCAGTTGACCTTACATGGACACTGGGGCCACCTGTTTGGTTGTGATGTAACCCATGGGTCTCTCTTTTCAGAAGCACATTACTGATTTTGGGAGCCACAAGGCAGTCTTTGCTCGTCTGCAGCCGTGGGAGTCTAGGAAGCCATGAAGTTATCCCTGAGTTCCTATCCCAGCCTTGTTACACAGCACCTCCGCTGGGTTGGCCTGAGAAAGCTGTAAGCTCAAATAACCTAATGCCCCAGGACCAGAAACCTAAATTCTCAGAAGACCTGAAGTAAAACTGTTGACTCCTACTGGTCCCCGAGAAAAGGGATGCTGCCTGTTTAGCATGGCTGAGAAGCCACAAGAGGGACTTGAGCTCCTTCTCACGGTTTTTGGCTGAGGTCAACCCACTGGGCTCTCCTGAAATATTCCTCTAGTGGACACAGAATTAAGGCAAGGGCAGCCCACTCACCAGAGGCAGTGTCCCTCTTGAGGCACAAGTTTTGGGGTGTTAGGGTTCAAAAATAGTCGTATACTGACCGCTCAAACACCAGACTCAGATTGATGGAAGTGTCTTTGAACGCTGAACAGGGACTAACCAGTCAGGGCCACAGTCTGAACTTGGAAAGCAGACCACAACATTGGTTTGCTTTTAAGGCAAGGCTTTTTATAGGAAACACCGTACCCAGGTAACAGCCAGGTAGCAGGGTAAGGGCAGAAGTATAGCATTCTGGTTAGCCAAACATAAGAATTGATTGTGTTCTGAGCATAATGTACCCAGGTGGCTAGACAAAGTATTTTAAGCTGGTTGGCTGGGGTTTAGGGTAGGGGAGCTCTTGGGGGCTCTTGAGCTCTGGGAGTAAGGAACATAGCAGGATGTTGTGACCTTAACTCCAATAGAGCATGCATTTATCTCTAACCCAAACAACATGCATTTATCATATATTGTTTTATTCTAAGCAACAAGCATTGAACCTTCCTGGTTTCAGCCATGTAGGGCCTGAGAACGTTAACTTAATTTTACTTTATAATTAAAATGGAGACTTGGAGTTAAAATGGTTTCTGATATGCTAAGAGCTAGTCATGCTAGGAACTAAAGTAGGTCTCAAGGGAGGAACTATAGATTGGTTAAGCAGGTTACAATAGGGGGTCTTAAATGTCTGGAAAAACTCTTAAAATGTAGAATTCTCTAGTTCCATCAAATAGCCTGGGGTACACCTGTCTTGCCAGGCCAGAAAAACAGGGCTGATGATCACCATCCAGTACAGGACTTAGGGGCAGTAAATCACAATAACTTGGCACCCTGTCTCTAACGCTTACACCCTTCAGGGTCTGATTCTGCTCACACTATTTTCTTTAGTGCTGAAGGACCAGTGTCTAGGTCCACACCCCCAGCTTGGCAGCCTATTTTTGCCAACAGCGGGGAAGCCCTGAAAATAGTGACAAAAGTCAATTAACTTGGATCAGATTGCCCCAGATTTAAAAATTCCTTTACCATTTTTGGCACTGTTCCAATATGTAGATGTATTCCTGGCCAGAGCCACCGAAGAAGACTGGAGGAGGCATAGGCACTCTACCCTGCAACAGAAAACTGAGTAACAACTCTGGTAAAAAGCTCCAGTCTAGTCAGGTATTCTGGTCTTTAATCCCAGCATTTGGGAGGCAGAGGCAGGTGGATCAAACTGTCTGAGGCTTGTCTGGTCTATATAGAGAGACCCTGTTTCAAAAACAACCTCACCACCCCCACAGATCTGCCAAGAAAGAATTGAATATCCTGAGAGGAAGCAGGCTATTTGCTCTGTGAAGTTCTGCAGACCCCACCCCCCCATGTCAGATTTGAGGGTTTTTTTGAGAGGCTGGTATCTTTTTGAATACCAAATTTCTCTGTTCGGTGATGGGGTGTGGCGGCTGGGCGGGGTGGTGGGGGCAGCTTCATGAAGCCACAGCACTGGAAGAAAGATTAATAGAAAGCTTTCCAAGAGAGCAGGCGGGTCCTTACAGCCTTTGGACTCCCAGATGTAATAAATCTTTATTTTTATATGTGTATGAATATGCTGTCAGATGTTAGAGTCTTGGCATTACCTCATAGCTTATCTTTTTTTCAAAGATTTATTTATTATTATGTATATAGTATTCTGCTTGCATGTACACCTGGACACCAGAAGAAGGCACCAGATCTCATTATAGATGGTTGTGAGCCACCATGTGGTTGCTGGGAATTGAACTCAGGACCTTTGGAAGAGCAGGCAGTGCTCTTAACTTCTGAGCCATCTCTCCAGCCCAGCTTATCTTTCTAAACAGCTGAGCTCTATGGCTTTGAGCTGGTCAACCTATCTATATGTGGCACTCGATGCCACAATACTCTTGGTAACAGTGGCTGACAAACTTTAAGGACTTAATTGTTGGTGCCATCTGCAGTGATAACTTTGATGGGATACAAAGGCCAGTACTGGCTCACAAATGCTAGGATGGCGAGACATCAGGCAATGCCATGTGAAAACCCACGAAATCACCTACAAGTGGTTCAAAATTTTAAACCCTGCCCTGCCATGTTATGCCAGGCTAGCCAGATCCTGTAGCACATCTTACTGATGGCGATTGTTTTCTAGGAGAACAGCTCATTGGGTGCTCTGATGACCCTCAGTTCTACAACTGAGGCAAAGCCTTTGCCCAAGGGGTGAGCACAAAAAGTAGAACTCAGAGCTTCAACAAGAATGCTGCAGCTGGGAGTGGGATGGATGTAAGCGTACAACTCTTAAGTGTGCTTGCACCACGCTGTCTGAGCATGGGGCCCTATATAGAGAAAAGGGGCTGATCAGCTCAGAAGGGAAAGACAGAGTATGGCAAAGAAAGCATAGAACTCTTAGAGGCTGTGTAGCCCCTAAGCAAACAGCTGCCTAGCAGTGTTGAAGACACTAGAAAAGAAATGCTAACAACTTGTGGGGGCAACTGCAGAGTAAATTGAAAGGTGAAAACTACCAGATTCCAAAGGAAGGGCAGAGCTGGCAATTGCTACGGCCTCGTTATCTCCAAACCAGCTGGGTATATGGCTTGGCTTAAGACTGAAAATGGGTACTGTCTCCCCAGTGGGTGGTGGGGACTTCAAAGATGGAGCTAGCCACCCCTGAGGACATGCCCTTGTATTTGTTGAAGGGTTCCATCATGTCAGCTGGTTGAGACTTAGATTCCCTGCCCCCCTGCATAGCTTGACTACCTCGTGATTGGAATAACACCTGGGCTGAGGGCAATAGAAAGCTGTGGTTGCCCCATTTACAGAGCTCCCCTAAGGTAGGGGCTCCGAATGATTGCTTGTCCCTGGGTGCGCATCTTCAGATTAGATAGAAGCCTTCCTACGCTCATGGAAAGGGCATTTGAAGTTATACGGCTTCTAAAAGAAAATCTTTTCTGGGCTTCGGTATCCTATAGGGTCAGATATCAGACACTGGGCCAGTGTTGGTGGCAGAAAGCAGTACAATTGGTAGCTAGAGGGTTAAAAATCTGGAAGCTGCACCAGCCATACCTTCCACAGAAGCTCCTGGAAGGTGGAGTACGTGAACTGGACAGTAAAATAACAGATAAACCATGGCAAAGGGCTTATAAACTTTGTTAAGAATCAGATCTACTACTGAACAGGGCTTTCTGTTTATGAAATCCTTTACGGGTATCCTCCCCTAGTCAGGGGAATATGTTGTGGTTTATTTATCCGTATGACCTAATAACGTTTATTATCAGGCCTATAATTATTATTACGGCGCTATTTTCTAGCCCGCTAACAATCAAGACACAGACACCTATTATATTTTAAAATAGCCTTAGTTAACCTGGGGCAGGGCAGATATTAATCCCCTAAATTACCTCCCATAGTTGGCCAGGTATCCCACACCCTGCCCCCATCCCACGCCATCTGCTTCTAATAATTTCTGTTGAGCTACTCCCATCCATAACCCCAAATACTTGATAATTATCATCATGTGGTCCAAATCTCCATGTGCTTCTTCCACCTAACCCGTGGCGCCGGCATCCTTCCACCTACTCTACTCCTCCAGTCTCTCTCCTTCCCAGGATTCTCTTTGTCTCCCCAGCCTTGGAACCTTAGCCACGCCTATCCCATTTGCCCTCCCCAGGAACGATGGCTCTTTATTGGTCAAGCAGGAAGTTCCTTAGGCAAGGTTACACAGCAGCCTTGGGGTACAGAGACAGCAAGCAGTAATTAGCGAAGTATCAGACCAGCCTCCCACAGGAATACAGGGCAATTGAAAAGGATTGGGTAATATCACTTTAAGACAGCAGATACAGGAGCTCTGCTCAGCCCTGGCCACCGTTCCTTACACAGCCAGGGAACAGTTTCCTGTAAGCCTAACTGCAAACACACTCCTTTAAACCAGGAGAAGCAGTCTGCAGAAAAGAATGCAGTACCCAGGCTCCAAAGCCTTCGCAGAGAGGTCGATTCACTGTCATTTTATCCACTCCCACTGCAGTAAAGACGGCCAGGACGACTCCCGAGATTCATCACAGCAAAGAGGATGCAGCCTCCAGTACCTGGGAATGTGTTCTGGATCCAGCGACCCCGAGCAAGCTGACCATCCGAAGGAGTCCAGCTGTACCAGCGAAGAACCCGAAGCGGTCAAGAGACAGAACCAGACCAGAGAACAGCAGCCCCACTCCAGTCGCTCCCGCAGCAGACTGACCTACTCATGAGCCATCGGTGGGACGAGCAAACTGCTGCTCTTCTTACTGTCTCACGAATGCAGTGCCAACGGCTTGCTTTTACCTCTTCCAGTCCGCCCACTTTGTGCCTTGGTACGGGATTCAGATGGCTGCCCCAGCAGGTGGGACCAGTGGCCAGAGGCTCCTGTCAGCCATCTCTTTCCTCTTTTGCACAGGGTGCATGGCTGTTACCTCTTGCTGTTAACTTGCCTCTCTGTCGTGGTCTCTGGACCATTCTGTACTCTTGCATGAGGTCACCTGGATCCTGCTCTGACACACTATTTTGAATCTCAGGGAAAGGCCTCAACCTGTGAATGTAAAACCCAGTGACCCTGTTTTAACTCCTATTAGATTCCCACCCTACCCCCTTCCTTTGGGAATGGTTTGAAAGTTCAAAGATGGAACGAATCCCTACTAACAAAGACAAACAAACAAACAAACGAAAAAAAAAAAAAAAAACAGGCAGCACTCAGAGAGGCAGAGGCAGAGGCAGGCAGATCTCTTGTGAGTTGAAGACCAGCCTGGTCTACAAAGTGAGTCCAGGACACCCAAGGCTACACAGAGAAACCTGTCTCAAAAACCAAACAAACCCCAGAAAAAACCAAAAACACAGGCTTTGCACCGAAGACGATCTCTTTTGATGTATGTGGGAACTTAAGACAAGCTCAGTCCACACAACAGGCCATTTGGCTGCCTCCAACAAGGATGGAAGTACAGTAAATCAAATAAGTCGCACGCAAACAGCCCTCCTCTCTGCTGGGCGTAGGATGAGTTAGCTGTAAAATTCTTGGGGCCAACTGGTTCCCAAAAGAAATCGAGGCCACCATGGTGAAGGCATGCCTTCAGTTGGGTAGTTGCGTTGCCTCCAGGTGGATGTACCCACACCTTGCTGTGAGTCAGGGGTGTGTAAGCATTTGGACTCTACTGTCTTCAATTCAGCAAGCCCAGAATTGAGAAAGGGTCTCTGGTTTGAAATACACGTAACCAACCCTGGGACCGTCCTGCAGTGCTGACGGGTTAGTGCCCTGCACTGAGCCCCCAGCTATGCAGTGTTCTTTCTACTGTGAGGTTGCACTCTGTTCTTAATTATGGCAGAGACTATAGTCTAGTCTCTAACCTTCTGTTCTTGTTGTATATGTTGGGGGACTGACACAGGAAATCTGTGCCTCTGGGAAACTAGACAATTTAGTCTTCTGGAGCCCGGTAATGAGATCAGACAACCACACCCAACTACAGGGGTCTGGCTCAAACCTCCATCTCTGGGAAACACTGTGTCACCCAACAGGGAAGCAAGCTCACTTCTCCTGTGGGCAGCTTAATATGTTTGGGCCCGAGATTTTAGTATCTTTACTCCAAAAGACTCTGGTGAAGATCCTCTAACTACACTGGGCCAAGCTCCCGTCCACTGTCCAGTTTTCTCACCTCTGACAGGGATGGGAGGATGCTGAGCCCCAAGTGGAGTGTCGGCTCTGTGGGAGAAAAACGCGTGCTGAACTCCACCAAGTTTGCCAGACTTCAATCGATGGGTGCATCGTTTCACGTGGCCGTTTTCTCCCTGCCCCCTCTTGAGGGGGAACAGCCAGAGGCAGATAATGCTGAGATAAAACAAACAGCAGCTATAAAAATTGGAGATCAGGAGGACAATGACTTGACGCTCTGAACGTATAACTCAGTAGTCAGTGGCATAGGCGATAGGTCTCGTGGCTAGCATACTGTCCCTGTAGGGTAACCATCATTAGGCCACACTGTTGTTCTTGAATTTGTGACTAATACAACTTAAAACCGCTCCTGAGTTGCTAGGCAGTCAGCAAGACACGATATGTACTGTAGTGTGGGATATCTCAACCCCTTGGTCTTAGGCTATCTGCCTGTCTCTTTGGAAGGGTCAGCCTATACAGAACAGCAGAGGCTATAGGGGACATCCCAGGTGGAATGGCAAAGCTTGCTCACGCCTCATTCCAAATCTTAAAGGCTTTGGGGCCCTGGAGATTTATTTGGAGGATGGTTTGGATACTTGGGGGAGTTCAGAACCATTAGAGGTGCTATGCTTTGAAATCCTGGGTGGTTGGTTGCTTGATTCCCTTGGCTAAAGACATCTCTACGCTCATAGAGAGCACAACTCAGATAAAAAGCTGACCCTCATGTTACGATGCTACAGAAATACAAGCCTATAAGCCAAGATGATGCTCCAAGCCCCCAAAAGGGCAGCTCTGGTGAAGGCCTCGAGAAGCAACCGGCTTCCTTGAGATATCGCACTATGTCTCTTCTGTAACTAAATTTCTCCCCCTTCCTTCTTGCACTGTAAATGGCTTGTAAATTCTGCTGCTCGGGTGAAAAATTCTGCATATGGGGGAGTTGAGCAAACGCTATTAAGCAAGCTTGATATAACCAATCAAATACATGTATCACTCTGCATTGCTGTGTGCGGGGGGGGGGGGGGGGGGGGGGAGGGGCACAGAAGAGTATAAAAGTCTCCATCCAGCTGACTGGCCTTCAGTAGGCTGTTGAGTGCTGGCCTAGTGTGTGTCTATAGTAAGCTGCTTCCTGGCTCTCAGCTTGGGTTTCTCTTCCCTTGGTTTCCTGTCTTTCGTGCATGTTTAACGTTTCTTTGTGATTGATTCTGAAAGGGATTTGTTAAGTGGGATATGAAGTATATGTCTTGACATTCGATTGTCTCTGCCCTCAAGTTGCCCTATACATCCCTCCTAGTGCGCGGCAGTACCCATTTCCTCAGAGTCTCTGTAATACTGGATCTCAGTTGTAAATCGATTGTTGTTGGGCCTGAGCTTTCAAATGCGTTTAATATGTTTAAATGTTTGCCCACACATGTCAGCTGTTTGCATTCATGAAACTGCAAGCAGCAGCTTTTGTCTTTTTTGTTTGTTTTGTGTTTACACCAGGTCACTTGGCAGTTTTGTTTTTTTCCTGGTTGGCTCATAAGATCTGTTGGTGGGTACTAAAAAAAATTTTTTTTCCTGTGAGATGTTTGGGATGAGCTGGGTTCAGACCTTACCTTAACACTGTGATCTTTTCTAATCTGGACTTCATTCTTTTCAGCAGAAAATAAACCTGACATGCACGGGTGGTTATATTCAGAAAACAATCTGCTGGAAACAGTTTACAAAGAACCCTGCCTTTTCTTCATTCTTTTTGTTTTTGTGTGGGATATCTATTCTTTGGTTTTTGAGACAGGACTTGGCTGTCCTGGACTCAACTTTGTAGACCAGGCTGGCTTTGATCTCACAGAGATTCCCCCTGCCTCTGCCTCCCAGAGTGCTGGGATTAAAGGGGTACACTACCTGGCTTGTATTTAATTTTTACTGACAGTTTTGTTCGTTTGTGAATTTTAGTTGTTTTCACTTTTTTTCATTCTCCTTTTCTCCAGTGGAAACCCTTTTCCTCAACAAAGCCCCTCCTGGTTGGTTTTGTTGTTTTGTGTGTATGGGTGCTTGCCTGGTGCTGGAGGAGGCCAGAGGAGGGCACTGGAGCCCTTGGAACTGCAGTTAACAGATGGATGGTTGTGAGCTGCCATGTGGATGCTGGCAACTGAATCTGGGTCCTCTGGAAGGGCAGCCAGTGCTTCTAATGGCTGGTCATCTCTCCAGCCCCACCCGGCTCCTATCATTTCTCCCTTTTGTGTGTGACCTGCTGAGGTTAGAGTTTCTTGCCGAGTGTGACTGGGAAGTTATTTACAAGGGCAGCTGTATCACTAAGGAAATGACCCCCCCCTTCCCCCGCTAACAGCTGTTGAACTGTCAACAGTAGTCCTTTGAGAAGATGGGGCTTCTCTGGCTGTTTTGGTTTTAGCTTCTTTTCAGTTTATTTTCGTATTTTGTGATATAGCTCCAAGTCACATCCTCCTGGTGCTGCCCTGAAGCTGGGATTGCACATCTCCAGTGTTCAGCATCTAGGATAGTTACTGTTTCACATGTGTTTTCATCAAGTCTGGTTTTTCTTTAAAAAGTCTCATTGAGATTTTTATTTTATTCACACAAAGTTACATTAGCATTCTGATTTGGAGAGAAATGACATGGGGGAGGGGCAGTAAAACAGTGGCAGAGCTCTTGCCTAGCATGTAGAAAGCTCTGAACTAGGAGCAATTCCTAGTTCCCCTTCAAATCAAAACCACGAAGGCAAGTTATTGCGGGTAACTTACTATCCTACTAATCTCAAATATTTATTTATTTGTTTGTTATTTATTTGCAAAAAGTGACCATGATATCTCTGGAAATACTGTTCTGGACTATTCATTTTTTGACATTTTGCGTCAGCGCTGAGTTTACATTTTTTCCTGTGTCCCTCTCCTGTGAGTATGCCAGTCTGAACTCAGCTTAAGGCTTGCTCACAAAGTGGTTCTTTTTTAAACACAATATTTACTGTGCAGAACCTGTTCTGGGGAATTACACTTGACCATCACGCGCCTGACCTTATAGGAGTCTTGTATCATCCCAAGAGCAAACATCTCATAAAGTTTTCTTTTTGCTTTATTTTTGCCACAACAGAGATTGAACCCAGGGTTTCACTCACACATAGAAGGCAAGTAAGTGCTCTACCACTGAGCTACACCCCCAGCCCTCTTTCTGTTTTTTTATTTTGAAACAGGGTCTTGCCGAGTTGCTCAGACCTGCCTTGAGCTGTAGCTCAGCTGGGCCTTAAACTGGTGATCCTCCTGTTTCAGCCCTCAGAATAGCATAGATTATAGACCTATGCCCTGAGGCCTGGCTAGACATCTCTAGTTTATAGAGGAAGGAACTGAGGATGAGGGTAAGCAACTCGAGGTCACAGGACTGTTAAGTCACAGAGCTTAAGCTCGAACCCAGCTCTGTTCAATTCCAAAGGGTAGTTTCCAGCCGGTGTCTGTGGCTTGGCATAGTGCACTAATGGGCAAGCCAGCTGCTGCAAAGCCACAGGGTACTGGCGCCATCTAACTTATGTGAGTGATTGCAATCATACCACGGGCTGTACAGCAGGGCAAGAAAGCTAGGTACCAAGGGCTGTGGGAGTTTTAAAGATGAAGCTGATCCTAAGAAGAGGTAGCCCATCGTTGACCCTTCACTGAGAGGTTCATGGGGAAAATGCACTTACACCAGCAAGCAGGGTTAGGGCTTTGCCTGTCCTGGAGAGGGCTGAGGGGCAGCTGTAACTACTGGATTGTTAGGAGTTGTTGAAGAGACCTTTAGAAGCTTGTGTCACTCCTGCCAAAGACCAGCTCTCGCCTGTGCAGAGAACTCCAGCTGGCCCTTTAAATAGCCCAAGAGAACGCCTAGGTCAGAGAGAAAAGATTACTGGCCCCAGAGTGGTCTTTTACTTTCCTTGTTCAATCCAATGCATTTCTTTATCTTCTAACTAATCTACTTGTTAGTACAATCAGAATTGCCGTGCTGGCTCCCCAAGGTTGCAGGGTCCCCGAGTGTTTGAACCTGAGAGACTACCTTGTCTGTATTCATGAATTCAGTACACATTTTATAATCCCTTGGTGTTGTCAAGCACTAGTGTGAGGCTAGGGTGTTATCAGCAAAGGTAAAGGATGCTTTTGGTATCTAATAATGTTAGCTGTCAGCCCTAAAGGGGCCAGAACCTCCTCTTAGGTGCGCCATATAACAACTCAGCCCTGGGAGGTGAGTGCCACCTCTAACAGAGGACCTGGCACAAAGACAAATAGCCTACCAGGGACTGAACTAATAAACGACTGGACCTAGATACAAACAAGCAAACTGTGTGCTTATTAATTTAATTACACACTGCAAGGAAGGATTCTTGTTAGTCAATAGAGACACAAAGAAAATTAATTTGGCTTGAGAGTCAGAACGATAGTTGGTTTTTAGCAATGAGCATGCATTTGATGAGACAAGCCTTTTCATTAAAAGTAGCCTTTGGGGTGGTGAGGCTGGCTTAGGGTAGAACACTTGTCCAGTACATGAGGGCCTGAGTTCAGGCCCCAGTGCTGTAAATGGTCATCTAGAGTTGAACACATTAAACAGCTCTAAAACGCAAGCTGTGCCACACCCCACATTGCTGCTCAGCCTTTTTGCGTCTTGCGCCGTAGTCAGTCTTAGTTCCTTTTGGTAGCTGCATGGCTCTGCCTGCACTGTTTAACTCCTTCTTGGTGACTTCAGAGTATCTCTTTTGTTTACAACTAGAAGTAACCCTGCTGCTAGGATGGGTGGCGTTGGTGTCTAGTCGCGGCAACTCTAGTTACTGTGTGTGACCTCCTTTGCCCTTGAACGGGGCCACAGAAGCAGCTAGGTGAACGTTGTGCGAAGCGCTGACACCAAGACGCAAACGCACATCCCAGGCGTCCTTCACTCAGAACCCTTGCCACCTGCCGTCGGATGGGCCGCACCTCGCTCTGGTGCTTCCCCGTGTTAGTAATGCTTCCTGTGTTCCGAAAAACAGAAAAGGCAGGAGGAAGATTCCTCTGTGTGCCTGTCTCTCCTGTAATTTTACCCTGTAACCAAACTCAAGGACTTTGGAGACCAAGTCCAGATAAACAACGCAAGTGTCCTGTTGAAGTCCTAGATTGTGTCTCTGCAGGTACTGCTTTGAGAATGAGAAGAAATGCCACTGGACCTCCTAGACTGTGCTTGTTGGAGCTATGGTTCTACTGAGTTTTTCAAAACTGCCTCTCTGAGACAGATCTTGTGTTGTTTCTCTTTTTCAGTACACACACACACACACACACACACACACACACACAATTTTAAATACAATTGAAAATTGTCTCTGTGTTTAATTTTTACTGAGAAAAATTTGAATTTAGTACACACAGTTTTATTATGGCATTATAGAATTGTTTTGTTGATCCTCACCAGCCTCTTCTCTAGCCTTCGCCCTCTCATGTACACACCCATACCCCATAGCCTCCTGGGCGCCTTCATGTCTCATGCATCCTATTGCCTGCCCTTCCCTGCCCAACTCCACATTTTCCCTCTTGTAGTCTTCCTAGTTTTATAGCTGTGTTCTCATCCCTCTCCCACACATGCACATACACACATAACCCGGGATCCACATGTGAGACAGAACATGCGATTTTGTCTCTGGGAGTCTGGATTGCTTTGTTTACCCTAATGCCTTCCAGATCATTCATTTTCCTGTCATCTCTATAGATGCTGCCCAGATACTTAGTCTGCCTTTGAAATTTTTCTTTAATGAGAGTTTCACCTAAGGTATTTTGATCATTTGGCCCCTAACCACAACAACTTGATGTCCTTTTTCTAATTTTTAAAAATACCTGCCTACCTCTAGTTTGTAATTGTCTATATACTTATGGTTGTGTGGCCATCCAGTGGGACATAGGCAACCTACTGGGAGTTGCACCATTAAGGAAAATTGATGCTCCCAATCCCGGAAGCCTGTTCATTCCTCCTCAGGAGCCTATGTGCCCCTTCCCAGTCCATGTTGGAGTGCTGGCTGGACTGTTTCAGCTCAGGCAACCACAGCTGCTGTGAATCCTGGGCACAGTGACCCTGTCATGCCCAGAAGACACTGTTCTCCCTGATCTCTGGCGCTTACAGTCTTTCCATCTCTTCCTCAACGGTCTGGGAGCCTTGTGGAAGAGCTGTGATACAGATATCCCATTTGTGGCTGAGTGCTTCATGGACATGTTCCACATGACAAATTGTGAGTTTATGTGTTAATTGCTCTCCACTGCAGAAAGAAACTCCTCTCACAAGGTCTGAGAGCTGCACCAACCTACCAGCAGAGATATGAGTTTAGAAGGCTGTTTGATGCTGTGTGAATTTAGTGGGATAAGAACAGTAGGCTCACCTCTGCGCTTGTAAGCTCACCAAGCATAGGTTCTTGGCCAGATTTACAGTACCAGGCATATGTGTTTCTTCCTGTGAAGCAGACTTAAATTCAAACAGACAGCTGTGAGTTATCCCCATAACATGTGTGCCCCTGTTGCACTGTGTATCATGCCATGATGGTCATTATTGTAACTGACTGAGCTCACAGCTGGTAAGACCATTGATAACTTCTCCTATAGCAACCTTCATAGTCAAAGCTAGGAAGCAAGAAGGAAACTTTCTAGTCAGTACCAATTTGTTCTCCCTATGAGCTATGAGCGATGCTGTCTTCAGCAACAGGGTCTTGCCATCAAGTTCCCATGAGCAACCAAAGCAATGGAAATACCCTGTACTGTTTGGGGGTTCTCTGTGACCCTCTGATCAACAACTCAAGGAAAGTATCCTGTAGCCCGAGTTTGTTACTTTGTGGGTTCTTCTTTCTTTGACCCTTCTCCACCCCTTTTCTTCCACCCTTTAACCTAACACTAGATAAGAGAGAAAAAAGGAAAGAGGAAAGGAAAGAGATCCCTAAATAAGGTCAAGGGTCGGAGAGGGGGCGACATTATTGTTAGACTACTTCCTGCTGACTAGGTGCGTAGAGTTCCTTCGAGCAAGTTTGCGCTTCATCATCAGGATGTCCAAATTCTTGTTTCTTCTTTGACTACGACTAAAATACTGAACAATAACAACAAACAACAACCAGCCAACAACCCCTCTAAATGACCAACCCCACATCTCTGCTAGAGCAAGAGACAAATTATAGCTGCTACAAAGTAGCCCCACATCCCCACACCTGGGAACAAAATGAAAATACAGTCTTAATGTATGTGTGTAATGTATGTGTGTGTATGCACACACACACACACACACACATATTCACTATATATATATATATATATATATATATATATATATATATATATATACACATACATACATATACACATACATATATATGGAACTTAGAAAATAATAGGGTTTCCAATTTTTTTCAAACATCCTTTGTGTTATTTCTTTCTCAACATCCTTTTCTGTCTTACCCTCCTGTCCCTCTTCCCACTCAAACCTGGTCGCTCTTTAGTTTCTTGGATTCTACAGAAATTTGTGTAAACACACAAATCTAAAGAGCCACACATGAGTGAGAACATGCAACTCTTGCCTTCCTGGGTTGGAGTTTAGTTTGTTTATTCTATATAACAATATTTCCCCCTCAAATAGATGATAGTCTGATTAGCTTAAGCTCTTGAAAATGCTATAATGAATTTCAGTTTTAAAAATTCCAAGTTGGAAACTTTGAAAAGTTTCATTTTGAAGTTACTCACAGATGTGCCTTTAAAAAAATTCTTTTAAGAACTTTATAAAACAGTTATGGTTTCTTTCTTCTCTGGCCCCTTGTCAACTTCGCATACTGTAAACACAGCACTATTAGGCTATATCTCTAATTTTTTGTCTCCAAGATCTCATGTTAATATCATAATATAAAACATAATCCAACTTAAAGTCACATGGTCTTTGAATTTTTCAACACTTTAAATGCCCAATTTAAAATCCAATTGCTTTTAAAAGTCCAAAGTCTCTCAAGTTTAAAAAAAATGATATATATCCATCCAAGAGGGAGGGACTAAGGCATAAATCTACCACACTTAAAAACAAAATATCTAGCACTGTAGCTCCAATGCCTGACATCTGGGACTTGTGATCTTCTGGACTTCAAGGGGCTTGGGCAATGCCACTTCTCTGATGCCATCCATAATACACACAGTTTGTGTCATAGGCTCCGGCCAACTCCATCCCACATTTGCTACTATCCTTGGTGGTCATAGCATGTATGTGCTGTCTATGGTCTTGGAAACTCCATTATTCTGTGGTCTCCACTGCAACTGAGGCGGCTCCTTCACCAGTGTCCTCTCCTGGCCTCAACTGCTCTCCATGACCCCTTCATGTCCTTACAGCCAGTACCATCTGGCAATCTCTTAAATATCAAGTTCTGCTTTCATCTTGAGGAGCAGTTGTGGTCTCCCTCTGGGTCATCGCTTCTGTGTGGTGACTCTGAGAAACATAAGATCATTTTGCCTCAGTAATGCTGGTCTCTTCTAATCACAGCCAATTACTTAGCCATGGCTATGCAATATTATTTGTTCCAAGAAGCAAAGTTTCACTGCAGCATTGCCAGTCTCTTATTAATCACAACTGATTCTTGAATCTCAGCTACCCAGAAACCACAGATTCTTAATTTAGACACATCCCATGAATATCACTGATAGAGTCTTTGCTTCCCTTGGAAACTTCATGTGCCAGGCCTCCACCATCTGCATTTCTTAACACACGCTTATCATCTTCCAAACGCTTCCAGAAGTCCTCCCTAAATTAGCACGGTCAAGTCTGTCACAAGGACACTCCATCTTCCTGGTATCAGTTTCTGTCCTAGTATGCTTTCTATTGTTGTGGTAAACATCATTACCAAAACAACTTGGTGAGGAAAAAGATTCCTTTGGCTTACACATCCCAATTACATCCATCATTGAGCTAAGTCAGGGCAGAAACTCAAGCAGGAGTGGTCACAGGAACCTTGGGGGAAATCAGCTTACTGGCTTGCTATCCGTGGCTTGCTCA
Organism: Acomys russatus; assembly: GCF_903995435.1. Lineage (NCBI taxonomy): Eukaryota > Metazoa > Chordata > Mammalia > Rodentia > Muridae > Acomys > Acomys russatus. Next base: position 3,231,435 of record NC_067154.1, on the reverse strand, counting down.
CTCAGCTTGCTTTCTTACACAACCCAGAGCTGTTTGCTCAGGATTGGCACCACCCACAGTGGGCTAGGCCCTCATATCTACCATTAGCTTATAAAATGCCCCCACAGACATGCACACAGATCAGTCTGATAGAAAATAATTTCTCAGTTGAGATTCCCTCTTTGCAGGCCACTCTAGTTTGTGTCAAGTTGACAAAAACTTAACCAACACACTCCAACAAATGCATTTCCTTCTAAATTTTATGTGTTCTTTTAAATTTTTTTTTATTTTTGTTTTGTTCTTTATGAATGGATGCTTTACTTGAATGTATGTCTGTATACTATTTAAATGACTGGTGTCCTCAGAGGTCAGAAGAGGGCATTACATCTTCTAGAACTGGAGTTACAGATAGTGAGCTGCCATGTGGGTGCAGAGAATTGAACCTAGCTCCTCTGTAAGAGACATCAGTGCCCTTAATACTGAGCTGTCTCTCCAGATCTGTGTTCTCTCTTCTAAAAAAAAAAAAAAGGAATTCCACTGGCTCTACTTATTGCTGTCAGTATGTACATGGCTGTAGAGCCATGTATGACTGGAGCATGGGTGGCCTCTCAGCGACTATCCCAGAAGAAACCAGACTCTTCTCCAAACAGTCATCAGCTGCCAGCAGTTCCTCAGCTAGTGCTGGGCTCTGTGAGTCACCACCCTTCCATGGTGAATTTTTGGCTGGTTTTGTACATGGAGCCATAGTATCTGCGAGATCAGAAAGTCAGATATTTCTTTATGGTTTGCTACAAAGTTCATAATCTCTATTTTTTCTCTTCTTACATGACCAGTTCTAGACCTATCTTTACACTGAAAGAAATACAAATGGCTCGTAAGATTAAAATATAATAATAATGATAATAATAATAATAATAATAATAATAATAATAATAGTAATAATGAGGTGGCAGCTGCTCCAGACACCTGCGGCAGTGACCCCTGGCAGCGCAGAGATGTGGCCCATGGTGGCGGCGCTGTTGCTGGGCTCCTGCTGCTGCGGTTCAGTTCAACTACTGTTTAGTAAAGTCAAGTCTGTAGAGTACACTTCGTGCAATGAAACTGTCATCATCCCTTGCAAGGGATCCTTAATGTGGAGGCACAAAGCACCCAAGAGGTATATGTGAAATGAAAGTTGAACAAAACATACGTTTTCATCTACGATGGAAGCAGGAAAAAGTTCAACCACAGTAGCTAACTTTACCAGTGCAAAAATCTCAGTCTCGGACTTACTGAAAGCCATGCCCCTTTGAAAATGGATAAGCATGATGCTGTCGTGGGAAACTATACGTGTGAAGTCACAGAATTATCCAGAAGGCAAAACAGTTATAGAGCTGAAATACCGTATGGCTTCCTGGTTTTCTCCAAATGAAAAGATCCTCATTGTTATTTCCCCAATTTTGGCTATGCTCCTGTTTGGGGAAAGTTTGGTATTTTAACACATAAGTATAAATCCAGTCATATGAATAAGAGAGTCATTCTGCTCCTCATCGTTGGGCTGGTGCTCAATATCATCATCGTTGTTGGAGCCATCCTTCTCATCCCTAGAGAAAAACCTATGAAGAATGCTTCTGGGCTTGGCCTCATTTTAATCTCTTATAGGAATATTAATACCATCTCAATACAATGTGCTTATGACAGCTTTGGGAATGGCCTCTTTCACCATTGCCATATTGATCACTCAAGTGCTGGGCTGTGTCCTTGCTTTGGTTGGACTGTGTCTCTGCATCATGGCTTGTGAGCCCGTGCACAGCCCCCTTTTTATTTCAGGTTTGGATATCATAGCTCTAGCAGAATTACTTGGACTTATTTATATGAAATCTGTTGCTTCCAACCAGAGGACTATACAACCTCCTAGGAAAGCTTTAGAGGGATCCCTTAACGCATTTAAAGGATCAAAAGGGATAATGAATGATGAATAAGTGAAAGGAAGTGACGGGCAGTATTGAGAGTCAGCCGTGGAGGAATATCCTTGTGTTTCAGCACCGTGGTCTTGATAACTCACAGCTGGGAAGTTGAACACAAACCACAGAAACTGACTTTCATCTATGAAAGAACATGTCATTGACCCATAGATGATTACTACAGTTAAGTTTATATTCAAAGCAGCTGTAACTTACTTAATAAAAGAAATATGATATGTGTTGTGTAAAAATTAATCATCATCATCATCATCAAAGATTTACTTATTTATTATGTATACAGTGTTCTGCCTGCATGTAACACCTACAAACCAGAAGAGGGCACCAGATCTCATTACAGATGTTTGTGAACCATCTGTTATGGACCTTTGGAAGAGCAACCACTGCTCTGAATCTCAGAGGCATCTCTGCAGGCCAAATTTAGCTTTATTGATCTCCTGAGTCAGTCATGTTTTCCTTTGCTTGCTTCCTGTTCTCACTGTCTTTGTAGTTTGTGGGTATCCTTTGTAGTTTTAATCTCATTAAACCAATTACTCAAAGTTAATTTAAATTCATGTCTCTTTTCCACTTTTAGAAGTTCTAATTAGTTCCTTAACAGTCATACTGGCCACTTTAAAAAATAATAGTATATGACCCATTTATACTTGTCATTGATAATTTCAATATTTAAAGTGACTGATGGGTTAGGCATATTGGGCATGCCTGTAGTCACAGCATTTGGGAGGCAGAGGCAGGAGGATCTCCCTAAGTTTGAAGCTGTGTAGCAAGTTCTAGACCAGCCAGGACTTCTAGCAAAATCCTGTCTCAAAAAGCCAAAATAAACCATCGGGGGTCATGTTGTGTTCTCTGCCTACTGATATTTGTTGGTTGTGACTAGTCAGCCTCCTCTTTGTATTATGATTTGTGAGCTGTATTTGATTATCATTTGGAAATTCCTTGAGGCTGAAGATAAATTCTTCAGAGGAAATTTCCATTTGTCCTGTGAGGCTCCTGAGTACACATCCCAACAAGCACACATTAAAATAAATCCCACTTTAGAGTTTTCTTGAGAAATAAGTAGTTCATACCATAGTTTATTTCTCCTTTTCTTTCTCTTCCTTTTTGTTTGTTTTTTAGTTTTGAAATAGTGTGTAACCCCAGGTAGCCTAGAACTCACTATGTAGCCCAAGCTGCCTTTAAACTTATTCTAGTTCTCCCATCTCTGTGTCCAGAGTGCTGGGAGCGTGTGCCACCACACATGGCCTGCTGCTTCTTCTGAGAGCCACCTCAAAATAGTGAATTCTCAGATCATAGATTAGTTTTCCCTTTAAGAAACCAAGACCACAAGAGACAACTTTTAATTAATTAATAATTAATTAATTTACTTACTTATGAGACACCTTTTGAGGGAAATGGGGGCAGTGGTATGGACAAAAGGTCGGCAAACTGGCGTGTGAACCAAATCCATCTCACTGCCTGTTTTTGTAAATAAAGCTTTATTGGAGCACAGCCATGTCTATTACAATTGCCCATGGTACGTCTGCAGTATGGTGGTAGAGTTCATTTGGGAAGGCAAACACGGTTTCTGATCCATTACAGAAAACAGCTGGCTGAATATCTTATTTTATAGGGTTCACTGAGCTTTTCCCACACGGCTTCAATAGGGCAGAAAGCTGCTTTGGGGAGTGACTCAAGTGTAGCAGGCTAAGCAAGGTGGGTTACTTCTCTTTTACATGATCAACCAGGCAGCCAGAGTCAATGAGGATGCTCGGGAGAGCCAGGCATTAGCTACTGCTCTGTCGCTGTGGCCAAGGCAACTTACAGAAAGAAGTTTATCAGCCCCAGAGGGCTAGCGCCCATCACGAGAGGCATGGCAGCAGACAGGCATGGTAGCTGGAGCAGCGAGCTGAGAGCTCACATCTTGATCGACAGGCGTGCAGCAGAAACAGTGAGCTGGAAATAGTACAAGTAATTAAACTCTTAAAGCTCACCTCTAGTAACGCACTTTCTTCAACAAGGCCACACCCCCTAAGCCTTCCCAAACAGTGCCACCAACTGGATACCAAGTATTCAGACATATCTCAGTCAAACCACACCTAGCATGTTGTGTTTTCTATCGTTTTGGCCGTACACTTGTCTCCCATGTTGATCTGTAATACCAGGAGTCCTATCTTGTTTTTCTTTTTATTTAAGTTTGGGTTTGTATCATCAGTCCTTAGTGTGGGATTCAAGTCTATGAGTATTTCTTAGTTGGTAAGGAATGCAGTGAGAATGCCTGTTTCACACAGGCATTCACCTGTGTGGCTAAGGTTGGATCTTATTACCACCACTGAGCAGTGTTGCCTGTAGGCCAATTAGTTAGCATCCCTGTACTCCCTTAGCAAAAAGGAGATAGCACTCACCTCATACAGCGATCACGAACATTTGGGAAAGTTAACGCAAGTAAGGTATGGAACTGTATGCCATGAGCAAGGCCGGTATCCAATAAACAATAGCCTATTATTATCATCACAGCAGTCTAAATTATTTCTCTCTCTCTCTCTCTCCTCTCTCCTCTCCTCTCCTCTCCTCTCTCTCTCTCTCTCTCTCTCTCTCTCTCTCTCTCTCTCTCTCTCTCTCTCTCTCTCTCTCTCTCTCTCTCTCAGGCCAAAAATCACACGTTTTAACTGGATTTCGAAAGCCCAGTGTTACGGAGACCAACGAGCTGGGAAGAAAACTCCAGTTCTGAGCAGGCACTGAAGTCAGCAACCATCAGCTTTGTACGAGACGCTGGGCCCCCATCTTGTGACTCGTTATTTAACAGGAGTAATATGAGACCTAGAGTGAGTTTGGTCAAGATGTATAGAATTCAGGAAGGGAAACTTGGCCTCAATGTTTTAGAATGAACTAATAGATCATGTGCTAGATCCTGGGATGGGGAGCTTGGCTACAGTGGATTCAGTTGCAGTGGATCGGAGGAAATTCACAGCGGCAGTAGGCAACACTGACACAAAATAAAACCCACCAAGCAGAGACAACTGGACATTTGTCATTTTACTTGTGCCACTCTTAAAATCTTGTTGAGATAAGATTCACACTTGTCCGATTGAAGTTTATAATTCAGGTGGTTTTTAAATTGTATTTCATGACCACTGAAACTCCATCACCATTAACCTTCCTCTCCCCCTCCCCCTCCCCCTCCCCCTCCCCTCCCCCCTCCCCCTCCCCCTCCCCCACCCCCCATTTCTTACCAGAATCAACTCCAACTCCTTCAGCTACCTGTTCTCCATTTCTCTACGTCTTGCTGTTCTGAATGTTTCCTATAGGTGGGACTAGATCCTTCCAACGAGCACACTGATTTTTTTTTTTTTCCTTTAGACAGGGTTTCTCTGTGTAGCCTTGGCTGCCCTGGCACTCACTTTGTAGACTGGACTGGCCTTGCACTCACAGCGCTCCGCCAGGTTCTGCCTCCCGAGTGCTGGGATTAAAGGCGTGCGCCACCACCCCCGGCTGAGCTCACTGATTTTTAAGGACATTCCGTACCACCATTTCTTTCCCTTCCTTGCTAAATAATATTGGATTGTGTGGCTCTGACACATCCATCTTCAGTCAGCAGACACACAGTTTCCTCTTTCAGTGATGGTAGGTAATATTGCTAGGACATTCATGGATAGGAGTGTCTGAACAAATGATTTTGTTTGTCTTGGAGTTTCCGCTAAGGTGTAGAAATTCTGGGCCTCGTGGTGACTAACTATGTTTAATATCTTAAGGAACTGTCAAACTTTCCAAAGTGGTTGCGCATCTCCATTCTTACCAGTCCTGGATGAGTGTTCCCCTTCGTCCTTACACTCTGTCACTGTCATCTGAGAGGGTTTGATGTGGAATCTCACTATGTCTCTAGGAAGACTTAGTTTTAGTTATGTATTTATTTTATGTATTTAAGTTCTCTGTTTTCATGCACACCAGAAGAGGGAATCAAACACTATTACAGATGGTTATGAGCCACCATGCAGTTGCTGGGAATTGAACTCAGGACCTCTGGAAGAGCAGCCAGTGCTCTAAACCGCTGATCCACCTTTCCAGCCCAGGAAGATTTAGCTTTAATGTGTGTGTGTGTGTGTGTGTGTGTGTGTGTGTGTGTGTGTGTGTGTGTGTGTTTCTGTGTGTGTCTGTGTGTATCTGTGTGTGTGCACGTGTGTGTGCATATGTGTGTGTTTGGGTGTGTGTGGGGGGCTACCTATGAGTTCAGGTACTCATAGAGGCCAGAAGAGGGTGTCAGATCCCCTGGGGTTGGAGTTACAGGTGGGCATGAGTTGCCCCACAAGAACGTTGGAAACAGAAGGAACCCGTGTTCTCTGTAAAAGATGTACATGCTCTTAACCATGGAGCCATCTCTCTAACCCTGACTGTGGCTTTAATTTGCATTCCTCTGGTGATTAGTCACTTTGACCATCTTTCCATATGGTTATGGACACTTTGACCATCTTTCCATATGTTTATGGACAGTCGCTCACTAAGCAATGCATTCTTGTGAATACACCTTTCCCATGTTTCTTCTATTAGTCATCAGATATTTATTGAGCATTTACTTTGTGCCAGATGTTAAGTGTTGGAATGGCTAAGTATACACACCAAACAGAAATGACTGTGGAAGGAACATCCATTCTAGTTTGGGGACCCTGACAATGCATGAAGTAACCACACAAGAGTATCAGGTGACCCCCCTTCCGTGAATCATGAACTCCAGTTGCCTCTAGATCGTTAGGTCCTTTCCAAGCTTTGTTAGGATCCATCAAAAGAATCACTGCTGTGGCAGCTTCAGTCTTGGGGAAGATATTTCTTAAAAAGACTTGGAATCAAAAGAAGCCTTTAAGCCACGACGCACGGAATAGATATTGTGATACCAGGCGTGAAAACCACTCTAATTTCATCGTCTCACTTGAACTCCTGGGTGTCCAGGTAGAGTTCTGAAAGGCGCCTTTCTCTGTGAGCAGGGGGCCTTAACATAGTCACTAAACCGTAAATGGTCGTTACTACTCAGGCCTTGTTGTTCCGTTTATAGGGCACAGACAGGCGGATTTCGCTTCATTTCTAAGTCCCACAGGCTGTCAGAAGCTCCGGCTTCTGTGTAAATGTCAAGAGCCCCAGCGGCTTCTAAAAAGGAAGTCCACCCGTGTTTGGCAGCTCTGGAGTCAGGCACTGCCTTCTCCCCAGCCACAGAGGTCATAGATGGCATCCGCTTCCTACAGATGGCGCTTTGTCGACACTGAAAGCCTGTTGGGTTAGTGTTGTTTATCCCGCTCATCCAGATGCGGACACCCGTCACGCAGCCTCTACCCTAGCACTTGCTGCTTGTATTGGCTGCTGCTTCTTGCCATGACGAAACGCCTGACAGAAACAACCCAGGGAAGGAAAGATTTTTGTTTGGCCCACAGCTTTAGAGGGTTCAGTTCATGGTCACATGGCCTCATGGGGCTGGGCGGGTGGGTGTGTCCGATGGAGGAGAACTGCTCACTTCAGGCTGATGGCGAAGCAAAAGAAGAAGTAACTGGAAGATGTTGGGACTGGAGCGCTGAGGGTGCCAGCCAGCACTTTATGGATGGGCTGTCCTTAGGCATGCCTGCGGTCCGGAAGAGAGGACTGCGCGTGAGAGCAGCCTGGGAGTCCCCAGGCCAGAGGATGGACAGAGGGGTAGGCAGCTCAGGAAGGAGGCTCACTCTGGGACTTTTCAACGTGAACCAGTCAGAGTGGTGGGCAGGGAGCCACAAGCACACACTGGATGTCTGTCCAGCCGGAGAGAGGTAAGAGGGCGTCTCTGGTTACCTTGTAACACGTGGCTGCTTGTGAATGGTGAGGAGGAAAAGCTGACTAGAGTCAGTAACGGAGGCTGTGGGGAGCCTCGTGGTGCCTATTACACCCTGTTCTCCCCACTGATGACAAACAGAAACTGCAGAAAACATAGAAACCAACTTGATGATTTTGAAAAGTGTGTAACTTTGTAGAAGGGACACAGAACCCTGGCCTTTGATTGGGAAGTGTTTTTTGTTTTTTTGTTTTTTTTTTGTTTGTTTGTTTGTTTGTTTGTTTTTCTCTCTCTTCTCAATGCTAGGGACAGTTTCCAGTGGTTGACCATGTGATTCAGGTGGCTAAACCTCCAATCGTAACTTCTGAGTGGCCAGAGGAGCCCTGTGAGCTGGAGTGTGGATGCTGGGCAGGGACAGAGACCTGAAGAGGGAATGTCAGAGAAAGGACATTTGTAATTCTGCTTATGGACCCCAGACCATGTGTGGACAGGCCAGACACAGGCCAGGAAGCAAACACAGAGGGGACTTGAGATTAACCAGGATACCAGACCACTGACACACAAACGTCGGTATTCTCTAAGGTGGTCGGACAGAGCGCAGGGCGCGTGGCATAGTACCGTCAGTGTTCAGGACACAGCACAAATTCACATGGCCTGCATACAGAGAACCGAGGAAATGTGACCAAAAGAAGTGTCTTTAAGGGACGATGCCCCATGATACCAAAGAGACCCATAGAAACAACACACCAGGAAATCCAACTGGAGGAGAATCTGTAGAGAACTGGAGCACATTAGTAGTGACCTACAAAGGGCTGGAGAGATGGCTCAGAGATTAAGAGCACTGGCTGCTCTTCCAAAGGTCCTGAGTTCAACTCCCAGCAACCACATGGTGGCTCACAACCATCTATCGTGAGATCTGATGCCCTCTTCTGGCCTGCAAGTATACATTCAGGCAGAACACTGTATAAATAATAAATAAATAAATTAAAAAAAAAAGAAGTGGCCTACAAGTCACTGTGTAAGTAGCAGGGAAGCATGTTAGAGGAGCCCACACATGAGAAGTCCAGTATGAATGACCAAATCTGAAGAACACAGAGAAAAATTATGGAATAATATTTAGACTTTTAGGGATCTGTAGCATACTGTAAAAAAAAAAAAAAAATCCAACATATGCACAATAAGACTCGGAGAGAGGACCATCCAGGTAGCTCAATGGGCAAAGGTCCCTGCCATCAAGCCTGATGACCTGAGTTTGGTTAGACCTGGGGCTTACAGTGTCTTAGTCGGTGTTCTGTTGCTGTGAAGAGACACCGTGACCATGGCAAGTCCGATAAAGGAAAGCATTTTAATTGGGGGCTGGCTTACGGTTTCAGAGGTTGAGTCCATTATCATCCTGGTGGGAAGCACGGCAGTGTGTGCAGGAAGAAGGAAATGAGAGTTCTACGTCAGGGTCCACAGGCAGCGGGAAGAAGCGTGAGGCACTGGGCCTGGCTTGAGTATTTGAAACTCCAGATGGGGGTGGGGTAGGGTGGGGGGCTGTATACTTCCCCCAACAAGGCCACACCTCCTAATCTCTGTCAAGTAACACCACTCTTCAACCACTAAGCATTCAAATACACGAGCCTATGGAGACGATTCATATTCAAACCATCACACACAAGGCAGAAGGACAGAACAGACACATTGTCCTCTGACCTCCACACACAAGCTGTGGACAACAGGGAGTGAGAGTTTTGGTTTCTTAAAAAAAAAAAAAAAAAAAAAAAAAACCAATTATGTTATATGACTATGTTTTTGTTTTAATCCCAGGTGTGGGATATGGGGCTACTTCAGTAACTATGATTGTCTCGTGCACTAGCAAGGCATGAACTTTTCAGCTGCAAATAGTTTAATTTTGGGGGGTGTATAAATGCCAAAGCCCAGAGAGGGACAGGAAAGGAAGAGGAGGGGGACAGGGAAGGATGAGAAAGAGGAGGAGGAGGAAGAGGAGGAGGAGACTGTGGCTTGAGGAGGAGAAGGGGCTGGAGATATCCTGACAAGGAAGATTGGCCTTTCCCCAAGGAACCTGACAACCCTAGTCAGCAGGAAGTAGTCTGAAGAGACCTATGCCCCCTTTACCCTCTAACCTTCTGTCTCTCCTGCCAAGTGTTGGGAGTTGGAAGGCATTAGGGTAGGTAAGAATTAGAACTGAGGTAGAGATATGAAAACCCAAATATAATAACTAAAACAAACACGACTACAGTCAGACATACAAATAAGTACATGTAAAAATATAAAAGGGTCTCCAATAGGGTGGAGTTATTGAGACACAGACAATATTTGAAGGCATATGGCCAGAAGCATGGTAAATCTGGCAAAAAGGCAAACATTTATGTCTTTCAAATGATAACCTAACTGTAAGCCCCTAAAGTTAAAAGATCCTGTGCCTAGATACATCACCATTAAACTAGGTGCAATCTACAGTGATTTGTAAAGTTTCTCTAGGAAGCTGGGCATGAAGCTCGGAAGGAAGCAAATGTCTTGACTCTGTGGCTCCTGTAAGTACATATGCTACACCTTACTGTATTGGGTTACGTTGTGTCACGGTGACAAAAGCCCCTGACAGAAACAAGGAAGGACTTCTTTTTGGACTTGGTTTTAAAGCATTCTGTCTGCCGTGACAGGGAAGGCAGGAAGAGCAGCTGTCATCACAGCAGAGCTTTGCAGAGATGGGACTCGGCTCTCTGCTGGAGAGCAAAAGGGAGGTGTGCAGCAGTTCCTCAGGCTGGGGGGAAGGGTCAGGAGGCTCAGTGGGAAGGCGTGCTTTGCCCCCTTTCAGGCTGCAGTCAGGAATCCATCAGCCCAGTGGATATGGCTTGTCACTGTCCTTCGGACTGGCTGACTTTGGCCTGCATGTGACAGAGTCTTCGGCTGAATCGGGACTCAGGTTCTTCCATGTGGGGACAAAGGAGCTGGGGAGGAAATAGGGAGGAGCTGGGGAGGAGCTGGGGAGGGGTGACCGTAGAAATATGAATAAGGATATACCGTTGCAGAGTCTGAGGCATTCTGACAAACACCGGTGAACTCGGTGTTCAGTATAGAAAGCAGAACAAGATAAATATTATTGAAACTTGGGCGTGGATTTGGTCTAAACACATTATATGAATGTATGAATGTTAAATATTTTAAAATATTATTTTAACTGTCTTCTCACCTAACCCTGTCTCCCTAGAGGATTAGCCAATGTCCTAGATTTTAGTTTTACATTTTCTTTGATTTCTTAAAATAGCTATATTGTGTATGCACATTTCCTTAAACATTTCAGTTTTGGTTGGTTTATTTTTTTTTTAGTGTTATGAGTATACTTTGTTCTTTTACAAATAACATATACTGGGGCTGGAGAGATGGCTCAGAGGTTAAGAGCACTGGATGCTCTTCCAAAGGTCTTGAGTTCAATTCCCAGCATGGTGGCTCACAACCATCTATAATGAGACCTGGTGCCCTCTTCTGATGTACAGGCATACATGCAGGCAGAACACTGTATACAAAACAAAGCACCTGTAGTTACCCATAGTTTCAGTAGTTACCCACGTTGTAGTTATGCACAGCTCATGAATTTTTCATTCTCCTACAATCATCAGTTGTGAATATTTAATTACCTCGTCTTCAGAAAGTAGGCAGTTGTTGACTCCACATTGCTTTGTATTATGAAAAATGGTTGTCGTAAATATTTTTCATGTGTTTCCTGGGACATCATGTGAGAAATTCTCTTGGGAGGCGTTTTTTTTTTTTTTTTTTTTTCAAACTGTGGGTCAGGATAGTTAAGTCATGAAAGTCAGTTTAGAGGATGATAGCAGCACCATCACAGAAGCAGTAGCGAGTTAGGAGCTCAGGAAGGCTCCAGGTTTCAGCAGACCTACCTCTGCCCATGGCACCTGTCCATCCCAGGTCTGTGCCTGCTCAGTGGGAAGCCGCAAACAGGATGCTGCAGGCATCAGGGAACGAATCCTGGCCTACCTGGAGACCTTATAGACGTTACCATGGCAAAACTGGAATCTAGAATATCAGGCACTGCGGCTGAGGTTGCTGGCTCCAACAGCTGCTTGCCAAGAGGATGGATGTGTGATCTGAGTGTCTGGGCACTGTCACAAGCTGAGATAGGTTCCTGAAAGTGAGGAAAAACCATGGGTGGAAAATGGAAGTCAAAAGAGAGGGCCTCGCGGGCTCAGAAGAAACAGCAGTACGCTCTACCCCAGGAAAGCCAGTCTGCGAAGCTCCAGGATAAGGAATCAGAGCGGCTACATAAATCCTACAGGAGGGTTTGAAAGACGTCAAAAAACTAGTACATGTCAGCGTGTGTCACACATAGTAAGAGCAAGTGCTGCTTTACTAAACCAGTTTCACGTGTAAGCATGCTGAGCGCCTGCGCTGAGGTACAGGCTATTTCTAGTTGTGGTGGTGACATTCAGAAGACAGATTTGGGGATGCAGCTGTGCACATTGTTTTTCTGGGTGAATCTGTTCCAGCGCTCTTCCCGAGTTCCTGCCCTATATCCTCTCTGGCATGCGCAGCAAGAGATCCCTCAGCTGTTGCCCACCCAGTTGGTGCGCAACAGTGTGCTCCAGGGGGTGCTCATTTTAAAGGTCTTGTTTACTTTTTCTTATTAACTCTAGTATCCTGCTGTTTACCTTTGGCTGCTTATCTAGGTTACAGATACTTAGTCCCAGTTTGTGGGATGTTTTCCCCACCTTTGATGTCTTCTGATGGATAGACCTTATTGGTTTTAACGCCTTTGGGGTTCATTTTTTTTTCCTTTGAGGGTTTACATAGCTTTTAAAAATGGGTTGAATGTTATTATTACAAAGGCGCAGGACATTCTTATCTATTGCATTATTGTGGTTTTGGCCTTCCCAAGGGAAACGTGTGTGTGTGTGTGTGTGTGTGTGTGTGTGTGTGTGTGTGTGTGTGAGATATGAGGTGTCAAATTTCATTCTTTCTCCTTCTCCTCTCTTTCTAACATGGAATCTCAGCACAGTTTATTGAATCATCTGTTTGCCCCTCAATGCTTGAATGTCAACTGGTTTATGGAGATTCGTGTGTGTGTGTGTGTGTGTGTGTGTGTGTGTGTGTGTGTGTTGCTAGGAGTCGAACCTGGGCCTGGTACATGCTAGGCAAGTGCTTTACCTAAAGCTTTTTTTTCCCCCCAGCTTTCCTTCCCCGCCCTCGTTGTTCTATGTGGAGTTGGAAAGAAGGTATATCTTTTTAAATTATAAAATTATATCTATATATTTATTATATGTGTGCACGTATTCACTCAAGCACACCATTGTATGTGTGGAAGTCAGAGAACAGCCTGTGGGAGTTCTCTCCTACCCTGTGGGTCCTGGAGTTTGAATTTAATTGGCAGGCTTAGAATCAAGTCCCTTCACCTACTGATCCATCCCAAAGCCCAGAAGGCATATTGATGATTATCAGGGTGCAAAGTCCTTACACCTACGCTAGACACCCTGTTTTATTAGCCACACTGCTTAGCTCATCATCCTTATTCTTGCCAATTTCAGTTGATTTGTACCTAGAATGGCAACTGTAAAGAAAATCCATTAGTAGTTTGATGGCATGCCTTGAGCACCTGTGTGTGTAGTACATTTCATGTTTGTTGGATGTTAGCTTTTTTTGTAGCTTCTGTTTTTTAAAGATTTATTTATGTGTACAGGAGTTTTGCCTGAATGCATGTGTTTGCACTATGTACATGCCCAGTGTCCAGAGGAAGTCAGAAGAGGATATCGGATCCCCTAGACCTGGGGTTACGGATAGTTGTACAGGCCGTGACGTGGGTGCTGGGAATCAGTGTCAGGCTCTGAACCACTGAACCATCTCCCCAGCTCAGCGCAGCTTGTGTCTTTAAGGGATACAGCAGGCTCATTCTTGTCTCCTCTTTCTCTCATCTTCTGGTCCAGCGTGTCTCTGCATTTCTCTGAAGTGTTGCTTCCATATGCTGCCTTTTCTAGGTTTCTCTTAGACGTCTAAGTCTTTTGTCTTTGTAAGTTACTTAAGTTCCCTCACCTTTGGCCTAGAGGCCCCGGGGATTATTTCCCACTGTTGATACTGATGTTAATTAGATTAAAATCTGGCTTCGTATCTAACAAATTTAAAGGCTGTAGCTAGGCTATGTGTATCCCAGCATGTGCAGTCAGGTTTTGTTCACTGAGGAACACTTTGTGTCATGCGTAGAGTCTGAAAGACCATAGATAGCTCGATCCATCTGTCTGTCTGCCAATTGTGCTGATGGTAGTGTGTGGGGGCACGTGGACTTTGCCACTGGGGAAACTTGGCATGGAGCTAGAGTGAGGTCAAGATGTGTCCAAACCCTGGAAATCTCAATCTTGAGACCGGCAGGAGTAAGGCTCTCTCCTTCCCTGTTCCGTGCCTGCGTGCCCTGGTGCACATAGGCCCAATTTTTGAGATGGTCACAGTGGTCTAGCAGCTGAAATTCCCCTTCATGCATATAAAACACCCCCAGATTCTTAGCCCCAGCCAATGATGTACACCTACCCTTCCCACTCCCCAAGGCTTACATAGCCCCTGTTCACCCCAAATAAACGCATAAGCTGTTTCACTGAACAGTGTCTCAGAACACTAAAATCCTCAGAGAAGGCCCTCTCCTCCTGGCCCTTCCAGCCAGACCAGGATCCTGCAGCCCCCACCAATTCCAGCTCCGCTTCATCCATTCCAGCCCGGTGTGCCTGGACGCCCAGAGGGAAGAAGCAGAACTCGGAACCACAGCGGTGTTCTATAAAGGTCTCAATGGAAACCGTGAGCGTGCGTAAGGCCTTGTCTTCTCCCAGATCTCCCGGAGTGTCTTCCACTGTATCCTGGCAAACGCTATTCTGGTATCAGCCCAGATTCAAAGGTGGGAGAGACCGGTTCCTCAAGCACATCAAGAAGAGGCACAGGTAGATGAGAAGACGGATCGGTGCCTCAGTCCTTGTGAGTAACCTAGTGCCCAACACTCCTGGTTCCATCCAAATTCCTGGTAAGTATAAAAGGGATTTGCCGGCCGCTGTGTGTTATTTTTGTGAGGGATGCTAAGGAGATGGGGGGGGGGCTTCCTATGTCTCTCGCTGGCCCTCTTTTCTCTGGAAAGTTGAACCTGCCAGCATGCAGCTTTTGTTTGTCTTTTATGTCCTCACTAACTGTTCATAAGGGAAGTCTCTGGCCAATCTTAGTCCCCCATGGGGCCAGCTCAGGCCCAGCACATAGTTAAGCCTCTTCTGTTCAGAGCTCTCTAGGCTTTAACAGCCATTTCCGGCAGCATCTTCCTGGGGAAGAGTTTTCTTCCTTGTTGGGAGGAGTCTTGCCTTGTGGCTCTGATTGGCCTTTAACTCATAGTTCTCCCCCCTCAGCGTCCCTAGTGCTGAATTTGCAGGCATGTTGGTACCACGCCAGCTCAGTCTTAAACCTTGTGTCGTAGGTACTTTTCTATCGCAATGACCAGATGTCATGGCTGAAACAATGAATGCGCAAAGGAAAGAGTTTAATTGAGCTTATGGTTCCAGAGGGCTAGAGTCTATGATGGCAGAGGGAAGGCGTGGTAGCAGGCATCTGGAACAGTGGCAGAGCTCGCAATCGGATTCACAAGGAGGCAGAAGAGAGCACACTGGGAATGGTGTGAATCTTTTCAAATCTCAAAGCTCACTCCCAGTGACACATCCCCTCCCACAAGGCCACACCTCCTCCAACCATGTTAGGCCACACCTCCTAATCCTTCCCAAGCAGTTCCACCAACTGGGGACTAAGCATTTAACCATCTGAGCCTAGGGAGGCCGTTCTCACTCAAACCAACACACCTACCTTGCTTTCTTTATATTTCTTCCATGGCAACTTCCCCAGTCTCCCCACAAAGGCGGAGGCTGGGGAACTTGGTTATATCTTTCCTGGAAGTTGATATTTACTTTACTACATTCGGGTTGTTTGAGGTTTATGGCCCCTTTGTGTTTAATTTCTGCAGCTCACATAACGTCTTGTATTTGTCCTTCACTGTTTGATGAACACTGTGTTCATGGCCACTACCGTCTAGGCCCTCTGGACATCCACCCATTTGATGACAAATTATTTCCATCTCTTTGCTCTCCAAGTTGGACTTCTGAATAACTTTTTCATATTTTATCACAAATCCCTTTTTCAGTTCTCCCACCTAGGTTGCCTTTCTTAGGGAAATAAGGCCTCAGGGATCCTGGCCCACCTTACAAGTTTCCTCCTGGCTCACGGGTCTCATTTTGGTCCACTCTCTTTTCTTTAAAATGTCTCCAGTCTTTACTCTCTTGGTACCATTTCTGTAATGCTGTCAAAGATTTGATGACGGACACTTATCAGGCCCAGGACTCATTCCGATGGGCTATTGTCCATCGCAACCATCTTTGTCACTGGGCCGTCGCTAACCTCCTCAGAAAGGAACATTAAAAAGATCACAAGGAATTGACTAGAAGTTCAAACACATGAGAAATGAGTTGTAGATAGGCTGAGTCCTTATGTAACTATTACCTGTGATGTGCAGCAGACCGGGACAGGGCCTGAGTCAGAACTGTTTGCACCACCAGACTGTTTGCCTCCGAGGGCACAGCTGCCAGGCTTACTTGACTGTGCACTTTATGATCTGATTTGGTAACAAGAGAGGGCTTTCTTTAATACGTTCATTCGTTGTCTCAGCGGATGAGGCTGATGATAAGCTTTTGTGCTTGTCATCTATTTATAGCTTGCTTATGGCGTGTGTGGTTCCAGCTCACGGTGCAAGACGTTTTTCAGGCTCTGTGAATCCTCTCCCCAGCTCCCCAGAGCCTGTCCTGTGGATTTTAGCTGTTTTGCCGAGTGAACGCTAAGCTGTCAACTTCTGATGCAAAGACCTGTCACGAGCCCGGCCTCCACTTTCCCCTATGAGGCTGAGTCATGCTTGTTCCCCCTCGCCCCCTCTTGACTCCCACTTTTCCCTTTTATTTACATAACTTGCTATTTGATAGGTATGTCCATAACCCCAGAATAGGATGGTTATTATTTTGTTTGAATGGAAAGGAACGGATATGAGTAGGGCCGGCTCACAGGCAGAAGTAGGACCAAGAGGGACATACAGATCTCTTACAGGATAATTCCAATACTTGGGTCATTGAATCACCACATGGGAAAACTAGACAAATGCCTTGGATGGGTGTGTGTGTGTGTGTGTGTGTGTGTTTAGAGTGTTACATTTATTTGTATGCTTGTGTGTGTGTGTGTGCGTGTGCGCGCGCATGCCTTTATATGTTTAGTAAATTAGTGCTTTCACTCGGAGCACTGCTTTAGCATAGAGTGCGCTGGGCCTTTCCCCACTCTCCTAATCCTATGGCCTAAATTAAGCTGCATTCCAGATACTGGAGGGAGGGAAAGGACAGGGCTATTGTATGTGACAGCATCAGGCTAAATCAACACGGAGAGCGCCAGCACTTCCAGGCGCCTTTCTGGGTGCTGAAGCTCAGCTCGCAGAGCTGCAGGGCTTGCAGCTGCTTTGAGAGCCGATCTGAAGAGGACTCGCTTCCTCCTGAGGCTCTCTGATAACATCCTGCCCTGCCCCTCTTCATCTAAACAGTGTGTTCTTCTCTCCGCAATTTCGCAATTTCACCGTACAACACCCCAGCCCCTAAGATCCAGCATGTATTTTCCCAGCTGCAAGGGGTCAAGCTGCTGTAGCTTGGGGAATTCGCCCTGGGACCAGTCCTTTCATCTCTGGCTAGCATCTGCACACTCAGTAGACTCCCTCATTTCAAAGAACTTTCAGACTTAAAAGCTGGATGGAACACAAGACTTAGCTTTTGAATACTGTGTACTTCAAGAATGACCTTTTTTGTTCCCAGTCATAGTATTGAAAACACCTGCACTTCGATTCATGTGATCTACAAAAGCAAAACAAAACAAAAAAGCACAGAAAACACTTACCATTTTAAATATTTATTTGTTTATTATGTATGGAGTGTTTTGTCTGCATTTACACCTGTAGGCCAGAAGAGGGCATCAGATCACATTACAGATGGTTGTGAACCACCATGTGGTTGCTGGGAACTGAACTCAGGACCTTTGAGCCATCTCTCTAGCCCCATGTACATGAACGTCCACCATGTACATCTAGGGACCCTGGAGCTCAGAACAGGGCGTTGGATCCTATGGACTGGAGTTGCATATATTTGTGAGCCTCGTGGGTGCTGGGAACCGAACCCAAGTCCTCTGTCAGAACTCTACGTGATTTTTACTGCGGATACGCCTCTCCAGCCCCAAACAACACAGCTTTAAAGTGACTTATATTAAAGATGACTCCTGCCTGCAAGGACCACACCAAGGTACCACACTCCTCATGTGATCAAACTCTGCACCTGCCACAGGACAGAGCCCACCACTGTCCTGTCAGTGTCCTTGGCATCTCTAATGTAAGCTGGATTATCTTGTGCACGTGGCTGCCCTCATGGTATCTAAAGAGATAGGAGAGCAAAGAGGAGATGTTTTCAGAAGTGAAATCCCTGTATCCCAACCTCACAGCTTACTGCCCATCCTTCCCGAAGGGATCTGCTCGCCTTGGCTTCCAGCAAACAGTTTAAATATGCGCAGCAGGCGTGAAACTGTGCGCGAACCAATAGCACTTCAGTAAAATTTAATGGAGGATTTAAATGAAGCTGTATCTCTACATCTATTGGTTCCTCATCTTGTAATGGATTTAATTAACCACAGATGGGAAATAGACAAAACAAACAAACAAACAAACAAAAAACCCAATTGGTATCTGTGCTGAACGCCCACAGACTTTGTTTTCTTGTCATTATTTCCTAAACAACATACTATTATAACGATGTGTATGCCATTTGCACTGTATTGGGTATCATAAGATACTTAGGAGAGTGGCAGCAGCGCCCAACATTTTGACATTGCAACAAGATGTCATCTACAAAGATGTTGGAGCATCTTTACAGACATTCTGGGACACATGTGGCCCATAGGCCATAGGTTGGACGTGTCTGACAACTATTCTTGAGGAAGCGTTAAGGGGTCTATACAAACACTACACAATGTTATACCATGGGGTTTGAGTACCTTTGGATCTGGGTCTCTGCAGGCATTCAGGGACTAGTCCCTGACGCATGGCTATGGGAGCCCACCATGATGACACAATCAGTCTCTGATGCAGAGTGGGATGACAGTATGTACCATGGTGGCCTCTCCTAAGCCACTTAGCATGGACTACGTGGGTCTTACTGCTCTCCCTGCTCTGTGCTTTCTCTTCTGCCATTGGACACTGTGGGCACTGTGGACACTGACTAAAGAAGTGGAGGACTCAGCAAGACGCGGCATATGTGTCCAGGGTGTCCTTGCTCCAAGGTAACAGTTAGTCCTCATATTCCACCAGCACCGAAGAGCCAGACCTGGAAGTAGCCTCTCCATGCTGGCTGGGATTCCCTGGGGTCATTCCTCACCAGGCTGAGTCTTAAAGCAGTGTCCCTGCCTGTTCTAGCCCTCTGCTCTTGGAGTGGCAGATCTGGTGCTTAGGATCCACATTTTTTCCTCCCTGTCAATCTAGGGTACTCGGAGAGACTGGAGCTCTTGGGCAGTGAGCAGCCTGATGGCAGGTTAAAAACTCACATGTATTGAGAGCCCGTTATTTACTGCAGTGTGGCTGGACCTGGAGGACATTGTGCTGAGTGAAATAACTGAAATGCAGAAGAAGAAGAAGGTGAAGAAGAGGAATAATAATAATAATAATAATAATAATAATAATAATAATAATAATAATAATAATAATAATAATAATATTGATTCTCTTACAACACAAAGATGTGAACTAATGACCTCATCTACTGAGGAAAAGATAGTGGCTACCAGTGAGGGGACATTGAGAGGGAAACATGGAATGGAGAAAGTATGGCTGCTGGGGGCAGGGTATGTAGGTGGGAGGTCTCTTTTCCAGTGCTCTAGACCACACCCATAATTAGCAGTGTTTGGTTGTGCTTTTCAAGATAGGTAGAGGAGAAGGTTTCTAATGTCAACGAAGAGGACAAATCTCTGTGGCACTGGCCGTGTGGATTTCTCTGACGGGACATCATTCCTTCTCATGGTATTTAAGTGTCACGCTGTGTGCTGTGAATATGCATAGTGACTGTGTGTTGACTGAAACACGAAACGTGAAAACTACAGAAGAAAAACCTGCGTTCCTTCCTGTACCCCAGAGATTGAGGTGGTGATAAGGGTAGGGTAGGAGGGCTGCCTCAGGAGCCCACGCTTTCCCTAAGCTGCTCCGTGTGATTTATGTGGTCTGCAATGTAAGCGTAGTGCTGAAATGAATCTGGGTTCGTGTCAATAGGTGGTGAGATAAAAGGATCTTAATGGAGTTAATTACTGCTTTAAATTTTCTACTTATATGTATGATGTATGTGAGGGCATGCGTGTCCCGTGTCGCAGTCAGAGGACAATGCTGTGTAGTTGGTTTTGTCCTTCCACCATTACATGGCTTCCAGCAACTGCATTCAGGCTGTACAGCTTATGTGCCACACGTTTTTACTTGCTAAGGCATCACAGTGGTCCTATTTATTTATTTTTGCACATGGGTTTCCAATTATCCCAGCAGTATTTGAATATTATTATTAGTGTTGTGATGTATAAAGTAAACTTGACTTTCTCATAATCACTGTGTGGACTTAGTGTCAGTCTGCTTGCTCTGCTTGCACAGCTGTGGTCATGGGGTATCCGATGTGCCCTCTCTTCTGGGCAGGGACAGGGGATAGGTAGTTACCTTTCTCCCCTGCCCACTTTGGGCATGTAGGAGAGAAAGCAGTTTATGCATCCCTGATTGTTTGGAGGTACTGATTCATTTCAACTGTAGCAACTCTCACACAGTTAGCAAATCGGAAGAGAGAGAGAGAGAGAGAGAGAGAGAGAGAGAGAGAGGAGGGGAGAGGAGAGGAGAGTTATAGCAGTTGTTGGTAGGTGGTGTGGTGTCACTGGGAAACTCCTTCAGCGAACCCACAGACTCTTAAAGTCAAGAGAAAGGTTTTAGATACAGGCAACATAGTTTCTTGATTAGGGCAGGAGCATCTGGTGCCTCTGGGTCGATTAGGGTGGAGCCGGGAGAAATTCCTGGGACCCTGGGGCATCTCAGGGTGCATACTCCCTAGCAGCTGTTAATTCCCCACACTGTTGGTCCAGGGGATCCAATCCCCTCCCCAGTCTTGCTGGGGCCCCCATAATGTTTTGAGCTAACTCCTTCAATGAACATACTGGATTTTTCTTTTCTTTTCTTTCTATTTTTCTTTTTTTAAAACAGGATCTCTTTATGTAGTCTTGGATGTCCCGAAACTCACTATGTAGAGTAGACCAGGCTGGCCTTGAACTCACAGAGAACTGCCTGCCTCTGCCTCCTGAGAGCTGGGAATAAGGGCACATGCCCAGCCTCCATCACACGGACTCTTAAATCCAATAGAAAGTCTTTATTCACTGACTAGTGGGCTACATGGGGAACTTGCCCAAATCTTGCAGCCTCACTGTTCTTTGCCTTTTATGCACAAGACCTGTGTCCCTGTCATCACACTTCAGTAAGCAAGAACAGGTATCGAGTAGTAAAACAACAGAAGCCAAAAAAACGAAGTTAGTACACTGGACTTCTGCACATCCCTTTGTGTCCTATACTTCCATTCTCCCTCAGACAGCAAGGCCTTCTGAGCTGATTTCAGAGAGTGCCCAGTACCAAAGTCACCTTTTAGCCTCTACCTGCAAAGACAGAGGTAAAGGATGCTGTGGGGCATCTATGTCTCCAAGGCTGTTTTCTTGATGGTTTCTTGGAACCCTGTGTATCTTATGGCAGAGTGACAAGTATGCAGGCCTTTTTCTCTTCTCACTAGAATGTCATAGAATAATGCTTGGACCAACAAGGTTGCCTTCCTGCTTGCTCACTATGCAGTCCTGGGTTGAAAATACCTCCTGTTCTTGTACATGTGTGTACACACTATGCTGTCACACCTCACTTGGTCACCATGTAGTCTTCTGAGCCCTCTTCTTTTCTTTTCTTTTTTTTTTTTTTTTTTTTTTTTTTGGTTTTTCGAGACAAGGTTTCTCTGTGTAGCCTTGGCCATCCTGGACTCACTTTGTAGACCAGGCTGGCCTCGAACTCACAGCGATCCGCCTACCTCTGCCTCCCAAGTGCTGGGATTAAAGGCGTGCGCCACCACGCCCGGCTCTGAGCCCTCTTCTTTCTCTGGATCTCCATGTGCCTGTCCCTGTAGTCACTGATTAAGGGTCTCTCCACCTGAGCCCACCACAGTGGTTCTGGCTCTCTGGTACCCAGGTAGCAGACCTTTGCTCACCACTGAAGGCTGCAGGAGTCAGGGACCTATTCTGCAGGATCAGCGAATGAAAAGGCACATCTGCTTCCCGCTGATGCAAACCAGTTGGGCCTAATCTGAAGGAGCTTTCTCAGAATGAGGCACAGTCATGTGTACTCAAATCACCTGGAGTGTTCATAGAATTGAGACACGACTGGAATATCTAAAGTCATAAATAAGCAGGGGTAGGAAGTGGACATCTGGAGTTCAATAAATGCTCCAGCTTAACTTGAGGAGAGGATTATGGAGTAAAGTTGGACATCTACCAGCCTAAGTCCTGGCAAGGAAAAGCAAGTGGACTGTGTGAGCTCTGCCATAGGGGAAGCAATGGTTTGGTACAGTGGTGACTACAAAGCCGAATTACACAGCCAAGACGTAAAGAAAGACAGAGGCCTTTGTTACCTGAAGGAGTCACTGAGCACACAGCAGTCATTTTTAAGGCAATGTCCCCCTTGACAATGGGAGTGTGGGGATAGCCATTCCTGAGCATGCTCAGTGAGGGAGCCCACTGCATGCTCAGTTCCAGATCATGGAACTTATGTTAAAGAAATAGACAGAACTGACTTGGGACATGTTCAGCTTGTACCATAAAAATTTAACTGACAGTCAAGGAAAGGCTGCTTTGAAGGCATGCTGGAAGAGGAGCCATCTGCAATACTTTATACAATGTGGATGTGCCATGTTTGTAACCATTGACTTCCAGGGTTTGGCAGGACCTACTCACAGCATTTGTACTCAGGAAAAATAATGCCAAGATTCACGTAGTGACTTAGCCAAGACAACCACATTCTTTATTTCACATGTTCTTGGTGACAGCTCCATAAACCATCTACTCAACGACGGGGAGCAAACCAGAAAAAGAAAAAAGATCTGAGGGAAATAGGTGAGCAGGGAACGGACGTGGGGGTGTTGGTGGGTGGGGTGGGCATAATGTATACGTCACCTTCCAAATTCAAGTGCCTCTGGAAATGGAAGATCAACTTCCTCTGGAATAAATGCAAATTGAAAATACGATTTTTTTTTTTTTTTTTTTTTTTTTTTTTTTGGGTAAAATGTGGTTTTGCTCTACATTGTGAATGGCTTGAGTCATGCAATTTGATCTTTTAGAAATGTGTTTAGGTATGCCTACCATCACAGCACTCAAGAGGCTAAGGCGAGATTGGGAGTTTGAGACCAGCCTGGGCCACATCAATGAGTTCAAAACTAGCCTGGGATACATACAAGACCTTGCCTTTTGAAAAAGTATTTAAAATCTTATATATTTTAAATGTCATTTCTAATGCAATTATCAAAAAAAACTAAAGAAGAAATATTTTAAAAACTAAAAAGACCCAGAAGACTGCTAAATTAGAGTCCTAAGGTTATTGTAAGAAAGGGAACAGACTAAGAAAATGTTTGATCAGCCATGTTCATGAGTTACCTTTTTGGCTTCAAATTTACTATATAGCTCAGCATGACCTTGAACTTGTGGTCATTCTGCCTCTGCCTCCCAAATGCTAGGGTTACAGGTCTGCACCATCACACTAGATTTAGGTGGTGCCTTTTGCATGGTAGGTCTGCACTGGCAAGCTGAGCTACATCCCAGGCCTGGAAGCAATTGCTTTAGTCTTGGAAAATGAGATTAATGGAAGACAGGGAGGGAGGATTCTCAGTGCCCTGATAAGCTGTGGTCTTAATTACTTTTCCACTAAGCCTCACACATTGGGAGACAAAATACCCAAATACACGTAGACGCGAGGTTACAGGGTTTGCTTTTTTAAGGCATGCTGGAGCAAGCACAGTGCATTCAGCCGCTCTTATCAAGAGCCAGGCTAATCTGCCCATCCAAATGAATCAGGTTCCAGGGCTCCAGTGGATGACTATGGATGCTCACGAGCGTGTGTTACCATGATTCAGAAGTATTGAGAAGTGTCTCGAGAAGCACTGGGTGGCTTCCCTTTCATGTTGACACCCTGTGCACACACAAGTTCTTTATAGTAGCACACTCCACGTGGATCGGATGAAGAGCAAGGAGTGCAGAAAGGATGAAGGAACTTGCATCAGTCTGTACTATTCTGCTGCTTAGCGATAGTCGCTTGCATGGTCCTGGTCATGGCTTGGAGACACTTCCCACTCCCAGTAATCTCCTTTCTCCTTCTAGAAGTCTATGCCCTCAGTGGTGACAGCAGCCTGAGGTTAAGCTTTTCTGTCCCTGAATCTTTCCCATACACACGCTCTAGAGCTGTAGACACTCTGGAGTAACTGGAACTTACTACCCTATAATGTCCTATTAACAGGTAGCCCGACCTCCGAAGGGCCGGTTACCTAGTAATCAACCAGTAAGCGGCAGCGCCAGTCTCCTGCGAGCTGAGATGACCACAGTGTGTTCCCAAAGCCCCAAGTTCACATCCTCCCCAAACGGAGAGTCTCTGCTCTCTAATGTCTGGCTCCACCCCAGAGTCACAGCCCCAGGCTCCTGGTGAGTCCTGAGGTGGGCCTGTGCTATTGTTGGACTTTGAAGCCCTTCACAAAGAATGAAAAGGCTCTGATCCATAGCTGCTGTTGCCTTGCCAACCTCTGGGAGTCGCCGTGACAGAGAGCATAGGTGCCTGGTTGAAGCTGACATTCAAGTATTATGTTCAGCGTGTGCTCTTGACTGTCGAGAGTTTGAGCCCACCAACTCCCTGTTGCAAGGTGCCCTTCGGGCTAGCTCACATTCTGTTTACAGCCTGCTTGATGCTGAGCAAATTATTCATCTCCTCTGATCCAGAATTTCCTCGTCTGCCAAGCAGACGCTAGTACGCTTAGCCCTGCGCAATGTGTTGAAACTTAACAGAGAGAGCACCTGCAATTCATTTATCCTGTTACCTGATCTGGAGTAGGCACTTAAAAACAAGCTCCATCGTCACCGTTGTGAAACCAGCTCCCTGTGGAAGACTAGCTAACACCGTCGAACTGCAGCATTAGCTGTGGAAGTTTCCACGATCCTTCAGTTGCGCATGTCTGCCAAAGAGACAGCTTACGTCCCTCTGTCTCTGTCACTCTCTGCCTGTGCTTGGCTGCTTTTCTGCATCCTACTATGGAGCCACAGCCTTGGCCCATCCCCGTTGGGTCCTAGCCCACAGGAAAAATCGAATCAGGGTTCATCTGTAAGAGGGAGTGGGGATTGAAAGTAGGATACAGAGACGCGAGAAATAACGAATCAAGTCAGGAAATTTCTGATCAAGATTCACTTTAATGTCCTACTAGTAAGAATATATAGAGAGCAAGGTCAATAGGATCTATTCTAATCCCACTCACCCTAGCCCCCAGGTAAGAACACAATAGCCTGAGTCGCTCCCTGTGTAGAACTTCCTAGTTCTCTGAGTAGTTCCTTGTAAGAACTTCCTTGATCCTCTGGGTGGTTCCAAGTTGAGACTTCTCTACTTCTTTCAAGGGTAAATAGTCCAAGGATAGCCTAGAACACAAGACCTTGTGAGGTAAAGGTCAGCAACTCGAAGGTCACAGCATACAGCCTAAGCACAGGATTTCTGACATGGCAGAATTTGGCATGGGTTCCCACATATCCTCTTTCTCCTCTTTAGACATCTTTGTATCCCGCCTCCACACACCTCCCCCATCTCATTCCATACCTGCACTACTCCATTTTCTGTTGCTAATGACACGGCACCACACATCGGGGGGCAGATTGTGAAGAGGGGGGGATGATGGCTCTCCGTTCCACTCCAAGGCTGAAGGGTTGTATTTGGTGGACTTTCTTGCCGGCAGCATCCTGGAGTAGTACAGACCATTAGCTGGCAAAAGACAGGGGCATGTGCCAGTGTCTTGGGTTTTCTTTTCCACCTTTCAGAGCTAACAGGATCCCATGATTGAGCTCCGCCCCAAGCTCCTACTTGAGGCTCTTCCGCTAAACACCGTAGTTAGACTAAGATCTTACCCTTTTGCCCTCACAATGAGGAGAACTTGTAATCTAACCAGTGTAGCAACCAGTGCTGTGGTCCCTTCATTCTTCATCCTTGGCACAAGCTCAGCCGAGGATGGAAGCAGGAGCTTTAGGCTGATGGTCCCTCTGCAATCCCGGATTTCCTCTGGGGTGGTGTTTTGCAGAGTATGGTGACACATGTCTGTGACCCCAGTAATTAGGAGGATTAAAAAAAAAAAATCAAGACTTTGTCTCAAAACAACAAAAAAGATGACTTTTTCCTATTATATATTTATTTATTTATTTATTTTTGTTTTTCGAGACAGGGTTTCTCTGTGTCACCCTGGCTGTCCTGGACTCGCTTTATAGACCAGGCTGGCCTCAAACTCATAGCGATCCGCCTGCCTCTGCTTCCCGAGTGCTGGGATTAAAGGCGTGCACCACCACACCTGGCTTTCCTATTGTATTTTTAAACTTATAAAACTGGCCTTCGAGAAGCCCACTGGGGAAGGAAAGCATTTGTTGCCAAGTCTGGTGAATTAAGTTCTACTCCCTAGGGTCCACTTGCTGGTGGGAGGGAACTGAGTCCTGCAAATCGTCCTCAGACCTCTATCCGAGTGCTGTGGCATGTATATGTCCTCACCAATAGTGAAATAAATAAATGCAATAAAAAGAAATTAAAGGGGCTGGAAAGATGGCTCAAAGGTTAAGAGCACTGCCTGTTCTTCCAAAGGTCCTGAGTTCAATTCCCAGCAACCACATGGTAGCTCACAACCATCTATAATGTGATCTGATGCCCTCTTCTGGCCTGTAGGTGCACATGCAGGCAGAGCACTGTATACATAATAAAATCTTAAAAAAAAAAAAAAAAAAAAATAAAACATGTAAAAAAAAAAAAAAAAAAAAAAAAAAAAAGAAGGATCCAGAAGTTTTAATACTTTCTCTAGATGTGTATGTAGACACATAATATAAAGGCATACATTGATAAAAAGCATTTATATAGTTCACATATGTGTATTGAAAATGGGTAAAAAGTCTATTTATTCATATATATATATGTGTGTGTGCAGATATATGAATCTCTTCCACTCCCCTATTTTGGAGACAAGATCTTGCTCTCTATAGCCTAGGCTGCTCTCTGACTCAAAATCATCCTGTCTCAGTCTCCTAGTACTGGAACTTACAACCTCCGGCCCCATGCCAGGCATTTACCCTTTCCTCACTATAGATTCTATTACGGGCTCTGGAGAGATGGCTCAGGGATTCAGAGCACTTGTTGCTCTTTCAGAGACCTGGGTTCAATTCCTGGCACCCACATGGGAGCTCACAACCATCCATCACTCTGACAGTCTCCTCTAAGCTCTGCAGGCACCAGACACTTGTATATGCACACACGTGTGTACATACATTCATGCAGGCAAGCCATCATAAACATAAAGTAAAGCTAATCTAAAATTTAAAAGATCTATCAAACAGTCTTAAAACCTTTGTATTTAAGGAGAATCAAGGTTCTCTTTATACACTGCTGCTGATAGCGTGAACTAATGATGGCACTATGGAAATAAAACTAACATGTGATACAATTAGGCTACTCGTGGGTATTGATTCAGATTCAACACATCACAGAGAGGTTTGCACACCCATGGTCATTGCTCCAGTAGTCACAACAAACAGGAAATGGAGCCAGCTTAGATGTCCAGCAACAGATGAATGGTAGAGAAAATATGGCATATATACAAAATAGGATTTTATTCAACACTGAAAATGAAATAATGACAACTACAGGAAAATATATGCAACAAGAAATCACTATGTTAGGCAAAACAAGCCAGACCCAGGAAAACAAATACCAGGATTCCTCTCATATGCATAATCTAGGCTTAAATTTCTCTCTTTCTTTCTTTCTCTCTCTCTCTCTCTCTCTCTCTCTCTCTCTCTCTCTCTCTCTCTCTCTCTCTCCCTCTCTCTCCTCTCTCTCTCTCTCTCTCTCTCTCTCTCTCTCTCTCTCTCTCTCTCTCTCTCCCTTTCTCATGTGTGTGTGTAGGTTGTGAAAGTACAAAAGGGGACCATGAGAGGGGAGGATGGTATCTTGAAGGAGGGAAGGAGGGGATGGGGAAGATAATATAGCAGAATGCAATTGGCTGGGCGTGGTGATGCACACCTTTGATCCTACCACTCGGGAAGCAGAGGCAGGTGGATCTCTGTGAGTTCGAGGCCAGCCTGGTCTACATACCAAATTCCAGGGCAGTCAAGGCTGCACAGTAAGATTCTGTCTCTATATAAAAACCAATTGGCACGAAGGAAGGGACTGGAGAAGGACAGTGAAGGAAAGGGTCGAATATGGGCAAAATATATTCTTGAAAACGCCACAGTGAACTGCCTCTTCCATTGTGCACTGACTTTAAGCATTAGAAATAATTCAGGGTTATTTTTAATTTCTTTGTATATCTTCTTGCTCACTGCATTTGTTCTCCCAAATTTTTCCTGTTAAAAATAACATGAATACTTTAGCATTTGAAATGCTATTTCGTCTATTAGTATTGTAAAGGGCAAGATAACGTACTGTGAAACGTAGCTCTCTTATCTAGACAGTCTGATAGTCTTAACATTCGCAGCCAGTGTCTACCCGCCAAACAAGTTTCCACCACCTCAGAAGTTCCCTTGAGCTCCTTCCCCTCCTGTAAACCTCCACAACCTGATGCTTAGTGTTTTGAACCCAACTGTCTCAGGTTCGCTTAGAGTCATTTTGCACGACCTTCTAGATTCATCTATGTCGTCTGCTGACTTGCTCCTCGTTGCTGAGTCACATTTCATTTTAGGAAGTGACCACAATTGTTCGTCCACTGACCTGTTGATGGATGCCAGGAGTGTTTCCAGTTTGGAGGTATTATAAACAAAGCTTCTATTAATATTATTTTTGAGCATTTTTGTAGAAATATATGTTCATTTCTCCTGGGTAAGCATCTGAAGGTAGAATTTCTTGGTCACAGGGAAGCTGTGTGTATATTGATCTTTGTGAGAAACCACTAGGTCATTTTTTATTTGTTAGGTGATTATACCAGGTTACATGCTCGTTAGCAATACATAAGCTCAGGTGGCTCAGCATCCTCCACAATATCTGGAATCACATTTTAGTTTGGAAAATGCTGGCCATTGCAGAATAGGTTATTGTTTTAATTTGCACATTCCTGGTGACTACTGATGTGTGCTGTTTGCTAATCTTCATTAGGTACATGTCTGTCTAACCATTTAAAAAAGAGTTTGACTTGTGGGCGTTATTTATACATGTCAGGCGCTTTGTCCGGTTTGCACACTGTTACAGTCTCTCCCTACGCTGTGGCTGGCCTCCTCTCCATCTTGCCATTATCTTTGGCTGAGTAGAAGGTTTGTTTCTGATGCTAATTATAAATGTTTACTTTTATGGCTAGCACTTTCCATGTCCTTCTATGACAGCTTTCCTCCCATGCTTTTTTCCCCTTAGAAGATTGAAATACTGTGTTTTTGGTATTTATGATTCATTTAAAGTGTTGTTCATAGATAAAAGATTAAAGCTTTGTCTCCTCCCTCCCCCCACCCATTCTGAACACAAAGCTGTCACAGTGTCATCTATTGAGAGGACTGTCTCCACTCCACTGAGTTGCTTTTTAGTGTCTTCACCAAAATTACTTCACCATATGGCTCTGGGTCTATTTCTGGACTCTCTGTTCTGTTTCAATGAGCTATTTCTCTATTTATTGCCCACATTACAGTCTCTCTGCAGGGTAAATGCTTCCAGCATGTTCTCTGGGAGCCTGCATGCCATGTGTGAAGGACTCACACATCTCTCACTAGCTTTTCTGTATATCTTGTCTTTTAGTGTGGTTTTCAGTAATGTTTTATTAAGGTTAAATGCGCTTGTTGCTAGTTCTGAAAGATTGTATTTCCCAAAATGGCTGCAGCAATGGTTCCAGCTCTCATGGTCTTTCAGAATCGTGTCACTCTGTTTCCTCCCTGCTTGTGCTGACTGGGCCTCTGTGACTGCTTCGATAACCAGGTTGTGGTAGAAGTGGAGTAGCATGCATCCCAGGCCAGGTCAGGACAGATGACCCTGTCTCTTGAGATGTCTGTTCTTGGAATCCAGTCACCAGGGTTCTTCAACACACCCAGGTGGAGAGGCCCCAGCAGCTTGCCAGTATCATGTCCCAGAAATGAACATGAATGGATGCAGAAAATAACTGATGGGAAAGGCTCCTTGACTACTACCCCTGATTTTATTGGGAAGACAGAGAACTGCAGCCTCCTAAATATTTACTCTGGGTGCAGCTTGGGAGACTGCTATCTCTCTCAGAAAAAAAAAAAAAAAAAAAAGACATCTTTTAAAAACTGAGAATTCACACAGGATACAGGCCATCAAAAATGCATCCATGGAATCTTTAATAAGAATCTATAGAAGAACAAGATTTACACAAAGTGATCTCCTGCCAAAGACCCTTTACCCAATGCAGTTAGAGTTGACTGTTAGCTCGCTGGTCTGTAAATAACAAGGAAGAGAGAAAGAGGTTAAAGACGAGAAAGGAGCCAGTCTGTGGACAGGGCAGACATGTTAGAGGCCTGCATGTGGCCATTTAGATTGAGATTTGTCTGTCTCTATATTTTAATGTGCTCTATACACGTGTTTGTAAAAGTCACACACACACCCACACACACATTTTGAAAAGAAAGGGTTATAGAGCTTGGGCGGGTTAGTCAAGGCTCTCCCAAGGCCTCATCCCTCTCCCCAAAGGCTACTCTGGTCCCAGCTTGGGAAAACGCAGCCATGGCTAATTAATTGAAGCAATTGTCTTCAAAGTTCCACTTTCATACAGGTAGAGACAAAAACCTCTCCCAGCCTCCACTGTACTGGAGTTTGTGTCTGCCCTTCCTTCCTCTTGCTGGTGAATCTTTTCCACATTTCTAGTACGGACTCCCTCTGGCAAGGACAAAAGGGTTATGTGTGACTTATGTTGCCCCTCGGTCCTATGCTGAAGAAATACTGCTCATTGCTTAGTTTTTGTCTTGTGTGCCCTTGTTTCCTTTTACCGCCTGATGATGGGCCCGAGGGCTGGGTTCTGTGGCAGCGAATGCCAGCCTAATCTTCCCAACTTGGTAGAAGACAGTGAAGGGAATTTACCATAGAGATGAGCACAACGCTCCCCTATGGCCCTTGCCAATCTATTCTGGGCATGGCAAGTGAACTACCATAGTAATGCTCCTCCTACAAGCCTGCATGATGGCTCACGCCTGTAATCCCTACGTTTGGGAGGCTGAGGCAGGAGGACTGCCACCAGTTTCAAGTCGCCTAGGCTACACAGTGAGCTCCAGGCCACCCAGGGCTCCAGCACAGCTAGACTCCTCCCCTTCTATGCTACCCTGGCCCCCTCCCACCCCTCACCCCCCCCCCATAATACTTCTCCAGAGCTGTTGGCCTGTGTGGTTACCGGAAGGTACCTGGGAAAGCAGGAGCCACAAAGCCATTTTATGCTGTAGTTCTGTGAAGTAAATGAACCATAAAAAAAACAAACAAACCACCATTATCTATCCTTTTTATTCTCATTTAGTTATGATCATTGCTTCCTATTTGGGGGATGAAGATGATGCTAATAATAGTAAAAATAATAGTAATAAATAGATGCTTCAGTGCAATGATCAGCCTAAGCTCTACAAGCGCCCTCGGCAGCCTGGGAGACTCGCTGAGAGGTTCCATCACCCCTCAACATTTGAGACAGTTCCCCTTTCTTGGACCGCCCTGCTAAAGATTCATCTCTTCTCAGAAACAGTGTTTACTCTGGGGGCCAGGGGCACACTTTATTGTAGGAAGCATGGAAGTCTTTGGGCTCACAGGTAATGCACTTGGGAACATGGAATGTTCAAAGGAAGGAATCTGTACCTGTTATTGGCCCAGAAGGCTGAGTATTTCCTAGCCTGGTGACCTTTTTTTTTTGCTGTGTGGCCAGAGACTTTTCTGGCACCAGACCCTCCCTCAGACCCTTATCATAAACTTGTCTTTCTCAGTCAATCTATAGAACCCGTCTTTATGGACTTAGAGTTCCAGAATAGTCGTGTCCGATCCGTAGTTAGCTTACTTTGTTCCTTGCTGAGATTTATGCTTGCTTTGTTGTGCACAAGAGATTCAGTTATCACCAGAATAGTATTCACCAAAATTGTGCTATGCTAAATATGCCTAAAATAAGCCACTCGTGGTCGGACTGCTGAAGTTTGAACCAACACTGGCTACTGAATAGTGTTGAGCCAGCTGCCGCCTTACCTCCTACAGCCCATCTCTCCGTAGCCCCCTCTAAGCCACAGAGACTCCCCCACTTTATGTAAGAGGAAAGGTGATGATCACTTCTGCAAGCGTAGCAGCAGAACCAGGTTGGCTGGTTTCTTTTTTCCTCCTTTCTTTTGTCTTTCTTTCTTTCCTTTAGTGTAAAGACAAGATTTCATCAGACACAGTAAAGATTTAGCTGGCGTCTTCATTACCCCTCCAAGGAATTGTGCTCAGAAGTACTCAATTTAAACATTAAGTGAAGGGAGAAATCAAACAAAAGCAGGCGGAGTGACCTTGGGACAGTCATCCCTTACCTCTCAATGGATTTATTTGCATGTAGAAGGTGCACTGCGTGTGTGTGTCGTGGGATGTGTGTGGTGGGTGCCCCTTACAGCATTCTGGAGGAGGACAGGAGCTGCAGACCCAGCACTTCTCTTGAGTTTCAGGTCCCAGCTTAGAAATTCCTATCGCACGAAGGACCCACGCAGACCCCATCCGGCTGGATACAAACGAACAGAAGCTGCTAACGAAAAAGAGGAGTCCGAAGACCCACTGCGGCACAGCGCAAGTGACAGGCAGGGAGATAAGGTAGCGGGCTGGCTGAGTCCCAGAGCCCGTCAGGTGCGCCCATCCCCTCCGGGAGCCCGCACCCAGCTCTGCAGCCCTGCCCGCGCCTCCCGCGCCACCTGCCAAGACTCGGACGGGTGGCGCAGCCTCGGGCGGGCCCCCGCCCCCGCGCTGCCGGGCTAAGCGAGGCCGCCGCGGCGTTCCGGGCGCCGCCGCATTGGCCGCTGCGGTGCGGGAGGCGCGGTCGGTGTAGCCTCGGGGCTGCAGGCATCGGCTGGGGCGGCCCGCGGCTCTCGCTCAGCCCTCCGTCCGCTCGCCCATGGCCCTGGCGCTGTGGCCCTGGCGCCCAGCCTTGAGAGTAGTCCCCACCGTTCGCCTCTGGCCGCCCAGCCCGGCAGCCTCCCGCGATGCTGAACGGCGCGGGCCTGGACCAGGCTTTTAAGATGTCGTTGCCGCGGAGGGCGAGGATCGGCGCGTCAGTGGGTGAGCGGGGAGGGTGGGCCACCGGGGCGGGGGAGGTGCAGGCGGCTGGGAGACACTGCTCCGCCCTTCGTCCTGTCCCCTCCCTCGGGCGTCTAGGGCTGCGGGATTCCAGACGCCACGCCCTGCTGCCCCCTCGTTAGACAGTCTTGCACCCGCAGTGCCCTAAGGCCTTCCAAGGGGTCTAGGGTTGTGGAGGCCCGCGAGCGTGAGCGAACTCTCAGGCCCCTGACACAGTTGTGCGTGCATGTGTGCATGAGTATGTGTGCGCGCGTGTGCGTGTGTGCGTGCGTGTGTGTGTGTGTGTGTGTTTGTGTGTGTGTGTGTATGTGTGTGTGCGCGCGCGCGCGCACACGGGTGCAGGTCCGTGCATCTCTATACGGAGATGGTGATGCAGATTCTGGAAAGGACTGGAGCAGCAAGCAATTTTCTGCCCTGTCCCCAGTTGGGGTGGACGCAGTTTGGGTAGAGAACTTCTTGCCTCCTAGGCTGGCTGCTTGCCAGAGACCTAAGGGAAACCTTAGTGACCTAGTGTCACTAAGAGTGTTTCCACCACCTGGAGCCCAAGTGCTCCTCCTAGGCGCAGAGTAGCCTAGGGTTTCATTGCACGGGGAAGCTGTAGAGACACTGATGCACTCACGGTCACACGCCGGCAGCGGCCTGATAGGAAATGCGGCATCTCCAACCAATCGCTTTAGATACCTCTGTTGTATAATGTGCTTAGGGACCATGGCCAGGCGTACCAGATGCTTTGTGGCTATGGCATATGATAGGTGACCTAGAGGCTTAGATACGTGGGGGAGGGCTTCCAAAATGATGCCCTGTCCTGAATTTCAAGCCTCCTTGAAAAGAGTCTAGGTAGATCTTTGAGGAAGAGGGTTCAAGGTTAGGGTGTGGAGGTCCTTTGTCAAGTTTGTGGTTTTGTCTGTTTTGATACAATAGACATATAAAAATATATGGCCTTTACATTTCCACTGTTGAGCAATGTGAGGGAGAAGAGAATAACTTTAGCTAGTGTTTCTTAAACTTGGGCAATAGCAGGACACTGTCACATTCATTTTGAGTAGACTCCTTTCCTGAAAGGGTCACCAGGCAAAACAAGACTACAAGGTGGGGAGTCCCAGGGGCATCAGGGAGCAATCAGAGGGACAGCCAGCCTGGGTACCAGCAGAAGGAAGGAAGCGTGTGCTTTCCAAAGCAGTGTCAAGGATGCAGGCTTCGTGAAGGAAAAATCGCCCTCAGATGGGGAGAGCGCAGAACATTGGTTCTTTGGTGGGGGGAAAAAAAAGAATGACATTACGCTTTGATCATATTGCATCTGAAATGCCCACTTGAGGGCCTAGTGGGGTGTTCAGTAGAGACTGGCTTCTGAGTTCACAGCCAGAGGTCTATAAATTTCAGAGGGCTTCCCAGGGAGCCGTGGTAAACCTTCCTGCAGGTGCACAGGGCCTCTTCCTAAAAGAGTCCTGCTTTAATGTTCTGTAGTTACCAAGCTTCAGGTCTTGATTTCTGTGAAAGGTGCACACCATCTTATTTTTCACTGGATTCCAATATATATATATAAAACTAATACCAGAGGTATCCAAAGGGCAACCTGAGTATTCCAGTATTTTCAGTTGGAGGATATCAGGGGCAACACAAAGGGATTGGAACAGGATGCTCGGAAGCTCGTGGAGACGGGAGTGCCGCCAAGAGCTCCAGAAGGAATCTGGGCATCGATGCTTGGCTCATTTGCGGAGGTCACTGATGACCTTGAAAGAGCTGCTGTTGTGTAACTGTGGGGGAGAAATACCTGGTAGTGGGGGTGCAAGAGAGCACTAGAGGATGGGGATTGAGATCAGACTGCCCACGAATCCCTCTAGGGTACCTTTTGGCAGAAAATGGAGGGAGAAGCAGATGGAATGGCGGCTGTAAAAGGTAAATTGGCTGGAGGATGCGTTGTTCGAAGACTGCACAGTCCAACAGTGTGATAGTGAGAGCATCTCACTCGGGGCGTCTCCCTGGACTCTGGTGTGAGCTGCAGTGGGGAGCAGGCATCAGAGCAGACAAGTTTAGAGGAAAAGATTTAAGACTTTCTGAAGGTGGAAGATGTTGGGACCTTGTTGATGACTGACAGGTGTGGGATACAGAAGCTTTGGGACCTTGTTGATGACAGGTGTGGAATGCGGAAGATAAAATGTGAGACTTTACAACATAGGCCTTATTTAGAACACATTAATCATGGGTGGGCAAGAGGGAGGCTGGGGTGGAAACCTGGGCAAAGGGCCTGAAAATTGTGTATTCCCATAAATATTAGCTGTGTGTGATTTCCTGAGAAGGCCACCGCTTCTCCTTTTGTGTAAACTAGCAGATCTGATGGCTCACAGCTCCTTGGAGATCAGGTGCCATACGTCCCAGCTGTTTAGAGAAGCAGTTCCGGGATCACTATTTCTGGTGAATGTACCTTCGGCTCCCATCTTACCCTGTGTGTCCTCTCATCCCATTGTCAGTTCTTCTTTTCTGCAGTGATCTCTTATTTAACAAATAATGGGCATCCAAAGACCTGTGACTGACCGTGACAGGCTCTAACATGAGTTCCTGGATGTACGCTGACCACCTTCTGCATGGCCAGACATTTCAGGGATCTGGAGATAGAGCCCCAAACAGGACAGATGGCCTCTGGGTAGACCCCAAGGCCTAAGGCATGAGAGCAAAGCATACTTGCCGGCAGTGCCGGCAGCGCATACTCAGCCTCGAGTCTACATGCATAGGCGAGGGACACAGGCGAACAGGGAACTGAAGTGGGTGTGTGTATAACAGGTGTGTGGGCAGTGGCAGTGAGGTCAGAAAGGAAGGGGGAGTTATTTTTTGGGAGGACCTCAGCATCCATGTTCTCTAGGTAGAAGCTTCTTCCTTGTCACTGAACTTAAGAGTTTGGCTTCCTAAACGGGTAGCAACAAGGAGCAGGCAGGCAGAAAGCACAGTGCCCATGCCCTTAGTGAGATTAAATGCAGGGCCTGGAGGGCTGCAGGTCCTACTGAAAATGCTCTTATAGATCTGCTCCAACTTCTTTACCCAACGCTTCCAGCTCCCCTCGCTCTTCTGGTCAGTAAGGTATACGTTTTGCCTTTGACTTTTAGATGGGCTCCTGTGTCACATCTCCTGCACCCACCTGGCCCTGGGGTTTAGAGGAAGGGGGTGAAGACAGCTGAAGAGCTCGGCGGCTCTGATAACAGGATGTAAGGGCTGGAGAGCGGCAGAGGTGGTTTAATGTCTGCTCTTCCCAGAAAACCATCTCAGGGCAGCCTGTGAATTTCTAGCAGAAGTAAGCGATTTCCAAGGCCCACCGAACTGCTGTAGTTCAGTGTCAGATCCAGTCTGACCAGGACAGGGTCATGGCTCATTCCAGATGTTTTTCAGGAAATAAGGCAGACACGGTTCTCATCCTCCTGGCCTTTGTTTTCGGTACTATCCGGTGGACTCCTCACACAGACTTGACCCATCTCTGTCCTGGGTAACTTTGTAAGGTCTGTATTATTGGAAGTTCTCGGAGACAGTATGTGTCAGGAGTGAAACCCCAGACTGTAGGTTTAGAGAAGAGAAATGGATTCCAACTCAGACATTGTCATCTGGTTCCTATGTGCCGTTTCCTTAACTTACTTTGCAGATGAGGCTATAAAGAAAGAGTTTATCCCCCTCCCCCAAGAGCTTGTGACAGTGGTGTGTGTGTGTGTGTGTGTGTGTGTGTGTGTCGCATAGCACAGCAGTGCATGCATTAATTACCAGATGCAAGATCAAGTCAGGCAGCGTCATTAGTTCTTAGGTTGCCCACCATAACCTTGGGCCAGACTCCTCTACCTAGATCCCCATTCTATGGGATAGCAGACGAAGCAACGCCTTCTGCTGCTGTGATTTCCTGGCTCTAAATCTGACGATGGCCTACCCAGGATGTGGGTATATAGAGATGTGCCTAGGTGCACATGAGGCAGAAATTCACACTCACCAGCTACCCTGATCCCACACTACCCTCTCTCTAGTGTCTGGCAGTCGCCTCTTTCCAGACAATGTCCATTCTCCAGTGTCTTACGGTTGTCACTTTCTTTTAAAAGCAGGCTTGTCTCCTGGCTGCAGGTGGCCTCTATGCCCCTAATTTGATGGCTTTAGTTTAATAATTGATTTCACGTTTACAATGGATGCTTTATCTTAAATCCTCACCTGACAGAGGTGCCAGGTAGACAAATGGATCGCATTAAAGCTATTCTCTTAGAACCTGTGGGTGGTTTATGAGAGGGTGTTCATACAGTACTCGGAAGAAGGGTCTCGGCTCTTATCCCCCAGGGCTTTTCACGTTTGTTAAATATAACCTCCATTCAATGGCACACCAAGACAAGATGTTATTTACATCCCTTTTAGGCCGGTAAAAGAGCGCAGGGGGAAATGTTAACAACCACTAAGAAAAGCTAAAAATAAAAGTGAGGTCACACTTATGCCCTGGCAGTTTCTCTCTATCATTGTCAAGGGCAGACACAAATCATAACCTGCCGTATGGCACTGAGCAGCACGGGGTAGGAACAGTTATGTCCATGTGCCTCCCAGGCACAGGTGTCTGTGAGAGTGCAGTCAGATGTGCCCTGCACCCTTGTCCCAGCTGGACGAGAGTTTGGAAGAGCTGGGCGTTTAGATCATTTGAGCCCGATTTGGGCCAGTGTGGGTAATTAAATGAGAACTTGTGTCAACAAGCAAAATTAAATAACAAAAGTACACACACATGATATTGCGCATTCACCAGCTGTGCAGTGGAGGGCTCATTGTGCTACCCTACCACAATACACCTGCGTGTGTCCTATTTCTGTGCCTGCGCCTCTTCCCATGAAAGATTTTCTCCCACCTTCTAGTTAAAAAGAAAAGAAAAGAAAAGAAAAAAGATCTGTCATATTTCATCCTGAAAACGTGACCTGAAAATCTTCACTCATTTTGGATCAGAGATTTTTCGCATTTGGAAGTAGTTCTCTGCGTTTGAGTTACTGTATATTGGGTAACGACCACATATTCATTTCCGACATTTTTCAAGGGACATCTGAACACATCTTCCCCTTTACCTGCAGCGTCAGCCAGAGGCAGAGGCGGGTGGAGGTACTGGGATTTCTGTACATGTTTCCAGCCCTTCACGAATGTGTGGACAACTGGGGCGGCGGCCCCTTCGCTATGCGGCATCACATCGCAGATACCATGGTCAAGACAGCTGCTGTTTTCAAGTCTTGGCACCTTAATGGCTAGGAGCGGTTCGTTCATTTGTATTCAAAGGACACACCAGTGTCTGCTGTGCTGTTATCCAGTTAGTGAGGGATTAGGCCTCCTACCAGCTATTTTTAGGTTAGCTCCAGACCCATATCCCCGTTTAAGACTCTTTACAATTTCCTTTTTACTTCATCCTAATGCACCAAACATGCATATCTTGATTTTTAAAACTGTGGAATCTTTGCCTTTAAACTCTGCAGAGGCAGTTACTGTATCTGCGACAAACAGGCTAAACGATAGTCTCTTCTTTAGAGTCCCAGGGGACCTGCCCAGCTGTTTGTGTGAGCCCGGCAGTTTGCTTAGCATTTACAACATGGCCATTTGTACCGTGCCCCGGCTTGTACTCTGCTACCCCAAATTACTGTGCTGTTCTTTTCTGCTGGAGCACAACCTAGCTTTATCTACCCTGAGCTCTTCAACTCTGTTTAACTCTTCCATGGTCTCATTTCCTGGTTGAAGGACAAGAGTTTCTCAAAGGGAACACATCAATATGGGCAGGTCAGTGGGTAGGACCTTCCAGTGAGAATAAACTGGGCTAGAGGCAAACACAGGCAATGAATGGAGACCGTAGGTGAAGTGCCAAGTTAGGTCGTGTCTTGGCAAATGTATAATGGCAAACATTACCTGTTTGCTTTATCACTCATTATGTTTATGGTTGTTGGCTTTAGTGGTGGAACCAGTGGGGTGAGAGGGGAGGGGAGGAGTTTCTCCTCCTCATGAGAAGTGGTTGTGCTGTTAGTTCCCTCAATCTGCTATAAACCTAGATGTGTTTGGAAGGGGGAACTTTAATTAAAGAATTGCCTCTGCCAATTTGGCCTGTAAACATGTCCGTGGGACATTTGCTCGATGAATCATTGATGTGCAAGGGCCCAGCCCACTCTGGGCAGTGCCATCCCTGGGCAGGTGGTCCTGGGTGGTATGGGAGAGCAAGCTGAGGAGCTGGAGGCATGGCTCAGCAGTTGAGAGCACT
Organism: Acomys russatus; assembly: GCF_903995435.1. Lineage (NCBI taxonomy): Eukaryota > Metazoa > Chordata > Mammalia > Rodentia > Muridae > Acomys > Acomys russatus. The sequence continues at coordinate 3,191,890 of NC_067154.1, read as the reverse complement.
GGCTGCTCTGCCAGAGGACCCAGGTTTGATTCCCAGCACCCACATGGCAGCTCACAGCAGTCTGTAACTGCAATTCTGATGACTTCCTCTGGCCTCCGTGAGCAATGCGTGCACTTAGTGCACAGACATATAAGCAGCCAAAAACAGCCTTACACACAAACGATAGAAAGCAAGCTGTAGGCACTATTTATTCTAGCTACTTTGTTCCAAGCACCATGTCTGGGGGCCTCTTGGTGTATTTCTTGGAGGAGCTATTTTATTTTAGTTCTTATATCTACCACCCCTCTCAACCCCATTCCCTTCCAACACCCCAACACCAGGTAGGAGAGACAGAAGGCTAGTGGGGAGAGGGGGGCGTTGAGATGTTTATAGTACTTCCTGCTGATCAGGAGCATTGGGTTCCTTGGGGCAAGTCCAATCTTCATTGAAAGGATGTCTCCGACTTCTTGGCAAACTGCAACAACAGCAACCAGGAGCAGCAGGGGGAAACAGCAGCCTTCTTTGGACTACCCCCTCATCCCCCGTCCCACTTGGGGCTCTGACATTTATCCCCTCTCAAAAGTTCTCAGAATTTCAAAGTCAATTATCCTCAGATGGCAAAATCACACCCCTGCCAGGGCACGAGACAGTCATAGTTAGCAGCTGTGGACAATCTGAAGCAGCCCCAGATCCTACACCTGGGATGAAAACAAAAACATATTTGTTACAGGATTGATCCCATCGGGATCCCTGAGATTGAGCTGTGAATCCCTGTTTTTTGTGGTTGAGCCCTAACACGCCCTCAATCCAAGAGCTTTCTGTTTATTGTAAACAGGTGATTAAGGTGTGGTTCAGCCAGCCTTACCCACACCTTTAATCCAAGGGCTCTCTTTAATAAAGTTAACCCTAGGTCAAGAAGTGGAGCAAGAATCCAGCTGACAGGGATCAAAGAATAGGAGGGAGTTTGAGGTGGGAGGTATTTAAGACAGCTTGTAGAACTAGAAAGGGCCTTTGCTGCTTCTCTCTTGGGATTTTAGCTCTCCAGCTCTTGAGCTCCTCAGCTCCTCGGCCTTTAGCTTTTGGGGCTTTGAGCTAGCAAGCCTTTGACCTTGGGCTTTTGGGTCTTTTCCTCCTGGGCTGCCAGCTGAGCTAGTGAGCCTTATGGGTCTTCTGCATCATGATGTGAGCTGAGTAGGAAGGTCAGCTTTCTCTGCCTCTCTGAGCTAGCAGGTTTTCACCCCAGCATCTGGCTCCTGAGTTTTTACTGGCAAAATAGAATGACCAGAGATTTTCAGTTAAAACAGCACATATTTATGCAACATAACTTGTTTTTAACGAAAAAAAAAATTCTTACTATAACAAGCAAGCAAGCATCTGAGGAAGTCACAGAGAACAAGCTACTAAGTAGCTTTCTTCATGGCTCCGGCTTTTGCTCCTGATTGAGTTCCTGCCCCAACTCCCTCCCGTGATGGCCTGTGACTAGGATGCGTAACTCAAGGTACTTTTGGTTAGTGTTTTATCGGAGCAGCAGAGAAGCAAACTAAGACAGTGATATTTGTACCTCACTTGCTAAATTTAATAATGTCTTATTTAAAAAAAAACATGGAAGCCTCTCTGTGTCTCTGTCTCTGCCTCTGTCTCTCTCTGTCTCTCTGTCTCTGTCTCTGTCTGCCTGTCTCTCTCTCTCTCTGTGTATGTGTGTGTGTGTGTACTTGCCATGACATGTTATGAACATTAAACAACTTGCAGGGGTAGGTTCTCTCTCTCTCTCTCTCTCCACCATGTGGGTGAGATTGAACTCAGGTCATCAGGCTTGTCAGCAAACATCTTTACTGGCTCAGCCATCTCACTGGCCCTATGCTCCATGCATGCTATACTGTCTTTAGGAGAATACAAGATGTGGTGTATATGGTGAGCAATACTTTAGAGACCGTTGTCATAGATGGTCAAAGAGGAAGGTGATTTTGTGACATCTGCCAGTCAGTATGGGGCCACTAGCTATGTGGGGCTGTCGGGTGGTGAGTCGGAACACAGCTGTGCTATACTGCAGCATGCACACAGAATTCCCAGGATTTAGTAGAAAAGGGTAGCCCACGTCTTTAATCCCAGGGCTAAGGAAGAAGAAGAAGAAGCATCTCTGTGAGTTCCATCCAGCCTCGTCTACACAGGCCAGCTAGGGCTTCCTAATGAGACATGCATATTTGAGTTGTTAATTCTTTACTCCTTCAGGTATGCACTATTCACGATGCTTTCTGTTTTACTACATGGTAAAATAGCTATTTTGATCATTCTAGGCTAAATAAAATTTAGTACTACTTTTTTTGGTAATTCTCCCTCCCCCTTTTTTTTGAGACGGAGACTCATTGTGTGGCCCTGACTGGCCTAGAACTCTCTCTGTAGAGCATGTGGCCTTGAACTCACAGACAGCTACCTCCAGGGTGCTAAGATTAAAGGCATGCCCAGCTTGTAATTTTACTTCTATTTAGTATGCCAACTAGAAAAAAAAAAGTTAGTATACAAGGTGTTATATATCATTATGGCATTCTAAACCAAGTGTTAGAAAAATCTTAAATATGTTTGTAGCTTGCCTTGTATTTCTGTTGGACAACCATTACAGGGCAGGCTCAAGCTTTAGTTTTATGTATTCTTTGAAAGTTTTGTGCATGTCACATTGATCATGTCCACTCTGATTCTCCCTCATCCTCTCATCCTCTCCCTGGACACTCCCTCAACAGTTCCCCTTCCACCTTCATGCCCTCTTTTTCTGTGATCCACTGAGTCCAGCTAGTGCTGCCTGCTGGAATGCTGACTGTTCTCATTGGCTTGATGTAGTGCAGGCCTTGTGCAGGTAGCCATAGCTGCAATGGCTTTGTGAGTTCAAACCTTTCTGCTCTGTTACTCTTGGACTTGTGTACTTTGTAGTGTAAAAAGATCCAAGCTGGAAACTGAGGCCATGAGAGAGAGAGAGAGAGAGAGAGAGAGAGAGAGAGAGAGAGAGAGAGAGAGAAGAGGGAGAGAGAGAGGGAGGAAGAGAGAGGAGAGAGAGAGTTCCAGACACTTGTCTAGGGTCTCAGTTTCCTCCCAGTGAAGACATTGGAGCCCAAGTCTTTAAGATTCCTCCAGGATCCCTTCCAGGGCTATTTTGTCTTCTTATCTTGTATGAAACCCCCTTTGGGCACAATCTAGATTAATTTTTTAAAATGAACTAGGTCATAGTACTGCGAAATTCTATTCTACTTCTTTGAACCCAGTCTCTGGTGAAATCAAGCCGCTTCAGTCTTTGACTATATTGTCAGCTATCATCGGCCAACATCTGTAGAGATCATCAAATGTGGTAAGCTATGAATTCAGGGGATAAGGGGCTCATGACCTCATGTGGCACCAAGTAAAGGGGACAGCAACACATCCTCATGCTCCACTCACCAACCTTCTTGAAGACCAGTGGCTGTCTCAGATGCAGTTTTCTGTATAGTCATGTAGCTTGTCCCTACCTCCTTCCTCACCCCTCAGAGCCACCGAGAACTTTACATCTCCACAGTTTTGCTTTCTGCAAGTGTCACTAAGCGGGAGTCATATAGTCACCCTCTAGTTTCTCAGACTGGTTGCTCTCACCTTGTCAGATGTGCTTAAGGTTTCTCCTTCTTTCATCTGGCTCGGTAATCGATTTCTTTTGTTCCTGAACAAACAGTTCATCTTCTAGAAGCGTTCCTTCATGCGTCCAGTTTGAGTTCCTGCCTTGGCTTCCCTCAATGATGGACTGCAAGCTGTAAGTGAAATAATCTCTTCCTCTCCTAAATTGCCTATAGCTGGGGTTTATCACTGCAAGAAACGCACGCACGCCAAGCCAGGGGAGGTAGGAGTCAAACTGTTCTTCTTCTTGGAACTTGTGTGCAGGTTTCTGTGTGGACGCAAGTTTCCAACTCTTCCCGGGCAAATAACAGAAGTGAAATTGCTGGACCGTATGGCGAGAGTGTTTTGTTTTATAAGAAATTGTCAGTTGCCTTTGCAAAGCGTCTGCACCATTTTTGCATTCTTGGAGAGAGTTCACGCCACGCCATATCTTCACCCACCCTGCGTAATTTATCATTATTTAGGATTTGGGCTCCTCAAAAGGCATGTGTTAGTATCCTGTCCTTTAATTCCCAACTTCCTGAGGATGGGTCATGGACATAGTTTCATGCTTACTTGCCATGTGTATACCTGCTTTCGTGGAGCATCTATTCAAATCTTTCACTCATTTTGAAATTGAGCTGTTTTCTTATTGGTTCGCAGGAGTCCTTTACATGTTTAGGATTCAAATCGATTATCAGATGCGTTTCTTAAATGCTCTCTTCTAGCTCATGGCTTTTCATTAATGTAACAGTGACTTTTGAAAAGTAGATGTTTTAAATTTTAGCAAAAGCCTAGTTTACCAAAATTCACACTTACCAAATTTTTTGTTTTGTGTGTTTATTATTTTAAATTTTCATCAGCAGTATTTTACTTAGCCTTTTGAAACTTAGTCACATATACTTATTCTTTTAGTGGGTACTCTGAAATTATGAAGACACACAGTTCTAGCTATGACTAAATAATGATGATGATAATACATCATTGACAATGACAATAAATAATGATAAAACAATTTACCGTATTTTCTAGTGTATAAGACAACATCCACAGTCAAAAGCAGAGAGAATGAATGCATGCTTTAGTGCTCACCTCCCCACTGCTAAGGATGCCTCAGGCCACCTGTCTAGAGCATTTCTCATTGACACTCTCTTCTCAGGTGAATCAATCTTGTACCAAGTGGACAATGAACACTAACCTGAGACACACACACACACAAACACACACACATACACACAGACATACACTTATATACACACACAAACACACACACACTCATACACACACAGACATACATTCACACACACATACATACACACACCACGGATACAGACACACAGACAGACACACACCCACACACTCATACACACACACAGACATACACACCCACCCACACACCACCGATACATACACACAGACAGACGTATACACATGCAGACACACACACACACACACACACACACACACACACACACACTTTTGTTCCTATCAGTGAAAGTTTTTAGTATGCATCTTTTTTCTTCTCCATAGTAACCCCCCCTCCTTTCTGGAATCCCAGCAGGTGTTTCTCCTATTGTCTCCTCCTGTTGAGAATTCCCCTGAGGCCTGAGAATTGCCTCTGTCCTAGTCTTTGGGGGAGAACTTTTCAATTCTCACAGGTTCAAGGTTTCCCTTCCCGCAGACCGCCCCCCCCCACGGGTCTCACCCCAGTATTCTTGGTTTCCCTTTATCTTCTCCATCTCCATCTGTTTTGGAAAAATTACTTGGCTTGTTTGCTACCTCGGTACTTCACACTCAGCTTTTCCTCTGCAGATACCCCAATCTCTCGGGTTTTCTTCCAAAAGCTGGTCTCTGATTTTTTTTCTCTTTTTTTCATAACAGTCTAGGATTGTGTTGAGTATGGGCTCCTGAATCCTGTCCTGGAGATGATGAATTACAGTCATGTGAGGGTCTCTTCTAAGCGCGTTGATATTTGTTTTTTCAATAATAATAATAATAATGATGATGATGATGATGATGATAACTATTAATTGTGCCCCCCTTCTCACGCATAGTGGTTACTTATGGTTCTAGGACTCCATTTTTCTCCTGAAGTTGAGGGTCCCTGGAAGGTGCAAAGGAAAGCTGCAGGGCCCAGTAGTGAGGTCAGTGTGGAGAAGGAAGCATCGCCCCTGGCTACACTGATGAGGCTGCTTTCCTGAGCCTGGCTGATCAGTGTTCCTGCCCTTGGCATGGTGCTATGGCCACAGTGCACTATCTTGTGAGCAGATGGGAACCCCACATGCTGAAGTATAGCCCTTACCCGGTGCAATATGGGCTAGAGACCAGCCACATGAGGTGTTTCTCTTAGTCTTTCCTTCCCCTTTCTGGAATATGTGTTTCCCTGTGATGCTATTTTTGTTTGACTTTAGTTGAAATGGATCTTGAATTCAGGCAATTATATCCCCCAGATGACCCTGACAAGTTGCTTCCTGAGCATCCTCAGAGAGTTACGTAGTCTGCCCCCCACCCTCCTACCCCCACCCCCCATCTCAGAGTCTCCCATCTGTAAAAAGTGGCTGACAATACCTCCCCCACTGAATTCTTGAACAAACAAGATGACATCTATTAACATTTACCATTGCCCAAGACTTAGTGTCACTTATCATTGTAAGATCAATTATTGAAGCAATGGCTACTAAGATGGTCTCGAAACATTCTAGAATAATATGCTAGGGGCACTGGGACTGAGGCCCTCCACCTCATTGCATCTGTATCTACACTCTTGCCTCTGTGGGTCACTTGAATTCTGCAAGGAATCAGCATCTTGGGAACAGTCCAGTTGCTGCCACAGCATTACAGAGCAGTGAAGGCGCAGGAGAAGCCACCTCTTTCTGAGGAATAGAATCTTTTCTACATGATGGTGATGTTTTGCTAAACTTAGAACCAGTGATCAAGTAGAGTCTCGTTTAGCCAACCTCCATGACATACCCACTGTACCGATGTAGAAGCAAGCTTGCATTGATTCTCACTCATGCTGGTGCTTCAGTTAACCTGTTCTGGCCTGTGTTCTAGAATCCTTCCATTCCTATCTCCTACTCACTGAAGACTGAAGACAGGACCACCAGGTCTCCCAACAATGCAACGGTGTCACATTCTCCCCACCCCTTAATTTCCACACAGCACACATTACTGAGTGATCTGCTTTCCTGTCTGGTCCTATAAACACACGATTCAGTCTGTCTCTCTTTCTCAAGTCACAGGGAGGTTGACGTTCTTACTTAACCCTTGAAAGCAAAGCAAAGAGGATCATCCTGTGCTTGGGACCAAAGGCTCCCTAATCAGGACAGCGTTGCTGAGAAGACTCTGCCTAGAAAGCAACTGCGGATTCCCAGGGCGGTGTAACAGCCTCGAGCCTCGAATGACATGCATTAGCAAGACTCAAAAATAGCACAAATATGTTGTAGCTTCAGGGTTGAATTGGATGGATGCTTTTCATGTCCGAGTGCCTTTCCTCTCTTGCTTATGTACACTCACCTCTATTAACACTTGCTTATGCCTTTCGGGGACATCTGGGGCAGCTGGTGTTACACCCTGATTGTCTGTAGGTTCCAGGAGAGCTGTGAGTGGTATTTCCTTAGCAGAGTGGTATTTCCTTAGCAGTGGCAGTTGGCAGCATTCCTAGAGCAACCACTGGACCACTGCCCCATATGCCTTGCTGGTCTCTAAAAGAGGTGTCAATAACAGACCCTGACACCAACTCATCTCAAGACCTCTGTCATGAGTGTGCTACATCAGAAACATAGATAGACACATTTGTATCTTTCCACAGTGTCAGAATGGATTGAGTAACAATGGCTTTACAAGCTATCTCTGATATCAGCGGAGGCAAACACAGACTTTGCCCCCCATCTTAACTGCTAGGATTAACTGTTGGGATGCATTACATCACTCACTCTCTCGATCCACCATCTATCTCTCTATCATTTCTCTATAATCTGTTTATCCATCACTCTCTATTATCTATCTATCTATCTATCTACCTATCTATAACCTATCATCTGTCTATCAATTATCTATCTATCATCTGTATATCTGTCTTTTTGTCTGCATTACAGAGTGGCTACAAAGGGCTACAGAGGCAATAGCCAAACGCTAAGGAGCTTGCACCAGAAAGATGATGCAGCTGCAAGGAAAGCTGTGAAGGACTAAGATGAGAAACTCGGCTGCCAGTCTGTTGGAAGCATTGCAGAGATAAGCCAGAGGCAGGGTTGAGTTGGTCCTTGCCGTCAAACTTCATTGCAGCAGTGAAGGATGGGTCCGTGGAGACAGCAGAGGTGGAGGGTGGGACCGTGTCCAGAAGGGTGACCAGACATAATGACAGGATTCAGGTAGTCCCATGACAACAGTGGAGACTAAGCTGAGTTGAAGCCCCTGGAACAGTCAGTCAGGAGTTCTCTGCCTGTTGGTACCTTGGCACACATCCCAAATGGTCAAATGACCGATCCGTAGAAGCTGTAGCCATGGTAGCACCAGGGGTCCTCCTTTTCATGGGGTCCAGGTAAGCGCGCTGCATCATTTCCTCAGTCTGATAGGTTTGGTAGTTCCTCCCCAGGCCTAGTTTTGCTGATATGATTTTACCACCTCCATATACTCACATGCACTCCAGTTTACTCAGATAAGCTTTCAGGCTGGAACTCTTTACTTCTAGAAGTAAGTTTCCAGCTGGTGCCTGCGGGTACCAGAAATATGCTGCTGATTATAGGCAGAGTCATCCTGCCGCTGGGTCTAGACACTGGAGTCAGGTGCTGCTCAAAGGAAGGCACAGTCTGAGAAAGCACTGGTCTGTCCGGTAGGTGACAGTAGGTAAGCCTGACCTCAACACGACTGCCCCCAAAACAGAGCACTGCAGACATAATGGAGCATCCTTCCTTCAACCGTCCGTTCTTCTTAAACCCACATGGTAATCCTTGTGATTTTAAGAGTTCTCATAAGCATTTAAACCCAAGACGTTTAAAGATAGGTGCTTTTTATTCTCAACTTTTAAATATGTTCCTATACGGTGACTGAAACCTTTTCTGTTTATTAGTTATGCCATTCATCTTTCTAGTACTGCCAAAAAAAAAAAAAAAAAAAAGAGACAAGCAGCTTATAAGGAGAAAGTTTTGGGGGAGCACAGTTTTAGATAATGCAGCTGTGGTCAGTTGGTTCCATTGTGAAGGGTCATAGCCGCACAAACATGGTCCTTGTGGCCAGGAAAAAAGAAGAGAGATCCCACCCCCCTCACCAAGAGCGTGTCTCTAGTGATGAGAATACTTCCTCCCATGCTACCACCTCTGAGCAGTTCCCTCCTGGAAACCAAGTCTTCAACAAATGAGCCATTTGGGGACAGTCATGGTTTTCAAGGGAGAAACCGTAGTACTGTTTTCATGGCCCACATTGGTTTTGTTGGGTTCGTGTTATTTTTCTTATTTAGCAGAGGAAGATGGACAGAGGGTAGATAGGAGGAGGGAGGGGAGGAAGAGAGGGGGAGGGGAAGAAGGACGAGGGAGGGGAAGCTGGAAGAAGCCTGCCTCTGGAGGGAGAGCCTAAGGCACAGCAGTCTGTCCTAGGAGCAGCTGTTGGGCCTGCAAAAGGGCTGAAAACTGTTGTCTCTACCTGTTTGAAGGAAATTTGATTTGCCAAGAAAGCTAAGAAAAATTCAATACACTGACTAAGGTGTGTGTGTGTGTGTGTGTGTGTGTGTGTGTGTGTGTGTGTCAGACAGAGCTGCGTGATGTGCAAGGATCATTCTGCAACCACAGGGGGTCACTGACACAAGACAAGTGGCCTGCTCACACTGGGAGATCAATAAAGACATCGCTTCCTCATAAAACGATGTGACAATGAACACGGTTACATTGCTAAGATAGTGGCAGTTAGGGAGACCTGGGGACGCAGGGTTGAAGTCTTTGCTTCCCTTCTCCAAACTGAAGATAAGCAGGGGGGTAAAAAAAAGAGAGAAAAGAAACCAACTCCCGCCCCCCAACCCCCGGGTTATTTATTTTTATTTACTTGTTTAAATCTGCTCCTTTGGTTAGCACACAAAGAAGTTGGCCTCATTGTGACATTTTCACACATGTGTACCATTACACTTTGCTCCGCCCCCTTCGCTGCCCTCCCACACCCCCTTTTCTGGGTTCCTTCCTCTCTCAGCTGATCCCCTCTCTGCTTTCACGCATGCATCCCATCATTCCCTTCTTCACAACTTCTTCCTCACCTCTTACAGTCTCTGTTCTGCTTTCACCACACAAGTGTGCGTGCACGCGCTCACACGCACACAGTCACATGAATCTCGGTTCCTTACCATCCTTTAAGTTTGGCTTATTTTGCTTAACACAGTGATAAACCAGTTCCATCAATTTCCCCTTGCATGTCATAACTTCGTTTCTCTTTTCAACTGATTGGAATTTCATTACGTGTATGTCCCACTTTTTAAAAAATCCCTTCCTCTGCGGATGAACATCTAGGCTAAGTTATCCTTCCCAGCTGTTCAGAGTAAACACAGATACGCAAACATCTCCCTGTGTGTTGACTCAGAGTCCTCTGGGCGTATACCCAGGAGTGTATATATGGCCACAGGGTTCTAGTTTTAGTTTTTTCCAAATATCTGTTGATCATTTGCAGTTATTTCTTTGGAGAATTCCTATTCATTTTATCAGCGCAATTTATTGATTGATGGTTTCTTTTTTGTATTTAATTTTGAAAATTTTTTATGTGCTTGTTTATCCCCCCACCCCCACATACATTGGATATTTATCTGGCAAAAGATCCTCTCCAGTTCTGTAGCTGCCTCTTCACTCTGCTGGCAGCTTCTTTTGCTTTTTCATTTCATGGAATCCCATTTGGAGAATCCAATATCTTAGATGCAAAGAAGATAAGGTAGAAATCATTAGACTACATGAGATTAGAGCAGAAATATGATTTAATTGATTTGAAACTGCTTTTCTCATACATTCCTTTTAAATATTAAATCTGGACTTAATAAACTCATTAACTCAGGAAAATGGACCGGGCGTAAGGTAGGTGTTAGCTCAGGTGAGGCAGGCCCCATGCAGCAGACTCACAGGTCTGCAGACCTTCAGCCTCCCATCTTAGGTGAGAGACAAATCAACTAGTGAGCACCAGGATGAGATAATGTGGATGAAGGATTAGATGGCCTGGGCGGCTTCAGGAAGCTTTGCATTTGGTAGCGACTGCTTGTCGTGTTCAGCGCTGCACAGAAGCATCAAAAATATCTTTATCTAGTGTGTTCTTACTGTAACCTACAAAGACTTATTCAACATTTTTCACGTCTAATGTGTCAAGCGGCGACCTGGATTCAGAGCGTGGATAAAGGATCTCAGTTGCATTGTTCCTGTTTCCAATGAGTACACCTTATGGCTTGAGAGATAAGACCTGGGCGTTGGGCAAAGCAATGAGAGAAAATAAATGCTATCCCAAGATAACCCATGGACGTTTCCACAGAGTGTAACTGGTTGCTGAGGACTTAACAGTGACCCATGAACACTTGAAGCAGAGACTGGGCATGGCATGTGTTTTTAGCGTTTAATTAGAAATTATTTTAAAAATTTATTGTGTGCATGTGTACATGTATACACGAGTGTGCTCATGTTTGAGACGTGTGTATGAGAGGGGCAATGTGGCAGTCAGAGGGCAACTTTGTGGAGCTGGCTTCTCTTCTCTTTTGCACATTCCTGTGGTTAAACTCAGGTTGTCTGGCTTTTATCACTGGGTGGCAAGTGCCTTTACCCATTGAGTTACCTTGCTCGCATGGTGATATGTTTTTTTAAAGAAGATTGGAGTTAGATTCTCTTTTTTGACATTTCTTAAAATCAGGATTTGTTTGTGTGGTTTTTGTTTTGTTTTTGTTTTTTGAGACAGGGTTTCTCTGTGTAAGGACCCTGGGCTGTCCTGGACTAGCGTTGTAGACCAGGCTGGCCTCGAACTCACAGAGACATGCTTGTCTTTGCGTCCTGAGTGCTGGGATTAAAGGCATGTGCCACCACAGCCTGGCAAATCAGGATTTTTAATGTATAATTTATATTAGTGAGGTTCGTCCTTTTAGCAGTACAGTTCAGCTTGATAGTTGCTGACACTCATATACAGCTGTGTGTATCAATATGGGATACCCCATATCCCCTGAGCTGCTCCCACGTCCTCCTGTAATCAGTTCCCGTCTCATCAACCATGTCTGATATCTGCCCTTTAGTTTTGCCTTTTAAAAATGTCGTTCTAATAGCAAAGGGAATCTTTTTACTTTTTCAACAGAATCTCACTGTATAGCTTCATGTGGAGCTTGATATGACTACTAATGCTGACCTTGAACTGGGTCAGTCCTCTGCCTCCGCCTCCTGAAGGCTGGAACCATAGGCACGGGCCACCCCGTGCTTCTGTTGTCTGGTTGCCTTTAATCGCCACATTGCTTTCATGTCCATCCATGTGGTGGTATGTGTTGATTTCTTTGTATTGCTGAGTGCTAGCTATTCCATGCTGTACCATGAGGTTTCTTGGATGGAGGAGGTGGTGGTGGTTGTGATGATGGGGCAGTTTGTAGAGAGCAAGGGAAATTTCTTCACTTTTTGAGGGTTCACTGACATGAACATACATTGAGATAAGAACACAGAAATGTGTTAATATGTGGAATGGGTTGGATATGAAATCACCCCCAAAACTCATGTGAATGGTGTTGTCACAGATGCATTGTTGGGACATAATTAGAACATGTTTGCTCTGAATTAATTAATAGTTTAATTAATGAATGGATTAATAACACAATAGTGTTTTTTTGTTTGGTTTTGGTTTGGTTTTGGAGATAGGAAGTGAGGCATAGCTTGAGGAGATCACTAAAAGGGTACCCCTGAAGGATGCATTTGTCTTTGAGGTGAGTAGCTGTTCGCCACTATAACCATTGTCCATGGAGTTTCCGCCTTGCCATGGGTCTGAGAACCGACGCCTCTGAAAACATGAGCCAGAACAAACCCTGCAAGCCCTCACAGCAGTGAAATGTAGTTTGCACAACATGAACAGGGGAAGAGAGCACAGCATGGGGTATCACCCAACTGCAGGGTCCCTGAGGGGTCCAGACTCCTGAGAGGAACAGAGGCTTGGACTGCGGAGAAAGTGGGGTTTCTTGGAGGGGGGTGAGGACAAGTCACAGTAAGAACACAGGACGGCCAAAGGCTGCCATAGGAGACAAAATCTCTCAGGCTAACTCTGACAGCTGTCCTTACGATCGAGGAAAACCATCCCACTGGGTTGTCTTGGACCTCAAAACCATTGCTTTGGTTTTTTTTTTTTTTTTTTTTTTTTTTTCTTAATCAACAACAATTCCAATCTTCAAAGGGGGTGGTGGAGCTTTCAGACGGGGTCCCTCTCACCTGTGGGAGAGTAAATGGATTCAGAGACAATCTGGGGGATGCCAGAGAGAACTTCGAGGTGTTCTGTTAGTCACCACACAGTTCTCTGAGCCCTAACACTGGAATGAGTCAGAGTGGACTGAATGCCTGAGACATGTTCTGACGGACAGAACCACTGAGTCACGGAGAAGGACCCCTGCACACTCAGCTCTGCCTCAGTGTGACCAAATCCGTTCCAAGCCTCCTCCTTCCATTTCTCCCCACCCTGAGCTCTTTTAAATCGGTTCATCCTTTGCCTATCTGTTTATCGGTCTGTCCATCCGTTATCTATCCATTTATTTATTCAACATTTAGTATTCATCATCCATCAGCCTTTGCTGAAGGCCTCTACTGTGCCGGGTCCTGAGCTGTGATTAGGTCAAAATCTCTGTTCCTGAGAAAGGCTTAATATCCAGTAGAAGAGACAGCACTAAAGTTGATAAGGAGCAAACCAAGTGATCAGATATAGTAATAAGTGCTCTGTGTCCTTCCCTTTCCATGCAGGTCCTTGACAGATAGAAGGTCTTGGCCTTCAACTTCATGCCCCGAATATCATTCTGAGTTCAACCAGTGGTAACAATAGCTGGAATTACAAAGCCCTTCAGTTTTTGTTTTGTTTTGCTTTTTTGGTCCCAGGGAAATAATCGGTTGAGGCTCTTGTCCTTGCAGGATGCCATCCAAAGGGCATTCTAAAGAAATCCTTATCCCATGGGACCCTTACTCAGGCTGCCTTAAGTGAGTTTTAGGGTCAGCGAAATGATAAATGTGTGCCGGTTACATTGTCCTTCCTCATCAAGTATTTGTGACTAAGAAAAAGGTTTGAGATGTGTCAGTGGGCAGCAATCTATCACAATGTGCAATTACAAGCACATGGTTTAAAAATAAGAGTATCTGATGTGCTTGCTACAGATTGTCCCTGGGTGTACTTAACTGATGCTGAGCTCTGTGATGGGGAGCACCGTGCCAGGTCTCTGCCTGGAGAGTAGAGATGCTCACTGATGCCCTTGCAGACTCAGCAGAGAGAGACGCCGAGCCTTCACCTGTCCATCCCTGTCCATCCAACCCCAGTGGCCCTTGCTGGTGGTGCCTGCTTCCCTGGTGGTCAAGATGGAATCCTTTTCTTTCTCTAAGCCACTGTGGAACTTTATACCATGCTTAAACTCACAGTTACTTTTTAGAAGACTTCCTCAAAAGTATTTAGATTGAACTTGACACCATTCATTGCCCTGAGGGAAGAATTCCGGATTCACTTCATTGTATACTTCTCTGGGCTGTAACAGATGCTCAGTTGTCAGTTCTTGACCATTTGACTGCAGGCCTTGGGAGGGTCTAAGCTTCAGCGCCAAGTGGGTGGAGGCTGGATTTCTGGGTACTGGCCATGAAGTCTTGTGAAAACATCTCAAAACTCAAAAACTCAGTGAACTATCCTATAAATGGGAATACGTTTTCAGGATCATCAAGAGACTTTAGGCAATCTACAAGCTGCCTGACTTTTCATAGCTTTCCTATAAATAGTGTTTGTATTGTTTGGGCTGCTGTTGAATAATTAAATGCACAGTCAGTATAACTGTCATCACATTAAAATCTATCTTACAAAATGGGTTGCAAGGTCTAGGAAAGTAACAGTTCCCTAACATGTGGGAACGTGGGGCCCCTTCCCTAACACAGCAAAACCAAAAACCAATTTCTTTTTCGAGACAGGGTTTCTCTGTGTACCATTGGCTGTCCTGGACTCGCTTTTGTAGACCAGGCTGGCCTCGAACTCATAGTGATCCGCCTTCCTCTGCCTCCCAAGTGCTGGGATTAAAGGTGTTCACCACTAACAGCCAGCCAAAAACCAATTTCAAAGGTTTTAATGGAGTTTCTATGATCTATAGGCCTTGACTTTTTTCAAACCTATTTTATTTGGGGTTCTTAATGTTTGTACCTCCTTTCCAACCCACCTACCCTAGATAGGAGAGGAAAGAGGTTAATGGGAACAGGAGAAGTAGACCTTTTTAGACTCAGTTTCTTGGAGCAATTCCACTCTTCATTGTCAGGATTTCAGCAGACCGGTTAAACAGCAAACCAGCAATTCAGCAAAGGTGACTGCAACTGTAGCAGCTGGAATCTGGAACAGCAGCCAGAACCTTGAGCCTCCAAGCATTCTCTGGAGTGATTCTCTCTAAAAGCATCCTGAAATGGAGAGATGAGCAGCCAAACAATAGGAAATGATGCCAAGACCAGAAATCCCAGCCTCTTGTTTGGGGGTTCATACACACACACACACACACACACACACACACACACACACACCACACACATCCTCTAAGAGTCTGTACTAGGATGTTTACCAGTTGGCAAAGACCATGCCCCATAAGAGGTAGTTCCTCTTCTAGTGGACAAACACCACATGTTCTCTCAAAATTCTGTTTCCAACGGACAAACAACACATACTGTCACACAAGTCTGTTTCACATCCCACGCTTGGGATCAAAACAAAAACATATTTACACCCACTACAATGGTTTCAGTCTACCTTATGGACTGTAGGAGGGCCAGGTGTCAGGTTAATGTGGTTAATGCCCAGGATGACCACTGACAGACTGAGGTGGCTGGTTCAAGGGGATGTAACCTCAGTGGAGGGAGTGATGAGGAAAAGTTGGACTAAGTAAAGTAGATGTCAGCAAAGGTTCTGCTTTAGGAGAGTCCATAAGCCATGTATTTGCTTTGTGACGATCTCAGTACCTGCATTTCATTCTGTACTCAAAACAAAAGTTTCTGTTTTGTAACGATGATGTAGCAAACAGAAAATCAAGACAAGTGACAAGTCCAAGTCTGACTAGAATGTAGCAATTTAGCGCTAGGTGTTGCCTGGGCCCTCCAGATCTTCTAATCAGAGGAAGGCAGAGGAAGGAAAGACAGATTGCTGACCAGGCAATGACCAGGCAGTTGCCTAATGAGGTAGCTTGGGTACAGGCTCCTCAGGCTGTGAGGCCTATTCAATATGCTGCCCTAACACATGTCTGCTTGATGGAAGGATTGGTTTGAGCTGAGGCAGCTAAGAAACAGCAGACACAGAAGAAAAGCTAACTGCTTTGTTCTTATTAGCTAAAACAAGGACATGAGTGCCCATTTGTGAAGGTGTCTCCAATGGACTCTGGGCATCCTAGAGCACCAAGGGGCCTGAAGATAACTGTTCCCTAGCAACCCTTATCTTCTAGTGCCTTTCCTGAGTGTTTTCCTTCCTGCAATTTACTGACCCTTGAAACCCCTTCTTTAATCTTTATTGCGTTAAAACGCCACAGTTATCGTATGTTATAAGTCTGGTCATTACCTTTCTCTGATTCTTTCCCTTTCTTCGTGTATAGAACACTCCATGGGATCTAAAATATCAATATGTGACTAACATTTTAAGACTAAAATTGTTGTGTTCTCAGTTTGATTGACAGAGCCCAGCCGGGGCCCTGGCTGGGGCTAGCAGAAGGAAGGGGTTGTCCTTCCCCTACACGTGCCTTTGCTGTGTATGCTGAGGATGCTCCTCCATTGGCACTGGGCCTTCTGTGACACGTCCAAAGTAGAAGTTATCATTCAGAAAAGGCCCTGGTAATATGTCTGAAGGATTCTAAGCCAGGGCACCACAGCGAAACCAGTGTACTCAGGTTTATTGTGACATTGTTCATAATAGCCAGGTTATTATGTGCCAACCTAGATACCCATCAACATATGAGTGGATAGATAAAATGTGGTGGATGTACATAATCAGGCTTTTTTTTTTTATCCATAAAGAGAATGAAGCCCTGTCATTTGCAGGAAAATGTAGAGGAGCGTAGATTATCATGTTAAGTGAAATAAGTCAGATTCGGAAAGGCAAACACATTATCTCTCATGAAAAGAATGTACTATTAGTGTACACATGTATGGGTGTCTTAGATATAGTGATATGAAAGTGTCATAATATAACCTCCTGCTTCGTATGATAACACATAACAATGCTTTTAAATTTTATGTGAGGAAAGGCCTTAGTGTTCTATGTGTCATCCTTACTTCTGGCTCTTGTTTTTAGCCTCTAGGATCATGGGATAATTTGTCCTTGACCCCAGGTAGCCCCAGATAGCCTTTAACCATGTAGTTACTCTAGGATGTGTGCTTTCCTTCATATTCCCTGCCTTTACTGTTTTTGTTTGTTTGCTTGTTTTGTTTTATTTTCAAGGCAGGATTTCTCTGTATAGCTCTGGCTGTCCTGGAACTCAATCAGTAGACTAGGCTGGCCTTGAACTCAGAGATTAGTTTGCCTCTCCTTCCCGAGTTCTGGGATTAAAGGAGTGCACCACCATGCCCAGTGCCTGCCTTACTCTTATTCCCTGGATCTTGGGGCTGATATTTTGGTGAGTATTAACTCTGGCTCTAAGCTGTGGGTGAAAGCTTGCCTTTCCCATGTATGTATTTGCTTTTTTTTTTTTTTTTAATCTGCTTTTAGACAGACAACCAAAAAGTAGGCTTACCACAAGTCAGGCAGGGTCAATCCCATGGGTAGACTCAAGGCACTCCAGTGACATCCTACATGGATACCAATCCATTGGCACCAGTAAAGCCAAGCAGCTCCATTAATCACAGACAGGCAGCTGGGGACAGTAGAAACCTGGGACCAGGGTGAACTGGTCTCCCAAGGCTTAGGAAAGTTGCCCATGGCAGAAGGAATCTTGTCTGTTCATGCCCCGCACCCCTTGCATTTAGTTTGACTCTGGGTTTTACAATGAGAGACCACAGGAATGGCTGCTTAAGCATTGCATGATGGTTCTAGGAAGGTTGTCAGAGCCCAGCTTATTGTCAATATCCTAATAATGTATGTGGAGTCCCAAAGAGCCAGTGTTTTGAAACACATACTTGAAATCTAAAGATGCATAGGTTCCTTTTTTACCTTCTTGTCTCGCTGCCAGTGAACAACGAATGTGACTTCCCAGTCAGACACAGGGAAAGAGGTTCTCTGCTCCTCAACCACTGTGACTCACTTCACACTCACACCACAGGGCCAGCAACTGTAGCATCCTACAGACCAGCAACTATAGCATCCTACAGACCAGCAACTATAGCATCCTGCTTCACCTTATATCACAGGACCAGAATTGTAGCATCCTACTTCTTGCTCACATCACAGGACCAGCAACAGTAGCATCCTATTTCTTGCTCACATCACAGGACCAGCAACTGTAGCATCCTACTTCTTGCTCACATCACAGGACCAGCAACAGTAGCATCCTACTTCTTGCTCACATCACAGGACCAGCAACAGTAGCATCCTACTTCTTGCTCACATCGAAGGACCAGCAATTGTAACAACCTACTTCTTGAAACATATTTTTCTTTATCAGAAATTACTCCTTTTGCAACCTCCTAAAAACTCCCATTTTGTAATTCACTATTACATTTCCATGTGCACAGCCAGGTAACTACCTTAGGCTCCCAGGTACCTGAGGCCAACCCATGTAATGGGTTCTCTCTCCACCTTTAAGTTAATTTGGTTTTTAAAAAAGTCTTATTGATTTTCTCAAAGGGAAAAGTGCTGTTAAGTGCTAATATGAGATCTCTCCAATTTTTTTTAAATGTAGGTACTTAGTGCTATGGACTTGCCTCTTAGAACAGCCATCATTGTGTTCTATAAGTTTGAGTATGTTATGTTTTCATTTTCATTCAGTTCTAGAAAGGTTTTCATTTTTTTCTCTAATTTCTGTCTTGACCCTTCCTTATATTCAGTAGAGAGTTGTTTAGTTGCTGTGAGTTTGTTGGCTTTCTGTTGTGTCTGTTGTGGTTGCTATCCAGCTTTAATCTGTTGTGGTCAGATAGGATATGGGGGGTTATTACAATTTTCTTGTGTCCGTGAGATTTGCTTTGTGTTTGAGTATGTGACCATTTTTCCAGAACGTTTTGTGAGGTGCTGAGAAGGTACACTCTTTTATGGTTGGGTAAAATGTTCTATAAATATCTGTTATTATATCCATTTGGTTTATGATGTCAGTTTGTTCCAGCATTTCTCTACTTAGTTATTTGGATGACGTGCCTTTTGGCAAGAGTTGGGTATTGAAGTCTCCAACTATCAGTACAGGAGGGTCAATATGTGATTTTAGCTGTGGTAACTTTTTTATTTTTAGTTTTTGAACTTGGGTGCCCTTGTGTTTGGTAAATAGATGTTGAATTACAATCTCCCCTTGGTGGATTTCTCCTTGGATGAGTGTGTAGTGTCTTTCCCTATCACTTCTAATTGCTTTTCTTTTAAAGTCCATCTGATCAGATATTACAATGGCTACAATGGCTTGTTTCTTAGGCTCATTTGCTTGGAATATCTTCTTCCCTGTGGTGATGTTTAGGTGTACTTCTTGGAAAAATCAGAAGGATGGGTTCTTCTTTCAAACCTTTCAAACCTCTTAGACTGTCTGTTTACTGGGGGAATTGCAACCATTGATATTGAGAGTTATTGATGAGCAGTGTTTGCCTATTCCTGTTATTTTCTTGTTGAGTGTGTGGGTTTCCCCCCTCCCTTCTTTTGATTTGTTGGTCTGGGATTATTGATTACCTGCATTTTCTTGGATGAGATTAGCCTCTTCAGACTGAACTTTCCTTCTAGCACCTTCTGTAGGGCTGGATTTCTAGATGAGTATTGCTTAAATTTAGTTTTATCACGAAATGTCTTTTTCTCTATTTTGATGGAAAGGTTTGCAGGCTATAGTAGTGTGGACTGACATCTGTGGTCCCTTTAAGTTTGTAGAGCATCTGTTTTGGCCCTTTTGGCTCTTAGAGTATCCATTGAAAAGTCAGGTGTTATTATAATAAGCCTGCCTTTATATGTAACTTGATCTTTATCTCTTGCAGTTTTTAATATTCTTTCTTTGTTTTACATGTTTAGTGTTTGACAATTATGTGCCAGCGGGAATTTTTTTTCCAAGGGGATTTTTTCCTGGTCTAGTTTACATGGTGCTCTCTATACTTCTTGTACTTTGATGGGGATCTCTTTCTTTAGGGTGGGTAAATTTTCTCCTAAGATTTTGTTGAAAATATTTTCTATGCCTTCGACTTGGGATTCTTCCATTTCCTTTATTCCTAGTGTAGGTTTGTCTTTTCATACCTCCCAGATTTCCTGGATGTTTTGTGCCTGGATTTATTTATTTATTTTAAACATATAACATTTTCTTTAACTGGGGTATCACTTACTTATATCTTGTCTTTAATGACTGAGATTCTCTTTCCCATGGCTTGTATTCTATTGGTGAGGTGTACTTCTGAGGTTCCTGTTCCTGTTCCTAAATTTTTCATTTCCAGTTTTCCCTCAGTTTGGGTTTTCTTTATTGACTCTGTTTCCACTTGCAAGTTTTGAACTGTTCCTTTTATATTTCTATTTTATTTCATGGTTAGTTGGAGGTTCTGTAGATTTCTTTAGTGCATCTATTATTTCTTTAAGGCCCTCTAATGTCTTCATGAATTCTGTTTTGAAGTTCTTGTCTTGTGGCTTTAGCTGTATTGCATTTCTCAGGTCCTACTGTGGTAGGGTTGCTGGCCTACACATGTCCTGTTTCTCCCACTGTTCACATGGGGTCTGGGGACCTGAACTTTGGTCCTTAGGCTTGTGTAAACACTTTAGCCCAGCGGTTCTCAGCCTTCCTAATGTTGCAACCCTTTAAATACAGCTCATCATGTTGTGGTGACCCACAATCATTTCATTGCAACTACATAACTAAACTTTTGCTACTGTTATGAATTATAACACACACACACACACACACACACACACACACATACCCCTGTGTTTTACTCCTATGAAAAGGATTGTTCAACCCTCCAATAGGGTCACGACCCACAGGTTGAGAACCACTGCTTTAACCACTGAGCCATCTCCCAGCTCATAGTGCATTTTTTTTTTTCTTCCCCTAGTGGATTTTTTTTTCCTTTTTTTTTTTTTTATTAATTTATTCTTGTTACATCTCAATGTTTATCCCATCCCTTGTATCGTCCCATTCCTCCCCCCCCCATTTTCCCATTATTCCCCTCCCCTATGACTGTTCCTGAGGGGGATTACGTCCCCCTATATATTCTCATAGGGTATCAAGTCTCTTCTTGGCTACTTGCTGTCTGTCCTTCCTCTGAGTGCCACCAGGTCTCCCCCTCCAGGGGACATGGTCAAATGTGAGGCACCTCATAGTGCATTTTAATGATAAAAAAATGAACAATATTACATCATCACCACTCAGGTTTCATAGCTGTCACTGGAGTTCACTCTTGTTTTCTGCACACTTTATGGGGTTTTGACAAATGCAGGGAACATGTGCCTCACATGCAACATTTCAGTACCAAAAAGTTCACCGTTTACACAGCTCACCCTTCCCTTCTGCTAAGCCCCAGCAGCTCCTGGTTTGTGTTTGTGTCTTCACAGTTTCGCCTTTACTTCAATGCCAGAGTTGGGGTTCCAGTGCGAACAACCACCGTCAGCCTGGCTTCCTCTACTTGGTAACATGCGTTTACACTTCCTCCATGCCTTTTCATGGTTCATTTCCTTTTAATATTGAATTAATATTCCAGTCTCCTTTTTTGCCCTTCTCTCTCTCAGTGCCTCTTGGGGCAGAGACAGAGTGTAGGAGTACAGTGGCTGTTGGGAGGGTCAGCATCCCTGGAACACTAAACTTGAAAAAGTGTCTCAACTGGGAAAGAAGCATCTTCCCTTTGAAGCTCTTCCCCATGATGACATGTGGACGTTAGTTCTACCCTGCTGTAGTGGATGGACAGACCCTGCCTTCTTTGCGTGGTGTACCGTTCTGCCTCTGCGGTATTGCAGTCAGCACCTCTACTTGCCGTTACTGCTGCTGGAATCTTGTGCTCTTGCCTGCGGTGACATGGACAGTCTTGGGTGTGGGCAAGTTTGGCTGCTTGCAAAGGCCTAACAGTAGATCTAATTTGATTCACATGGGAGCTCTGGTCTCTCCTGGTCAAATGTGTTTCTAATCATGTAGGAGGCTCACGTCTGTGCTAGCATTAAAACCTTAGTTCAGGATCCGAAGAAAGCTGTCCCTGACTTCTCTCTCCAGTTCCTGCCAGACCAGGAGGCCAGTGGGAGGGAGTTCTCTGTGGTTTTCTGTGGCGAGATTGATGCATTCATCCCGAGAAGGACTGTGGCGGCGTTTTCTTCTGTTACTGCGTGTGCCCTTTGTATCTAGATTTCAATACAGCAAAGCAAAAAGTTACAAAGTATAACAGGACTATCTTATTAATTAGTGCTACCTAGTGGTTAGACTTTTAAATTAGGGAATCCTCAGATCTCTTATGCTCCAGGACTTTATCTTTCGATCTTTGATTAGATGCTTCAAGGAAACCATTTTTACATCTTTAATTTTTTTTTACATCTTTAATTTTTAATTTATGGTTTTAGATGCAGAGAAATACCAAGATCCTCTTGGAATACTGCAGAAGGAACCACTTAGAAATCATAATAATTAATTTTATTATTTCTTAAAAACTCTGGGCAGCTATGCAAGGGATTATAGGAGTACTTTGGAATACAGTATTATTGTGATGCTTGATTTTAATATCTTTAGTTAATGTTTGAAAATTCACATATTTCATCAGTTTATAGTTTGATGCTCTTTGTTGTTTATTTTTCTTCTCTGTTTATATTGTCCTGAAAACAATGTTTCTAGAGCTGACGTGGCTGGCTAGACCAGGAGGCTGGCTCTCATCTCTCGTGGGCTGTGATGTATGCTGTCTGCTGCCATATCAACATAATGGCTGCAGGCTTCATAATCATGTCTAATAATAATGTCCACTGAATCTGTTTACAGAGAGGAATTCCCTGGGTCTCATATCCTCCAGGGGAGGAAGGAGGTGGCTACAAGGCATCACCCTGAGCATACTTACGCTCAAGCATGAGAATTATGAGAAACAGGATGGGGCACCGGACATCTAAGACTTAAGATCTAGATTTCAATCCCAAATACCATAGGAAATACTTGAGTTGTAATAAGAACAAGATGGTAAAATGGATATCTTGGAAGAGTCTGTGGAAAAGGTGATTGAAACTTTTTTTTTTTTTTTTTTTAAATCATGTGCTGGTTTGTTTTTTCCAAAGTGGTGTTTTACTTTTCTCTCTCAACTTAGGTGTAATGTTACGGTATGTGCCAATGGCCTCGCCCTTGAGATGGCTTTTAGAAAGATGTGCTTGTTTAAATTTTTTGAGCCCTTCATACATGTGTTGTATATAGACATCGCTTCACCCTTCCCTCCCACATCCCCACCCCCATTCTTACTTATCACTGTTAACCGTGTACGCATATGTATGTTTAGCTCATGCGCATGTGTTCAGGGATGAGCACTTGGGACTGGAGAGCCTGTGTGGCAGTTTATCCCCGGAGGAAACGGATTCTCTCTGTTTTAGCAGCCATTGGTAGCCAGTCACTCTTCACCTGGGGGTGAGGCCGTATGGAATTACCCCTGTCCATAGTGCAGTGTGAGTTGATGATACCATGGTGGGCTTGTTTGGGCAAGTCCATGGGTGCTTTTTCCTTGTCATGTCTAGGGACACTGTGTGGCAGCAGATGCCCTGGGCCTTTGGCTTCCACACTCCTTCCGTTACTCCTTTCATGGCTTTTCCTGAGTTGCAGGTGTAGAGTTTGTGTTGCAGGTTCATCTGGGGCTGGGCACCTGCAGTCATTTATTCTATGCCTTTAGACCGGCTGTAGATCTCTGTGGTAGTTACAGATTCTTTCTCAGTGGGTGACTGGGTCAGCATCATCTTAGAGATTCCACTTTGGCAAGTTCTTTAATTAGACTCAACCCCCTCTGGTCTGCAGCTCAAATTCAAATTCTCAGGGTCATTTGTTCAATCGTTTTCCTTTGTTGTTACAATGGATACTTTCATCTGTCTAGTCCTCTGGGATGCTGCTCATCTCCCCTCTGCCCCGCCCTAATATTCTCTTCTCTCTGTCCATACAACAACATTAGCACGTGACAGCGGCTTACTTATAACATCATTAAACCTTTACACATGTTTTAGAGTTTCTCATTAGCTCAGAGCCAGGGCTATACAAGCTGTACGTTTCCGAGGGTGTTCCCTGTGCAGTGTCTTCACCAGCTGGCAGCATGGAATCTAATGTGCATCCACAAGGCCTGGCTCTAGTGAGGAAGACAGTGGTCTAGAGAGGAGCCCTGGGACAAACAGGGGCAATATGGTGGCTGCTGCCTGCCTTTCTACTGCCTGGATACATGAATTTTCATGGACCCCTTCACCTTCTCAGGGTCTAACACACAATCAGGAATAACAGTTCCTATCGTATCTATGTTGATGTCTATCATGCTTTGCAAATGTCTACATTGCTAGGTGATAAGGAAGACTGGCTTAATAAACTAGGTATATCCATAGGATGACGAAGTTGAAATTATAAGTTGAGCACCCCTCAAGGAGCAGTGACTAATGTATAGCAACTTTAGCAATAGACTAGTCTAGTGTGAGCCAATGAAACACGGGCTAAGAACCACCTGCAAGCCAGGCAATGCTGGTGCGCGCCTTTAATCCCAGCACTCGGGAGGCAGAGGCAAGTGTATCGCTGTGAGTTCAAGGCCAGCCTGGTCTACAAAGTGGGTCCAGGACAGCCAGGGCTACATAGAGAAACCCTGTCTCGAGGGAAAAAAAAAAAAGAACCACCTGCAATTTCTGGCATCCATGGGAGCCTTAGAGTGTACCCCTGAACATAGCAGGGGTGATTGCTAAAGCCAGAGGCAAGTTGATAAATGGCTGTCTGACACTGACCTCTCACGTTGGGAAACTGACCCACGGAGACCAAGTGACTTGTCGTAATCAGAGCTGTGTCTGAACCTGGCACTTCTGTCTATGTCACCACAGGTCTGCTCCCGGAAGCAGACAGAATAAAGACTTTTCAGTTTAGAAGATTGGGGTGGCTGTTCTCAACCCCAGGACATGGTCCAGAACATTTCATAAGCCAGTCTTCATCTTTCTAGTTCAGGCTTTCTACATACTAGATAGTCCCTGTAGCCATGGCAATTGTGTTGTTCAGACTTTCAGAGCATAAGTGACCCCCCAAATTTCATCACCTAATTTGTGGCTGATTACCAAGCAGATCCTTTGTTCTTGGAGAATGGCCCTTGGCTAATTTATGTGCTTTCCTCTCCTTCCGTGCCCTCGGCACCAGACAGCTGCTATTTATTTTGTCTTTTGGTGAGTCCTTTCCCAGGGCTCCAGTAGCACAGTCTCATGTGACAGGTGCCATGTAAATAATTAACTGAGGGAAGGACATATTTCAGATGCAGCAGGCAGAAAAGCACGGTGTTTTTGTCAGTCCAAATGAAATAGAGAGGTTTTCGGAGAAATCTGTCACCATAAGCAGACAGTGACGGCCATGGCAATTTTTAAGCTCTATTCTTTGATTTGTGTTTTCAGCACTATATGTAGATCCCGTGCGTGGAGTGTGAATCACCTTTATGTGCGATGGTGTTATGTGAGCCTCCTCTTCCCTGGGGGGCTGTTGGCCACCAGCTCACGGAAGCAGGAAGAGGGTGCAGGGCTTGGAAGGCCAAAGCATGATGGAGAATGACCCCTGAGAACCACTTCAGGGAGATAGTTCAACTTTCTTTTTTTTAAATAGTTTATTAATTTATTCATATTATATCTCAATTGTTATCCCATCCCTTGTATCCTCCCAATCCTTCCTCCCTCCCATTTTCCCCCTACTCCCCTCCCCTATGACTGTGACTGAGGGGGACCTCCTCCCCCTGTATATGTTCATAGGGTATCAAGTCTCTTCTTAGTAACCTACTATCCTTCCTCTGAGTGCCACCAGGCCTCCTCATCAAGGGGCTGTGGCCAAAAATGGGGCACCATTAAAGTTCAATTTTAATCAGGGAGGACAAAGGCTATATAGTCCTTGGGAGGGGTAGGTGGGTGGGGCTTCCAGGATGGGTGTACATAACTGGTTGGAACCAGACACTCCAAGGATGCTTGATTTGCACTTGGCGGCATGCTCCTATCATACACGTGGGAACACAAACACAGCACCTAATTATCCTGTAGGCACAGGGAGGGGAGAGTTAGCAGGGAACTGTGCTGAAGGACACATATCAAATGTGGTTAGGGGCATCTATGCCTAAGGAGACTCTCCCGATGAGGTCAGGTGAGAGTGGGAGAACATGCTGGGGAGAGGGAGTCCTCCAACTAGCACCCAGCTCAGAATGGCCATCCGAATTGGGAGGACTGCAACCTCAAACAGCAGGGTGCTTCCAACAGTGGTAGACCTCATGAATGTCTGATGGAATATTAAATTTTCTGCTTCCTTGCATGCCTTTTTCATTGACCAGTAAAATCAAACCATTGTCAACATGGATCCCGTCAAGGATCCCAATCTCTAGGCAGTGACTAGTGGCCCCTTCTCACTCTCTGCCTGGTTCAGCCAGGGATACTGCATACAACTCCGCTACTACAACTGTGTCCCACCTGCACAGCTGAGACCGTGTGCTAAGCCACCACCATTTTCAGTTGGGGTCTATCTTGATTCCCACTTACTTCCCGTATGAGTTAGGTTTTTATTTATTTTTATTTTATTTTTAATATTTATTTATTTATTTATTTATTTATTTATTTATTCATTCAAGACAGGGCTTCTCTGTGTAGCCTTGGCTGTCCTGGACTCGCTTTGTAGACCAGGCTGGCCTCGAACTCACTGCGATCCACCTGCCTCTGCCTCCCAAGTGCTGGAATTAAAGGCGTGTGTCACCACACCTGTCTTTATTTTTATTTTTTAATTAATTTATTATTATTATTATTATTATTTTTAAATTTGCGGTGACAAAACACCTGAAAAAAGCCTCTGAAGGAAGGCAGGTTTAATTTTGCCTCACAGTGTGAGGATGGCCCATCTTGGCAGAAAAAGCATGGTGGCAGAGGTGTGGGACGGCTGATCACATGGCATCCATAGTCAGCAAACAGAAAGATACATTGCTCGTGCTAAGCTTGCGGTATCCATTTCCACTCAGGCTAAGGCTGCAGCTCATGGGATGGTGCCGCCTTCAGGGTGGGTGTTCCTTCCTTGGTTAAACATTTTTGGAAACACCCTCATCCACGCACGCCAAAGTGTGTTCCCATGGTGATTCTAAATTCTGTCAAGGAGACAGAGAAGAGCAGCCATCACACATCCCCAGCTATTTAATCTCCAGGCCACAGTCAGACTGTGACTGTGCCCTTCCGAGCCAATCAGACCAAGAGGTGATACTTCTGTTATATCTTCCAGTGGTGTTTTAGTCCCGCCCTCATATACTCCAGGGCCTGTGTACTCCCAGAGTTTCTCCCGGGCTTCTCCCAGCACATTGCAGTAGGCACACT
Organism: Acomys russatus; assembly: GCF_903995435.1. NCBI lineage: Eukaryota > Metazoa > Chordata > Mammalia > Rodentia > Muridae > Acomys > Acomys russatus. Next base: position 3,164,539 of record NC_067154.1, on the reverse strand, counting down.
CGCTTCCAGGTTGCCCTTCAACTCACCAAGCTGTTCCTCATGGCTTCTAATTTCTGATTTTCTCCCTGTGTTGGAGACGTCCCCTGCCTGGGCTTGCTCCCTCACTTCAGTCAGTTATGAGCTCAACTGCCAGCTCTTTGTCGGGCTGCTTGGCCACTCCATACAGCGCTGAATGCTGCAGGCACTCACCTCTTCCCTTTTATTCTTTGTTGTATCTTGCAGACACACTTCCCTGTGCCCTCACCCACCGGGGAAGCACAATAGAAGCATACATTGAGCTCACTATTTTTACTTCAGAAAATAAATATTACCAGGATGGGTTATTGCGATTGCCTGCGAACTGTATTGCTGTGGCCTTAAAATTCCTATTAAAGCCAAAAGTGTTAGTGCACGGTGGGACCAAGGCGCTTTGACTCATGGCCATTGGATTTATTCATGCTATATTTCTCCCTGTCCCACATTTATTTCCATAAAGTTTTATCAATGGATTCCTTGAGAAAGCCTTTGGGAAGGATCTAGGGTAAGTCAATTGTAGAGGCAAGGAGAGGAGGAGAGAGAAGAGCCTTTGTGTCTGATTCATTGTTTTTAAACAGTGTGCAGGGATTCTGGGCAGCCCCTGATGTCCACATGTTTATCTCCTTTATAACATTTAAGGATCTATAGTCCCAATTCCAGGTCCTCTCAAATTGTGGACATTCTAAAAACCCTAGGAAACCCTGGGTGTGTGCTATTGCCGTCATTATTGGGTTAATTTTTTTGTGTCACAAGACTTGTAAGTTACCCAGAGTGAGTGTGAGTTGCTAATGGTTCCTTTAGTGTGACTATTTGTATTAATATTCTTGGTTTTATAATTAGTCCTTCAAGTTTATTTATTTATTTTTTTTTTATTTCTTCATGGAGATACTAAAAGCAGCCTCCAGTTCTGGTGCCAGAGTGAAGCTACACAAAATTGTTCTTCGTGCTTGTGTCCCTGTAAGCGTTGAGTCCTGTGTATCTAAGCTGTTAGGGTTACTTCATAGTTTAAGGTATAACAGGACTTCTTTTGCCCTGCCAGCAGTTAAATAAAGACATGGAGACTTATTAATATTTATGAAAGCTTAGGCCTTAGCTGGGCAGAATCTCAGCCACTCTAAACGTATCCTGGCTATCTTGCCGTGGCCGGCTCTTTGCCGATGTTCACATCTGCCCAGCTCTGGGTCCTCCCAGAGACCCTCCTTCAGCCTGGGAGTCCCACCTTCCCTTTCCTGCCTAGATAGTGTCCATCAGCTCTTTACAAGGCCAATAAACAGGTGAGGAAGGTGAATGTTTACAAAATGTGATGGCAGTGTTGAGTCATAAGAATAACAATACCAAAGTCTGGCCAGTCCTCAGCTCTCTGCCAGTACAGCAATCAACATTTGAATATACAGAGACAACCTTCACACAGCGCACAAAAGTGCAGATAAAGGAAAGACCCTATACTTCAGTCATGAAGTGTTGAGCTCTGTGGTTGTTTTTTCACTGGTTTGAAATGCCTGCCTTTGTCTCCTGGGACCACCTTTTCCCTCCCTTCCCCCACCAAACCTTGGGCCATTCATGATGGTGGGTGTGGTTGAACTTTCCTTCCATTTAGGCTCAGTGTGGTAGTTGCAGATGCCATTAGCCTGTTGACTCCTTTGTCATGTATGAAACTGTGTCTTCAGTACCAACAAACTTAGTTCTATTTTTACTTCTTTTTCTCATTTGTATTTGGCTCCTAAGTTCTGCCTTCTTGGTCAAGGTTAGCCTTTGTCAAAATCCTTCTGTGACCCTAGTCAAGAGAATTTGCCATTTTGACATGTGGTTTCTTCAATAATGACACCAGTTATGAGTAGTCTGTAGAGCATTCACTTACCAGAAGATGTGCACAGAACACTGTCTTATGAACCTGGGTATTTATGCTGAGATTCCTTCATTAGATCATTTATTCATTGAATCACATATTCTGGTTTGTTTCAGAAAGAATTTAAGGTGATAGGACCTAATTCTAATTTGCTCTCATAAGCATCCTGACCACTTGGACATTCGTCATCCCATTTGACTGTATTATGTCATTAGGCAAGTAAGATGAGTAATATTAACTCCATGGTAGAGATGGGCTAGGAGCCATTTATAGCAAATTTGGTAAGCCTGCAGTCCAGTCATGTGATCTAGACCAGAAAGTAGAAATATTGAACTTCAATGGATCTCCAACTTCAGAGTATATTATAAGATGTTAATTTAATTTAATTGTTATATTTGAGTGCAGCCTGAAAATCTGCATCTAACACAAGCAATGGGAACAACTCACAGTGTGTGTGTGTGTGTGTGTCTGTGTGTCGGTGTATCTGTGTGTGTAAGACCAGAGATGAAACCTAGGGCTTTAAGCATGCTTCAGAAAATACTCTACCCTCGAGCTACATCTTCAACACAATTCAAGTAATTTCATCTTTTAATACAGTGAGGGGCTAGATCATAAGGAGGCACCGTAGCCTGTGCCCAAGGACACCTCATGATCTGCTTTGAGAAATGCCACTTTCTGTGCTAACAGAGTCCCTGGCACAACATAGATGCTCACCAAATGTTCAATTCGCTTAACAAATTCATCAATAAATCCATTCATTAATATATCTCAAGTCAGGTAATTTAAGCATCTAGGGCTGCTGAGATGGCTCAGTGGGTACAAGTGTTTGCCACCAGGCCTGGCCACTCCAAATCCTATAAGGTAGCAGGAAAAACTGATTCCCACAAGTTGTCCCCTTACCTCTCCTCCCCTGAGCCATGGTGCACACGTCTCCTCCACCCCAAGCCCCAATAAACATAAAAACAAAGTTAAAAAACTCACACTGCTAAGCATAGAGGAATAGGCAGCAACATATACCGGATGTGACACACCTTAGCTCTGGTCATTTAACTCCAGATACCTTAATTTTAAAACTTGGAGAAAATACTGATTGCCTAGTGCAGTGGAGCAAAGTTTCCTTTTGCTCGCTCACCACTAGGATCATAGCTAAAGTCCCCATAACAAAAGACAGACCAACAAGAGAAAAGCATATACGTGTACGTGACGCAGGAGCCTTCAGTGGTAAAGAGAAGTAAACTTGAGTGTTGAACATGTTGTTTGACGGAGCTGTGCGCGGTCATGGGGAAGGTGTGACTGAGGGGAGAGGGAGTCTGAATTAACCAGGGCTGTTTGTCCATATTCTATGGGGGCTTCTTTACTTCTGGCTGTAGGAGGGGCATCGCTCTCATGAGGGTGTTCCTGACGATGGGGCCAGAGTAACCTTCCAGCTTCTCTAGTTTCTCAAGATTAGTGTATTTGGGGGGCAACATAGCTTGAACCCCATTTGCTAGCTTAGAAGCTTGATTGAGGACCGCAAAGCATCTTCTATGTCATGCAGTGCACAGTGTTCCCGCCTTCTCTTAGTCATCATAAGGGGCTCTGAGGTTATCTTTGTGGTTGATTTTGGTCCCTGTAGCACCCTTTTTAATCTCTTTTATTGGGGTCCTGATGCCTCTACTTCCCTTCCACTACCTCCCCCACCCTCTAGCACTAGGTAGGAGAGAGAGGAGGTAAGTAGGGTGATGGGGCCGAGCTCTCTTTAGCTACTTCCGGTTGGTTAGGGTCTTTGGGTTCTTTGGGGCAGTCTGAATCTGAGTTGTCAGGACTCAGCTGTCCCAGCTTGGATTGTTTTCTAACCATCCAGTTGAAGCGTCCTCTCTGTTCCTGGGCTATGGTATTTACTCCTTCTTAGAATTCCAGTAACTGCAGCTTGCAAAGACGCGCTCTCTCCAGGCCGCGTGAGGCAATTATCAGCTGTGGACAAACTAAAAGCAGCCCATATCCACACTTGGGATTAAAACAAAAACATAACATAACTGGATTTTAAAGAAAGCATGACTTCCACCTCAGGTCCCTTTGCTTTAGCTCTGCTCCGCGAGAGAGCAGAGGCGTGAGGACCTGCAGGCAGACTTCCTTAGACAGCCCCAGCTTTCCCTTCTACCCGCTAGTGAGCTCAGAGTCGACAATATTTCCTTCCCAGGACCTCTTAGAGGATAAACAAAGTATGTTATACTTGGCACTTAGTCATCTGCAAATGTGGCCTTCTGTCTCCTGTGCTGCTCAGCTTTCCAGGGTCCTTTGGCTGTGTGCTCTGTCACAGAGAAAAAGGAGCAGGGGGCAAAGGCAGGGGCAGGTCACAAACCAGGAGCCAGAGTGTTGCAGTGATGCTTAGTGTACCCTCCCCATCAGAGAACCTCCCCATCAGGCAACCTCCCCTTCAGGCAAGCTGTGCTCCCAGTGACGGAAGTGCTGGGATTCAAAAACATAGAGGGCTGGTTAGATGGCTCAGTGGGAAAAGGTGTCTGCTGCCAAGCCTGAAGATACGAGTTCGATCCCTGGGAGTGAGCAATCCTCTGACTTCCACACATGTGCCATAGCATAGGCACAGGCATACACACGCGCATGCACACACTCTACATAAAAATGTAACGAAACCTTTAAAATCTATCATGTTGTAGACAAACAGGTGACAGTCCCTGGGAGCCAGCAGCCAGGTTCTTAGTTACCCACCAACGGGAAGGCACTTAGTTCAAATGGCCCTTGCTTTAGGAAGCACGTTGGGTTAGGAGATGAACTAGAAGATGAAGAGGTAAGAAAGGGAGCATGGAGTGAGCTGTAATCTGGCAGGAGCATCCTGCGATACGGGGCCAGGGACACACGCCCCACACAGGTCCTGGGGCTCTGCATCTTCTAGCAAACTATCAAGGTGATCTCGGAAGGAGCCAGGAGTTGAGACCGATATGTGCACCATTCTAGAAGGAATGTGCACATGTGCACTCGTGTCACATTAGCTCTGCATGCTGCTCTTGAGTGAGTGGGTTCTCTGTATTCCAGGCTTAATTCACTGAAGGCTTCTGGATAAACCCAGTCCCATGTGTATCCTGGAAGATACAGCTTGGGGCATCTCCACAGGCATCATTTTGAAAACTGAGTCAAGGACTGCACAGAGCTCCTTCTCAGATTCATTCCTTTCCACTTGTCCAAATCATCAGAGGAGAAAGAACTTTGACATGGGCGAGCGTGTGGTACAGATGGGCCTCCTGGGACCAGGGACAATGAGGTGAGGGAACCCTGAGTCCCTGTGGCTGGAGCAAAGACAAGGCTGAGGAAGAGCCTTATGTCTGTCCAGATATCATTTAAAATAGAATTTCTATACACATGTGACAGCTCCAGGATCGTCACATGGCAAAAGGGAAGCATTTGTAGACGTGATCTTGCAAACACAAAATTTGGGGGGTAAGACATTAATATATAAAGATAAATGCTCTAATAAACTCAATCAGGGGTAGTCTCGGGAAGTGTTTGGGTTACAGTGTGGTAGGAGTGGGTATCAGAGCAGTGACTGTGTAAATGTGACTTCACACTCACCTGGAAGTGCTGACTTCTCTCGAGGAAACTGGGGCTGGAAAGGGCACGCATAACTTATGGTTTAAACGAGCATAGCTACAAGCGATTCTGTATAATTACTTAAAAAATTATATCCATAGGGATACCTTCCAGTTTTGACTATGTTTTTCTTTCATTTCTAAAGTTTGGATTCAATTTCCAGGACTTATGATCTTACAGTGTGAAGCGTGATATACTCTAGATTGACAGAGGACATACACACACACACACACACACACACACACACACACACACACACACACACACACACACACACACACACACCCTCTCATTCCTGTGGACATAGAGGCTAGAGCGCAATCCTTAGGAGCTTTCCCCTTGACTCATGAGACAGTCTCTTTCATTGGCTTGCAAGTCACCAAGTGGGCTATGCCTCCTAGCTCCGCCTGTTTAGCACTGGGATTCCAATCATATGCCATCATGCCCAGCTTTTTATACAGGGATCCAGGGCCCTCAAGGCTATACTACAAAGAATGCTGGGAGATGGTACACACAGATGCAGACCCTCATGGTTATACTACAAGGGGTGCTGGGGATTTTAATCACAGATGCAGACCCTCATGGTTATACTAGGAGGGATGCCAGGGATTTTACATATGGATGCAGACCCTCACGGTTATACTAAAAGCAACGTTACTGGCTAAGAATCCTTAGATTCTTTTTTCTTTTCTTTTTTTTTTTTTTTTTGTCATTTGAGACAGGGTTTCTCTGTGTCGCCTTGGCTGTCCTGGACTCACTTTGTAGACCAGGCTGGCCTCGAACTCACAGCGATCTGCCTGCCTCTACCTCCCGAGTGCTGGGATTAAAGGTGTGCGCCACCACGCCCGGCTGAATCCTTAGATTCTTTGTGCTTTTTCCTGATCTCCTAAAAAGAAACTAACTATGTGGCAACTTAAGAATTATGTAAGTAAGATTACTTCTTACTTGCATGGAACTGGAAATAGGCAGCAGAGAGGTTGAGCATGGAGGTCAGCAGCAGAGCACTTGCCTAGCCGTGCACACGGCACTGGCTTCCATCTCAGTGCAGCAGAAACCGAACAATTGAGCAAGTGTGGACAGCCTGCAATGACTCTGCGGGTTGCCGTAGGATGCTTTGGGGATGCAACAAGTGTGTGCAGCCGTTTGTTATGGAACTGTGGGGTTCAGGAGGTCTCACGCTCCTTTTCGGGATAGCTGGGTAGTGTCCTCCTCCTTTTCTTCCTCCTCTTCCTCCTCTTTCATGCCTTCTCCTACCTCCCCCTTCCTTCCCTCCCTTCCCTCTTTCTCCTTCTTCTTCCCCCTTAAATTAACACCACTTTTTCTGTATGGCATATCACCCAGAACCGACCGCTGTGCTGCACCCTCCTTGTCCCAGTGCCCTCAGTTACGAACGGCAGTTTGAAGCAGTATTACAAAGCCATGAATAGGATGCAAACTTGAGGTTCTGGTTTTTAGAGAAGGCAAGAAATGCTGCACCAGTCTGTTTTCTGTACCTGTGCGGAGAACTACTTGAGACTGGGTGATGTACAAAGAAGAACTCAGCTCAGAGTTTTTGAGTCTGAAAACTCCAACAGCACAGCTCAAGTTCTGGCTAGAGCTACCTTGGCTGTGCCACCTCTTGGGGGAATGGCACCATAAAAGCATGGATCATTGCTCCCTTTTAAAAGGCTTGCTGTTTAACTATAGTATTACTTAAACAGCAGAACACTTATAAATAGAGAGCACACATATAAATGATTCCTTAAGGATTTAAAGCATGCATAGGCCTTTCTGAAAACACGCCTTATCGATCCCAGTAATGTATTTTGGCACAAGCATTTGCCCGGTAAACCTATGGGATGGGCTATTTTAAAAGCATTGATGTAGGGTTGGAAATTTATTATCTTTGTGCATGCTTGTGTACATGTGTGTTTGAGGGCAGATGACAGCCTTTGGTGTCAGCCTTTGCCTTCCACGTTGTTTGAGACAGGGTCAACTGTTGTTTGCTGTTGTGCATGCCAGGATAGCTGGACCATGATCTTCTGGGGATTCTTCTGTCTTCACCTCTCATCTCTCTGTGGGGGTGCTGGGACTACAGGTGTGAGTTACCTGTGCAGCTTTATGTGGGTTCTGGGCCTCTGAACACAGGTTCTCACATTTGTACTTGTTAAGTGACACTTAAATTGGGATTTTTTTTTTTTTTTTTGGTATGTTTTAAAGTGTGTTTGAGTTATATAATCCAAAGAATGGAAGTGAGTTTTGGGATCTTATTGTATATTTGTTTTTGTATCTAAAGGTCATACTGGTCCAATGGTGGATGGGTGAGGGAGAGATCTTATTATGAAGCCGAGATTAACTTTAAACTCATGATTTTTTTCTGCCACAGATTCTCAAGTGCTAAGTTTGCAGACACATGCCCTCCATCTCCAAAAGTACATGTTTCCCCTTATTTACTGCAAATCTTATTATTTATTGATACTCTTAAGTCACTCCAACCTAAAGGGTGTCAGCTCACTCTAAATTCTTACAGTTTGTGTGTTGCTGGTCACTGTTAGGTGGAGTAACATTTCATTTGTTTGTGTGGTGTTGTTCCTGGGAGGTCAGTTACTGAGCACAGATCTTTAACTTAAGGTCTCCTGGAAGCTCACTTTCAAGCAGGCTTCGGTACTCAAAGATCTATCCAAAATTACCACATTTCCTCCTTCAATCGGGGAGGGATAGAGAAAAACAAAACTTGGTGGCCTCAACTCACCAGGACAGACAGGTCACTTTTGTTGCTCTTCCCTTCACAAGAACCTGTCACATGACTCCCTCTCATGGCTGGGAGACACTTCCAGGTTACACCTCCAGGCTGTGGAGTGGGTAGCACAACACTTGCAGTAGGCAGCAGGCTGTCCCTGCCGTGCCACAGGACACAGAGGGTTGCCATCTAAAGAAGGCGACCAATTGAGCACATTGTTTAGAAGGTCTCTAAATGTGAGTCCCTAGGAGGAAAATGGGGCAGCCAGATGGACGAATGGAAGGCTGTTATTTTTCATGCTTCAGCTATTTGTTTTCCTTAAATGTTTCACCTTTTAAATGTGTGAATAATTCAAAGAATGAGTAGCTTAAATCATAGCTGCCAGACCCCTTCCCTCCACCCTCGCCACCCCCCCCCCCATTCCTTTTGAGACCTTCATATGCGTGGGTGGAGTGATATTTGGTTAACTGGGAAACAGTGGTTTTAGCTCAACGGTAAGGGCCTTGTTTTGTTTGCTGAGGGACTTTGGTTTCTCTTGTAGGACAGGAGAGCCCAGGGGATCTGGGCCTCCTGGAAGAGTCCTGGCCAGAGCCTGAAGTTGGCCTAGCAGGTAGTCTAGTCAAGGGTCAGCCAGCAGCCATAATCCAGGCGGAGGGTAAAACTCCGAAGGAGAAGGACAGCTAAGTATCCCTCTTTGAGGAGAGCTGGACTTTAAGGAATTTGTACATGAAATTAGGACACATCTCGCAGCTGGTTACCTCAGAGGCAGAAGGTCAGTAATACTCTCAAGTTTGTTGTTTGAAGCTGGCTGCCTTTTTGCATAGCTGGGCAAGGAACCCTGGGATTATATAGGCTAGGCAAGTGCTCTGCCACTGAGCCACATTGCAATTCTGTCTTTGTGGTTCAGCTTAGCTATGATTTAAAAAAAAATGATCACCAATTTTTGTGTGTGTGTGTACAGAGGGCTCATATATAATTCTATGAGATGCTGTCTCATCCCTTGGGAGTGATAGCAGTTCAGGGGTTCAACAGCTACATTGAACTTTCTAGGACTTTTCTTAGGACCTGTGCACACTTCCACACTGGGGCGCCTCGAGCCTTTGTGTTCACCTGCTGGACGCTGGTGAGCGTTTATTAGTACTTGACAGGGAAAATACTGGAAGCCTCAGAGCCACAGGAGCTTCTTAGGAAACCTTGCATTCTACAATCAGTTAGGTATGTGCTCTGCCTCCTGGGAGAGAAATCTAGTAAAATCAAAGTTATGTTTTTAGCAAGAGTCTTGGTAGGAAGATAGTCTTTAGTGGAAACCAATTTATGCTGGTAGAAATAGGCAAGACACTTGCTTGTACTTCTTGCCTTCCAAAGCATGCAATTTAGATGCAGAAATACAGCAATAAAGAACGACAAAATAAATGGGAATGGATGGATGCCTTTGGGCCCTCGTGGGCACATGATAGTTCATGTTCCTGCTACAACAAAATACTTGATGCTGGCTATAAAGATTTCTTCTGGAGTCATTTTTATCTAAAGTATGGTAGAAGTATCCAGAACAGATGGCGGGAGTTATTCCCTTTTTTTTTTTTTTTTGGGTAGGACTTTCTGTTCCCTCTGAGCCATATTTACACAGATAATGGATCTTGTGGCTTTTATCCTCCACGGGACATGCACTGATGGTATTATATTGATTTGTGTTTCTGTTCCTCTTTAAAAGGCTTGCATCAGAAAAATATAAAGTAGACTATTAATTTTAGGAATGCAAACTGGAAAAGTACCTTATTTATTCTTCCCCTAATTTTATCTTAAACTACAGGGCAAACTGTTCTTATGAAGAACTCAGCATCATTAGAAAGAAGCAGCCTCTTGATGTGCACGCTTGTGCCTTTTATGAGCAGATCTAAGCTACTGGCAATCTTTTCACCAGGCTGAGATTGTGTCCCTTGGTCTTCTCACTGGAGATTTCAAACTTGCCTCATGTAGAGTTGCAACAGCTTCCCTTGGCAGTAAACTTCCATTACAATTACATCCCAGTCCAAAGCAGAACTGTTTGGTAGTGACTAGGGAACAATGTTCCAATGTTGCTTGGTACTGTGGTAAAAATGGAGATTTTACTGTGGTAAAAAATGGAGATATTTATATACTTTGCCTCTTCCTGCCACGGGTATATGTCCATGCTGAGAAATGTGGGGCTTTCCAGCAGATCAAAGCCCTGTGACGTCAGTGGTCAGAAGCTTTGAGACCATGGTACCTTCAGGAAATTGGTGTACATAGATCAATATGACTGTCTGAAATAGAGCTTTGCCTGGTATTTCTGGAGACTGTATTTAGCATTTCTAAAAGTTTGGTTTTTTTTGGGTTTTTTTTGTTTTTTTTTTTTTTTGAGGGTAGAAGCTTTACTGTCAAATAGGATTAGTGACCCCTGCGCTTCTCATTAAAGACAGCATTACAAATGGATTTTTAAAGAAAATACATTAAAGTGAGTTCTTGCTTTACTCAAAGGCCAAACATGAGGACAGCAGGAAGGGCAAAGCGTGGTGTGCATACCTCAGCGAGCAAGTGAGCCTGGGCTTTTGCTTATTTGGCCACTTGCTTTTTTGAGATAGGTTTCATTATGTAGCCTCAGTTGGCCTTGAGCTCATGACAATCCTCCTGCCTCAGCTCTTCCAAATGCTGGTGTGGCAGGTGTGTTCCACCACACCTGGCCGAGATACGTTTCAACTATGCTGATGGTCTATAATACTTCTGCTTCCAGGTAGGATTCTTCACCACAGGTGCAGTGTAGACCTGGTGTGCAATGTGCTCTGGTGCAGTGTAGACCTGGTGTGCCGTGTGCTCTGGTGCAGTGTAGACCTGGTGTTCCATGTGCTCTGGTACAGTGTAGACCTGGTGTGCCGTGTGCTCTGGTGCAGTGTAGACCTGGTGTGCCGTGTGCTCTGGTGCAGTGTAGACCTGGTGTGCGATGTGCTCTGGTGCAGTGTAGACCTGGTGTGCCGTGTGCTCTGGTGCAGTGTAGACCTGGTGTTCCATGTGCTCTGGTGCAGTGTAGACCTGGTGTGCCGTGTGCTCTGGTGCAGTGTAGACCTGGTGTGCCGTGTGCTCTGGTGCAGTGTAGACCTGGTGTGCCGTGTGCTCTGGTGCAGTGTAGACCTGGTGTGCCGTGTGCTCTGGTGCAGTGTAGACCTGGTGTGCCGTGTGCTCTGGTGCAGTGTAGACCTGGTGTGCCGTGTGCTCTGGTGAGTGCTGTGGTTTGATAAAACATACCCTTTCAACTTCATGCTGGCTCTTGAGTGTTGGCCTTTCCCCACCCACTAGACGACACCTACTCTTTTGAGGACTTCCTGTCTTAATAACTGATCTCCATTTCTGCTTCTAAGAAACAAAAGATAGTCGCGTGTCATTGGTGTGGTCCCCAGATGGCAGAGCTGTAACAAGGCTATTGGATCATGAGGGTGCTGACTCTTGGCTGTTGGGAGGTGGAGCCTAGTTGGGGGAGGTCCTTCATGGGAGTATGACTCCCAAGGGAGTCCTGATGTCTCCTTCCTCTCCTTCTACCACCGACTGCACTGCCCAAGGTGAGCAGCCTCTGCTTGTGCTCCCACCACCATGGGACTTCGCCCTGCCTCACGCCATAGCAAACAGAGCCGAGAGACCATGGGCAGGAACCACTGAGCCCACAGTGAACCTTTTCCTTTAAAATTTGTTTCTTTGTCATTTTATCTCAGAGACACAAAGTCAACACAGTGTGATAAAGTGAGCGTGACTGATTAAGTCAGTGTTGAGGAAATAACTTTGTTGAAAATAAGATTTAACAGAAAATGAAACAAACTTTCCCATGTAAATTCTTTTCTATTCCTAAATCATGTATTTTAGGAGTAGGAATAAAGAATCACTGTGCCTCAAGGTGATGTTATTTATGTTAAGAGCTTTCATTCATTTCTTGTTTGGCTACATTTGTTACCCCACTGCTTTAATGCCCTAATTCAGCCATTGTCTTTGGCATCCCCTGAGTCTTAGTTGACCTTTGAACTGTAGCAGCATACAATTTTGAGGGCAGATGAGAAAGGAGAACTCAAGGTAGATTAGAGACAGATAACCTAGGAATATCCAGTAAACATCAAAGGAAAAGCCTCCCAATAAAGACCACCTTGTTTTCAAAAGGGCTTTTAAATGCTCACCAGGATTCCCAGTGTTTCTGTGGGGGTTGTTTTCGATGAATAATCAAACATTGGAAGAAATAACTTAGATGTGACATCTCTGTCTCCCAGCTTTGGACAGAATTGTTGCCAAATTGGCCCAGCCCATACTGGGTTTTATTCATATATTTAAAATTATTTTATCATATTATTTAAGTCTAGTCTTTTTTTAATATAGAATTTTACTATATAATCCAAGCTGGCCTTGAATTTATGACTCCCTCCTCAGTCTTCCCAGTACTGAAAGTATAAGTGTGTGCCATCACAGCCACCCTATTGTCATCCTTTTTACCAATTATTCGTCCCACATGTGTCAACATGTTGTGACATGTTGTGATAAAAGTTGTGATAAAAGATAAGCAGAAAATAGAGGACAAGAGAAAACAAAAGAAAAGGAAGACAAAGTCAGAGGTCAAAGACGAAAATGCATTTTGCTGACTGCCTTCAAGCAGTCAGCCTGAAGGGGTGATCCATCAGGAAAATTCATGTCCATTAGAGAGAAAAAATGTGCTCAGAAATGCAAGGCTGTGCTGAACCCAGAATTGAGTATGTGCCTTTGGAAAGCAAAAAGATGCTATGAGGGGAACCATACACCTATCACCTTCCCTTGGAAAATGTCAGGGAGCGGGCCATCTGGTTCTAACACTTACGTCTATGCAGAGCAATCCCGGAACAAATTGGGACGGCCGGAAAGGCTATGGCCCTTTGCCACTTCTGGAGCTGATGACAGCAAAGCACCAGGAGTCCTCCCAAGAGGCAGGAGACGGCTGAGTGTGGGAAGGATTTCTGTGAAGTGGTGTCTTGTATAGGACTGTTGCCCCTGTGACCTCACAGCAGCTCTGGTTGCCTGCACAAGATCAAGCCAGGAGACATTATGATTTAGATGGAGGAGGAGCTTGCAAGGCCCCACCCCTCGCCGAGAATTGGTGCTTGAAAACTGCTTGGGCAGGGGGTGTCCCCCCTTCAGAATCTTGCTCCTGGTAAGTTGCCCATGATCCAGTGGGCAGTCCTACACCCATCAGCATAAAGACAATACTGACTGGACTCAGTGGGCTCAGGAAGAGGACAGGAAGTGACGGCGGGGTTGAGGTGGAAGGTGGAAGAAATTGGAGGTGGAGCAGAGGGTCCATATGGTCAAAATACATTGTATACATGCATGAAATTCTTAAAGAATATCCTTAAGAGATGCAAACCCTGCAACGCAGCATCTCTCATGTCCTGCTGGCCTCTTGCCATGTCAGTGGGGCTTTCTCAGGCCTTGTATAAGGAAGAGCGGCCTGCACCGTCACACTCAGGGACACTTGCCGTCACCTCTGAGCACCTTGCTATTGGCAGGTTTGAGGCCGGCACTCACTTGGTTCTAACTTTCCACACTTGTTTTCTGGTTTTCACGAGACACACTTCCCACACTTTGTCTTCTTTACATATATTGAGTGTGAGGACTTAGGTGTGTCAATGAGAGGCTCCCAGGTTGAGGCATTGACATCTGCAGAGCTTGTTAACATCCAAGGCCTGAGCCAGCTAGGTGGTATATGCCTGTAATCTCAGCATTCAGGATAGAGAGAGTGTCAGGACCAGGAGGTCAAGACCACCCTTCACTACATAGTAAGTTTGGGGCCAGCTTGGGCTACATGAGACTCTGACTCAAAACAGAAACGAAAACAAAAGGCCCCAGGGCCACTTTATGAGAAACTGATGAGGGCGATCGGTGGGAGTGTCACGTGCTGGCCTCTTCTTCCTCCTCCTCTCCTCCCTCCTTTGTCTCCCTCTCTCTGTTTTCCACTCTTCCTCCCTCTGCCTTCCTTTTCTCCTCCTCTCTTTCTTCACTTCCCCACGACCTTCCCCTTGCCTCTGTTTCTTGAGACAGTCATACTGTGTAGTTTAAGCAGAACTCATATTAACCCTGAGTCAGCCTCCCAGATGTCGAGATTTAACTATGCCATTTTGGTCACTGTCACCACCACATCCTCCTCCTCCTCCTCTTCCTCTTAGATTTATTTATTTTATTCTATGGGTGTTGTACTAGTTGGTTTTGTCAACTCGATGCCAACTTAGACATACCTGTGAAGAGAGAATCTTAATTGGAAAAAAAATGGCTCCTTAAGACCGACCTGTAGGCAAGTATGTGGGGTATTATCTTAATTAATAATGGCTTATGTGGGAGGGCCCAACCCTCCCTCTGGTAGTGGCATCTCTGGTGGTCCTAGATGGCATAAAAGGGCAAACTGAACAAGCCACAAGGAGCAAGCTAGTGAGCAGCACTCTCCTGTGGCCTCCTCATCAGCTCCTACTTTGAGTTCCTTCCCTGACTTCCTCGGATGATGGAGCATGACCCGAGAGCTGTAGGCTCAGAGAAATCCTTTCTTCCCTACGTGGCATTCAGTCATGGTGTCTTAGTACGGTAATAGTAACTAAGACAGGTGTTTTATCTTCCTGTCTGTCCATGCACTGTGCGCACACCCAGAGAGGCTGGAAGAGGACATCGGATCCCTTCAAACTGGACTTACAGGTGGCTGTGATTTGCCATGTGAGTGCTGTGATTCAAACTTTCATCTCCCAGGAGAGCAGCAAGTGCTCTAAACCGCTGAGCCACCTCTCTCTCCTGCCTTCGCCTTTTTTTTTTTTTAACTTGCCAGGCGCTCTTGTGCCATCGAGCACTCTTCTGCATGGAGATGGCTGTCAGTGATGAGCGGTGGTCCCCTGTGCTAGTAATCTTGATCATCAACCCGATTGGATGGGGAAGCCGCTAGGAGATGAATGCAGCCCACCTCTGGATGTGTCTGTGAGGGTGGACCCAGAGGGACTAACTAAGAGGGAAGACCTGTCCTGGATACGGTTGGTACCACCCCATAGGGCAGGGGCCACATAAACTAAAGGTTAAAAGAGAGTGCTCATGGGTCTAGGCATGGACTCTGATTTCTGTTACCATGCGGCAGAAAGCATCTTCTGTCGCCACGAATTTCAGTCTCACCTAAGGCCTAAAGTGTCAGGACCAAGGGACCAGGCACGGAAGCCTTTGAAACCGTGAGCCAAAATATGCCCTCCTCTTTTGAGTTGTTCCTGTCAGGTATTTATAACAGTGATGCAAAACTGGCTGACTCTCTAAGTCACCAAGGAGGCTTTCAGTTCATTTAGGATGCTGTACATCAGGATGTCCCAGGTTTTTTTTTTTTTTCTTTTTTGCTAATGGGCCAGTTGAAAGGTTTTGGTTTTGTGTGCTTACATTTGAATAGTGGGCATTAGAGGCTAGGAGAGGTAGAAGGAAAGGAAACCAATGACTTAAGGTTTTAAAACAATATGATGGTTCTGGAAAATACCACATCAGGTGTCAAAAGCAAAGAACTGAAACCTATTTGTGTTTTAAAGAAGTCATGAAAATATTAACTGTAGTTTCTTTTTTTCTCTCTCTCTCTTTATTTTTTTATTTAATTAATTCATTCAGATTACAACTCAATTGTTATCCCATCACTTGTATCCTCCCATTCCTCCCTCCCTCCCTCCCTCTTTCAGCCTATTCCCCTCTCTTAGGTCTATGACCAAGGGGAACCTCCTCCCCCACTATATGGTCATAGGCTATCAAGTCTCATCTTGGTAGCCTGCTTATTCTTTCTTTGAGTGCCACAGGCCTTCCCACCAAGGGGAGGTGGTCAAAAATGGGGCACCAGAGTTGTAGTTTCTTAAAAAGTTGAGGGATACAACACATGAGATGGCCAGGATTGGTTTCCAGCACTCACATGGCAGCTCACAACTGTCGGATCAGACACCCTTTCTGATCTCAGAGGGCAGTGGACACTGCACACACATGGTACATAGACACACACTCAGGCTACACACACACATACACACACACACACACACACACACACACAAATGGTTTTCAAAGTTGGCAGAAGGGATAAGCTCTAGTGTAGAGTGCTTTTAGAGGGACACTGCTCCATGGTTGCTTGTATTATGTATAATAGCTAGAGGAGGGTAATTGAGGGCACCACTGCAAGGGAAATGCTGTCTGAAGAGTGGAGGATGCTAGTTACCCTGACTTGATCACTACACCTTGGATTTGTGTGTCACGTTGCCAATTTGCATTCCAGAAAAATGGACAGCTTCTGTATTAATTACAACTAACATGTAAGGGCTGCCCCCTTGACCCGGCGTAACTCTGTGTTCACCATCCTGTTTCTTGCACTGAAAAGCAGGTGCATCAGAGGAGGGCAGTTGCAGGCATAATGTAATCCTAGATTATCCTGGGTCGGCCTTAAGCTCTCTAAACACTCAAAGCCAGCATACTCCCGCTGCCTTTGTTTTCAGGCTGCGGTGTGAAGGACTAAGCGCCATGCCTCATGTCTGCGCCTGGAGAAGATGCTGCTCCATAGGTAATGGATCTGTCACCATGGCCTTTTTCTCAAAACACAGACATCGCCTCTACCAGGAACGGAGGAGAGAGGGAAATGGCAGGAACAGCAGGGCTATGAGCAGATAGATGATTGTATTGAAGAGGCTTTCAGTTTGGATCGTGGGCCGGAAGTTTAAGACAAAGCAAAATAGCATTTGTGTTTATGGAGGGAACTCTTTCTGTTTATAATTGTTAGCTGTGCATATCTCACATATGCCAAAACCCTTGAAATAGTCTGTAAGGTAACGCAGAGGAAAATTTCAACGCATCATTATGTGACTAGAAAAAAAAAAAGTCAGGTCTGCTTGCAAAGGGTCTTGGGTTTTCCTGTGGTCTTGAAGTAGTTGGTTTGCTTGAATGGCCACCAGAGGACAGCTGTAAGGTTAGAGCTATAGCTCCTCATTGGAATCTTGATACTCCTCTTGCTTTCAACTGGCTTTTTCCTGGGACTCAGAAGCAGAGCAACTGTTGGCTGAGCATGAAGTGCTGGGCTCGCTCCTCAGTGCTCCTTATTTTGAGACTCTTTCTTGTGGTTTAACATCATGCTGAACTAAATCATTCAGGCGGTCCATTTGTTGGCACGGGTTAGGAGCGGTGGTGTGCCACAGGCTGGAACAGAAATGTTGTGAGAACGTGACAGACCCGAGCCACTGCTTGCAGGACGCATTGCATGCTGAGCCCGAGTGAGTGTGTTGGACCTTATTATATAAAGAAAATAACGCTCTCGGGCTCCTGGGCAAAGAGAAATGGCGGTGCTTTACGCTGAGTCCATATGACAGGACAATGTCCCGACAAAGCCACTCAGAGTGCTCACAGGACATGAGGAGGCCCCGCCCCCTTGGTTTGTCTCCTCTGCCCTAAGGAGGCCCCGCCCCACCCCTTGGTTTGTCTCCTCTGCCCTAAGGAGGCCCCGCCCCCTTGGTTTGTCTCCTATGCCCTAAGGAGGCCCCGCCCCCTTGGTTTGTCTCCTATGCCCTAAGGAGGCCCCGCCCCCCTTGGTTTGTCTCCTATGCCCTAAGGAGGCCCCGCCCCCCCTTGGTTTGTCTCCTATGCCCTAAGGAGGCCCCGCCCCCCCTTGGTTTGTCTCCTATGCCCTAAGGAGGCCCCGCCCCCCTTGGTTTGTCTCCTATGCCCTAAGGAGGCCCCGCCCCCCCTTGGTTTGTCTCCTATGCCCTGCCAACTCATTTATCAGCCCAGTTTAACTTGAGACTCAGTGTTTGCAACCAGGATACAAATTGTGGCCTCTTTAGACATATTTACCAGCATTATTGGATAGACAAGAAAACTGCCCCAGTAAACAATATCCAACTCTCGAATGTCCTATTTTATATCTACACACGAATTTTCAATTGTTAGATCAAGCCTGGCTTCTTTCCTTAATTTTTCAAATTACACAAAATATTGATAAAAACACATAACCATTACCACTTAAAAATCTTTTAAAGATTATCTATTTTTATTTTATGTGTATGAGTGTTTTGTTTGCGTGTGTGTATGGGCACCACACATGTGCCTTTTACCTTCAGAGGCCAGAAGAGGGTGTCAGGGTGCCTGGAACTGGAGTTACAGGTAGTTGTGAGCCACTGTTTGGGTGCTGGAACCAAACCCGGTCACTGCTTTAGTGGCCAACTGCACTAATGCTGGGTCGTCTCTCCAGCCCACCACCACCACTATTTTTATATGTACAGGTAAGTGTATTGAATAATCCACTAATTGTCTAATTATCAATGGCATCCATCTCCAGAATTCTCTTTAGCTTGCAAAAACTGGAATTATATAGCATTACTAAACACTAACTCTGCAATTCCCCTCTCTCCCAGGTGCCTGACCCTAGAAAGTCTCTGTCTGACTATCCTAAGTACCTCATATAAGTGGAATCTTATATTTTCTTCAACTAGCTTATATCATCAAGCACAAAGCCATCCGATTTCATTTATGATGTAGCATATGCCAAGATTTCCTTCCTTTTAGTGGCTAAGTGATTGTCCACTGCACATGTGTATGTACCACATATGGGTTATCTACTGATCCATCCGCAGCCACTAGAATTGTTTCCATGTTTTAGCTGCTTTGAATATTGGTGTTGTGAACATGGGCATAGACATAACTCACAATGTGCATGTTCTAAGCTATTTGAGGCATGTACTAAAGGTGGAATTTTTGACCCATATGACAATCCTACCATTAATTTTTGAAGACCCACCATAAAATTTCCCTTAACAGCGATACATTTTATATTTCTACCAACAATCCCCTCTTTGGCAACTCTTGTTCTTTTCAATTTTTAAAAAAATATACCTACCCTGATGAGTTTGAGTGGATCTCACCTTAGTCTTAATTTGCATTTTCCTAGTGAATAATGATGCTGAGTGTGTCTTTGTGTTTATCATCTTCTTTGGAAGATGGACTTTTTAGTCCTCTGCCCACCTTTGGTTCTGATTGATTTTTCCTACTGCTGAGGTAATGAGTTCTTTCTATATTTTGGATATCCATCCTTTGTCAGATATTTGATTGCAGTTTTGTTTTTTCTGTTCTCTACACTGCCTTTTTGATTGTTGATAGTCTTTTGATTCATGACCCCTTTTTAATCTTAACCAAGCCCAAGTTGTCTGATTTTTCTTTTATTAACCATGCCTTTGGTGCTATCTAAGAAATCCTGGCCAAATGCAATATACTAAGCTAGTTTTTTAAAAAAACAATTTCATCTAAACCTAATAGCTGTGAGGCAGGTTGATATCTTGTTGAAACATTAAATATGACATCATATGTAGCAAGAATATAAAAATGTAGGATTTTTATTTTGTTTATTTTTGACATGAACTGTGTTTTAGGAAAAGAAGGACAAATAGGCACTCTCTTCTCCCCTGAAGGCTTTCCAGTAACATTAGCCAACCAAGGCACTGAGCCTCGGCCTCCACTCTCACAGCCAGAAACAGGAAGAAGGACATGCTACGCACGGGTGGAAGAGACAGCTACTGTTCTGAGTGTGCATGTGATTGTATCACCCCTTACAACAAGAAAGTAACATTGACCCTTTCCAAAGTGTCCAAGTCAGAAAAGGCTGAGAAAATGCATTTCAGTAACATGAGGCCTGTAGATACCATTTGCATAAGAAGATACATATTTTTTTTAATCCCATGCAAGAGAGGGCTGTTAAAGCTAATTTTATAAAATTGTGTTTCTCAATTTCTCTCTTAACCCAAATAATTGAGACTCTATTATATTATTTAAACAAGCTTCACAGCACAAGAACTGAGCAGTTATTACTCTATTCTTAACCTTCTATGCTAATATGGCTTCCTCCCAGCGTTCATCCCAGAGATGCTTGTGCTTTTTAGCTTTTTCTGTTTCAGCTCTCTCTCCTGATGTCTCCTGGACCTCTCCCACGCCTGGATCTCCTACTTTCTTTTTCTCCTTCCTCCTCCCCTGGCTGGTGGGAAGTCCCGCCCTATTCTCTTCCCGGTTCATCGACTGGCTGTAAGCTGATTTATTGGTGTATCAGGGGACAATTGGGGAGCGGTGTTTGTACAACACTGAGACAGAAGAGTTTCAGAACAAGGACTGCAACCAGAAATGGGAATCACAGACATTAGCACTTGAATTACACAATAACCTTATGCCTACAGAGGGCAGCCTAGTCTGTGTGGGAAGGACTCACAATCCTCCTGTCTCAGACTCCCATAGGCTAGGACTGCTGGCATGTACTACTAGGCCAGATGGAATCTTAAAATGGGGCCTTGCAGGGAAGCTTGCCTTTGAAATCCTGCTCCTTCTGCAACCCATGTTTCTTCTTTTCGTGTGTGGTCCAGTCAATAATCTGCTTTGAGACGATCTTTTGGGTCGAATATGAAGAGCCCTCTATTTTCCTAGACAATATTTATTTCATTTTCATTTGTTCGTCTCAAATACATAAAAAAAGACCTGGTTCTTGGTGATCAATGGCTGTCACTTTTCTTCTTTTTGCTGTCTGTAGTTTTTCTTGCTCGGTTTTCAAGCGTGCGTGCTTGCAGTTTTCATCAGCCGGCGATGCTTTTCTCTCTTGAGCTTCACTGACTTTGAGTCTGCTTTCTTTCTTTAGCTTCTGAAGGTAAGAGCTCACATCCCATCGCTACTTTTCCCGTGGCTATGACCAAATAACTGACAGAAGTATTTCGTGAGGAGATGTTTGCTTTGGCTTGTCATTTCACTGGGTGTAATCTGTCATGAAGGAGAAGACCGGCAGGGGGGAGCTGTTTGTGGAAGTGGCAGTGTGAGGCGGCAGGACGCACACTGCGGCTGACAGGAAGTAGAGAATGGGATCGGAAATGAAGCCAAGATGCATCTTCAAAGATCTGCCTCCAGCTTGGCCTCCCATTCCAATTAATCCATGACGTCCCAAAACGCCCCAGCCGAGGACCATGTTTTCAAACACAGGAGCCTGTTCAAACCATTTCAGATCCAAACCATGGCGACCATTTAACTTAGGTGTCCTTTCTTTTCTAAACATCTACAGCTGTAAACGCTGTCTAAGCCATGCCATGTGACCTGACCTCTTATTCCTGAGCTTTCCTTGGGCGGGCCAGGTTTACACACATTTCTCACATGATTAGACAGTGGGTTCCATATTGACCAGCCCTGATCTGCCTTTAATCTCTACACAGATCACGCCCAAACGCACGTTCCCTTGAAGGCAAGTGCAGATTAGAGATGTCCAAAGAGGAGGCCCCTTTGCAGCACACCATTTCCGCCCCCCCACCCCCACCACTGTGGTTAGCGGTGCTCCAGTACGCCCTTCCCCCAACCGCCCCAATGTTCTGTGGTCAGCATGGCTGCTGTCTATTGTTTGTGCTCCAAACCATAGTATATATATTTTCACCCTCATCTCTGGTTTCCTCTTTCTGGGGATGCCTCTGTCAATCCCATCGTCTCTCTCAGCTGTCTCCTCTCCACAGTGCCTTACCTATCATGACCCTTCGGACCCTCTCTGCTTTATGCCTCTTCCTGCCTGCTTCTGCCGCACAACCCCTTTCGCCTCTGAAATTTTTCAGTGTCCCTCTCTTGGAAAGTTCGAGTGTTTCAGATGCTCCCCAGGGATGCCAAGTCCCTTAGCCTGGCATCTGCCCCTTGAGCTCCTCTCTTTCTTCAGCACACAATGCATACCATGTTTCTTTTCATCCTCCACAGTGTGACACTTAGCATTTAGTTTTGTCTTGGTAGACTTTAGTTTTTGTTTTTTGTTTTTTGTTTTTTTTTAATCCAGAATGTTGTTTTGTGTCCACGGGAGTCACTTTTTGTTCTCATAGTTGGGGCCTAGTCATTTCCCCCCCATGGGCATTGTCCTGCTTGGGGTTACTACCATTTAGCATGCTATCCTGTGTGCTGTGTGAGGATGGGCACACAAGCTCCTGATGGCATGCACTTGGCACTCCGTGTCCTTTTCTCCTTAACCTGCAAAAAGAGCAGTGCCTGTCCCCAGTGTCTCTATCCTAAGTGCATATACTATTCCTAGCTCAAAGTGGACCTGGTTTTATTGACTACATTGAGGTATGCTGACTTTAGTCAAGTATTGATTTTTTAAAAAAAGACTTTAGCCAAAATCTCCCATTATTATGTACTGGTATAAACCCCTAGTGTGCTTCTGAAGCAGAGATGACAGAAGGAAAAGACAACTTAAAATTTAAAGAGGCTACAAAGAAAGGTAGGAAGAGGAGTCGCTCGTCTCAAACGATAAATGGGATTCCTGTAGAGAATGCCTGTGCGTGGGGAGGAGCGGTGGGGGAGAGGGAGCTGGAGCCCACAGTGCTTGGCTGGTTAGTAGTGGAAGCCTAAAAACCCTATGGACCAAAAATGTGGGATGCTAGAGGCAGGACCCCCATGGCCACTCTGTAGGGCATGAGGTGGGCAGTGTGAAGAGCAGGGTTAAGTCACCCTTGACAGAACCACTGCTCTGTTTGTTATTCAGTGGGACCTGAAGCAGCTGGACAAGTGGTAAGATGGTGGGATGTAGGGCGAAGATAATAGGAGTCTGTGGGACTGACTCTCTTCTTCTTCTTCTTCTTCTTCTTCTTCTTCTTCTTCTTCTTCTTATTATGACTCTCCTCCTCCTCCTCCTCCTCCTCCTTGTTCTTCTTTTTCCTCCTCCTCCTTCTTGTTCTTCTTTTTCCTCCTCCTCTTCCTCCTCCCTCACTCCCCTCCCTTTTAAAATTCTCTAGAGCACATTGAATCTCAAGTGCACATCTCAGGTAGCACATTGAGACTCCAAGTGATGGCCCTTCGCTTGGGCTACCCTCCATACTTACTGTCATTGTCACCCAATGCCCCCTCTTGTCCATATGCCCAGGCCCCACCATCTTCTCCTGACCATGGCTCACTCACAGGAAAGCCATCTAGGCCACTTCAGAATGCATTGCGCATAACTCTCGTGGCATCTGTGCGTTGCAGAGAATGTGTATTGATGCGTATCACCCACCTTTCCCCTAAACAGGTGAAGAGGAGAGGGGAGCGGAGTGTAATTTACATATAGTTCTATGGGAGCTTCTCACATTGCTGCCTTGCCCTCCCCTCCCTCCAACTAGATGGCTGTGGCAGGCAGTACGATGTAGTCGTGCGAAGCAGGTGAGCATGTTACCTGCGTAGCTCGTCAGGGTGAAATGGCGCTTCTTAGGGCTCATAAGCTCAGCATCTCACAGGGTAGGGCTATTCAGCTTTATTTTGTCAGGAACACCATCACTTTGCTTGCCTCGTGTCGTCTTCTGAGGGGACTGCAGTATTGAGTCACTGGCTGTTTTATGAGGTTTCTCAACTGCATGAAATATTTATTATGGGAAGGACATTACAAATGCAAAATTTATCTAAAACAAATCTGTCTGACTACAGCTGAACAGTTTTTCCCCCAGCTAAGCAGAAAAGAGGAATGAAATTCCTTTGATGCTGTGTGAGGAAGTTGTAGAGGCAAATACAATGTTTACTTTCTTAACCCAATTCTAGGAAAAAAAGGAGCAGCTAGGAAGTGCCTAAGTGATCGTTTGCGTACACGTCAAACCTTAATTTCAGATTGCTTTTCAAATTAAATAATCAAGTAAAACTTTTAACTTTTTTTTCTAATTTATATTTTTTCTCCTTTTATAATGCCATAAAACTAAGTTTTCAACAAATATAGTGTAACTCAGTTTATTATGTCATTCCACCTTACCTGCTAATTAAGAGGTATCTTATTGGACATTTTAGAGAGCCCCACCTCCCTCTTTGTACAGATGCTGTATAGAAATTGTATGTATTTATGGTGCAGTGTGATGTGATGTTCAGATCATGTATACAACATATAGCGACCTGGTCAGGGGTGTGGGTATATTATTCAGGGAAGCCTAAGGCTTTTTTTTTTTTTTTTTTTTTTAAGAATTTTGGTTAGCTAAAATTTGGCTGTCCTGGGCTAGGGATTCTTCAACATATTTTTCAGTTTTACTCATTTTTTAACATTTAAATGGGCCTCATGTAGATGGACATAATTAAAGTGTTCCCTCAGAATAAATAATTTGTGTTTTTCAATTATGAACAGCTGTAAGAGAATCCATTCTGACATCTGCAAATTAAATCTGTAGACAGGATGAGAATATTTTCACATAATTAATTTTGACTTCAAAAGTCTGTATTTGACCATTTCCTGTTTCATTGGTTTCTCTTCTCTATATCCTCTTTTTTTACTCTACTTGGTTTTTTTTAAGTGCGTACGTACGTGTGTGTGTGCGCGCGCGCGCGTGCATGTGTGTGTTATGCATGTGTGTATATACTTTTCTAATATAAATATTTAAGCTATAAAGGTCTATATTTAAGCACACAAATTTTGACATTTATTTATGTTCCGTCCATAACTGTTCCCTGATTTCCCTCTGAATGTTACTTGATTTCCAAATACCTGTGGACTTCTCAAAGAGCCTTTGACCTCTTTCTGGCTGGAGCAGAGACTGCTTTATATCCTCCTAGTGTTCTCATGCAGAGATACCAGGTGACGGCACTGGTGAAGGTCTCCCTTGCCCAGTGTGCCCAGTCTGGGACAGAGCACTCTGAAGGTGTCTCTGCTGTCCAGCTGCTGTGTGGTGGTGTTTGTGCTCAGCCTTCCGTCTTTGTTGTGGCAATGGCAGCGGAAGACGTGCAGTGCCAGGCTGCGTGTAACAGTGTCTTGCTCTATTTCCCTATGTGGACAAATTCCTTTCACTCCATATTTGTTAATAGATGCTAAAATGAGTTTCTACTGCGGTGATAAACGCCATGACCAAAAGCAGCTTGGGGAGGAGAGGGTTTATTCGGCTTACGTGTCCTGGGATTACAGCCCATTGAGGGGAGGTAGCGCAGGAAGTCACGGCAGGAAGTGGAGGCAGAGGCCGAGGCAGGAATGCTGCTTACTGCTTTGCTCAGTTTGCTTTCTTAGACAGCCCAGGAGCACCTGCTAGGGGTGGGGTGGCCCTGCTCACAGTGGGCTGTGCTCTCTGACATCAGTCATTAGTCAAGAAAATATTTCACAGGCCACAGGCCAGTCTTACAAAGGTATTTTCTCAACTGCGGTTCCCCAGTTCTCAGATAACTCTCGTGTGTGTTGAATTGGTAAAACAGAAGAAACAAAGGACAACGAAGACGAGGCTGTTCATTCCGTGTAGCCTTGGCTGTCCTGGATTCACTTTGTAGACCAGGCTGGCCTTGAACTCACATTGATCTGCCTGCCTCTGCCTCCCGAGTGCTGGCATTAAAGGGGTGCACCACCACACCCGGCTATGAACTGTGTCTTTTGGTTCCTGTAGTCTTTCTTACTTGAAAGCCTACCCGACTTCCTGGTCCTCTGGTGTCACAACCCCTCCAGTGGAGTCTGTGTGACAAATGTTACCACAGAACCCAAGGCAACGACCCCTACCCAGGGGAGATCCTCCCGGAAACGGTTCTAATGTTCCTTCCAGGAGTAACATGATTACAACGCTCATTGTTTGGGGAACATCCTGACTTTTTTCTGACTGTTTTCTCTTTCTGCCTTTGTTTTTACTTTCTTATCAAAGAACTTTTCAGATGTTAACTGTGCTGCTAGGTGATCCTTAACTTAAAACTACAGCCAAGGGTCATTCAGTCAAGTTTACCACTAAGTTCCATTCCTCTTGTTAATAAAAACATGGCTAAGGATAAGTCACTGGGAAATAGTTTATGACTTACAAATAAAATGTTTAAGTAAACTTCAGATAGTGCTGAGGAGAGCTTAAAAAAAAAACTGTCTTGGCTCACAGATGTTTGACTTAATGAGAGAACATTGACCTTTGATAAAGAGGGCATATACACTGATACCAATCTAATGACTTATGACTGATTGTTCAGGATTGATAACAACATAATTACACTACATCCTGTATTTTGAATTGTATGGAAAAAATGTAACCACGAAAAAACATCCCTGTTTCGACATGTGTATAAAAACCTGGCTGGTTTGCCTTCAAAATACATGCAGACTCAAACTTCCCCAGAGTTGGTCTGTCACTTGCCTATCTTCCGCCCACCGACACTTCGAGAACTCCCGATCCCAAAGACCTATACCCGACTGAGATGGTCCACAGCACTCTGGCTCCTACAATCTTTCTGCTCCCTCTTTCACATGGTCCCTGGTGTCTGGTGTAGCGCAGGAGTTGTACTGTGCACGCGTCAGTTGTGTTGGGCACGGCAGTCTGTTGAGCTCTGCGTTTTGACCTATTGGGGATTTCTGCATTGGTCTCCAGCTGGTGCATAACAATGTTGCTTTAATGAGCAGTGAGGGCTACACTTAGCTGTGGGAAAGGATGGGTCTTTAGAGTGGAGTTAGAGATTACCCTGGTTTAGGCAACTGAGTAGGGCTCCTCTAGGTCCCATGACCTTATCATCCACTGATGCTTGGATAGGTTTGCGGTACCAGGCGTGAATGCCCTCCTACTGAGAGGGCCTTAATTCTCACTTCACAGCTGTTGGCTATCCCCAAGCTTCACCGTATCTTGACAGACTGGTCATTCTTGTGGCCCATGGGCTTTATAGCCATGTAACAATTGACCCCGCACAGACACACATATTGGCAACTTGCATACCGCCACCTAATACTACAAGAGTTAGTCTTCAGGGAGGGAGGAGGTTCTTGGTCAGTTCCAGCTCCGTTGCTCTAAGTCTTGTGACTGGAGTATGTGATGTCTGCGTTAATAGAGGCTTCCCTTCAAGTCCTGGGAGGAAGCCAAGGGCAACCGTACCAGCGCCTTCCAGCGGCTCTTGCTGAGGAATTGAAGTTGTGTTCAAGGTTCAGCAGGACCAGGGAACTCCAGGCAACTCTGCCCGATGTCACAGTACTATCATCAATGTCCTCAGGATACAGAAGGTCTCATGGACGAATGGGGTCTGATTGCGTGATACACGTTAGTGTGCTAAGCTGCTTTACTGAGGAGGAGGAGGGAGGGAGCATCTTGCTTGTGGCATTCCTTGGCTTGGGGAGGCAATAAGAGCTATGGGATCAGGGTTCACACAGCAGCAGAGTACAGGGAAGTCTATTATATGCAGGGTGCACAACAGTCTATACTGTTTTTTGAGGGGGCTCTCTTGGATTCCCCTGATCAATATCTCCAAGGGAGGTTTCAGTGACAGGCACTGGGGACTTTGTTAGATAGTCTACGGCTTTTAGGGAGAACGTTATCACCTTAGTGGCTTAACTTTGTCATCATCACCACCACCATAATCATCACCTATGTATATTTACAGATACTCATGTATACTATATATGTATTTTAAAATAAACATAAACAATGTTTCCCTGTGGCTTTTCCAGACATCTTTAGTGTCATTTAGCTCTATCCCCACTTTCTCCTGTATGACCCTCCACCCCCTGCTTCCTCAGTTAAAATCTCCCCTCTGTTTCCCCATTTCTCCATTTTTTTGTGAGCTCACCCCCACAGTCCCTTTTTACCTTTCTGGCTTCTGTAGTTACTCCAGGTTAGATACTTACATCTAATGATTAAGAGTTATGATCCACAAATAACAGAACAAGAGACATTGTCTTTGTGGGTCTGGGTTACCTCACTCAATATAATATTTTCTAGTTAGACGCATTTACTTGCAAATTTCATGCTTTCATTTTCCTTTACAGCTGGATATAATTCCATTGTTATATGTATATTTTCACTATCCATTTATTATTCGAAAGAAATGTAAGTTATTTCCATTTCCTAGCTATTGTGAGTAGAGTGCCAGCGAACATGGCATAAGCAAACACCTGTGTAGTAGGGCATCAAGTCCTTCGGCCACACATCTAGGCGTGGTGTATCTGAGGATCTTAGAGGGTTTCCATCGTTGTGAAGGGACACTATGACCAAAAGCAACTTGGAGAGGAAAGGGATTATTCCCCCTTCTGCTTCTACAGCACTGTTCATCAGTGAAAGAAGTCATGGCAGGACCTCAAACAGGAACTTGAAGGCAGGAGCTGATGCAGAGGCCATGGAGGGGTGCTGCTTACTGGCTTGCTCCTCATGACTTGCTCAGCCTGCTTTCTCACAGAACTCAGGACCATCAACCCAGGGGTGGCACCATCTACAATGGGCTAGACCCTCACACATCAATCACTAATTAAGAAAATACCTGTAGGCTTGCCTACAGTGAGATCTTATGGAGTCATTTTCTCAGTGGAGTTTCCCGGCTCTCAGATGACTCTAGCCTGTGTCAAGCTGATTTATGACTAGCCAGCACAGTGGGTCATATGGTAGGTCCAATTTGAAGTTTTTTGAGATTTTTCACATGAATTCTCATAGCGACTGGCCAGTTTGCACTCCTCCCAACAAAGATGAGGTATATTCCTTTCCCACATCCTCCTCAGTTGTTTTCTTCATCTTGATCTTGGCCATCCTAACTGGGGTAAGATGAAATCTGAAAGTAGTTTTAGTTTGCATTTCCCTAATTGTTAAGGGCTCTCTTTCAGCTATCAATAATTTCTTTCTTTCTTTCTTTCTTTCTTTCTTTCTTTCTTTCTTTCTTTCTTTCTTTTTCTTTCTTTCTTTTTTTCTCTTTCTTTCTTCTTTATCTTCTTTCTTTCTTTCTTTCTTTCTTTCTTTCTTTTGAGATCTCTGTTCATGTTTGAAGTCTATCTTTTTTTAATCAGGCCATTTGTGTACCTCATTCTTGGCAATATTTCTCTCCCACTACATGGGCTTACTTAATTGTTTCCTTTGCTGTACAGAAACTTTTTAGTTTTATGAGGTCTCATTTGTTAATTGTTGGCCTTAATTACTGGCAAATGGATTGTCCTGTTCAGAGAGTCGTATCCTACACCTTTATCTTATAGGGTACTGCTTATGGTTTTCTCTAGCAATGTTGGTGTTTAAGGTTTCACATGGAAGCCTTTGACTCATTTTTGTTTAGAGCGACAGATACAGCTCCAATTTCATGCTTCTATGGGTGGACATTAATTTCTCTAGCACTGTTTGCTGAGAAAGCTGTCTTCTCACAGGTGTGCATTTTTGGCATCTTTGCTAAATATCAGATGGCTATAGTTTTGTGTACTCAATTTTGGGCCTTCTATTTTGTTTTGTTGATCTACACGCCTGTTTCTGTGCCAGTACCATGATGTTTTTATTCTTATAGTTCTGCAATATATCTTGAAGTCTGGCATCATAATCCCTCCAGTATTGTATCTTTTACTCACTATTGTTTTGGCTATTTGGGGTCTTTTGTGATTTGATATGATATGAGCTTTAGGACGTTTTTTTCTATTTCTTTTTTTAAAAATTTAATTTCATTAATTTATTCAGATTACAACTCAATTGTTATCCCATCACTTGTATTCTCCTGTTCCTCCCTCCCTCCTGCTTTTACCCTACTCCCCTCCCCTAGGTCTAAGACCGAGATTTTTTTTCTATTTCTGTGAATAATGCCATGGGGTATTATATTGAGATTGCAGTGAATATGCAAACTGCCTTTGGTAGGATGGTCACCTTTCATAACATTAGTTCCATCAGTTTGTGAACCTGAGAGGTCTGTCCATCCTTTAGTGCCGTCCTCCATCTTTCTTCAGAGAGTTAAAGTTTTCCTTATGGAGGTCTTTCACTTCGCTTGTTAGGTTAATTACCCGGTACATTTTTAGAGCATTGTGAATGTTAATTTCCTACTAACAAAAAGGGACATCATAAAACTAAAAAAGTTTCTGTACAGCAAAAAAGCCCATGGAGAGAGGCAGGTGAACAAACAAACGGTTGCCAGCTATACACCTAATAGAAGATTAATAGTGTTTCCATGATCTTTTTCTGAGCACGTGTGTTGTTGGTGTTAGAAAGGCTACTGACTTTTTAAAAAATGATTTTGTATCCTGCCGCTCTGCAAGTGTTCTTCATTTCTACAAGCTTTATGGTGGCGTATGTGCAATTTCTTATGTACAGTTTCATATCTGCAAGTAGGGCTAATTTGATTTCTTCCTTTATTTGCCCCCTTTACTTTCCTCTTGCCTTATAGCTCTGCCTAGTGCTTTGAGCAGTATATTGAGAAGGAATGGGAGCAGCAGACTGCCCTCTCTAAATTTTGATTTCAGCGGGATTGCATTTAGGATAATGTTGTCTGGTTTGTTGTATAAAGTCATTATTATATTGAGGCATATTTTCTCCCACCCTACTCTCTTTAGGACTTTTATCATAAAGGCATGTTGGATATTGTCAAAGGTCTTTGCAGCATCTATTGAGATGCTCATGTGATTTTTTGCCACTAAGCTCATTTATATGATTGATTACATTTGTTGGCTTATGTATGGTGAACTATCCCATGAAAAAGGAACTTGTTAGTAGTGCATGAGATTCTTGATACATGCCTGAGTTTGGTTTGCAAGTGTTTTCTTGAGAATTTTTCCATCTATGTTCATCAGGGACATTGCATGTAATTTTCTTTTTCTGTTGTGTCTTTACCTGGTTTTGGTATTGGAGAAATACTAGCTTCATAGGAATTTGGGAATGCTCTTTTTGTTTCTATTTTTTTTTTTCTTCTTGAACAGTTTAAGAAGGACTGGATGTAGATCTTCTTTGAATGTATGACGTCTGCTGTGATTCCATCTGGGCCTGGGCTTTTTAAGTTGGAAGGTTTGTAATTACTGTTTTGATCTCTCTCCTTATTTGCTATGGGTCTGTTTACATTATTGGTCTTTTTATGATTTAACTTTGATGATTTGCATGAATCTAGAAATTCATTCTTTTTTTTTTTTTTTAGATTTTCCAACTTAATTAAGTACAGGTTTTTAAAAAATATTTCCTTATAACATTTTGATTTCTTTGGTGTCTGTTTTAATGTTTCCTTGTTCATTTCTGAGCCTATTAATATTTCTCTTTTGTTCTTTCTTTTTGGATAGTTGGGCCAAAGATTTGTCACTGTTGTTTAAAAATCAGTTCTTAGAGTTGTTGGTTCTTTATATTGTTTTCTTTGTTTCTATCTCACTATTTATGATTTGGTATCGATTACTTCTTCCAATCTACTGGACTTGAGTTTAATTTGTTCCTGGTTTTAACAACTTCTTGACTTGCAACAATAAGTCATTTATTTGTGCTCTTTCTGATTTTCTCTAACTTAGGTGGTTAGAGTTGCAAGTTTTCCTCTTAGGGCAGCTTTTATGTGTCTCAGAGGTGGTGGTGTGCTTCTGTTCTCATTTAATTTCAAGAATTTTAAATTTTCTTTCTTGATTTCTTCTTTGTTGTTTAATCTCCATGATTTTATGTAATTACTAGAAATTCTTTCCTATTGATTTTAAGCCTTATTGCTTTCTGATCAGCTAGGGTACATGGAGTTATTTCATTTTTTCAGAATTTATTGAGATGTGTTTTTGTCTCATATGTGCTCTCCTTTAGAGAGTCTCCCAAGCTCTCTAAAGGCTGCTAAGTAGAATGTATGTTCTTCAGTGTAGGGTAGATATTCTGTAGGTAGGTGTTAGGTCTATTTGGTGTATGATGTCATTTAATTCTGATGTTTTCTATTTTGTGTTATCCCTGACCTGCCCGATAGAGATCACAAGGCACTGGAATCACTTACTATTACTAAGTTCCAGTTAATCTGTGTCCTGAGATCTAGTAGTTTGTTTGTTTTTTTTATAAAACTGGGTGCACCAGAGTTTGGTGCATGTGTTTAGGATTGTGATGTCTTTTTGGGTAATTGTTCTCTTGATTAGAATGAAGGGTCCTCTTTATCTTTTCTGATGAATTTTAGTTTGAAGTGTAGTTGTATGTGTGTATGTATGTGTGTATGTGTGTATGTGTGTATGTATGTATGTGTGTATGTGTGTATGTATGTGTGTGTATGTATGTGTGTATGTGTGTATGTATGTGTGTATGTGTGTATGTATGTATGTGTGTGTATGTATGTGTGTATGTGTGTATGTATATGTGTATGTGTGTATGTATGTATGTGTGTGATTTTCTTTCCCTGTAAACTTCCGGTTGGTTTATCTGAACAAGTAGCCATATTTGTGTAAGCCATATGTTAATATAGTGTGCTTGAGAAGTGTGCGATTAAAGATTGATATTTTGTTTATATTGAATATTTACCAGTAACTCATTGGCCACAAGAGCATTTATAGACACATACGTATTTAGATACACCACTCTATGTTTTTTAGACTTTGCATGTTTCCAAAGAAAGCCCAAATATTTAAAACAATATATTCTTCAGCTTCATAAATAAATATTGAATTAAGCATGAAAGACTCATGCTTGAAAATGTAATTTTCCTAAGTTAAACATTTAGGGAAAATTCTACATAAAAATAATTTATGGAAAAGCATCAAGATCCTAATGAAGGTGCTATTTAAGCTTTTCTTTAATAATTTTTAAAATTATTCAAGAATTTTATCCATGAATGCAAAATATTTTGATCATATCCACCTCCCACCTCTACCTCCATCTCCTCCAAGATTTTCACCATGTCCATTTCCCTGCTTCCAACTCCTCTCAGATCCATCTTCCCTACCTCTCTATCCCCTTCCCAACTTCATGTGTTCTCTCTCTGTCTTCCTGTCTCGCTCTGTCTCTCTGTCTATCTGTCTGTCTGTCTTTGTCTCTGTCTCTCTGTCTCAGTTTCTCTGTCTCTGTCTTTCTATGGTAAGGTACTTAGTACAATTAGTCCTGTCTGCTTGTGCATGAATTTGGGGCCGTCTGCTGGAGTATGGTCAACCTACCAGGGACCATTCCCCTAATGGAAATTATAAAAAAAAAAAAAAAGAAAGAAAGAAAGAAAAAAAGAAAAAGAAAAGAAAATTATCTCTGTTTCTCTAGCAACCAAAACCCATCAGCAGTTCTCATCTATGGGTGGGAGTTCAGGTACCCAGTGTTCACTCATGCTAGAATCTCGGTTGGCTTGATCTTGTTTGGGTCTCATGCAGGCAGCTACAGCTGCTGTGAGCTCATGCATACAATGGTCCTGTTGTGTCTAGAAGACACTTTCACCCCAGTTTCTCCCAAACTTTAGCTTTTACAGTCTTTCCACCCTCCCTTTGACAATGTGGCTCTAGTCTGGTGGGGATGGGAATATTCCACAGACACTTGTTCTCTGTGTTTTGATTGGTTGTTGTGAGCCTGGCAAAGATCTTTGTGATGCAGCACCTTCCACAATCCTGATTTAACACAAATATTAAGCACAGAAAATATATATTTAAGATGAGCTATGCCTTCACAGTCGGGAAAGAAGGGTTCATTGGCTGCCTGGTGATACAAGTGATATTTCTGTGCAAGGAAAACCTGGGATGCAAGAAAGCATTCTGAAGCACAGCAGGGACATGCTAGAGCACTGATGGACACACTCATGGCCCGCACCATTGGAGTCACAAAGCCAGGCTCATCAGTACACCAGATGGGAGAGCTCCTTGGTAGAGTGAACAGTGTGCACACGGAGCATTCTTGGAAGAAATGTCTTTAACAAAGGTGGCTTATGTAAACCTTGAGGCAGTGGGGTAGCTCTCTTTCAGATGTTCGCCAAGTGCCTTTAGAATGTTGAATCTTTCATCGACCATCTTAGTTAATAGATTCGTTGTAGGTTTCTTGCTCATAGAATCACACGTTGTAATTTGTAATTGTAATAAGTAAATTGTGTAATAAGCTCTGCTCAGGAACTTGCCAGGGTCTGGGGTTATTAAGAGACATATTCTTAGGTTTCCTCAAGCATGGGTTGGCGTTCTAACCATGGACTGTCCTTGATTTTCTTATACCCAGTGTGGTCACTGTGCTGAGAGTGTGTTAACAGCCTCTATATCAGATGTGCAAACGTTTCCGCAGAGTTCAGAAAACTTATTGTAGTGCTGAGTGTTTAGCTCTCAGCAGCAGCCTTTCAACAGAGGCGCATCCTCCTAACAAAGGGACGGCGCCTCGCTAGGGGCTCTGTGGGTGACGAGGTGCATGTGCCTTGTAGTTAAATTCTATGGAGAGACTGGCTTTGGGTTCAGAGACCCAAATAATAAAAAACTGGAGATGCGAAGGGAGTGCCAGCGGAGGTCACTGTAGGGAAAAGGACGGGGACATACTGAGCGTGTATGAGATAAAGTAGAGGAGGCCTTGTATTTAGAGTAGAACCTGGCGATCTATGGTGGAGGCTGTGGCTTGAATGAAGCCCTGAAGCTATGTGTTGGAAACCCCATCGCCAGTGCAGCAGTGGGGGAGAAACAGGCTTTCGGGAGGTGATTGGGTTAAGGAGGTCCAGGCCTTGTGAGTGGCCTCATACTATCCCTGTTGGAAAGTTGCACCGTCCTGAGAGTGAGGTCTTAATAAGCAGGTGAGTTTGATGCCCTTACTGGCTCTCACTGACTGATAGACAATGTAATGTTATGTAAGGGGATAGACAGCAAGCCGACTCTTGCCGCTAAGTAGTTCCCAGCCTCCAGGACTACCGGGCAAATACATTTCCATCCATTATAAATGAACTAACTGATCCGAGGTTTTGTTATGCCGCCACGAAACTTGCGAAGACAGCAAGGACCTTGCTCTCCACTTGAAGTGCCACAGAAGCTGCCAGCCTGATTTGACGAGTGATTATCTTCGTTTTTTACATCTTGGAACTGCTGCTGGCTGCTGTGTGGCCATTGCTCTTGAGAGTAAGAGCAGGAAGAGGCGGAGCAAAGAAGTTACTGCAGCTTCCACATAAGGAATGAGGGAGCGAGGTGAGGCTAGAGGGGGAGGGGAGAGGTCAGATTCAGAACCTGTTTTTTCAGTTAGGTAAGTGGGGAATAGCTAGGATTTTCTGACAATTAGACGCAGGATTAGAAGATGAATCAAAACATTTGGGAGTAAATTGCAAAGGTAAATGCTACACTACTTCTAATTCAGGCCAGTTATTACTGAGATTGGTCATTATATTCCCACACAGAATGAAAAAAAAAAAATGATAGATTTGTACAATTTCATCCCATGGTACATGCCATGGATTAGACAACAAAACAGTCCTGCATTTTGAGGAAGAAGTTTAGTTATTCTACTTAATTAGGGGTAGGAAGTAAAGCCAGTACATGGAAAATTATATCTGTATAAACACACACACACACACACACACACACACATACACACACACACACACACTTTATGCATTAGCACATAGTACTCATGCATATTGTTTATGGGATGTAGATTGTGCCACCATGTTTACCATGTATAGTGATCAGGTCAGGTTGGCTAGAATTTCACTGCCACAGACATTCATCATTCCTTCATACTTGGGACATTGAAAATCCTCCCCTCCAGCTAGTTTGAATCACAGTCATCAACCATCATCTCTCTGCTGTGCCTTACGTGTAAGTTCTGCTCCTGTCAATCATGGCCAGCCTCTCTCCAGACCGTTTCTTCAAGCCTCTGATGGAAAACTTTTGGCATAGGAAAATACCCAGAGATGGGTTGGGGCTTGTGAACTGAAGGGACTAGGAATCATACTACGTGTTCATGGCTAGCAACTTGTATGAGTTTCTTGTCCTATTATTCTCAGAATAAAAGTTGAAATAGTCACCGCCACCACCACCATCATCAATCATTTTCATTAATGTTGCTGTTGGAATTACATGTTTTTAAATATGATGTTACTGTAGACTTGAATTACATAGGCTGTTCCTAGTCTTTGGATTTGGAGCCACCTCAAAGGTCTGTGTGCTAAAGGCTTGGCCACTACTTGATGCTATTGGAGGGAATGGAGTCTTTACGAGATTGGACAGCACTGGACGTCTTTTTTTCATTGAGATCCAAGGGCATTGTGGGATCCTGGGCCTTTTCTCTTTCTGTCTTGTGTCCTGGCTATGATACAAGCAGGTGGGCTCTACCACACATTTCCACTGTGTGCTGGGGATTAGGGTCATAGGCCCAAGGCAAAGGCTGCACTGAAACTGCCAAGAACCGTGAGCCAAAAATCAACCTTTTCTGCTTGTAATTTTATTTCTCAGGTGTTTGTAATAGTGGCAGAGAGCTGACTGTGACGACTGTGGTGACTCTATGGTAGGCTATCATAATGAGCATTTGTCACAGGTCATGTTGGAACTTCTGTGTTTATGCTGTGATTGTGGTGACATTTCTGGCTAGCTGTAAGGTGAGCTGCTTAAATGGTATCACTTACATGTCCCATCTGATCATTTTTACATACAGGGGTGCAGCTCAGTGACAGAGGTCTTGCTTGGCATTCATAAGGCCTTGGGCTCTGTCTCCCACACCACATGTTATATACACAATAAAGGTAAATATAAATGAAGTAGCCCTACTTGCAAAGATTTCTGGGTAATACATACAAGACCACACATTTGAACATTTGTATGCTTTGTCTTGTTCTTAAAGAATGGGGATTAGAAGAATAAATAAACTCAATACTCTTATTTTTTACCTTGCCGCCTTGCTTTGCATGCAAGGCTAGCATGGGTGATTTGCATACACGCAAGAGGCTGAAAGCCATGAAGGAATAGTGTCTTCATCTTGTGTGTGTTCTTTTGTACAAACAGAAGATATTTACATGGTGGTCCTGATTACAGAATAAAACACTCTCATGAGGAAGAGTGACAAAGTCCACGAGACACCTACATTTTAGGCAGACTTTATATTATTTTTTAAGCGTCTGGAATAGACAGCTGTCCTTTCCCAGGTGAGTGACAGGCCCATTTACACCAACACTTCCGGGAGGAGACAATGGTTTTTTTCCTTGTGGTTTATCAGAAAGCCAGTTAGTAGTTCTATGAAGTTTACATACTGATGTGTTAGTGGGATCTCCCAAGTAGATCAGAGGGTCCTTCCTCCACCAGTGTCAGAGATACGACTGACCATGCTCTGAGCAGTAAGCAGAGTCCTATGGCTTCAGTTCCTGCCTTCAAGCTGCTGCTTATGAAAAGCGTCCATCCCTGGTGACCTACAGCCTGCTAATATCCAACAACCCCCCCTTCAGGAGTCGAGGCCCCTGAATCATGTAGGAGACAGGGTCCAGTTGATTGGGATACTTATGGCTGAAAGGGGCGACCAAGGGTTTAGAGTCTCCACTCTAGACCACTTTTATGTCCTAGAGGGTAGTCAAGGGGACGCCATATTGATGTAGTTAGATCATTATAGGACTGGGGGGGGGGTGGGTGTTGACCGTCGATGCAAGCATATAGAGCGAATATAATAGAATTAGTATAAGTTAAGCGCACAGAGTCCGAGACAAATAGGATCTCTACTAGGATTATAATAGGTAATGACTCATTCCAAGATCCAGTCCCAAAGCTGTTCACCCAAAGTGATGGCAGTGTCTGATTGGCTTGAATCGGTGATTCATGTAAAGCAGCTGGGACATTAATGGAATTACTGGGCATATGCACACACCATTTAGCCTTGACACTAGGAAGGATGTCAAAAGTGCAGAATAGGGAAGGATGTCAAAAGTGCTGAATAGACAGCCAGGGACTCTAAGGAGGGCTGTTGCATACACCGAGGAAAGCTGTAAGAGCAAAGGGATGGACGTCCATGGTCCAAGAAAGGGCAGCCCCTACCTTTCTCTGATGAAGGCAAAAGAAAGTCCCAACTACAGCTGAGTGGGATCTTTTTCTGGACTCCCCTCAGCTTCCAGGCCCTTGTGATCTCTACTGAATGAACTCGTGTGAGATGGACTCGTGCGGACACCATGCGTGCAGTGTCTTACAGAGCAGAGCACCCTTAAACAGTGAGAGTGGATGGTGCTCAAAGGGAGCATTGTGGAGCACTGAACCTCTTTAAGAGTGAGGACAGACAATGGCCAGAGAGACCATTGTCTGGTGTGCACTTCTGCCAGTGCCTTTTTATTAGCGTCTCACGCGTGTTACTGTGCACAGCATGACTATGCGTGACAGGGCTATATGAGATGTGTCAGGGTGCTTCTTGGAACTATACCAGCTGCTCCCAGAGCAGGGGCATCTCACCCAACCTGGGTTGTTGTCATATGTCGGCAGAGGAGAGAAAAACCTAAGTTGTGTTATGATGGCTGCAGGCAGGCAGAGCACAGGCTGAGGAACAGGACCTCCAGGCGGAGGGCAGTACTCAGTGTTCAGCGCTGTGGGTGCTCCTCCTCCCCTGTTTCCTTACCAGGTCATCAGATCTTTAAATACAAGAGGATAGTTGAAACTGGATCCTTTTTTTTTTTTTTTAATTTTTTTTATTAATTTATTCTTGTTACATCACAATGTTTATCCCATCCCTTGTATCCTCCCATTCTTCCCTCCCTCCCATTTTCCCCTTATTCCCCTCCCCTATGACTGTTCCTCAGAGGGATTTCCTCCCCCTGTATATGCTCATAGGGTATCAAGTCTCTTCTTGGCAAACCTGCTGTCCTTCCTCTGCGTGCCACCAGGTCTCCCCCTCCAGGGGACATGGTCAAATGTGAGGCACCAGAGTACGTGAGAAAGTCATATCCCACTCTCCACTCAACTGTGGAGAATGTTCTGTCCATTGGCTAGATCTGGGTAGGGGTTTAAAGTTTACCGCCTGTATTGTCCTTGGCTGGTGCCTTAGTTTGAGCGGGACCCCTGGGCGAAACTGGATCCTTAAGAGTGTATATTACTTGTAGAAAATTATGGATTTCACTGTGACACACATCACACATGATATATTTTAATCATATTTACTGCCATTACCCATCCCCCCTTTTTTTGAGACAGGGTTTCTCTGTGTAGCCTTAGCTGTCCTGGACTCACTTTGTAAACTAGGCTGGCCTTGAACTCACAGAGATTCACCTGGCTCTGCCTCCCTGAGTGCCGGGATTACAGGTGTGCACCACCATGCCTGGCATTACCCTCTTTAAGCCTACCCCCCAATTCTAATAGTCCCATTTCATTTTCATGCCTTCTTTTTTTTTTTTTTTTTTTTTTTTTTCTAGACTCCACATATGAGAAAAAGTAAACTTGTCTACGTCTGGCTAATTTTCCTTAACATGATGTTCTCTACTTCCATCCATTTTCCTCCTGATGCTATGACTTCGTTCTGCTGCATGGCAGAGTAGCACTCCATTGTGGGTGTGTGCACATTCTTATATATGTGCATTACACGTTCTTTATCCATCCAGCCATTGATCACACTTAGCTGGTTCTGTAACCGTGAGACCATGACTCACGCTGTGCTGTTCATCAGTATGCAGGTACCCCTGCCGTTTGCTGAGTCTGATTTCTTCACAGGTGATGTGAATGGATCCGGTGATGATATTTTACTTTTAGTCTTTTGAGAAGTTTGGTACCTGTTTCTATAGCAGTTATGCAAACTTATAATCCCATGCCAGTGTTCATGAGTTCCTTCCTCCTGCACCCAGGGAGAACCTTTACTTCTGTATGGTACACACAGGATGCCTCGAGTCTCTAATAGAGAAACAGCGTCTTGTCTTCAATACTTTGTGCGTCCTGGCATTCCGTTTCACTGTGTGTTCCTGACTCCAGGGTAGTTAATCTCTCAAAATTTGGGTTGGCTTTCTGGGCTTACATATGAAATGGTTCAACCTGGATGCCTGTGAGCCTATGGGATTTCCCCTTTTTGGTTATTTTGTTTTCTTCTCTTTTCTTTGTCCTTTAGTGCACAGAGTTCAGGAGTATACTTTTATTTTCAGGGAAAAAAAAAAGCATAGAATGATAGAAGATTCCGTTGATGGTAGACTTGATTGTTATTTTAGGATACTCCTTGAAACAGTCATAAAGATGACTCTCATCATAAATAAAGAAAATAAATTGGGATGTTGGCTGGGCCTTATGGTTGGTTATCTCCACAGTGAGCAAATGGCTGTTATAGAGATTAGGTGGGTGAGTAAATATAGAAGGCTTGGAATAATGGTGGCTTCAACAAAATACACATTTGTTTTTGTTTTCCCGAGACAGTGTTTCCCCATGTAGCCCAGGCTGGCCTCAAACTCACTATGTAGCCTAGCCTGGCTTTGCACTAGAGTTCCTTCTGCCCCTGCCTGCCTGCCAAGTGCTGGTGTTACAGGCATGGGATGCCATGCCCAGCATGCTTTTTGGAATCATAATTACAAATGGCCCCGCTGTGACATGGCAAACATGATTGGTCTAGCAGTACTGAATGGGCTGAGGATGTTGCGAGGCAGACACTCCTTATGCCTTTGCTTTAACAGATGTTTCCTATATTTAAGCATTCTCACTTCTGTGTCTGAGAAGAAAATGTGATACACAAAATGTCAAATCAGGGAGAAAGTCGGGAAAAGCCAGAATACAGGGGAAAGTGTGTTTTGCCAGGACGCTGGGAATGGAGGCACGTAAACTGGCCTCCACTGACCTGCTAGTGTCTGACTACACACACACACACACACACACACACACACACACACACACACACACACACACACACACAAACACATACTTTGAAGGCTGCACTAAAGTTGCTGATGGAAGCAGATACTGAATTTCCGGGATCGGGGAGGATGAGCCAACATGACAAGTTAGGGTACCTTGGGTGGCAGTTAAAGAAAATGAATGTGCCCCTTCCCTGTACGTGACATCTGACTTCCACAGACTTAGAGCCTCATCTCCTTGAGGAAGAGAAAGAAACATGTCAGAAATACAGGGACACTGAATACAGGGACCTTTCGTTTGGAGCCTCCTGTGAATCCCTTCTCTTTAGCATATGTGCACAATGCTTGGATGATTCTGAATTTGGCTCTTTCTGCACGAAGGAGAGGCACCTCGGTGGGATTTGAGGCATTGCTTGGGGAACTGTGTCAGGTGTGTGCATGAACAGCTGCCTCTGCCTTTGATCTTGGAGAGCTGGAAGGAGAGGGACAGGGAGAGAAAATCACAGGCTTCACGCCTTGATTTCTTTCTCTGTGGGAAGTTCTCCTGGCTGAGAGCTGAGGTATGTGGAATAATTAAGGAAGAAGGTTTGAAGCTACATGAGCAAGGGTCACAGGCTCTACCAACCACAGCCCAAAGTTCAAACCAAGGCAAAAGCCGCAGCTAAGGCCCAGGCTGCAGCCCCATCTCAGGCTCTCAAAGCTGCCCAGGCCCCATAGAAAAGGCTTCTGCCTATGTGAAGGCAGATGGACTGGTGTGACACACCTACCTACACACTATTTACAGATGACCAGTGTCCTATGC
This sequence comes from Acomys russatus, assembly GCF_903995435.1. Lineage (NCBI taxonomy): Eukaryota > Metazoa > Chordata > Mammalia > Rodentia > Muridae > Acomys > Acomys russatus. The sequence continues at coordinate 3,123,271 of NC_067154.1, read as the reverse complement.
TGTTTTTACAAATAAACCTGAGGCAAACTCTGTTAAAAAAAAAAAAAAAAAAAAGATGACTGCAAGGGGCAGCTGGCTCTGCTTTCCTGACCTGCCGTAGTACTATTTCTGAGGAAGCTTAGGGGCTTGACTGAGCCTAGGAACCCTTTAACAAGGCTTCCTGGAGGTAGCAGATGCTTCTGTGTCTGCATGGGCCACTTGAGAACCCTGCTACCCTTTGAAAAAGCCAAGAGGACCACACACAGGCTGTAGACGTGAATCCAAGCAGGAAGAACATAGCATCGTTCTGTAGACCAGAGGAGATGGAAGGCATTTCTGCTAAGGAGTCCAGATCTTCTCCATACCCCCCGCTCCTCCTCTCCATGTATACAGTGTCATTTAAAGAAGAGGCACAAGAGAAGATGAAATGAGCATGGAGCCAAAACGCTCTTCGTCAAGACGTACTGCAAGTTGCTCACATGAACGTTCCTAGTAGCATAAACTCTAAGCAACTGGACACTTCCATTTTCCCTCTAGCTGTGTGTTATATGCTGCCTTGAGAGGAAGAGGTGGTCAGAGGAGCTGCAATAGAACTTGAAGAGTTGTGTCTTCCTATGCCCACTTAGGGATGACGGTGAAGTTCCTGTGTTTACTTGGCTCATGCACATAGCACGTCTACCGGGTGGCTTCTGTGCCCCATAGGGAGGCACATGACTCCCGTGTGACTAGTATGATCATGAGCTCTGCCTCCTGGAGCATGTGTCAAAAAGCTGAAGACAGAAAGGAAGCCAAGAAAGTCCTTGTGTGGTAGATGCCATGTTAGAAAAACACAGTGTTAGGAGGGTGTGCTGGGGCCAGGATTCCTGTAGACAGGATTGCGTCAGGGCCACTTCTGCGAAGTGAGATTGCAGCAAAGACATAAATGACAGGAAAAGAAGTTTGCTCTTCTCATGGGATAAACTGAAAAACTGGAGTTGGTGCTCTGTGTCGGCAGGATCCACATCTGCAGGTGCAGCCAATCCTGGATAGAAATTTTATATTAAGGGTGACAATGAACACCATGCAAACAATAAAGAAGTCTGGTGCAGTGTCTGTTTATATACAGTTCAGGCTGTCAGGCACGATGCATTATTTAGTGGTGAGTGAGAGGACGGGTGTAGGTGCTGTTCAAATTCTGTGCCATCGTGGAGGGGGCTTGAGCATTTGTAGACTTTGGTATCTAGTGTGGTGAGGGGTGGGTGGCTTGGAGCCAGCCCCCTATATCCACAGTGAGTGACTGCTTTTCTCTACGGAATTCTCTGATGTCCTTGCCTGGAGTCCAGATTTGAGGTCCCCGGAGCAGTGGAGCATCACTCCTCGCAGAGGAGATTGTTATAAAAAGTTACTAAACCCATGTTTAATCCTTGGGCAACCCATCCTGGAATAAAGAATACTCTGAATTGAGTATATGAAACATAGATTTTTGTTTCTTTAAAAGTTTGGTTCTATCTATGAAATACATTTCCAGGAAAGTACATCTATTGTTGCTTAATTTACATAGTTAAGTAACGTAGGATGTAGGCGGGTTTTGAAGACCAGAGTCTTTATCGCAGGTCTTATTGAAACCAAGGTGTCATAGTCTGGGTCTCTGTTACTGTCACTGAATGAAGTCAGGGCAGGAACTCAAGCAGGGTCCGAAGCAGGAGGAAAGCTGCTTGTTTGTTTCCCTGGCTTGCTTAACTTTCGTGTATAGCCCAGGTCCACCTGCCTCCAAATGGTACCCACCTATACTATACTGGGCCCTCGTGCACCAATCATTAATCAAGAAAATGGCCCAGACAGGCTTCGAGGATGATCTGATGAAACCAGCCTCAATTACGGTTCCCTGTTCCAAAGTAACTCTACTTTGTGTCAAGTTGACGAAAAGCTATGCCTTCAACAGTGTGCCTCTCCCTCCCACTGCCTTCCAGAATGCCTCCCATGTAGGAGGTATTCAATAACTGAATGAATCCAGCATCCACAATGCTTCAAATCACAAACAGTTCACAGCTTATTACTTTTGCTGCATTTTCTTTCATTTCCTTGAAAAGAGAAAAGGATCCAGCGAGTGTTGACAGAAATGAGAAATCCTGACCCATCACTGTCATCTTCCCTTTGTGCTCTGAGCTTTGGAACGCTTGGTAGGAGTGCATCACATCTGCTATATTTGGAGAGACACAGTCTGTGCAAAGTGGGGTCTTGAAAAGCCTCTGAAGTGTGTCTGCCAAGGCAAAAATAACCACATTTTGTATTTGCCCAGCGTTTCCATTGTGTCTGATTAGGAGAGCTAATCAGCCCCAGTTACCCACCCCCCCCACCAGCAGCACCCAAACTGGGCTGATGTGCCTGTGTTCTCAAGAGTCACAAAAAATAGCTTTGTAAATATGGCATAGAAGGCAGAGCTAAGCTTGAAACTTTTAGGATGTGTGTGTGTGTGTGTGTGTGTGTGTGTATGCAAACATGCATGTATGTTTGTGTGCATGTGCATGCCTCTGATTAAAAAGCTCTGTAGTTAGCCATGGCACTGCTTTCCTAGAGTGGAGGCATGCCTGGAGGCACAGAGAGACCCACCTTGGTAGACTTCTCAAGTGAGACTCTGGCTTTCATACCTGCAGAATGTGTGCCCACAGGACAGCCACGGGCAGAGGCTATCCTTTCTGGATCCCAGTCTTGCTGATTCACCATGACTCACCTTCAAGCACGTAGCCATCATTCTGAGGAACTGCAGTGAGCCCACAGAATTGTACAGTCAAGATGTAGCTTCTGGGCTCTGGCTTCTCCCTGAGAGAAGGGTTCAATGCTCAGACAAGGAAGAAGTGCATGCTACCATGGCTGGAGCGGTGCCTTCAAGAGGCACCTAATCCAGTAGGCGTAGTTTGTATTTACCCATCATAAACTTAGGACTGCTGCTGTAATAGCCATTGTTCAGGGTTAGGCAAGATAAGTGCCTTCCCTCAAGGCCTTGGCCACCAATTGTCCTCTGCCTTCTGTGGGAGCAAACTAAGGCACTTGTCCATTTGCCTAATCTTGTTCTTAATTTGTTTTTTTTTTTTTTTTTCTCATCTACTAGGTATCTATTGACCCCTCTATTTGCTGACACTGTGCCTGCTTATTTGGGCTGGCGGCGGGGGGGGGGGGTGTGCGGGGGGGTAAGTTATAAGCATACACTTGGCTATTATGTGGTGGTATCTGCAAAATGCATTAACTCAGGCTTTGTCTCAGGAGTCCAAATTTGAAACCTTCACCATAAAGTGCTCTGCTATATATGGCACAGTGTTTTCCTTAGGTAATACAGATTTGTGTTATTTTAAAAATGTATCTTCCAGTTCAGGGGTAGGTTAAGATGAGGTCATGGCGGTAGAAGAAATTTATCTGAATCTTGGCATTGGAGGACTATCACCATTTCTTCATAGAATAAAATCTCCCAGTTTGGCTCTGTTAAGTATAGGAAAGGTGAACATTGTTGCATGCTAAAACTTGGGAGCTATGACATCAATCTTGCTCTGTCACCACTTATTTGTGTCAATAATATTTCACCATTCATATTAGTTATCAGCAGGGCAAACTATTGCTTCAATTCTTTTATTATTTTTAAGTGTGTGTGTGTATTGTGTGTCTGTGTGCGTGATATGCCTGCATGTGTCCATGTAGACCAGAGGTGTCAGGTTCCCTGGAACTGGATTTCCAGGCAGTTTTGAGCCACCTAACATGGGTACTAGAAACTGAACTCAAGTCCTCTCTAAGAATAGTGTGTGCCCTGAAGTGCTGGCCATCACTCCATTATTTCTCTCTGTGATGCTTTTTGTCCTAGTTTGCTTTAAACCTCGGGTATCTAATTCTCTCCCTCTTTATAGCCCACACAACCAGTTTTCCTCTCTCAGAAAACAGTCCTACAGTTTCCTTCTGAGGTGTTTTTAGTGTCTACATTTTCTCTCACTTTTCTCTCAACCCGTGTACTTACTGGCTTGTGTGTAGATTGCACAGCTGACCTCTCTAAGGCGTTCTCTCGTCTCCTGCTGGTTTGCCCATCAATGCTGGATGCTCACCTTTCTTGTTTACACATCTTCTGTGGCTTCAGATGAAGCCCAGGTCAAAGCTGGGCCTTCTTGTCACATGCAGTCTGCCAACAGGCTCTATATTCCGTGAGTTTTTCTGCTCTTCACAATTTGAACCCTCAACACGGATTCAGCTAGTCCCCAATACAGTCATTTAATTGGGTTTCCCTTGTTCTCATCCGCAATGCCCTTCTCTTTCCTAACAAAACCCAAGCCCAACCCGGAAGGCTCTTATAGCTTCCAATCACTTCTCCATCCGCCCAAAGCACAAGTTACCGTGTGACCTCTGACCTCCCTTAACACCTTCAGTTACTTGGTTATAAACAGACATTCAGTTCTAGGCAGCTGTAATGCCACCTGATCCCTTCAACTACTTGATATTTTTGAGGCCAAGAGGCGAGGCCTCCTGTTTTGTGATGCCGGCAGTATCTAACAACTCATTGTTCAGGTGTCGCTGCTCAGGCGTATCACTTACAAAGCAGTGCGGTGCAGAACTGGGGACGGTGCGGTCTACAAAGTAGGAGACAACGGGAGTTTCCTTGGCGATATGGGTTTCATGGGTGTGATGCCGAGAGGAGTGGAGGGCCACTAAGTGAGCGAGCGCAGTGCTGGCAATGAACTGTTTGACCCAGGCTAATGGCAGGCCTTTGGTCCTCTGTGCTTGTCACAGTAGCTCTGCCTGGGAAATTCAAAGGCTTCCTTTGTGGCTTCCCATCCTGTGCCAGGCAGTGGGACTCTGGGAGTCTCATTCAGGTAACTGTAGTAGACAAAACAGGTGCCTGGTGTCCTGGGACTTGGGCTGTTGGCTATGGGAAAACATCATAAATAAATAATATCAGGTGATAGCAATGAATGCTGAGGTAGAAAATAAAAAGGGTTAAGTGGCAGAGAGGGGCAAAATCCTATTCTTTTATACAGACCAGTCTCTCCATCTGCCTGCGAGTACCAAGCGCTTTAGAACGCAACCTGGGTTGGGTGGCAGAGCACATGCAAGGCCCAGGCTCTACTGAAAGAAGAAAATAAACAATAAAATAAACCCAAAGCCAAGCCAAGCCAGACCAACACCTGCTCTTGCTTGATTTAAATCCAGGAAGCAGAGCTGATGAGGTAGCCAACATGGAAGTAGACACTCTTGTTTCCTGCTGCTCTGTCTCTCTAATGAAAGGTCTTGGTAGTGTTTCCCGGCTAGAGTAGACTCTAGAAACTAGGTCGCGACTGGGAAGAGGTGAGAGATCGGTCCTACTGTAAGAACTACCCTGGGTGTGGTGCACCCATGCAAAGAAGGACCGAAAACGGTGTGTCTGGCTTGTGACTATGCCGCAGGTACGAGTCCTGAAGCCAGAACCTACCATGCGCTCTGGACTTGAGCCTACTGCAGGCTTAGGCATTCTCCAGCTGTCTGCATAGTATGCCAGCTCTGGAGACTCAGTTTGCCTTTCGGTTCCCATTTTCTCATGTCAGAGATTATAAACGTTACAGTCAAGCCAACAAGATGAGTGAACCAGAACTTGAGTGTTTCAGGTCTTCTCTGTGTCAGCGAGCAGGTGTCTCTGTAGACAGCAAGTGGAGTTTACTCCAGTAAGATGCAAGTTTTGATAGGTAGAGAAAATGAGGTAGTAGTTGGGTGAATATGTAAGGAAAACAAGGTTCCAACTGCAGGATTTTTTTTTTTTCCGTGAGCTTTGATTCTCCCTAAAGTTAATTCTCAAGTCTCAAGGTGGGTGGCCTTTTCCGTGTGTGTGTGTGTGTGTGTGTGTGTGTGTGTGTGTGTGTGTGTGTGTGTGTGTGTGTGTGTGTGTATCCTTCTGCATACACCTCGAGAAAAGTGCTGGGGAGTTTAGCTCGCTCAGAAACTTGGAGACTGGGCTTGCAATCAATTTCATAGTACTGGGAGGTGGGGAAGCTAGTGTGGGAGCGAAGCTAGTGTGGGAGCCGCAGCAACTGCTTAAGCAAGGAACGGAGAGCTCACGCTCTGGACCAGAGCTGGAGATGGTGAAGCTCCTCCTCTCAAAGTGATCTGACCTGTTTGTGGACACCAGCAGCAGAGCCCTGCGGGATCGCGGTGGGTGGGAGATGCTTTGCCCACCTGGCATGGGACTCTGATGCCACAGCGGCGCTTTCACCTTCTGCTCCTGTGGTGAGGGCATCTCCCTAGGGCTGTTAGCTCACTGTGACTAAAAACCCAGGAGCCCAAAAAACCTCCCAGCTTCTGAGTGCAATTCCTGGGACAAGGCGTTGCCTAGGTTCCGTGGATGTCTTCTGCCTTTGCCGCTGACTCTCTCGGCCTCCTCTCCAATCTCAGGCAGTCTAGAGAGGCCCCTGGGCCGGCCTGGCTAGCGCCGGTATAGCAAGCTACATGCGTGGCCAGCTCCATCCCTGCGTGCGCTCTGGGCCGCCGAGACGCTCCGGAGCGCTGGGCTAGCGCAGGACAGGGATAGCCTTAGGCTCTCGGGGCCTTCTGAAGGTCCAGAGCTGGGCGAGGTCTCTGATAAGTCCACACAAGTCCTGGTTGGGGTGGGGCTTCCGAGAGGGGCGGGGCCTCGCAGGTCCACGGCGGGGCGGGGCCCCGGGGGTGGAGCCTATTAACAGGTCGGGGTGGGGCGTCTCAAGTCACGGAGGGGTGGGGACTCACAGGTCCAGGGCGGGCTTGGGTGGGGCGGGGCCTGCCGCTGCTGTGGAGGCTGTGTCTACAAGCTAGTCTCTAGGGGCCGCCAAGGTGCACAGGCGGCCTCAGTCTCTCCTGAGCATCCTTCGCGGCTGGTCCCTGCCTGCAGCGCGCTCGCGCTGGCAGCCTCAGGCCTGGAGGCTGACTTCTTTGTGTTTTGTTTTCTGCCTCGCGCCTTGTCTCTGCAGGACCCGTTCGTTCTTCTGCGGGCTACAAGAAGGCAGAGGATGAGATGTCCCGGGCCACGTCTGTTGGAGACCAGCTAGAGGCACCGGCCCGCATAATTTACCTCAACCAATCTCATCTCAACAAATTCTGCGACAACCAGATCAGGTAGGAGAATAGGCAGCAGGGTGAAGCTCAGAGCTCGTATTCCTGGGATGACTTTTCCATCACCTGGCCAGCCCTCAGTCCACTTGATTTCCCCAGCACTTGGCATGTCTGCCTCCTGCACCCACCTTGAGCTCAGAGGTCCACACCCAATGGGCTATGTGAACAGAGCTGCTGTCTTCCTCGCCTTTGCACTGTTGTGCCCAGACCATCTGTGGGCCTTGCTGAAGTTATTCTAATGTCACAGATAAAAACGAAGGTGTCCTCTCAGCCCTGGACCGCCTTCCAAGAATCTCCAAAGTCTCTCCATGTAACCTCATTGATGGTTCTCTTTGTTATAGCTCTCTTGTTTGCAGAATGTTTGTGGGGAAGTTCTTTGTAGGGACTGCCACAGGCCGCAGGGACTCACGTTCATTTCCCGGTGACCCATTGCATTTGCTAAAGGTTTTATTTGCTAGGATACCTTGCCCAGAGTTAAGAGAAAAATGAATGGAAGGTAGTATTTTAGTGTCTGCTGTCTGCTAGCCGCTGTGTTAGATGCACCTCCAGCATCTCTTGGAGCAAGTCATTAGCTCCAGATCAGGAAACTGGAGAGGAGAGAGGTGAAATGTTGTACTGTGCTCATATATTAATAACTGCTCTATGGAAAAGCTAAAAATCGAACCCACTCATCTGACCAGCAAGGAAATTCCTACTGCTGTGCAAAGCTTGTTTCTTAGCCTTGAAGTGTTGTTGAGCTTTTGGGCTCTGACCAGCTTCACGTCTGTGAGTGAATTTCTGAGGAGAGTTTTCTGAGCTGCTTAGAACATTATAGAACATGCTACTCAGGCTTGGATTTCCACACACATGATTAAGATACAATCGTGTGTGTGTGTGTGTTTCTTTAAAGTTTGTCTAAAACTTTGTTGGTAGCTGTTTAGCTATTACACTGCCTCAGTAATGCCACACTGGCAGCAAGATCTGGTTGTTGGTCGTTTCTATAACTTGATAGAATTTGGGAAAGAATAGCAATGCATATATGTGAAGATGGTGTCTTTATTTTTATTAAGGGAGTGTTAGATTGTGTGTCTTTATTTTGTGTTTCAACAATGACCTTTGGATACCTTTAAAAAGTAAAGCGTCGGATAACTGAGTCTTCCTGAATAAGTAGGCTTATTTTGAGATTTAGAACATTACAAACAGCACATTATGGCTTTACACACTGGAGTGACTATAATAATAATAATAATAATAATAATAATAATAATAATAATAATAATAATAATAATAACAATAATAATAATAAAGATGGATAACAAATGCTAGAAAAGCTTTGGGGAAAGTGAAGCCTCGTATATAGCCAATAGGAATGAAAAATGGGTCTGCTGCTTTGGAAAGCAGTTTGGCATGCCTCTAAGAGGATCCAGGCAAAGTTACCTTCAGACCCAGCCATTTCAAGGCTAGGCATACATAACCAACACACATGAAAACAGAGGTCCTCACAAAACACATGTGCACAGATGTTCATAGCGGCATGAATTATGGCGGCCAAATCATGCACACATCCAGGCATTCATTCACATGCGTCTATAAAGTGTGAAGAGCCACACAATGGCATATTTCCTGGCCATCAAATGTTACAACATGGAAGGACCTTAGATGTATTAAATGAAAGAGCAAGTCATGAAAAGCCTTATTTCGTATGAACTGATTTATGTGAAATAACCAAAAGAAAGAAGTAGTTCATGATACATTAGTGGTTCCTGGGTCTGGAGAAAGGAAGTGAGGGCTTGGGAGGTGGACGGTGGCTGTGGAGCTCGGAGTGATGGCTGCGTTACTCCGAGGGCCTGAAAAGCCATTTGGAGCCCAGCATTGGCAATATGATCCAATGTCTCCACGCTTTTCACATTTCTACTGAATTCCTTGTGAAAACACTAAGGTCACTAAAAAAAAAAAAAAAAAAAAAAGAAATATTATGTAAGGAGATATGATTGGAACATCACTTTTCTTTCTTTTTAAATAAACTTTGCTGCTTTTCTAAAGGCTTAGTTCCACCGGTTTTGCCATCTCTTTGCGAAGGTTTCAAACAGTGACAATAAAAGAGAGACCTCCCCCCACAATCCCTAGTTTCCACAGGAAGTGTGCTGTTTAGTTGGTTTTGTCAACTTGACACAAGCAAGGGTCATCTGGGAAGAAAGAACGTCAGTTGACAAAAAGGCTTTATTAGATGAATCTGTAGGCAGGTTTGTGGAGAACATTTTTTTTTTTTTTTTAATTAATGGTTAGTGTAGGGGAGCCCAGCCCGTTGTGGATAGTGGCATCCCTGGGCAGGTGGTCCTTGGGTGTATAAGAAAGCAGGATGATGAGCCACGGAGAGCAAACCGGTAAGCAGCACCCTCCATGGCCTCTGCTGCAGGTCCTGCCTTCAGGTTCCAGCCTTGAGTCCTGCCCTGACACCCCTTCACGATGGCCCGAACACTATGGGATGAAATAAACCCTTTGCCCCCAAGTTGTGATGGCCATGTGCTTATCATAGCAATAAAAAGCAAACCAGGACAAGAGGTAAACATTTAAGAGCAATGGGGTCTCAATGCCTGCCTGTCTGTATCAGGGCTGGTTTTATCCTTAGAGAGATTCCAACTGGTTACCTAGTTTTATTTGTACTTTCTTTTGTGAGAGGGATTTGGAATACGTATGTGTATGTGTATTGAATTGTCTGGGAATAAAACAGGCATGTGCCAGCTGTATAACTGTATGGCTAGATTCATTTAAATATATCATGCTAAGTAGTAAAATGACATTTTTTTCTTACTTTGTGGCTTATCCTATAAGTATGTTTCTAAATGCACTGGACCTGAACTAAGAAGTGTATAGTGTGGCCTTTGAGCTTCTGTTAAAATCGCCTTGGAGTATATGTTCCACTTCTGCTGTGTATTAGTGGGAATCACTAATGGTCGTAGTGACTTGCAGCTCTTTAGGAACTGATTGGAAAGCTTCTGGATGTTAGAGCTCAGGGCTTTTATAAAACACTGAGCCCTGGAATCAGAGCGTCTTAATAGTACTGAAGTCAAGTTTACAAAACACTGATTTCATTTTTAAAGCTAAGCTATTCAGGGGAATGTTTTCATAAAAGGAAATGGCTAAAGACTTTCTTTTTCTTAATTTTTTGTTTTGTTTTGTTTTGTTACTGTGAAAAGGCTGATATTTTTCTCACAGTCAGAAGCATGGGGTGTCTTTCTCAGACTGCCCTTCTCTCCCTGGTGTTGGGGATGGAATCCGCCATACGCTCTCTCTGCACATGCTACATCCTTAGGTGTGTTGCTTCTAAATTTAGCTCTTTGGAAAGAAAATACCTCAGGGGACATCTGAGGGTCCTGATGGTTCTCTGAACTGGTGTGTCTTTTCAAAGCCTGCCCTCTCTAGTTTAAAGTTGCTATACTCTCCCCTCCCCAAGCCCTCTTTGGCTTGGGCCCCTGTGACCCTGACTTAGACAGGGACAGGGCCTGGGAGGATGAGAGTGAGGAAAGAGGCTGATGAGCATCTGGGGAGAGATGCAGAAGATGATGTGCTATACTTCGGCATGGGGACTGATGTGACTCAAGGAAGAGCTTGGGAAATGGCCTGGAGGGTGAGCAGGCAGTCATTTCTGGCTGGCCCTGCACCCCGGGGGATGCTCTATATGGGAATTCTAGATATGGGACAATCAGAATTTCATTTTGAGAGTTGTATCATGTGTGTGCATGTCTCTCCAGGCCTTGGTCTTGGACTCAACACTGAAGTAATGTCTGATCTGTGGACTACACAGTGCTTGCTGACATTTCTACCAGTGAATTAGCGTCCTCGCCATGGTGGTCAGCTTGGAAGCAGTGCCTTTCCCATAGCTAACAGAACAAGGACTTTCTTCAGTGTTCACAAATTAATAGTAAATCTAGGCATGGTGATTTAATCCTTTAATCCTATTAGACCCATTCCTACCACTTCAAGAAGAAATTGCGCCATCTGTCAATCATCCTTCTCTCCCCCTGTACCGTCATCTGTCACTCTTCTCTCTCCCCATACCATCACCTGTCAGTCATCCAGTTTTCTTACTAAACCCTCTGTCATTCCTCTCTCCCCTCTGCCTCTTCCCTTCTCCATCAACAATACCACTAATCTACTTTATGTTTCTATAGGTTTCCTTGTGGCAACCATTTCTCGTGAATGGCATAGTTTCTTTTTAAGTAGTTTAGTTAAATTTAAGTGTAACAAAAGCTTGTTACTTAGAGGAATGTGGTGGTAAATCTTTAATTTTCTATGTCCTGGCATAATTTGCCAGTCAAAGAAATGATGAACAATAGCTATGTTACAACAGTCAGAGAAATATGCCATCTTTCTCTGTGGTTATCAATGTATATAATGTGAAATTGCAACTTTCAAAGCTGGAAGGCATTTTCATGCTTGGAGTAAGGTCTTCAGAACAAGTGTTTCTAGATACTTCATTTGGGCTTGGAATGACTCATCCATTCAAGGTGGGTGTTTCAGCTAGCAGAAATCTCCAGGAGAGCAATAGCAAGCTTTGTCAGATTAGTGTGTTTCTTTAGGTTGGTTTGTCTTAAAGGAAAATTGCTTTATATTGAATATAAGTATCTTGCTGTCTTTGCCAAGGTAAGTTTAAAATAGAATGCTACCTGTCCAAAAAGAATATGTGTGCTAGGCGCACCCAGTATCATCACTTTTAAAGACGAAGGTTAAGCATTCCTAATTTGAGAACACAAAACAAACAAATAAACAAATAAAGAAAACCAACAAAAAAGAAAGAAAAAAAAAACCTGCCCCCCAATTTTAAACGTTTTGAGAATCAACATGATATCAGAAGTGGAAAATTCCACATGTAACCTCCCGGGGTAGGTCACCATTAAAACACAGCCAAAACATCCAGGAAAGTTACTGTCGGGCAAATAGATTCTGTGTTTAGACGCAGACAGTCTCACAGTGTCAATGCCGATCTCCCCAAGTCTAAGAAAGACAAAACAGAACAGAATGCAAGTGAGCAAGCAAGATCAGAAACATTCTTGTCTCAGTCACTTTGATACAGGGTGTTCAACCTACATGCTGGGACCCAAATGTCACAGAGTATGCCGGCCACAAGGGATGGTGAGAACGCAGCAGTAATCTTCGGCAGTCACTTGTAGGTGCACTGTGGGGCAGGTGCTACGTGTATGTAGAGCCACTGGTGTTAGGGACTATGAAGATGAAGAATTTTCTAAAACTTTTTAAGCTACAGAGTTTAGTCACATAAAAAGTCAAGCACGTAGCCAGGCGTGGTGGCGCATGCCTTTAATCCCAGCACTCGGGAGGCAGAGGCAGGCAGATTGCTGTGAGTTCGAGGACAGCCTGGTCTACAAAGCGAGCCCAGGACAGTCAAGGCTACACAAACAAACCCTGTCTCGAAAAACAACAACAACAACAACAGTCAAGCATGTGAGAGTGGAGAGGTGGCTCAGTGGTTAAGAGCAGAGGACCTGAGTTCTGTTCTCAGTACCCATGTCAGGGGCTGGCAACTGTCAGTAACTCTAGCTCCAGGGGATCACACACCCTTGCCCTCCATGGGCACCAGTGTTCATATATGCATACCCATATGCATACTTAAAAAATAAACTGCATCCTGTTAAAGCCAGGCATGCTAGTATGTACTCACACTTCCAGCAGTGAGGAGGCAGAGCTGAGAGTCCCAGGGCTTGATGGACAGCTAGTCTAGCCAATAAGTGAACTCCAGGTTCAGTGAGAGACCATGTCTCAAAAATTAATGGTTGAAGTTGACATCTGATATCAGCCTCTGACCTCCACATGTCTCATAGACACATATGTATGCACTTACACATACAAACACACACACATACACATGTATGCATGAACCCACACATGCATACACCCATATGCGTGCAAGTGTACATCTGTGTGCACAAGTAAGTGAATACATAGAGTAACTAGCAAAGCCTGCGTGCCTCTTACAGGGAGAGCTGCACTTGTGAAGTCTGTTGACGACAAACACTCATCAGACTTGCTGTGGTGTTGAATGCATCTACCTAGCTGTCTTTAAGCAGCCTGGAAATCTTATGTCTGTCTTTGCTGTTTTTACTTTAGAGTCAGAAGCTCTTGGTTACTCTCCAAATCAGACACTGTTTCCTGGATAGGAACATCATAACAGACCAGGAATACAGTAGCATCAACTAGCTGGACAGAAAAGTCTGGCAATTAAAAATGCTACCTGATTTCTATCCAGAGCAGGATTTTGAGGCGTCTTACAGTTGAAAATATTAAAATTAGAGGGCTATCAGCATCATGTATTTCAGATAACCACTGGATGCCTAAGCTGTCTTGAGCTATATTTTTAGAAACAGAAGAAAAAAAACTGTCAGCCTTGGCCAGTTAGGTATTTGATGTTTCTAAGGAAACGGCAAATGTCTAGGAGAACAGACTTGAGTGGTGACGTTTCTTTATCAAGTTGACCCTTGTGTGGGTGCATAATGGGACCAAAGAAACCTCTGTAGGGCTCCCATCCATAGGTGGGCGGCTCCCATCCATAGGTGGGCACACATTCTGCTTGAGAATCTGCATCAGTGATCTATTTCAGTGTGCCCCCCTTACTACATCCCTTCCCTCCCCTCCTCCCCCTCTTTCCCCTCCCCTCCCCTCCCCTCCCCTCCCTTCCTGTCCCCTTCCCTTCCCTTTCTTCGTTTAAATTCGAGACATGGTCTAGCTCTATAGTCCAACTTGCCGTGAACTCACTCTTCAGCCTAGGCTGTCAGGAAACTGTCCTCTTGCCAAACTCTATAAACTCACTTTTCTGTAAACTTAAAAGCATATCTTATTCTTACCAAATTAATTGAGGATTCATTAATGGGAAAGAAGTTAAAAAATTTAACCAGAGTTTGAGGAAACTAAAGAGAGATGTGGACTGGGTACCACAGAGTCAAAGTGGAGAAGAGACCTGGCGCCCCCGAGAGGAGCCTGCTGCACAAACACTGTGCCAGTGCCATGTTGTCCTTTCTTTGGACCATGCGCTGAGGTGGGGCGTTGTTACCAGTGTGTTTGGGCTGATAGCCTGGGCTCCAGCAGCCCCAACAAGCAAAGCTCGTCCACCCGTCCCCAGTGTATCAATTGAACTAGTGGACGGGAGCAATTTATTCAGTGTAGCCACATTAGGAAGAGTAACATATACAGTTACTCCAGTGACCACTAAGTCCATCTTCAGGGTCTTGATAGGATATTAGGGTTTAACAGGGGCAGACGATGTACACATAATTAAGAAGTTCTAAAAAAAAGCCCATGGCACGCCCATCACTGATTCCTCATGTCCTGGCTTTGGCCCTGTAAGGCTTTCAGAAGTGTGTAAAATTTTTTTTCTTGGCAGGTAAGTTCCTCTCTTGGCTGGCACAAAGGCTTCAGCCTTTCTCTTGCTTAGCACAGGACTCTTAGGGAGCGTTTTATTCTTTGAGGTTCATTGTTTCAACAGTTGGATAGCCAAAGTGAAGACTGGAGTATGTCTCTTCGGGCCGTCTCTTTCCTGACTCTTGTGTGCTTACAGGATGATGACACTGTGGGAAGACTGAGTGCAAGGTAGATAGCTGTGCTGCTGTATCTTCAATACTAAACTCAAACAAAATGGAAAACCAGCCAGAATGACCTAGGACAGTGGTTCTCAACCTATGGGTCGCAACCTCTTGGGGGTCGAATGACCCCTTTCGCAGGGGTCACCTAAGACTCATCAGAAAAGGCAGATGTTTAAATTACAATTCACAACAGTAGCAAAATTAGTTATGCAGTAGCAACGAACTAACTTTCTGGTTGGGTTAAAAGGCTGCCGCCTTAGGAAGGTTAGTCCCACTGTTCTGTGGGACTAAGAACGCAAAGCTCTCGTTTCCTGCTGGACAGGTTGGCATATGTCCGGGTTGTTTGTTAGCAGAACATGTGTGGTGCTCAGAAGAGGAAAGGGCGAGGACTTGGGGGCTAGAGATGGCTCAGTGGTTAAGAGCACGTGCTGCTTTCCCAGAGGACCCGAGTTCGGTTCCCAGCACCCATGTTGGGTGGCTCACAACTATCTGCATGCAACTCCAGCTCTAGGGAGATGTACCTCTGGCCTCTGGGCACCTGCACTCATGTGCATGGATCCATATTCACATACAGGTAGTTAAAAAAAATAATAAAAGTCTTCCTGAAAAAAGGACAAGCGAATGGGGGCAAGGCCTTCCCAGACCACTGTGGTAGGAAGGTGGGAGAACATTTGCTCTCTGCTGCCCAGTAGTCTCCTCTACGCTCACTGCGCTCAGTTCACGTGCGGCACACCTGGGCTAGGTGTACAGAGGCTGAAGGAGGCTGCAGCTCCTAGGCTCTGGGCCATCCAGTCTAGGCCCGGCATTTGGCCTTAGATCTTGCATTTAGCATCTGAGAAACAGCACCAAAGGGCTTGCCGTGTCACCTGTGGTCACCCAGCACCCAGCAGATGCTCTCCCAGGAACTGAATCAGCAGCCCTTTCCAGGGACTGTGTTTAGAGAGAACAAAAGGGGAGTCTGGCCATTGTTGGGACATTTTATAGAGAAAGTTCCTGAAACTATGAGGTCAGGGTAGGTTCAGACGCTGACCCACTCTTTTCTCTTGAGCGAGAGCCAGCTCTCCACAACGTAAACCAGAGGTTTTCAGCTGGTCGTCTTGTTTTATATTAGAGGTGTGAGCGAGTGATTTGAGGTTGAACCGAGGACATTGCCGACCATTCGGGTGGACTATTCTGTCTCTTCAGGACTTGTGTGCACCATTGCTTGAAAGGCTCGGGAGAGCCACGGTCAGTTGGTCTGTTTCAGCCTTCAGACTTTGGAGAGCAAATGCCTAGGCCTGTTTTTTTTCTTCTTTCTGAAGTGTTGCTGGTTTTATTATATGGCATGCATCAACAATAGATTTGCAGTGGGTGGAAAAACCATTACAGAGCCGATTGCAGAAATGTGGGGGCCAGGCAAGAGGTCAAGCCTCAGAGGAGGGACACAAATGGCCAAACGTCACCCAGCTGGACAAAGGGGACAGGGATTTGCTCTTGGGAGGGGCGTGAGCTGTGGGAGGCTGATGGGAAGGGCTGCCTTGTGGTGGGCGACAGCTATCCAGGGGTCATCTGTCTGATTCGGGTGTCAGATCTCCCTGCTGATAATTTGTCATGGCAGACAAGGGGCACTGGATAGGAAAGCCTGTTTGGACGCATGCCCTGTCTGTTCACTTCACTACCGTGATAAGTTTGTCAAAGGGCAGCCCTTCAGTCTGTGCTGTCTATAGCTTCTTGAGATAAGAAAAGCTGGTTTGAGATGTGATATTTGGACTGCCATATTGTGGGACCCTCCCCCCCCCCCATACCGTCACATAAGTTCTCTGTATCAGTGGCCTCCAAACTTGTTGGATTTCATGTCCTGTCAGCGTAACTTGTCAGCACAAATCTTGACTACTGTGTTTAAATATTTGTAAGCTGACTGTCGCCATGTCCCAACACTTGGCATGCACTTGCTAAGATTCTCAGGTAAGCACCATGGGTGTGTAGTAAGTGTGTTACTTCGTTATTTTGAATGTTTCTCTCTTATCAGACTTAGTTAAGCTTTACTTTTACTCCACATAGAAAAAGGCTTTGAGGAGCTTGGCGTTGGGGCAGATACATCTGTCCCCGCTTTTCCTTGCTGATAGCTTTACAGCGTTATCATAATTGTTGTATGGTGTCGTTGCATATTTCTTCTTTGGGAAGCTCTGTGTCCTGCAAATTAGATAAAATAATCCATAAATCCGTCTGGGTTGGAGACACAGACAGAGGCATAGACAGTCTGATCTGATTATGATCAGAGGGACCCATGGAGGGGCGGTCACCTCTGCCACCCTGGGTTTGTCAGCCAAGGCTGCCGAAGCCAAGTGTCATACAACAGGCCTGGTGCCTTAGACAACGGAAATGTGCTTTCTCCTAGCTGATGCAGCCAGAAATCACACCCTTATAAGTTCATTTAATCCATTAGTCTTCCTAAGGCCCTGCCTGCAAATAGCACCACATTTCAGACTTCACATATTTAAGGGGTATAATTCACTCCTCTCCCACCCTTCACTGGGAGGCTTCCTCTAACACTGCCCCTTCAGCCACATGATATAGGACCAACCAGAGAGGGCTGCTCCAGTGTCAAGCAACCAACGGCTATTATGGAGTGTGTTTGGGGAGGGACGTCTCACTATAAGCCCTCAGGATAAGTCCTTTCTAAGCCTTGCTGTAGAGCCCTGTGTTGTGTTGAGAGGGGGGGCGGGGGCTGTTCCCCTTCTTTGAAAAAGATCGTGGTGGGAGACTTTGCTTCAGACCACAGCAACCCTGAGCCTGATGGTGCGGGGAAGGATATGAGGGGCAGTGGAGTGTAACAAGCGATGTGTATTTTTCTCAGATATGGGTCTGCCCTTACCAGCAAAGCTTTTTTACAAGGGGCAGTGACTGTGGCTTCCCAAAGGTTCCTTGGGGGTCCCTGAGGATGCACACAGAGAACAGGGATTTGAGTAGGTTGCTAAACACACGTGCTTCTAGGTTCGGATTTCAGCTGGGAAAAAGCCCGATGGTTTCTCTTGTTTCTGTGTTTGTTTCTTTGGAGCTGTTCCAAACAGTATATTGGGAGCAGAGCGCTTGGCCTCACAGTCGCAGAAATCCCCTTTATTCTAAGTATTAGACCTACTAGGGTGATCAGAGGTGCAGGGGGCCACCTCTGACAGTGTGCCATGAGGAAGAGCAGGTGTCTGTGCTGGGATGCACAGACTGATGGAGAGACATCCTTTCTCCTTCGCCTGAGGAGCAGGAATCCTCCAGCTGTGTTAAGAGCTAGGTGTGACTAGCCTCTCTGCAGCTGCAGGTGTTGGCTGCTCGCCTACACTGGCGATTACCACCGCTGTTGTTTTATTCAGCCGTTCATGTCACTCGCTCTCTAATTCTTTGGTAGCGCAATAAGTTGATAATCTGGAGAAAAGGATTAGAGTGTTACTCTGTTCAGGGCTCTATGCTGTCTGGAGAATAACTGTGTTGGATAAAGAATAACGTGGTAATTTAGAGCATTAGGGTCGTCTTTCTGTGTGCATGTTTAATCTAGTTACCTATATAATATCTAAATACATTTAGTTGCACATTTAATAGATAAGTACATGTATAATTAAATGTATATGTATGTATTCAATATATACAATTTAGGCTGCACATGCTGTACCTAAGCAGGCTACATTGAGGGCATAAGGCAGCTGGGGAGTGTGTGTGTGTGTGTGTGTGTGTGTGTGTGTGTGTGTGTGTGTGTGAGAGAGAGAGAGAGAGAGAGAGAGAGAGAGAGAGAGAGAGAGAGAGGGAGAGGGAAAGGGAGAGGGAGAGAGAGAGAGAGAGAGAGAGAGAGAGAGAGAGAGAGAGAGAGAGAGAGAGGAGGGATTTTTGTGTGAGTGCATGAATTTTTAAATCAAGAAACTGATTGTACCTGGTACCAGGTACCAGGTACCAGGGCCTGATGGGGGGTAGACGAGTGCTCTGTCACTGAGATTTTGAAATAGTATCTCACTAAGTTGCCCAGGCTGGCCTCAAATTACTGATCCTCTTGCCTTAGCCTCTCCAGTAGCTAGGATTCAGAGGTGTGCCACCCAGCTTGGCTCCTGCTCTGTCTCCTTTATTTTCTCTTTTCTTTTTGGGACCTTCCATTTTTGTGCTAATGTGGACTTTGCTTAATATTCCAAAGGAACTTAGAAATGTGCATAATATTTAATCTGAAACATTTTAAAAATTTATTTTATGTGTTCAAATGTTTTGTCTTTGTGTGCATCTGGTTGCCATGTGTCTGCCTGGTGCGCTCAAAGTACCGAAGAGGGTTGGACCCCTTGGAATTAGAGCTACAGATGGTTGTGAGCTGGACTTGTGGGTGCTGGACTTGAACTTGAGTCCTCTGGAGGAGCAGGCAGTGCTCTTTATCACTGAGCACCTCTCTGCAGACTAATCTAAATTCTTCATAGGAGATTCTATTAGATTAAGGCATACTCTTTAAATTATCCAGTAAGATAGTACACATCTATTTTTATTCCAGCAAGCGGTGGTAGATTTGAAAATATCACTGTCTAGAATGTGGAATTCGTCTCTATGTTTTTGTCTTTTGAGAGTAGAGCTCTTCCTTTGACAGCTCCGGGGCTGTTTCCTCGGCAGTATCATCGTTACTCCCCAGCATCCATCCTTGTTAGAACCGACTCAGATTTGTTTTGAATGCTACCTTTAAATTAACCTTCATTAGTCACTCTCGTGCTACCGCACCAGAGCAAATTAAATGATTTCCTAGAATGAGGAGGCCAGGGGCGGTGGAAACAGTAGCTTCTCTCAGTACCTCTGTTTTGCCTGTCAGCTGTCACACAGCTTCAGCCCACACCCATCTCAGTAAAGTTTTGCTCATTATACACTAGACATCAGGACAGCTAGCTTTTCTTTTCTTAACTTCCCCCCTCCCCTCCCCTCTCCTTTTTGATGCTCATGTGAAGACCATAATATACCATATATTACATTATACATAATCTCTCACACACACATGCAACATATATACACACGCACACACACATATATATCATATGTCAAGGCTAAGTTGTAGCGTGTGACCAAGTATGTATATAGCTACATAAGAATTAACACGCCCCCCTCCCTTTCACAGAAAAGAATTGATTTACCATTGAGCTTTCTCCTAGTTCATGAGAGAAGTAATTTTAGGTACCAAGTGATATGGAAAGGAGGAAGGAAAACAGTTCTTTTCCATACAAAGGACGTGATTTGACTTACCTGGAAAAAATTTGCAAGCCAAACATTGCATATATTGTAAAGTCAGGAGCTCCAAATAAAATAATACCATCCCAGAAGATTCCCTTTTTTTGGTTCCTTACTAACCATTTCCACTCTGATGTATGCGGTGTGTGTACAGGTATACACGCCCCACAACCTGCAATGCCTAGAACTCACGTGGCCTTCACATGAGCTCACAGGGAAATGAAGGCAGAATTGTTTGACACCCGAACCTGGGACTGGCATGTTTGTCACGGAGCTCCTGAGGCAAGTGTTTCAGTTAGGGTTACTAGTGTTGTGGTGGAACACCATGACCATAACAGAGCATTCCAGAATCGTGCGTGAATTAACGCTCATGAACGGCCATGCACTCAATGGCCTCCTCAGTGTTTAGAGCTATGACCATGGTGTCCTTTACAGAGATGGCACTTTCGGTTTTGTCCAGGAAGCAGATCTTAGTTCTTTCTACGTGGGGCCTTCTGTTGTGTCCTTGGGCAGGAGTGGGGTTTCTTACTTTACCAAGGTTCCTGGGGGTCACCGACATTTACATCGAGTCTGTATCAACAGCACCGAGAGATGGCATTCTCTCAGTGTTTTGTCCTTAAAATTCTACCTGAAAACTGTAAGACAGCTTGTTAATATGCATGAACTTGGAAGAGACATTGACAAGCCTGGATGCCTCCCGTCTCCTGCTGGCTTTGTGTGCTCTCCTTCAGAGGAACACACTTTTTTTTTTTTTCTTCCCCTTTGGATGTTTCATTGGTATATCGAGGTTTCTAAAATTTTTGGTCACATGTCATATGCTGTCTGCCACACCGTGCTGGTATTTGCTGAAGAGCCAAATAGGCGTCTTATGTCACCAGGCTGTGATATTGAATCCCTGTGTATAGTAAGGTGCCTTTATGGGATAGCCGACTGGCTTGCGTTTGAAGTCACAGTGCATCCCTAGTCCCCAATTATCAACCAACTTTCCCATTGCTGCTTGCCGCTGTATGTACAGATGACTGGAAGTTAAGCTAATGACATATCATGGCTTTGAAATAGCGTGCTATGGGACATCATGAGTTTTGATGTTTTGGGACCCTTTCATTAGAAAAATGGACCTAGTAAGAATATCTAGTCTTAAGAAATTCAGGCTGGAGAGATGGCTTAGAGGTTAAGAGTACTGACTGCTCTTCCAGGGGCCCTTAGTTCGATTTCCAGCAACCATATGGTGCCTCACAACCATCCACAATGAGATCTGGTGGCCTCTTCTGGGTTGCAGGTGTACATGCAGGCAGAACACTATACACACAATAAATAAATAAACCTTTTTTAAAAAGGGAGGAAGAAATTCATGTCCCTTTTTGCTTTAAATATGTTGAGTTTTAAAATGGGCCATGACTGGGTTCTGCAGGCATGACGGAGCTCTGTGGTTGTTCACAGGATGTGTTCTCTACCTGGTAAGACTGAAGCAATCCTGTTCCCCTGAGGAATGGTCAGGTGCAATTTGGTAGTCTTTTCAAGGCCCTATCAGTGTGGGTGTTTACTTTTCTCTTGGTCACACGGTGGTGGCCTGTTTGCTTTCCCTGGCTGTGGTGCCCCTCTCATTTCCTGTTGTGCCTGGAGCTAACCTAGTTTGCGAGTGTGTGATAAGATGCTTGAATTTACCCTTAGTGCATTGGGAAGGGGCAGGAGTCTAGCTGCTACTTGGCACTTCTTGTGAGTCCCTCGCAGGGTGGTCTAGGCATTAGATGAATGCTGCACTTAGGCGGATTTGAATAGTACCTGTTGAGTGCCTTACGGCCTTCAGTTTAGCCATTGTTTGCATTTAGACTGTATGTTTGAGAATAGCTCTCCCACCTTCTTGGTACATATCACTTGAGTTAAAAAAATAAAATAAAAAAGGTCTTTGCATTGTATCGGAAGGGACTAAAGGCAGCGTGGCAGTTGAGTGGAATGGGTGTGGGGTGATAGGGGTAGAGTGAGGGGTGCGGCCCAGTGTGGAAGAGCACTTGCCTAGCATGTGTGGGGCCTGGGTTGGAGCCTCAATACTGAAAGGACATGAATCAGTCACAGTAGAAGTCTTGGCTCTACCAGGGTCATCGGTTTCCCAAGCCTTGTTTCCTTTGTCCATCAAAGAGGTGTGTGCTCCCTTTCTTGTCCATCAAAGGGGAGTGTGCTCCCTTTCAAGGTTCGTCTGGAAGCTGAGATTCCAGACATGGCAAGTCTAGACCATAATGGACCACACATACTGCGTCTCCTGTCTTATTTGACATGGGTAGGCGTATTGCTCTGTTTCTCTTTAGCATTGATCAAACCCATGTAATGCAAACATTAGCA
This sequence comes from Acomys russatus, assembly GCF_903995435.1. NCBI lineage: Eukaryota > Metazoa > Chordata > Mammalia > Rodentia > Muridae > Acomys > Acomys russatus. Next base: position 3,101,105 of record NC_067154.1, on the reverse strand, counting down.
TCTTAGCCTTTGTAAGTGCACAGCTAACCGACTGTGCTCCTGCTGCAGGCTAACCTGTCTCCCAGAGCCTTGTCATCTGGCAGAGAGCATCTTCTCCTGTTCCCTTTGTCCCCTGCCCACCAGTCGACCTTCTGTCTCTGTACACTTAATTATTCTGGATCTGTCATGAGAAAGTTTTATTGCACGTTGAGACGTCACCTTTAGGAGTGAGTCTTGGTAGGCAGCACATGGTCATTGTTAAAGGGCATTTCTGTTCTTTTTACTGTGTCTTTACTTTTTAAAAAGATTTATTTTACTATTTGTGTGTGTGTGTGTGTGTGTGTGTGTGTGTGTGTGTATGTGTGTGTATGAGCCTGTGTGTGTGCATGTGCATGCACGCTTGCCTTCAGAGGCCAGAAGGGGGCATCAGATCTGGATTTGATCTCTGCTCGGGGACCACTGCTGACTGCTGGATTTGGAACAGGAATTCTAGGATATGTTAATGTGGGTGCTATTGCAGTCCTCTGCAGTAGGGGCAAAAGCCCTTAGCCATTGAGCCATGTCTCTAGCTCTGTGTGCTTTTCCTTTCTGGTCATTGCAGTATGCACGGTTCTAAAAATTGGCATAAAAGTGCATGAAATTGGAGATAACCTCATCAAATGATAAGCTGCAAAATCCTTATTGGAAAAATCACTGAAAGGAAATTCACACCTTCATTCAGGTGTCTGACTTCACTGCCTACATCTTGCCCCAAGATCATTCTGAACAGAATAATGCTCGCTGGGAAAGATGCGTCCTGGGTTTGGAGTTTCAACCAGATCTGTCTTTGGATGGTGCAGGGGACTTTTCCACTCTGCAGCGGTCCAGTCTCCCTTGAATGGGGTTTCTTCCTCAACACCATCCCCTCTTCCTCTTCTGTGTCCCTGGGGGATTCAGCCTATAACAGTAGCTTCTAAAAGGCAGTCTTGATGAGAAACGCACTGTGACTTTCTCTGCTCGGGGACCACTGCTGACTGCTGTTTGTACTCTTTGTCTCCTGTGGTACCTAAAAGCCCACTCTCACTCTGCCCTCACTTCCTGCTCCATCTCCCAGAGGTCTTTATCTTCCTGTGCTCAGGCTGCCGTCTTTGAATGCAGGGCGTTCTTTGCTGTGCTCCTGTCTGGCCTTCTCTCTCCAGCCTTTCCTCCTGGTGTGCTGTGGTGTCTAAGGCCAAACTCGTATCTCTCTGAAGAAGTGTTTCCTTCCTTGTCCTGTCTCTCGGGCCTTTTGCAGGTGGGAGCGCCTCATCCGCTTTCCGTGCAGCATCCCAGGCCATGTCTGTTCTTGCATCTGACTCTCCGGCTCTGCTGTGCCATCCTCAACGACAGAGTTCTCTTCTTCCTGCTCCTTCTCAGTGCAGAGGTCATTCAGCTTCCAGCCAGGGTGAGGAGCACAGCCTTTGCCAGAGAGCTTTGCAGACAGATGAAGTTCAGAACAGTCCAGAAAACAGAAGTTGCCTTACCCTTAACCTTGCCTTTATACTCAAAGTAGACCCTGTGACGATAGCAGGTTCTTAGGAGTTGGGAAGGGATATGTGTGGTTTTGACTTGGTTACATAAATAAGCTGCTGCTGAGAGAGAGAGAGATGCCCAGCCAAATGCTTTTAGTGTCAGTTCCTTAGACATTATAGATTGATGTCTGTCCTCAGATGCAGGCACGTTTGGGATTTAATGTGATACTTGGCATCCTTAAGTCCTTTATAGCAGTCGAGGTTTAAAATGTGTTCATTCAACCAATATATTTTTGGTACTTAGCATATAGCAGTGAGTACCTTTGGTCGATAGTAGGGACAAAGTGCTGGAGGACAGGGTTCAGCTGGGCCTCCATGAGGTCGAGCTTCCTGCTGCTTTCCAGCTTTCTGTGCAGGATTTGTGGGGAAGATGGCAGGGAACATGCATGGCGCATTATCTGTTTCTGGAACTCAACTTGTTGTGCCTGCTGACCTCTCTGCTCTTTGTCATCTCAGTCTCTTGGGCAGAGAGGCCAAGGAGGGCAAGAAGCTAGTTGCTGGGTAGAAAGACACAGAGTCTTCCAGTGTGATCTGCCTGGGTCATGCCACGACTCCTCCGGGAGTTGCCTGCCTTATAGCTTTAATGCCCATGGCTCTTTCCTTTTAAGCTCTCCCTGGGGGATCAAACCACACAGAAGCCACCACTCCAGCTGAGCCCCAGGCCTCCAGGAGCCTTGAGAAGGAAGGCAGAGCCATTCCTGACTCTTATCCCCATTACACAGCTGAGGAGATACATAAGGAGAAACTAATGTATGCATTTAAAATATCTACGCATGCACACTTCACTCACATGAGTGTTGCCTTCTCCAAGTGAGTCCTGTAGGAGTGCCCCAGGCATCCCCCCACCCTCAGAAGCCCGCAATGCAGTTGCTAAATCATTCCACAAATGTCCGTCCTGTTTTTTTGATTGCCCTTGAATTTTAGAACAACAAAAAATTATCAGCTGCCTTCTTTAAGAGCAAGGTCCAAAGAGTACGGTGGTTTTAAAATTCACTTTGAGCTAAGTATAGTGCCCATAAGAGACCCACGATGCCATATATACCTGAATTTCACAGCTATTATAAAATAAACAATGATTACATTGCATTTACTAGCTCTGAGGAAAGCAGAATTTAAGCTACTTCAATTCTGTCATTATTACCATTTTTTTTTTCCTCCCGTAGCTGAGGCTCAGAACCAGGGCCATGACATGCCTGGTAGGCAAACGCTGTCTCTGAGCTACACTCTTGAATCTAAATTCTCTCATTTTTATGTGACCACTCAGACCTAACATTTAAAACACTGAAAGTTGTGACTTATGATGCATTAGAGTATTTTTTTTAATCACTGTGAGTTTTAATATTCACAACTCTACTCAATTCAATAGTATTATAAACATTAAGACTTATTAGTAATATTTTATTGTTTTACAGTTGAGAGGCAAATCAGGAAGTCAGGAGAAACATGAGTGCTGTGTTGTGATTTGGTAGCTGTTCAGCTTGGATTGCTTACAATGTGCTGACTTTGCTAGCCTCCGCCTGTTAGTCACTCGACAATTGTCCTAAGCATTCTCACCAGCCTGTAGTCAAAGAGTCACACTCTGCACTTCCAAAGATTCAAAGTCTTTATCATATATAAGTAATTTTGTTTTTCTTTTTTTTTGCAATGTAATAAGTTTTTATTTTACTTATTGGAATGATCAGGTGCAGATTAATAAAGGTAAGTTTTGTTTTGTTTTGTTGCAGCATTGGGGACTGAACTCAGGGCTCACACACGCATGCACGCACGCACGCACGCACACACATATACACACAATCGCCTCCCAAACTTTGTTTCTTTGACTTTCTTTCTCAGTTCTGTCTTGGCTGGTGAAACTTATTGTAGGATTGCTAAGGGTGAAGATATCAAACTCCCAGCCCTGCTGACGTGTGCAGTCTGTGGGGCGTTTGGGTAGGCATATGAGTCACACACAGCATAAGAGTCATCGTGGGCAGCACGCACATGGCAGTGGTCCCGCGTGACTGTGGCAGAGCTGCAAATCTCTGTCCCCTAATGACCTCAGCCATGCTAAAGTCCCACGAAGCATTCTTTGGGTAACGTGTACAGGGATTCTAGATAAAGAAACCTACGGTGCTGCCAGGCAGACACAAGTATAGCATGTGCAATCAGGCACACGATACTTGGGAGAGGAAGCTGTGCAGGGCTGGGCACAGAAAATCCAGGGGAGTCAAGAAGACTCATGTGGGACCAGTGCACGTTACTGGGAGCCACTTAAGAATTCCCCGTTGAATGATTTACTTTAGCTTTTAATCGTCTGTAGTGATTGGAAGAGAGTATGAACTAATAACATATATTTCCTGTACTACACATTTTGTTCTGATTGTAGAGTGTACTCCTGCTCTCTGTGAACGTTACTAGTATCAGCCTCGGACGTCTCCCCTGAGCCTGCTTCCTTTTTGTCTTTATTCCTTTTTCTGCTTGATTTCATCCGCTGTTGCTTTGTCCTCACAGTCTTCAGAGCAAGCTGAGCCATCTGAATGAACCAAATGCAGTCATGTAGGTGTGCAGGTGTGCAGGTGTGCACCGCACTCAGGTGTCCAGAAAGCTGTGCCAGTACGTGACAATGTTCCCATAGCTCCGCGCCCCCCCAAACCCCCTGAAGTACTGTCGAGGAATGTTTCCCTGAAGTTAAACGATTTCTGATTGTTGTTGCAGACAGAGCTTGTGGGGGCGGGACTGGGGGCTGGGGTGATCATTCGATGGGGGATGGGGTGATCACTCGATGGACACACTGGGGTGATTTGAGTCAGGTGGAAAAGATGGTTCAATTCATTGAACAGAATTGAAGCAAAAGGCAGAACCTCAAGGATAGTCAATCTATGGATCTATGTCTAATGATCAAAGTAAGGGGGTTTTCAGAGGACCTTTGCAAAGGACCCAGAAAAGACGGCTGACAGAAATCAAGGGTGGCCTTGGAGAGGGAAGTGGCAGATACTTCAGGAAGTGTACAGAAGCCTTTTACTTTGGCACGTAAATAACCACACAGTTTGAATCAGTAGGAGCCCGGGAAGTTGGGGGGCTGAAGAGCTTTGGGGACGAGAGTCGGGTGTGCTTTACAGTGAAGCCGGCAGTGAAGGAAGATGAAGACGCTGACAGGAGGGGAGGGGAGGTTTTATGTTATGACACACTGCTTACTTCAAGGATGTTTCTAGTGTGGGGGTAAAGCTGTGCTGAAGGAAGATGGGGTGGGTAACATGCGGGTTCAGATCCTGCCAGGCATCCCTGAGCTCAGGCGCGGTTAGCAGGTGTGGACAGCAAGAGGAGAGACTTTTTGCTGGGTCAGGACGGACATAGTGTCGGATGGACAGGGTCGGGCCGTCTGGGAGTCAAGGACATGGTGAGTCAAGTCCAACCAAAAGCTTAGCTCACTGTATCATCCCCGAGCACAGCCCCGGGGTGAGGGCTGAAGGGAGACAGAAGTGTGGAAGAGTTGGAGTAACCAGCGTGGAGCCTTGGAGAGGAAGCATCTGAGGCTGAGCACCTAGAGCCTGGGCGTCATGGCAATTAGTTTATGGGGCTTGATGTCCCGAAACCCACTTAGCATTTCTGCATCAAGTAAAATAGCTTCCACCCCTTGCTGACAAAAGAGTAGCCTGTGCAATGAAGGGATCAGCCTGGCCTTGCTGCATTGACTTTGTGTGTTATAGATAAACTCTCCAAGGGAGAGGCACAGCTGGGCATGCGACTTTGACCCTCCTGCCACTGCACTCCTGCTGCCAGAATCCAACTAGTCATAGATAGTCTGTTAGTCCTTAACCATGCTGCCAAGGGAGTAGAATTGATATGTGTGTGTGTGGGCGGGGGGGGGGGGGGGGCGGGTTGAGATGTGTGTGTGTTGAGATGTGTGTTGAGGGGTGTAAGGTGGTGTGTTTGTTGAGGTATATGTGTGTTGAGATGTGTGTGTGCGCACGCATGTGTGTGTATATATTGAGGTATGTGTGTGTTGTGTGTGTGTTGAGATGTGTGTGTGTATGTGTGTTGAGGTGTGTGTGTGTGTGTGTGTGTGTGTAATAGTGGTAGTAGTGGAGGGTGTGGCAGGTTACTTGGTATGTCAGGCAAGACTGGTTTTCATTTGCTGTGCTTTGGGTTGGAGCAGGTATTATCACTGGTGTCACAACCATGTTTTAGAGGAACTTTGCTGTTTCTTTACTCATAGATCCTTCTGTTTTTAAAAGCTGAAACACAGGCAGAAGAAAATGATTGGAAACTTCTGGCACTTTAGCAATCATTTTCCAGCACCATCGTCTCTTGTTAGCACTACATTCCTATGTGTTGTTTGGACACCTGTCTGAATCCTCATTGGGAGTGAGTTTGACGTTGTGATGGTTTCTTGTGTCACAGAGACGTTCCAAGGTCATACTATGTTAGGCTTCCATAGAGGAGCAGAACTGACAGAATGAATCTATATCTACACACAGCTATATATTTAATGATATTTATCAGACTGACTTGCGCAATATGGTCTGGGTAACCCAGCATTGGCTTCTCACCCAGAGAGGCTGGGTAGGTGCTCATTCTGCAAGGGTGGGTGCTGGAGACCGGATGGACTCCAGGAGAACCTCAGCTCTTCACTCCACACTAGAATCCCAAAGAAGCTAATTCTACTTCCTGGAATGCAACAGCAGAAGCAGTGGCAGCAGCGGGTAGATGAACTTACCAGCAAGAATGAGGGAAAGCAGTCAAGAGCAAGATTTCCTCCTTTATTTATTTATTTATTTTTGTATAATTTATTCAGATTACATCTCCTCACTTGTATCTTCCCATTCCCCCTCCTTCCCTCTTTTGCCCTATTCCCCTTCCCTAGACCTCTGACAGAAGGGGGCCTCCTCCTCCACCATATGACCACAGCCTATCAGGTCTCTTCTAGATAGCTTGCTTCCCCTTCCTTCGAGTGCCACCGAGCCTCCCCATCAAGGGGAAGTGATCAGTTGGGGGCACCAGAGTTCACGTCAGAGGCAGTCCCCTCTCTCCCCACAACCGTGGAGAATGTGCTGTCCATTGGCTAGATGTGAACCGGGGATTAGGTTTACTGCATGCGTTGTCCTTGGTTGGTACAGCGGTTTGTGCAGGGCCCCCCTGGGTCCAGATTCGCCAGCCTTGATGGTCTTCTTGAAGGGCTCCCGAATCCTCTGGGTCCTTCCATCCCCCCATTCTTTCATACCATTCTCACCTGGTGTCCAGCAGCGAGTCCCAGCATCTGTCCTGATCCCCCGCTGAGTGGAGACTCTCAGAGGACATCTATGTTGGGCTAATATCCACTTATAAGTAGTATATACCATGTGTGCACCATGTCCTTTTGTCAGGTGGCCACCAGGCGGTGCCACCCACATTAGGTGGGTCTTCCCACTTCAAATAATCCACAGAATCTCCCAAAGCAGCGCCCACACTTGCCTTTTATTTGATTCCAGGTGCTGTCAGGTTAACGCCAAGATTAACCATCACACAAGTCTATGGCTCTGCCGAGTGGCCTCTCTCCCACTTAGCCGTGTGGATTATGGACTTCCCCTTTAACACTGTGCTTCCTTAACAGTCTGCATTTGGTGTCCCTTCAGATTCTGTTTTGGCTAATGAGCTGACACGGATGTGAGACTCTTACTAGTAGTGTTTGTGATGGCTTTCAGGGACACATCTGGGCAAAACCAAATAAAACAGGACGCTGTTGCCGGGGTAACCCTTCTCGTCCACCCTTGGAAGACCTTTGTGTCTATTAGAGATAGTTCCACCTGCTCTATCCCTGTTCAGGAAAAATCAAAGAATGCCGTTAGCTCAGAAATGGGGGTGAAGTAATTGGAGTAATTGGTTGTGAGAAGCCGTGGCATTGGCTTTTGGAAGGGTGGAGGACTGGACTCCATGTCCCTCGCATGTCATGTAGAGGCTAGGAGCAGGGTAGTATGAAGGAGCCGAAGGTGCCTCTCTGCCTTCATCTGTCAATGCCAAGTTTGGGTGACTTTTTATGTAAGGCTGGCTTTGAACTCTGGATCCTCCTGCCTCTACCTCCTACCCCGGAATGCTGGGATTCCAGGTGTGTGCTTCTGTGTCTGACCACCCTGTTTTCGTAATCTGTAATTCTTTTGTTCATTTCTTTGCCAGCTTGTCACAGATCTATACTGTGCATCCCTTGGTTCGAGCTGCACAGCGCAAGCTCTGGGTTTCCCTCTGGGTCTACGTCCTTTGCACACAGGGCCTGATCCTGTCTGTCTTCCCCTCAGCACGTTTACACTTATTTACACTTAGATTGCAACTCCCAGCAGACACCACACCAGCTGTTCCTCTGCAGAGCCACCGGGAGGTTCCATGGCTCTGGTGTTTTATGTATTTAGAAATGTTAGTGTGCTGGTGGGAATGAGAGTGTGCTCAGCAGCTCTGCAAAGGCAGTCTCACAAGTAATGGCTGGAACAGAGGAGGCAGAACGGTAAATGAAAACCAACAACCTCCATTGCAGAGGAGGAGCAGAATAACCGGTAAGCTGAACTCAACCCACTCAGCCCCAGAGCCATCATGACCTGGTCCTCCACTCCCCAGCTTAATGCTTCTGGCTTATTGTGAACCTCAAATTGAAGGCACATTGGAGGCAGAAATTGGTTTTGTTGATTGTTGGCATCAAACTCTGGGCAGGCACAGCTGTGGTTATGGACAGTTGAAACAAGTACGTGCCATTTTGACCTCAGTGGGTCTCAACGTCCTCACTGGAGAAATGAGGAATTTGGTACCAGGACTTTTGAAGCTGAGGTAAATGGTACAAAGACATTTTGTCCATGTGGGGATGCTCAGCGGAGGGTGGGCCGGATGCTGGGGTTTTAGGAAATGCCTTCTCAGGAAATTGGGAGGGCGCATGGTTTGTGACTGGCAGATGCACTGATCTCCATCTGCCCCTCCCACCAAGCTCTGCCTTTGAGAACATAGACAAGGCACAGGGGTTAAAATTAAAAAATCCTTCTATACAGAGGAAGCATTTCTTCTCAGAACCAGACACCGGAAGAACTGAGCACTGTATGAAAGTCACGTTTGGATTCATCAATTTTTTTCTTTTGTAATTGAATATTTAATAACCTCACTAGGATCGGGAGACTGTAACTCCCAGCATAGTTGTCCCTGAGTATTCATGACAGACTGGTTCCAGGACCCACTCAGATGCCAAAGCGCAAGGCCCCATGGGTAAGTGGCACAGTGCATGGCCAGAATCCATGCACATCCTTCAGTAACTTCTGTCCCCTCTGGATGAGGCATCAATGCACCGTGTTGTCTAAGGAAGAGTAAGAATATCTCTATATGTTCAGTACATGTGCATTTTCCCAAAATGTGTTTTATTTGCAGTGTGTGTGTGTGAGTGTGTTGTGAGTGTGTGTGTGTGTGTGTGTGTGTGTGTGTGTGATGTACATGTGAGTGCAGCTGCCCTTGGGACCCAGAAGAGGGTGTTGGAACCCCTGGAGCTCCTTGAGCTGGAGTTTCTGGTGCTTGAGAGCTGCCCTGTGTGGGTGCTGTGACCTGAGCTCTGGTTCCCCACAAGAACACCAAGCTCTCCTGAGTTCTGAGCTACCTCACCAGCCTCTCCTCCTTGCTTATTGTATCCAAGGTTCTAGGACTATGGACACACAGGCCTGAATATATTACAGCCTGGGGGTGAGTTGGTGTTAATTTTGTTCTTCTGTGCTGAGGTCTCCATGAAGCATTGTTTAAGTTTGATTGGCCCCACGTGTAAAGAATAAAATTAAAGAGACCAAGGGGTAAGCCCTAAGTCTGTCTCCTATAAGATGTGGGTCACATAGCGAGCTGGTCACGTATGGCAGGTGCATGCTTGAGGTTGGGGACCGTGATACATGGTGACTGACATGTATTAGTCTCATGTTCTGAGAAATACTTGGCAGTCTCAGACTAACCAGCTCCTCAGAATGGCTAGTTTTGGGGCTAATTTTTGCCTAAGGAGAATCTTGACTACTCAGAGAAATTAGATGTTTGGTAGCTGAATAAAAATCAGATTATCTCTATAAAATTTGATGTAGATAAAACACTTTCAGGTGGACGAGTGAAGTAATTTTTTGTGAAATATGAATGAACGATATTTAGTTGATTCTTCAGTGTGGATCAAATGGGGGGAACTGTAGGGACGTTACGTCAACGTCAGCAAATATCTGTAATTCAGACTATTGCTTTTCCCTGGTCTCCTTTCCCTCTTGAAAGTAGAGACAAAGTTTCTATTCTTTGATAATTGGCTATCATAGGTGTTGACCATTCCGTCTGCTCATGTGGACACTCACTGAACACAGGTTGACGATTAGGTGCCTTGCCCGGTCTTAATCCCAAGCCCAGAATGGGAATGGGTGCTTTGCTCAATGGTGGAGTGCTTGCCTGGCATGATAATGCCCTGAGCTCCGTCCCCAGCACAGAGGAAGACAACCGCAGAGGGGTCAGGCTTTGGGATCTCCAGTATGAGGAGGTGAGCAGCGCTGACCCGTGCTGCGTCATCAGGCACAAGACACTGGTGTTGAGGTCATAGATCCAAGGGCGCTGTTGTGCTCTTGCCTGGCTTTTTAGACAGCTGGCTTTGACTATTAGCATTTGAAATTTTACCTCTAAATGTTCCAGTCTTAGACAGAAATCAGTGGGCTGTACGGTTCTTCAGCGATTCTGTGCCCCACAATGAGTGGCCCTCTCTGGTTGTCTCAGGAGTCCCCGCTGGGAGGACAGATTTCAGTCTCCAGGGTGTGCTCATGCTAGGTGGATGGGAACCAGCTGATGGAGGGTGTGACCACTGCCTGGTTAATGCCATACCTTAGCTGGCCTCGGAGGATACTGCGACAAATGACTCTGGGTACAATGTAAAGAGTAATTATCTCATCTGAAAATGTTTTGAAGTAAAAAATTGAGTAGGGCATGAAGCCCAGTGTTAGGACACTTTCCTGGTATGTGCAGATTCTCTCTCTCTCTCTCTCTCTCTCTCTCTCTCTCTCTCTCTCTCTCTGTTTCTCTCTCTCAGCAGTCTGTACATAATACAGTTAGTAAAAGCTAATTTGAAGAGAACCTACTGTATCCCAGCTGTACAGACTCATGTCTGTTAGGTTACTTGCTGACTACTATCATCAGATGTGGAAGCCTAGGCCCGGAGTGGTTAAATAACCTGCCCAGTGTTTCATAGCAAAGGCTGTAGTCTGGTTCCAGGGCTCTCTGGCTTGCAGCAGCTGTGATCTGCCTGCAGAGTGACACCAAGTCCTGAATGCTGAGAAACCCACATACAGGGTCCTGCTTCAGATCAGCCCACAGAGAGAATGGTCCAAGAGAAAGCACACTGACAAGTCTTATGCTTGATAGTAAGCTTGGGTTGCAGGATGCCCGAGAATAAGGATCTTTGAGTTGAGCAGGTTGGTATGACTCACATAAGCCAGCTGTGGCCGTACTTAGTAACCCCTCCCAACTGAATCTTCACCATGTAACTATGTCTCTTCAAAAGCCAGAGTACTCCAACACAGACTCAAGCTGGATGACAGAATATGGAACAGATGCAGTGCCCCGCCTCATGGCTCCTGCCTCTTCCCTCATGTCCAGTGCACTGTGTACTGGAGGAGAGTTGAGGCTCTTAGCTCAGCAGTGACTTGCAACATGGTCCCCAGCAAGTTATGTCCCTTCTGTAAGGACATTTGTCGCCTTTTAAGTTGGCATCTGCCTAATAGATGTGTTTTCAAGGTCAGTTAGCTGGTGCATATTAATTACTAAAATTCTCATCCTGGACACCGCCCTCAGCCCTCTCACACAGGAACCGTGTGACTCCCAACTCAACACGGGTGAGAAGTATGGGGTCTCTTTTCCAGGGTGCTCTTAGTAGTATTTGTGAATCCTTCCCTGAGCTGCTGCCTTGGTTATGGCATTGGACAATAAACTAAACTAGAACTTATCATTGCAATGGGAGCCACTGTAAAAAACAAACAGGAGGTGTAAGGCAGGCCAGAGAGGGGAGGGGTGTTCAATGAGGTCTTTCAGGAACATTTGTGCTAAGATGTAAGAGAAGCCAGGTGTGATGTGTCCCACCAATGCCCTCAGCACTGGGGAGGTGGTGGTTGGAGGGTTACCTCAAGGTATTCTCAGCTATGTAGAGAGTTTAGGCCATTCTGTGCCACACGAGACTCTGTCTCTAAAAAATAAACCAAATAAATTAAAATGGCAGAAGGCACAAGGGGAGAGGCTGGGAAAGAGGTCAGGAGGCTAGAAAGCAGGATCCTAGAGGGTTGGAGATGGATGGTGTAGGGGCCTGAAGGGACCAGGCAGAGTGGAAGAACTGAGGCCAGATGAGGGGCTAAGGACAATCCAGGACGCATCTGAGGCCTGCTGCCTTAGCTCAGACAACGGTGCTGAGGTTAATGTTTAAGTATGGCCTAATAAATGTTTATATTTAGGCTAATTATTATTACAGTGGTATTTTCTAACCCACTAGCAACCAATGAGAACACAGACACTTGATGTATTTTAAAATGAGTCTTTACCTGGGATAGGCATGGCTAAGGTTCTGAGGCTTTGGGAGACAGGGAGGATCTTGGGAAAGAGAAGAAAGCTGGTTGGAGGAAGAGGAAGGAGAATTGCCATGGGATAGGAAGGAGTCATGTGGCCCAGCAAAGGAACTCTGAAGTTGCACATGAAAAGAAATGCGGAATAATAGCAAGTATTTTGTGATTATGGATGGGAGTTGGCCCAAATTGAAATTATTAGCAGCAGATGGAATGGGATGGGTCTGGCTAGAGGTGCCAGGTTTGAGTTGGTTGCTTTTTTTTTTTTTTTTTTTTTTTTTGAAGAGACAGTGCCCTTCCCCAACACAGAAACAAAGTCTGGTGGTGGTGGCACATGCCTTTACTTCCAACACTTGGGAAGCAGAGGCACGCAGATCTCTGGGTTTGAGGCCAGCCTGGTCTGCAGAGCAAGTACCAGGAGAGCCAAGGCCACACAGAGAAACCCTGTCTTGGAAAACCAAAAACCAAAGAGGAAGGAGGAGGGAGGGACGGGGGGGGGGGTCGGGAAGAGGAGACTCCTCAGAGTTGTTTTCTAGTCTAGAATTATCTGACCCTGGAGGAGCAGTTCCCTCCCAGCCATGAGGCCAGCAAGGCCCCAGTGCCACGACATCCATGATGCAGAAAACAAGACATACTAGTAGCTGTTCTGCAGCTGTGGGAAGAGTTAGCTATCTGCAACACAGCTGAGCAAGCATGTTTTCGAAGAGTGCCTTGTAATGGAAGGCAGCGCAAAGCCTGTGGGAGGTGCTAAGGGTGGGGAGACCAGCCCAAGGACATTGGCTTTTTAAAAATATCTATTTTATTGGGTTCTTATACCTTTACCTCCCTCCTTACTCATCCCTTCCATCCCCCATACACTATGTAGGAGACAAAGTTAGAGGGAAAAGGGGGTGTACTCCTCTGGAGGCCACTTCCCGCTGATTAGGGTGTCATGTTTCTTGAAGACAAGTCCAGTCTTCATAGTCAGCATCTCTCCAACCTCTTCTCCTCATCAAGCCACAACAGCAGCAACTAAGAGCGTCAAGGGGAAGCAGCAGCCCCCCTTCTTTGGGGGCTGGTCCCTTTTTGGTTAATTTATTTCCTCTCCTGAGCCCCTAGAATTAAACTATCTGCAGCTGGCAAAGATCATGCCCTTCCTACTACATGAAACAATCATAGTTAACGGCCGTGGACAATCTGAAGCAGCCCCATATCCTACACCCAGGCTGAAAACAAAAGCATATCCCCATAACAGGAGCTGGGTTTTTAAACCAACCAAAACTGTCACTGCACAAGGGTAAGCTCAGGGAACAGGACCAGTGTGTGCTGAGGCAGAAGCTGATATGGGAGAAGGGCTGGTGAGCAGAAAGGCCAAGAATCCAACATACAAACCATTCTCAAATACCAGCTGTTACTTGGTTCCTAGAGTGGTTTTGAGCGTGACCCACGTTCTCCTGTTGGAAAGCCGCTGGCCATGAATCAGGAGGAGGTAGCAATAGGAACATCTAACAGGTCACAGCAGCCCTGGGAGTGATGAGATACGTAAGAAATAACCAACTACCTGTCTCCGGAAATCTTCAGGCTTTGAGCCTTATTGCAATATGAGACCATTAATAATCGTTTTCCTGTCCAATATTGAAGCCCGGGTACTTTCAATGGACAGCTGATCATGTTCCTGATACTCAAAGCAGACTCAATTTCAACAAAAGATTCATAAGCCAGGCTGGACAGACATGAGATAGAGAATGCCTTTGTCACTCTCTTGTTGGGTGATATAAGGAGGAAAATGTTCCTTTCAAGTTGACAGTAGCACCTGCAGCCTCATAACTGATGTTACAATGGTGGCATTCTAAGTGTTTTGATTATTTTCTAGTTCAGTGAGGCCCACTTGAGGGGAGATGGCAGATGTTTTTGGTTTGGTTTGGTTTTTCATTTGGTCATGCCCCAAACGCAAACCATTAATTCTGCTCTTTTTTGGTCTATGCCGTGCATATAGAGGTCCCTGTTCAAATTTGGCACCTTAGCTCTCTGACTCCCTCTGGGGATGGACTTGGGGGGGGCGGGGCAGATCCTGTAAATAAAGCAAAGCAGTCACATCCAGGAGACACACTGTCTTGGGAAGGTGTAAAACAGGGACTTCTGAGCAACTGTGCCTCGTGCAGAAGACTCAAAACTAGACATGGTTGTGGAATTTGATCAGGGCCCACAGCACATGGACTGAGCAAACCCAGGGACATCCCCAATCCCGGAGAGAAGTTTAGAAACCTCCAGTTTCCATCCTTCTGTGGGGGATTCAGCCAGGAATCTGAAGGGGGAACAATAAAGGACCAATCCAAGTTATGGTGATGTAGTAGAGAAAAGCCCGGGACATTGTTGTCCGTGCCAGCACTTGGTCTCCTGACTCCACAGAGTTTCTGTGGAGTAAATACAACCCTCTGTGTTATCAGAGTTACAGGGGTTTCTTGTACAGGGAGATAATTCAACTTCTGATGAAGAACCTCTTTTATTCTAACTAGAGTGTTTGTGCATTTGTCTAATTTATGTGTCTTCATTGTTTGCATTTTTGAAAAAAAAAACCCCTTAGAGTAGCTGTTGTCTTCAGCTTTAGAGGCATATTATCTGTTATATTAATTATATTATAAAATAATTAATATTAAAATAGACATAAGAAATTGAGCAAACTATTGAGCAAATACTATGGATTTGTCTTAGACGTGTGAGTTTGATATCAGTAGTAATTAGAATCACTGATCTTCATGCAGAGAGTTATAGAAAAACTTCCGGTGCATTTTGCTAAAATGATGACACAAGCAGTTTTAGAAGCCAAATCTTCTGAGAATTTGCTTTTAGTACAGAGCATGCAGTGTATGAGTTTAAAGTAATCGTCAGAGAAGCTTAGATGGAAACAGTCTCTTCTAGTCATGATGTCCAACCCAAAATTTTCAGGATTAAAAACTGACACAAAAATAACTATAAATGGACTGTTGAAGAGCAGACACACACACACACACACAGAGAGACACACAGAGACACACACACACACACAGAGACACACACACACACACGCACACACAGAGAGAGAGAGAGAGAGAGAATAGAGAATTTTAAATACATATTTTATTAATTCGTTGAGGATTCCATACATTGTACTCTGATTGCCTGCATACCTCTTCATCTTCTCCTAGATCCACCCCCATCCCTACCCTCCCGACTTTGTGTCCTCAGTTAAAAACACTCATCCAGTACAATCGCTGTTGCCCATACACTCTTGAGTGTGTGTTTGCCCACTGGACCATGTTAGATCTTCCAGGGGCCACACACTTAAAGAAAACTAACTTGTCCTCTCCTGGTAGCTATCAACTGTCAGTAGTTCCTTAGCGAGGGGGAGGAGGGCTTCATGGTGACACCCCCCTTCTATGCTTGGGGTATTGCTGTCAGAACCTCTGTGAATTCGAATGTGCGACTACCTTGTTGTATCTGGAGAACAGCTTCCTCGTTTTATACGGTCCCTTAATGGTCTACTATGGGCCTTCTGCTTCCTCTGGAGAAATGACTCCTGATCTTTGGACAGAAGGGCATGTGTTATAGAGTTTCCATTTAGGCTTGGGTATTCCATACTCTCTTATTTTCTGAATCTTGACAGTTGGGAGTCTCTGTATTCATTTCTACCTGCCGAATAAGACATTCTATGATGAGGCTTGAGAGATAATGAACTAACTTATGTTCCAATGATGAGTCATTAGATGTCAGTTTAACTCAATGTCTCTTTAGTAGAGTAATAGCAGTAGGTTGTCCCCGAGGCCTACCACCCATCTGACCATAGGTTCTAGGCCCTCATAATGGTGCAGGTGTGGGTCCCCTCTAAAGGAGTTAAATTCAATAATAAAGGGGTTGATTACTCCTGTGACAGTTGTACCACTATTGTATTCAAGGCATGGTTGTTGCATGGTTGCATCCAGGCTGGTTGTTGTTATGGCTTACAGGGTTTGCAGCTAGATAAGATTGATTATTACTTTTCTCAGAACTATAAAAATTAGCCAATGAGGAAGAAGCTCCAGCTCAGTACCAGTTTTCTTCCTTCATGTTCTGCGACTCAAGCATGTGATGTCTTCGGTAATAGTGTCTTACTATCAAGCTCTGGAGAATAACCAAGAATATTGGCAATAGCGTGTGGTTCTAGGACCCCATTGGCCAACAGCTCAAAAAGAGGCAACTCCTACCCGGTACTGGAGGTTTTATTTGTTATCCTGTGATGCCTAGATGAGCTATTGTCACCCATAATAAGATATTTTCATCTATTTTTGTACATGTACACGTGTGATTGTATCTTAGAAAGCTTCTTCAGTAGTTGTTTTTCATATGAATTTTTCTCTTCTTCTAATCTCCCCACTTAACTCTTCCTGTTCCATTAGAGCCATTTCCTGTTTCTTCAGTGTTACTTCTTCCCTCTCTCGAAAGCCCGCCCCCACAGCCCTTCCTATTTCCTGACTTCTACTGATATTTCAAATGAAACACACATAGCTAAAGAGTAAAGGATAGAGTCCATAAATTAGAGGAAGGGTGTGCTAGTTCTCTTCTGAGTTTCAGTGACTTTATCCAGAATATTTTCCAGCTTCATCTTTTTTCTTTGAGTTTCATAATTTTGTATTTTTTTTTTAATTTAAAGGATATTTATCTTATTGTACATATATGAGTGCTTTGGTTACATTTATATTTGTGTTGGAGCTGGAACTATGGATTGTTTGAATCACTGTGTGGGTCCTTGGAATTGAATTTGTTCTGCAAGATCAGGTGCTCTCCAGCCACATAGTAGCACATTTCTTTTTTTCATTTTTGGTTTTTTGAGACAGAGTTTCTCTGTGTAGCTTTGGCTGTCCTGGACTTTGGAGACCAGGCTGGCTTTGAACTCACAGCGATCTGCCTGCCTTTGTCTCCCCAGAGCTGTGATTACAGGCGTGCACCACCACATTCAGCTAGTTTCACTTTTCCTAACAGCTGAATAACATCCTAATGTGAGGGCTGGAGAGATGGGTCAGTGGTTAAGAGCGCCTCCTGCTCTTCCAAAGGTTCTGAGTTCAATTTCTGGCAACCACATGGTGGCTCACAACCATCGGTAATGGGATATGGTGCCCTCTTCTGGCTTGCATAAGTACATGCAAGCAGAGCACGCATAAGTACATGCAAGCAGAGCACTGTATACATAATAATAAATAAATAAATCTTTAAAAAATATCCTAATGTGTAAATGTTTTACATTTTCATTATCAATTCATCATTTGATGACCATCCATGTTGTTTTTGTTTCCTGGCTATTGTAAACAGAACAGCAATGAACATGAATGAGCAGGTGTCTCTGTTGTCGGAT
Organism: Acomys russatus; assembly: GCF_903995435.1. Taxonomy (NCBI): domain Eukaryota; kingdom Metazoa; phylum Chordata; class Mammalia; order Rodentia; family Muridae; genus Acomys; species Acomys russatus. The sequence goes on along the minus strand of NC_067154.1, from coordinate 3,083,700 downwards.
GTAGAGTCCTTTGGGTATATGCCACAAAGTGGTAGGTATACCTGATCTCATAAAACAGGTTGTAAGGTTTGGGGGGAATGTTTACATTGTACAGTGCCTCTTTGTAGGTGAAAGGTCCTATCAGAAAATCACAATACAAGTCAGTGGTTCAGAAATGTCTTAGTGCAGCACAAATAGTTAATAGACAATGCCCAGAATTCTTACTAATGGATACTTAAAGAATTAAAATAAGAACGAAAGAAGAAAACAAGAGCTGAATACTGGTCTACAGGTACCCTTCTATAATCCCAGCATTTAGAAAATATATTCAGGAGGAGCTGAAGTTCAAGGCTAGCCTGGGCTACTCAGTGCGACTATCTCAAAATAGAAAAATAACAACAACTTTAAAAACACCAAAGCCTAAAAACCCAAACTGGGACAATGCTCAGTGGGAATGAGTGGTTGCTTGCAGGACATCTGAGTTTGTATCTCCAGTACACACACAAAAAGCTGGACATGGACACACACACACACACACACACACACACACACAAGTGCTGTGGGGGACAAAAGGTGAGAAGATTGTGAGGGCTTCCTGACTTTTAGCCTAGCTATAGGCACAGAGAAGGAGTGAGAGCAGAGAAGGGGAGGGAGGAAGGAGGGAGGAGAGAGGAGGGGAGGGGGGAGAGGGAAATTGATTGTGTCCGAAGGGGATGAGGCGGAGAGAGATAGAGCTGACAGACCCAAACCTGGAGGAATAAGGGTCCTGAGGGTGAGTGGGAGAAGCAGGGATTGAGGAATAAGAAAGACAAAAGTAGACCCCCTAAGTAAGGGGGTCTGGGATAAGCTTATGCCAAGCGAGTTTATTAAGAAGTGCAGCATCGTTTATACTGATTCCAGGGGGGAGATGGCCAAGGTCGCCAGACAGCTAACTCAGACAATGCTGGCAAAGAGAAGAGGGATTGTCTCAGACACAGCTGCCTCAGGACTGATAAACGCAGCCCAAGGGAAGAGTTGGCTCCAGCCACAGCCCTGATGCCTTCAAAGCACTGGCTCCAGCCCCAGACCGGCAAGGCCAGCTAGCTCACTTTGTCTTTTCATCAGGACCTGGGAGAAAGTCTGACTCCCCAAAGCTGACACCCGAATTCCTTCCCTGGCCTCCACACACAGGCTCATATTTGCATGTATGCATGCAGACACAGACAGACAGACAGACAGACAGACACACACACACACACACACATACACACACAGAGGCTCATATTTGCATGTATGCATGCATGCAGACAGACAGACAGACAGACAAATAGACACACACACACACACACACACACACAGAGCAAAATGAGTAAAATATATGAGGAAATGAAACTGGAGTAAAGCCATTTGCTCCAAAATACATTAAGATCTGTCTGACTTTAACAGTGATCAGGAAACAATAATGTGATTGTGATACATTATTTGACATGAGAGCCAGTGCTGTAAAAGCCTATTGTTTGCAGAAGTATCCGTTGTTGTTTGGGGAAGACCCTTTGCCTGCCCCGGTACAGCTCCTGAGTTCCCAGCATCATAAGGCAAAGGCACAAAATAGCAGTTGAGTTCCTCTTGTGTAAAGTGTGGAGTCTGAAAATATTTGGGGGAAGTTCTAGGCTACATATTAAAATTAAATACCTATGGTCCTTTGGGAACAAAAATATATTAGTTAGAATTTAAGGAATGTGAATGTTACTTAAAAAAAAAAAAGACATATTCCCCTTAGAGTTGCTAATTCAGCTTCAGGAAATCTGTTTTATGAAATTATGCTCACCCAAATACATGAGTATATAAGTGCATATATTTATTGTGATATATAAATAAAGTAATGCTCATGGCAGAGTTGCTGAATAAATTGTAGGGTATTAGTAACCACTAACAAGAATGACTTGCAGGGATCTTTGCAGTATTGAGAGGAAATCTCTTATGAATATTTGTGTTGAGTTTCTCATTATTATGTCCTCTTTTATATGTACACTCGCATCTAGAACCCACAAAATATGAATATAGTTCTGTGTTTGTAAATTAAATGAAAAGATAAATAGAATTTCTTAGCAATGGCTAGTGTGTTTTTACATAAATTACCCATCAGTGGCTGTATAAGAACAAAGTACAGGAAAATAGTCAAATACTTCAGTGGTTCTCAACCTTCCGAATGCTGTGCCCCATTGATACAGTTCATCACGTTGTGGTGACCCCCCAACCATAAAATTATTATAATACTACTTCATACCTGTAATTTTGCTGTTATGAATTGTAATGTAAATATTTCATGTGCAGGATATCTGATATGCACCCCCTGTCAGAGAGTCGTTTGCTCCTCAGAATCACTAACTTGCATTACCTTAAGCATCATATCTTGGAGGATTTGTGGAGTTGCAGAGATCCGCCGCAGTGCTGTGTTGAACAAAGTGCTGCTGTGGTGGTTGGCCAGCAGAGGGCACTGTGCTGTTGGTCTGCCTGCACAGTCCCCTCAGCCTGCAAGGCACAGAGTGGGACTAAGGAGGATGTTTCATGTGGCCACGTTAGAGATTGCCATATAAAAAACAAAACTTCTGCAGGCTGTTCCTGTCTGCCTGCCTGCCTGCCTGGCTGTCTCTCTCTGGGTCTCATTTACGCCCTATTGAAATGGGGTGGGGAGGGGGGGATGGATACACAGTGTAGACTTTCCATAGACCTGAATGGGGAAGCACTTGCTGGAGTGGATGAGCCCTCAGGCTGTTGACTGGGAAAAGAAGGATGTGACTCCAATGAAAAGAAGAAAGAAAAAAAATGTTACGGGGATTTGGCAGAGGATGAAAAGAGCCAGAAAACTTAGTAAGGTCAGTGCCCTTCAGAGTAAAGTGACTTCCGCTTACAGGCTGTACTCAGCATTTCCCTGTGTGGAGAGCAGGGAAGAGAAGAGTGCTGAAATCCAGCAGGCTCATCTCCAAGGGTGATGACAAAGGCTGTGCTAATGCTGCTGCTTGTCAGGCCCTCGGGGGACAGGCCAGAACTCTCCCGCTTCCGTCCAGGAGCCTGGGGCTCCTCCATGGCAGCTGGCCAGAGGAAGCAGATGTTGGGTGCAGTTATCAGATAGAAGTGGTTTCCAGACCATTCTGTGGTGGGGGGTACTAGAAGAACAAGCTGGGTCCTTGAGCCCAACCATCACCTTTCAATAAGCAGTTTGCTCACGTGGTGTGGTCATCCTAAAATTACCCCAAAGAACAATTGTTCCTTCCTAGTTGTATCTGGATGCCTGTTAGTTTTACAAAATGTAAAGTTACTGTAAAACAACATTAAACAGGGTTAAAAGTTTAAACAGTTGGAAAGCCTTAATCCCCAGCCCTACCTCTTCAGTCTGGACACACTCTACTGAAGACAACCGCTTTGAACCCCATCTTTATTTCTTCTGTTGGCTTCTACCATGTTTCAAAATTAAAACCATGAATTTTGTTTTTCTACATATGTGTGCGTGTATTTGACTGGATGTGTACTGTGATTCTTACGCTGGGGATAAGACCTGAAGCCTTACATATGCTAAGCAAGTATGATGCCGGTGAGCTACACCACAAGCCCTTCACTGTATTTTAAAATTAAATTTAGAATTTATCTTCATGGAATTCTTTAATGAATGAAGAATTAACTTATTGACCTTAGGCCTGAATGGTGAAGTGTGTGCGTGGGGGGGGGGGGGGCACTTGTGATGACTTTTTTAGTATAACTTGTTTTCCTCTCCTTACTTTTCAGCTTAAGCAATTTTTGCATGTTAAGATTACTATGTATTTATACTACCCAACCTTTCTATATCTGTATTTTATTTTTGCAGTGCTAGGAGTTGAACCTGGTTCTTGCTCATTTTCTAGGAAGCCCTCTCTAGTGCTGGGCTTCACACTGGCTCCTCTCTGTATTTGGAAGTAATTCTGTCAAACGGGCTCTATGCCTACCCTGGCAAGCTCCTCACTAGTTAGGTAGCTATGCTGTAGCTACCTTATAAGTAGTCACTCTAGAACCTTCCTGAGCTATATATCCAGGGTTTGGTTGCAATGTTATGTTTCCTTCCTTTAAAAAAGTAATTGCATGTAATTTTTATACATATATTTATGGTATTCATTAGGATTCTTCAATGCATATGTAATGTGCAATGATCCAGTGAGACAATAATTTCTATCTAGTTCTATTGATGATCTTGGTACAGTAAAGAGCTTCCTTAAAAAGTGAATGTGCAGAGTACATTGCAGTTTGACTGAGTATAAGAAGACCATTAAGGGTGGCGGATCTGGACACAGGGGGGTCAGCTCAAACTACTGTACCAACCAAGGACAATGCATGCAGTAAACATAGACCTCCTATTCAGATCTAGCCAATGGACAGCACGTTCTCCACAGTTGTGTGGAGAGCAGGGACTGACTCTGACATGAACTCTGGTGCCCCCTATTTGATCACTTCCCCTTGATGGGGAGACCTGGTGGCACTCAGAGGAAGAAGGGTAAACAGGCTACCAGGATGAGACCTGATAGGCTGTGATCATATGGTGGGGGAGGAGGCCCCCTTCTGTCACAGACCTAGGGGAGGGGAATAGGGTGAAAGAGGGAGGGAGGGGGAATGGGAAGATACAAGTGAGGGGATAACAATTGAGATGTAATCTCAAATTTTAAAAAATCTGACCTGTTTCTCTAGCTGTCTGTGTTGCTACTAAGAAGCACAATGTCTAATTGATTTTTCCCCTTTGCAAATATGTTGTTTTTTATTTTTGTGTCTTTGTGTCTTTAGGAAACATTTGTTATACAACAATTACAAACTTTTGCAACAGGCTAATGCCCTTGTAGTATCTCACTATGACTTGTGTGTAACTAGATTCCGTCCCCCTCTGCTCTGCCCTGTAAATGGCTTTTAGTAAATTCTGCCATTTGGAGAAACGTTTCTGCTTACTTAGACAAACTTGATTATCCAATGATGAAAATATATGTCACTCTAGATTGGTAAGGGAACAAGAGAGGGCATGGATGTCTCTATTTAACTGAACTTGGGACTCAGTTTTGGAATCCATGTCCCTAGGCCTACCGCATGCACATGATAACTGCCTCCTGACTTGGTCATCTCAGTCCTTGGTCATTTTCAGTAACTCTCTCCCCTCCCTGTCACCCATCTCTGCAAATTACTCTCTGAATTCATGTCTACTTGTTTTGTTTGGTGACCCGCTGGGTTTAACCAGGGCAGTTTATAGGACCATGGGTTTGGAGCTGTCTGTTGGAGCCCGGTGGGCTTAGCAGTGGGCACACAACTAGAAGACAGTGATGCTCTTCTGGGATCTATCAAGAGCCAGCGCTTGAGTGGTAAATTCTAGAGCCCCGTGTGCCCCTCCTGCTTCCGTGATGATTGTAGCTGGGGCTAGTCTATGTGAGCCCAGTGCAGGAGGGCACAGTTGTGAGTTGATGACTGCTGTGGCCGTGGGAGCCTGGAGGACAGCCTTCCAGAGCCCTTCATGTAACTCCACCTCCCAGCTCTAACTTGCTTCCTGTCTTCCCTTCTGCGGGTGTTCCCTGAGCCTTGGAGCAGGAGGTGAAAATATGTTCTTTAGGGGTGAGCTCATAAGTATCTCATATTCTCAGCACCGTGGACAGCCACGAGTCACTGCTTTGAGCACTGTTCATTGTCAGGGTGGCCTCTCTTGTTTAAGGCCGGGGGCAACTTTTGTCTACGGCAATACACATAAATGTAGACATGGCAACTCAGGCCACACACTTTGGTTTTCTGCACAGTCCTGTATGTATATGGGAGACCAACAGGAGTATTTCAGTTAGTACCTAAGCACCTCAGTAGAATTCAACAATTACCTTCAGCACCATATAAATAAATAAAAAAAAAAATAAATAAATAAATAAATAATGAACAAATAAAAAATAAATACATTGACTTTATAAATTTATAAATTCTTAGGATATTTAATATTGTCTTCATCCTTGAGTTCTGGTAGTCTAGAACTCCTTGGTGATTTTCCTTCCTCATCCTTCGCTTTCCCTCCCATCCGTTTCTTCCTTTTCCCCTTTTGTCTCTTCCTTCCCCTTTGGTGGTTTTGACACAGTGGCTTTTTACGTAGCTCAATCTGACCTCGAACTCCTGATCCCCTTGCTGTGGCCTCCCTGCTGCTAGGACTGCAGGCGTGCATCTTTATGCCTGGCAGGGGTTGCGGTTAGCAGCTCGATTTTGTTGTCCTGGGGCTCGAACCCAGGGCCTTGAGCATGTTAGGAGGAGCGCTCACCCCTGGGTTTCACCTCAGGTCTGCAAGAAGACTGTCCTCCAGCAGAGAAGGGAGGGTGTCGTCCACGGAGCTGGGGGATGTGAAGCTCCCAGGATGTGGGTCTGAAACACCAATCTATACATCAAGCCAGCATCTCGTGGGGACTTCAACTTGGCCTTCTGCTCTTTGAGGGACTGGTCAGTGACACTGTGGGCCGGAGGTGGTGTGGCTATCTGCAGGGTTCTCGTGGATTTACTGTTCACAGTTGGGCGATGCTGGCTAAGCGGGCTCAGCTGGCAGGTTTCTGGAGGCTTCTTCAATGGGAACTCACACACTTTGAGCCTCTGGTGGATTCAGAATGACCAGTTCCAACCTGTCTTGTGCTGGGGACCATTGCAGCCAGCTGCTCTGAAGATGCCTCCTCTCTCTTGTGTTCAGCAACTCCAGCTCCAGGGCAGCTTGGTGATTTGGGCCAACGAGTAGCTGCAGATCCATGTTTTTGCTGGGCTCTGTTTTGTGATGTTCAATCCCATTAGAACACCCGTCCAGCAACCTTGTCCTCTCCTGAGACATGCTGGAAGCTTCTGGCCTGGAAGAAACAGGGCCTGACGCATTCATCCTCACAAGCAGCTTCCGGAGCTCAGGCCCACACCTTGGACCTCAGCCACACAATGGGCTGTGGCACACAATATCTAGGGAGAGACTGGGTGACCCGCAGCAAACACTGTCCTTAGCCATTTCACCCCGGTTCCCAGGCCTCACTGCTTGCCGGATATCCACACTTACACACATCCAGCCTGCCCACCTTCTCTTTTGTGCCATGAACAGTGGTGTGTGGGCAAGGGGGGGGGGGTGGCACATGCACGCGTGGGAATCTTCAAGAGTGAGTTACCCACTAGGGGATGAACTCCTTTGTCGTTCACTCTTCCTCATTTGCACGGTCAGCCTTATAGATGGCCTTTTCCCTGGCACATGGCTGCTAAAGCACCTCCCACTCCATTCCACCTAATATTGTAAATTCTTCCAATGTGGATCCAACAGCTGGACTAAATTCGGGCTTGAAAGTGTGAACTACCTCGCTTCCTCAGGAGCTGCCCTCAAGTCCCACTTCACCAGTCATGGTCCCCGAACCAACAGCACTGGCCCCATGTGGAAGCTGGGTTTGGTGTCTGTAGAGGGACCTAGAATTTCTCCCTGTGCTTCTGAAAGACAAGTGTTTATTGGAGATATATATGTATGTGTGTATATATATATATTTAATGCCATACAGTGATCCTCTCCTGGATGAATTTGAGTAACTGAACATGTTCTTTCTGTCTCAGGATAAAACTTTTGGCTCATGTACTGTACTTCTAGTTGGTACATATTTTCTTTGTTTGGTTGTTTTGTTGGACTTTTTTTTTTCTTTGTTTTGTTTTGGTATAGCCAGAACTACTTTACTCTCCAGTGGGGACCTTCATGGTTTGGGTCCATCATTAATCACACTCAGCTTTCTGCTGAAGTGGGAGATATTCAGCCTTGAAGGAATTCTATGCCAGCTGTGTTACACACACACACACACACACACACACACACATACATTTAATACACAGATGGAATCTTAGGTTCAAATGTATATCAGACCAGCTTGCAAGATGCTGCCTATAGCTTTATTTTACAGATAGGAACTTTTGTGCTTTCTTTACTAGTAGTTGCTTTCAACCACTGTTTCTTTTCTTTTCCTGCATCTGGGAACCTTGGACTGCTGTAGGTCTAGCTTGCCAGTCTGGGTTTTGTTCAGTTGCTCTGGCCTCAGTTACTGTCAGATGCTATAACAGTCTACACCATCCTGTGCTATATAATGTGTTTTGGGCTTTGGCCCCTCTCCTTTGGTTCTTCTGATGTGTGCATTTGGAACAGGCCAGATAGCCTTGCTAAAGGGCAGGCTTCGAACCTACAATTCTGGCACTCAGCATTGGAGAGGTGGAGGCAGGTGGGTCAGGAGTTCAAGGTCATCCTAAGCTACATAGTGAATTTGAGGTTATCCTGGGCAACATGAGACCCTCTTTCTTTCTTTAAAATTATAATTTATTCATATTACATCCTGATTGTTATCCCCTTGCTTGTATCTTCCTGTTCCCACCCTCCCTCCCTCTTCCATCCTATTTCCCTCCCCTGGACCTCTGACAAGGAGAGCCCACCTCCCACACTGTCTGACCACAGTCTATCAGGTCTCATTGGATAGCCTGCACCTTTTCCTCTGCTTACCTGCATCGTCTCCCTGCCAAGGGAAGGCAATCAAATCAGGAGCACCAGAGTTCTTGTCAGATGCAATCCCTGCTCTCCTCACCGCTAACCATGGAGAATGAGCTGTCCATCGGCTGTAGCTGAACAGCGGGTCTAGGTTCTCTGCATGCATTGCCCTCAGTTGGTGAAACAGTTTGTGCAGGCCCTTCTGGGTCCAAATCCGCCAGGCTTGATGATCTTGTGGAGTTCCTGAACCTTCTGGATCTTTCCATCTCTCCATTCATCCATATTACTCTCAGCGCTCCATCCAGAGTCCAGCAGAGAGAGAGTCCCAGCATCTGTCCCGATCCCACACTGGGTGGAGTTTTGAAATCTGCAGGCAAATGGATGGAATTAGAAACAATTATCCTGAGTGAGGTAACCTAGACCCAGAAAAACATGCACGCTGTATACTCACTTATAAGAGGATATTAGCCCAACATAGAGAGACACCATTCCAAAAACCGAAATCAACCAAAATAAATAAACATCATAATAACTAAATAAAAGGAATAGTAGGCTTAGAGTTGTGCTTCCCAAGAGTAGGCCGGGAGTTACTCTGGATCTCAGTTTGTGTCTTTGGTTCAGTCTGTTTTCCTGTTCACTGACAACTCTGTCCTATAGACAGGGGACAAACATGGGTGAAGTACACATTCTCCCTGTTTCAGTAATCTCTGAGTACAGAGAAGTAAATAGTGTCATCCCTCCATATCCATGCAAGATTTATCCAGGACTGCCTGAGCTATCCGAATGCATGAATGCTAAAGTCCTTTCTATAAATGGAATTGCTTGTGCACAGAACCTACACACCTCCTCCCATACGTTTGGGTCATATCTAGATGACTTACAATTCTCAGCGCAATATAAATGCTATGGAAACCATTATAATGTGTTAATTAGGGGATAACAAAAAAGCCTGTACACACTCGGTACAGATACAGTCACCTCCTCTCAAATGTGTTTTATCTATGGATGCAGAGTCTTCCGTGCAGAGGGCTTATGTATGAATCGAAGCAGAGACAACATGATGTGGGAATAGCCACTGGGTTTGAAGGCACAGAGCCCTTTAGAATGTGACCAAATTTAATGGGCGCTAAAGATGTGGCTGGGATGAGATGGGAGACAGATCACTCATTTGAGAGGCTACAGGGTGAGGGGAGAGGGTAGCCAAGTGAGGCGAAAGCCTGAGCAAAGGTTGCCAAGCGAAAGTGGAAACTGCTCAGGTGCATGTGGAATACACATCATATCGTGTGCGCACAGGGTCTTGCTGAAGCTGAGTGCACACTCGTGGCTTGCAGCAAGTGGCTCCCAGATGGGGCTCACTGGCCTCATCACCCCAAGGGAAAAGATGAACGTGCGTATCAGAGTTTGAACTGAGAACCCACTGGAAGCACCTCTGATCAGCTGTGTCCCCCACAAAGGACATACTGTAGGGGGTCACTGTGTTGTTATTTCAAGGGTTACCTCTTTGACTCACAGGAGCCCTTTTCTTTGCACTTACAGCACGGCCAAGTACAGCGTGTTAACATTTCTACCTCGGTTCCTGTACGAGCAGATTAGGAGAGCTGCTAATGCCTTTTTCCTCTTCATTGCCTTATTACAGGTAAAGCTCGTTAGGCACTCAAACATCACAAAACCAGTTCTGTGCAGAGGGAGGTTCTCCTCAAATTATCACTAGAGTGAACAGGCACGGTCTTTAAAAAAAAAAAAAAAAAAAAAAAAAAAAAAAAGAACAGGCTCGGGAGGGAATTCCTTGAAAAAAGTGCAGCCACTAAAAGGGGAGTGGAAACTAGTTCTCATGGGTCATACTTTGTCATGTTTACTTTTTTGTTTTTTTAAAAATTAATGCACATTTGTTACAGTAGTCACTATATTTCATTATGATATTTCATACATATATACCATGTATATATTTTTGGCCATGGAGGTTATATTTTTTAACCCATTTCCTATTCTAAACACATTGCCATGTTAGGTAAACTTTCAAATGTAAACTACATAGCTAGTTTTTGAGTTAGCAGGCCTTTTATTGTGCACCAGAAGCAGACCAGCCTAGTGAGAGTAAAGGTTGAGCACCCTGATTGCCTTCTCTGTGGAGACTTTCGACTGGCGCGTTCTCTCTTGTGTTCTTTTACAGCAAATTCCAGACGTATCGCCAACAGGACGATATACCACCCTGGTGCCATTGATCATCATTTTAACAATTGCAGGCATCAAAGAGATTGTGGAAGATTATGTAAGTTTAGTCTCTGGACAATAAGACATCGTCATATGAAATTTGATGTGCACGTGACTGAGCCATTTGCTTATAATAAGAGACCGGGCTACAGCTTAACCAGCTCCAAGAGGAGTGGTGGCGTTTGCTGGGGAAGAAGGTGTGGTTGATGTTGGTCCTAGGTGCTGCAGTACAGAGAGAGGCTCTCACCAGGATGCTAAGTCTTCATTCCAAAGGAGCAGAAGGGCTCATCCTTCTTGGAAAAGTCTGACACCCAGCTAGTTCACTCCAGTCATTTTATGCAAACACACATAGCTTCATTGGGGCTGGGAAAGGTTCCAACTACCCAAGTTATCTTGCCTGTGCTGCCTGTGAGAGCAGACAACCCATAGCCATCTCAGTCCAGATTTGCCAGGAGCGTCTTAGGACCAAGGTCTTTGCAGCTACAAGCTGTCACGTAGCACCAAGTGCAAAACTTTACAGAGAGACGGCATTCTTTAAGGTTCAAGCTGTCTCAAAACAATGTCTCAGTCTCTACTGACTAACCCAAACATAGCTAAGGCTTTGCCGAAACATGTCACTCAGAGCCAGACACAAAGGCTTTACTTTACCTCTCACCACAGGAATGTGTATGCTGAGAGTCCTAAACACCGGTGCGGTGACTCTGTGGCACTTCTATGTTCTGGATCATTTTGTTCAACCTTGACTGGTGTTTATCACTATTAGTCCTTGTACCCTACCTTCGAGCACCTGGATCCAGGTAGCAAATGAAGCCTTTAGTTCGCATTCTCTGCAAGCAGCACTGTCCTTGTTATGTCTGAGGTAATTCCCCAAGAATCTTCCTCCTCACGCTTCGCTTACACCTCACTGACGCCAACCATGTCGTCGCCACCAGTGTCTGCCTCCCTCTTTCTGCTTTGCATGCACACACATATATGCACACATGCACACACATACATGCACACACATGCATGTACACACACATGCAGACACACATACATGCACACACACGTGCACACACATACACGTGCACATACACACATACATACACACACACGCACACACACACGCACATACACACATACACACACATATATGCACACATGTGCACACATGCACACACATACATGCCCACACATGCATGCACACACACATGCAGACACACATACATGCACACACACGTGCACACACACATGCACATACACACACACATACACACACACACACACACACACACACACTTTATTCCCCCACATACATATTTCATGGAATATGTAGTAAGCTAGCCTGAGAATGAAACCCGATGTTTGTTGTTGGATTTAGAATACTGAGTCATTGTTTCAGGCTGTCCACAAATGGCTGTGAGGAACTGGAAACTTTGAAAGGCTAGTAAACGATTAGAGCCAAAGTTTAGTCCCTTAGGCTTGGAGTGGCCACGCCTAGATCTAGTCCCAGCTGAAATCTACAGCGTTGGCACCGTTAGGTCTCCCCGGCTCCCCGTTACCCTCTGAGTTTCCTGCTTTCCATTTCAATTATCCATTTGGAACATTTGAATGTAAGAACCTTTGCTTGTTTCCTGTAACAGAAGCGACATAAGGCAGACAATGCAGTCAACAAGAAGAAAACAATAGGTAAGCCCCCAGGCTCAAGGCCTTTTCCATTGTTAATTCAGAAACAAGTCCTGTGTTTGTTATCCTTGATCAGTAGCTATTGATATTGAGAAATAGAAGAATACCAAAATAAAATGTCAGTGTTTCTGTATTAGTGGGATTTCAATACTCTCAGATTTTAGAATACAAAATTTTCAGAAATTAGTTTATGTCCCTAGAAGTTTCACATATCCTCAGCCTTGGTTTGTTACTCATTTTCTTCATTGGTTTGATTTTTATACTGCCTCAGTTTCCTGTTGCTGCTGTTGGAATTGTGCAACGCCTACTCCCGGGCTAAATATTAATTTGGTTTGCTTACATGCGCACGTAAGCGTCTGTGCATGCACACACAGAGGATGCAGAGGTGGCCCAGGTGAAGGCCCTGGTTTGCATAGTTGGCCATCCACCTTTCCGCCAAGGATATGACTCGTTAGGATTAATAAGCACCACCTTTACAGAACCCTTTTGGATTTGCAGAAAGCTGACTTTTTGAGTCTCACCAATATTAACCAGTTCATTGTTTCTTCTTTTACAGTGTTAAGAAATGGCATGTGGCATACCATCATGTGGAAAGAGGTAAGGATCAATTTTAAAGACAATACCTGAAAATATCAACTTGAAGGCTTGTCACAAATTGTTGATCTTGACAGCAGTATAAAGTTTCCTATGAGGCCAAGGCCATGCCCACTTTATATGCGTTTCCCCATGAAGTCTGTTTTCCCATGAAGACTGACATGTCCTTCTTCCATTCTGGCCTCTTCTAGAAGGACCTAATGTGGCAGTTCAGGCTGTGAATTTCCTTATTCTCCAAGGATAGTTCTGGAACCTCACAGGACTTGGCGGTTTCTAACCCTATGTGAGAAACATTGCCCCCGCCCCCAGGTCTTCTGTCTTCTTTTTGCCTAAATTCAAGTGTTTAGAGCAGTTGTTTTTTAACTTCTGGGAATCCCACTTCCACTGTATTTGGTGGAAAGGTCTCTGGGTGTGAGCAGGGTTCCCTGGCAGGTGTGTGGGGGTGCTGCTGCTTTTATCCTCAGAGTGGTAGCAAGAGGGACTTCCCTTCCTGTTGCTGGCAGTGTGGCATCTGCACTCACTGAGGAGAGGTATTGTAGTTGGTTGTTGGCTGAAACTGTACTGTATTGGTGTTGTGTACCTGATAAGCCGGATTTTCATCCAGCTATCTTAGCTGGGCTTTATTAATGGGCACAAAATATTTATTTTAAAGATGCCATTCGTCATTCTGACATTCAAAACTGATTTTATTTTTAAAAAAGAGGAAAACAATGTTTTGAAAGGGCAGCTTTAAGTATTGCTCCTTGCTTAAACATCTAAGTTGCACTAAGTGCCCCCTTGTAGGCATTGGTGTGAGGAGCAATGCTGCCAGTGTGGCTACAGCACTCTCTGTGGTTTTTATTTGATTTTACCTGGCTTAGGAGAACCACCCACCCTTTAAAGAAAGCTTCCCCTTGTAGTGCTCTGTGGGACACTGTAACCCCCGTGCCCTCATTGGCCTCTCAAATTTTGGGTTCAGCATGAACTTTGGAGGTTCAGTGTGATGGCTCTTGGTCAAAAGGCAGAATTTCCAGGGGGAGAACTGGCGCTCGTGCAGTGGGAACTGGTGAATCCTCATGGGCCCTCCATCTCTCCAGGGGTCTTCTGGCTGCTTCTTCCTCAGAAAGGCACACGCAGTGGCCAGATGAAAAGCGACTTGCATCCAAGTGGCTTGACACCTCTTGAAGTAGTGGGACATGGAGTGGTGGTCACCAATTTCTGAGTTCAGGAGTTGGTGATCTTTCAGGCTCCCAGTGTTCCTTCCTGCTTGGGACATGTTCCACATGCTTGGGACATTGCCACTTTATCACAGGCCTGGCTGGATACATTGTGATTTCGATTTTTAATGCCTTATTCTGAAGCATCTTAAGTGGGCCTGTTAGCAGATACCAGAGATTGCCAAACGTGGGGTTCATGAAGGCATGTCCTTGTGAAGTTGTCCTCTCAACCAAGTAGGCCATCCTTGGCAACCAGCACTGGTCAATCACACACGGATCAGATTCCCAGAATTCCTGATCCAGACAGCCTGGAGTTTGCGTTTTTTGACAAGTTCGTAGGAGAAGCTCCTGCTGGCGACGTGGGCAGCTCACTGCAGCACAGCAAACCTGAGGAGCTTGCCAGGGGTCGTGAAAAGAGGACGTTAAAGAGAGAGGTTAGGAAACACTGAGGTGTCCCCAAGAGCCACACACAGCTGCCCTCCTGTGAGAGTGCTACGTTTGTGACAGAGCCCTGGGCTTCGCTTGGCCCTGGTGATCTCAGAGAATTAGAGCTCCAGAGCTGGGATCAACTCTGGGAGTTCTTTAGTTATTTCATAACTGAGAGACAGGAGGGACCCTCTGAGGCTGCATTGAATTCAGGAATACAGAATAGCTCCCCCTTCACACACTATATGATTTCTTTTAGCTAATACACACACACCTGCATGGGTTGGTCATGTGTGAGAACACCAGACACCAAAGTTGTAAGAACCGTCTTTGGGTTCTAAGTCTGCAGTTTCTCATTGTAGTTGAAACCTCTTAGTACCCGGTTCCTGGGAAGTGAGTACCCTTTATTTAGAGATTAAAGAACGCCATTTCGCTTGTCCTCACACCTTGAGTTAGGGAGAAAAAAAAAAAAAAAAAAAAAGAATCCACTTCTTTATGAAAGGATTGCTTTTTTCTTTCTAGCTTTTATTAACTGCTTCTTCATTTTCTAAACTACTTATGGAAGATGTTTTGACTTAGAAACATCTTCGGCATGCCTGAGCGCCCCTTGTGTTTTACTGTGGATCTGCCTTGTTCTCTGTGTTTCTTTCTTCTGCATTCAGACTGCATACTGACTGGTGGCTTGAGACAAACTTCAAGCATCCCATGGGTTTGGGTTTTAATCTTGCTGCTCTTGTCTATGCTGTGCCTGGTTGCTTATAACTCCCTCACATATTTTGATAAGCACTTTTCTTTACTAGTAGGGTAGCTGTTCAAATCCCTCCCGTGTCCCAGTAGCAAATTAGTGGGCTTAAGGGTGGTGGTGGTATTGGGGATGGAACTGGGCCTGGTGCATGCTGGGTAAACGTTCCACGACTCACTCACCTTCAGCCCTCAAAGTAGAGTCACATGGTCACTGTTGGTCTGTGTGATCCAGTTGTTTCCACCCGTGTAGCTTTTGGAACAACAAGGCACAACTTTTTACCTGTTTTGTGCACTCTGTGCCTATTTGTGCACCAGGCACTGGTTCCCTGTGTCATCAGAGAATTCTGCTGACTTTGCCTTTCACACTGGCACAGTCCATTAAGTTACATCCACCCCCAGAGTTAGACCTATGTTTAGCCACCTGTTTCACGCCTTGAACCATAGACCCGTGTCTGCTTCTTAGCCTTAATAACAGGTGGAGGCCAGTGAGGCGGCTCAGTAGGTGAAGGTGCTTACTTCCAAGCCTGAGCTCCAGAACTCCTGGGATTGTCCTCTGACCCCTACACATACACTATGGATATAAGCTTACACATCCATCTCTCTCTCTCTCTCTCTCTCTCTGTCTCTCTCTCTCTCTCTCTCTCTCTCTGTCTCCCTTTTTCTCACACAGACACAAATAAGCAAAATATAAAACAACAACAACAACCAAAAATCCAAGGTGGAAGATGAGGACCTGAGTGACCAAGTAATCAGGTTGTCTTCTAATTATCCACTTATCTACAGTTCCCCACACGTGCCACAGCAGTAATGCACCTTCATACACACACACACACACACACACACACACACACACACACACGTGCACACATTCACATGCACACACACAAATATTTTTAAAAACTAAATATTGTGTGCCACCTTTCTAAGCAGCGGTGTTGTCCATTTTCAAACCAAGGGTCCTGGAGCCCTGTTAGAATGTGCTGCTCCCAGACGGATGCAGTTTTACCCTTTAATTGGTGTACTGCACTAGCCTTCCAGTCAGATTACCCGCTTTTAAATTATCGCTGTACAACCTGGAGAAAGAATCTAGTGGGTAAAACCACTAGCCACAAAGTATTGACAGACCAAGTTCAGATCCCTGGAACCTATATAAGAGCCAGACATGGTGGCAAGTGTCTGTGGTCCCAGCACTCCTATGACGAAAGAGCTCCTTGGAAGCTTGTGGGCCAGTTAGCTTGAACTGTGCAGTGTAGCAGCAAACAAGAAGAAAACGTTGTGCCTCAAACACAAGATGGGACGTGAGGACTCACACCCAAGGTTGCCTTCTGACCTACACACATGCACCATGGAATGCAGACACAAAAGTCATAAACAGTTAAAGAAAAAAATAATGGCTGTAACACTTTGGCTGTGTGACCTTGGTCATGCTGTTTTGCTTTAAGGCTTAGATACCACGACTTAGCCGAGTCCGTCAGCGGTCCCACGAGATGAGTGCTGTCACGCTTGGAACACACGAGAAAGCGAGGCACACACTTCCCATAGCTTTCCCATGGTGACACAGCTGCTCAGGGATCCAGAGAGGGACAGAAATCCAGCTGCGCAGGCCAGCGTCAGAGCCACCCGTGTAACACCTCCTTCGTGAGCAGCTATGGAGGCGTTTGAGTCAATTTGAGGCGAGGGGATAGTTGGAAGAAAACACAATCTTTATGCTTCTTCACTTCTCTTTTCTCTTTCCTTTCTTTCCTTTCTTCTTTTTAAAAAAATGTGTTAATGAGCCATCACTACTAAATTGCAATATTGGGGTTCAGTGGTTGAGTGAACTCTGCATCTGTTGGGTCAGGACCACCTGCAACCCCAACTCTAGAGACTCTGACGCCATCTCCTTCACAGGCAACTGCACTAAGGTGCACATATGCACACACAGATGCAAAGACAGGTGGCAGACAGACAGACAGACAGACAGACACAGGCACATATACATACACACCTATAATTAATAAATTAAAAAGTGCACTGTGGTCATTTCTCCGTTTCTGTAGGGACTAGTTCCAGGTTGATAACAACAGATGTCAACATGAATTAAACGCTCGGGTCTTTCATATAAAATAGAGAAGCATTTGCATGGAACATGTATATATCTTCCCATAAATGCAAAATTTCTAGATTACTAGATTTCAGAAAACCCAACGCAGTGCAAATGCCATGGGAACAAGCAGTGTTGTGGTATGTAGTTTAGGGGACAGTGCCTACCAGGGATGCAGTGTGTGATGCCCAGCACAGAGGCAGCTTTTGATGTCTTTGCTAAGGCTGTCACTCTCCTTGTACTGTGTTGTTGAGACACTGCCTCACCCTGCAGCTCAGGCTGGCCTGGAAACCATAAGCGCTGGGGTTCTAGGTGCACCACCACTCTGGGTCATATACACTTCTCTTGGCAAATACTTTGCATTTGTAGTTGGTAGAACCAACAGATGTGGAGCTTGTGGGCATGGGGGGGGGCAGTTGCAGCATAGTAGAAACATCTGCCCGTTGTTCTTGTAAGATGTGGCTTAGTTACGCACTAACTTTCTTCTTCGTGTATTTAACCACCCGTATCACATGTGCTTTCTCTTCTTCCATGCCTTCTGTCCTGTCCCTGGTCTCTAGGTGGCAGTGGGAGACATCGTGAAGGTCCTCAATGGGCAGTATCTTCCAGCAGACATGGTCCTGTTCTCCTCCAGGTCAGGTGTGCCAGTGGGCACAGGCTTTGAAATGAACGTTAAGAACAATATAGAACTAACTGGGGCTGGAGAGATGGCTCAGCGGTTAAGAGCACTGACTGCGCTTCCAGAGGTCATGAGTTCAATTCCCAGCAACCACATGATTGCTATAATGTAATCTGATGCCCTCCGCTGGCCTGTAGATGTACATGCTGACAGATCACTATATACATAATAATAAATAAATCTTTAAAAAAAAATAACTGAACTGAAGACATCTTGATTCATCTCTTCCCTTCTATCCCATGACTTCTCCTCTCCTTACAAGCTGAGCATCCCTAATGAGCTGTGGTTTCAGATTTTGGAGTTCAGATTTTGAGATGTTCAGTTGTTAAAGTCTATGTGAATAGTTAAAAATATGAAGCGATAGAAAAGCTGGGAGGACTTCAAGCCTCCAGCATCTTGGACAAGTTAGAGATGCTCAGCCTGGACCCTTGTCAACAGCCTCCTCCCCCTGGGACCCTTAGTGGTTTGTTTTGGTTTGGTTCACTCCCTTGGGTTTTTCCGAACCCTTTTCCTGGTTTTCCCCCAGTGACTCCACGGTTTTCCTCACTGGTCAAGACACTGATCAAAGGGAGTGAAGCTCAGTGACCTTCTTGGTCCGGTCCAGCCAACAGTCTGTCCTCTAGCCCTCAGTGTTGTCTATGAACAACTTCTCTGAACCGCAGGAGGCGTTTTTTCTCAGCGTAGACACACCCTGCAGGCTGCCGTGGTCTTCACTCTCTCTGCCCCAAACAGTCTCTGCACCCCTGGGTGGCTTTGTGCTAGGAACAGTCATCACCACACAGAGGCATGCAGAATTGAGCGCTGCCACCCTCAGCTTTCTTGGCTCCAGGTGTGAAACAGTGCAAAGAAGGAAAGCCAGTGTCAGGGGAACAGGGACCTGTTGTGGAGGTCAAAGTTCTATTATGTGTTGTTAAGACTATAACTCCCTCTGTTTACACACCACTGGGAAGTGCAGGGGCTTAGGCTGCTTGCGTTTTCTTCCTTTTTTTCCCCTTTGGGTAGGATTTATCCCTTGTTAGAAGCCAAGTTTACCATTGACTTTCCCTAGGGATAAAACAGTTAAAGATAGGGCCTAAACCATTGGAGGGGGAAAGAACCATAAACATGGGATACGATTCACCATGTTCAATAGCAACAGAGAAACTCTTAGACATTTAGAATATAAGTCAGCCTGCAGTTTGTGCCAGGAAAACCGCTCTGGGACCTCAGGTAAGCTGGCTTACCAACGTGCTTTGCTGGGCTGACAGCGGTTTTGGGGCGTTCCTTGTATCTGAGCGGGTGTTTTGTATGAGCAGTCAGATCAATGACTTTTAACCCCTGATACTTTCGTATTAGTATATGGGGAAACCGAGGCACAGAGAGATTAAACCTCTTCCCAAGGTCATATGGTCCCTAAAAGTATCATGAGGCAGCAAGAACGCAGGCAGGGGACTGCAGAGGCCTTTCTCGACCCCTAACTCTGCTGACTAACTCAAGCCAGAAGGTGGGAGGTGGGACTACGGTGTGTGCCGTGTCCACATTTACTCTGTTTTTAAAATGGATTAAAGAGATGCCTTTTGACATTGTGACACATGTAGGGAAACAAAGGCCTACCAAGTGTGTGCCTTTTCTTTTAACTCCAAGGGCTCTAATTTTCTTCAGAAGATGAGTTTGTGCTGAGCCTGCAAGAGGCAGGAGGTTCCTTGGCCTTTAAGAACCACTCAGTGGGTGCATTTTATTCCCTTTCTAGAACAAAGCCACCGCCCCCCCCCCCCCAATCTACTCTCAGTCATTGTCCAGCCAAGACTAGGCATGTGGTGCTGAAGCTGGTTCCTTGGTGCTGAGCTCCAAAGATGAGTGTGCAGCTTCCACTGTCTTCAGTCGCTGTGACAGAACAGTGGTTGTACAGTGTGCTTGAAGGACTGCCACCACACAGTTTCCCCATCTCAGGTTTCATGAGCTGAGAGTTTGTGGAGAGGACGGTACTAACCGTGGCCTTTCCTTCTTCTTCATAGCGAGCCTCAGGGGATGTGCTACGTTGAAACCGCTAACCTGGATGGGGAGACGAACCTTAAAATACGACAGGTAAAGCAACCTCATGGCTCATGCCTTTACAGGAAACCGGGCTATAAATATATGGTACAAATGTCCACCATGCTCCTTGTGGGGAAAAAGTTGTTCAGCCATGAAAGATTATACGTTAAACCCTGATGGAACCTACAGAGGATTGTGCCTCCAGGTATGAGGGAAACTTGTTGAGGAGGCCAGGGATCTTAGAAAAGGGAGTTTCCTCAGCCCAGTGTGTCGTGACTCATTTGTGTCTCCCTAAGCTTTGCCCACAGTTCTCGGGATAGGGGCTAACCTGGACACAAGGGGAAGAGAGCAACTGTCTGGGCATGTGGTGTAGAAAGAGCCAGTGAAAATAGGAAGCTCCCCATCTCCCGTTGGATAGCAGAGAGCCAAGCATCAGATACACTGTTTCCATGACTTGAGCTATTCCTACTCTCTTCCTCCAAGCCTCCCGAGTCCCCTGTGAAAATGGTTCACTACCATCTTGACTCAAGAGACCCTATCAACTGTGAGAAACAGCAGGTTCCAATCTTGTGTTCGTTTTGAGAGCCGGTAGGAAACTGCCCAGGCCACAGGGGAATCTGCATATCTGAAAAGCTACAAAGTATCTGAAAGATGTTTAAAGCAGCAGTGTGGGGGGGACATTCAGATGTCACCTCTGTGAGGTTGGTAGGCGTGCCCGGGCCAGACCGTGGGCTCAGAGACTGAAAAGGAGTGTTGAGTTTCTGCTGTCCGGGCTGGGAAATGCAGAGTAATGCCTGAAACAGACGTTTAGATGTAGCTTCTCCAGTCATTAGAGGTCTCCAGACAGGCCACCATGTTTACAGTGCTCTTGGCTGAGTTAACCCGAGCTGCTCTGCCTTTCCAGACTGATGGCCAAAACCGAACCATTGTTCCAAAGCCAGAAGAGGGAGCTGCAGAGAAAGAAGAGCTATCACAGGAGAAACAGTGGGGGCGGGAACAAACCATGATCAAATATATTGCATGACTTTTTTTTTTCAGTTAAAAAATCCTGTGACTTTATTCAGCACAAAATAAATATAAATTTAAAAACACCTTTTTAAAAAACCACATATTGTATTATAATATAAAGAATAGTCTTTTGTGAATAAAAATTCAAAGCATTTGACCCTCTTGGGTTTTTTGCTTCAGAAAACTGAATTTAATAATTCAGCTCATGTATCTTTCTTTTTACTGTAGGCATATGGTCTAGCTTTTTTCTTTTTCTTTCATTCTTTCTTTTCTTTTTTGAAGAAGCATTGATGAGGTTCGTCAAACTATTTTGTTAGGAAATATTCAGAATAAAGGTTTTCAGTGTAATGAGTGGGGCATGCTGCAGACTATGAAAGGACTCTGACTCTGATCAGTGTCACAGGACAGCAGTAGCATTGCTTTCTGTTGCGTCTTCCAGTGCTGCAACTATCACTTGAATAGGGGGTTCCTCGAAGGCTTGGGTTCTTCCTGGTCTTCACTGTTGGAATCTATCAACATCTGTGTGTCAATGTGTGTGCAGCCCTGAGGGCCTACGTGACCCATCAGATTAGCATGTGGCGCAGCAGGCAGCTCGCTGTGTGCCTGGCACTGACAGAACGCCATGCTGTCTCTTCAGCACGGATGGCAGTGTGTGATCTTATCTGTTGGCTTGTGGTTCCTTTCAGGGCTTGAGCCACACAGCCGACATGCAGACGAGGGAAGTGCTCATGAAGCTGTCTGGAAGGATAGAGTGTGAAGGGCCCAATCGCCACCTCTATGACTTCACCGGCACCTTGCACTTGGATGGGAAGAGGTTTCACAACTCCTTTTTTAAATTATTTCTCCCCTCCACCTCCCTCCCTCCCTTTTAAAACCGTGGCCAAGAATTCCTGGTGCTTTGGGAAACCCTAGTTTCATAGTGTTTGAAAATAGTGAGATTTCTTCTTGTTTAGCTCAGCTCTGAGGGACTGAAACACCATTTAAATTCATTTAAAACTTCCCTTACACTTAAGAAAAGAAGAGATTTTTTTTTTTTTTTTTTTTAAAAGAAACAACCCAAAGACCGAGTATGGGGCTCATAAAAAGTGGCCTTTTCCTTCTAGCTTGTGACTTGCGAGGCCAAATAAATAGTTCAGGTTGCATTAAATAGCTCAAGAAGTCAGCAGGAGGATATTTTATATGTAGTCAGCTTACTACACATGGGAAACAGATATGTAGTTTCTTGTTAGCTTTCTTCTAAAACACATTGTTTCTGTTTTATTCTTATTTATTTATTTATTTTGTGGTGCTGTGCATTGCAACAGGCTTTCAGATGCCAGGTCATTACTTCCCCAGTGAGCCTCCCCAGAGCCCTGCTTGTTTTAGAAAGTTGATTGAAATGGGGGCTGTGACTATTGCACAGTGCATGAAGTGCCTGTTAGGCGAGCAGAAGGACCTTCGTTTGGACTCCCAGTACCTCCATAAAAGCAACCCTGGAGTTGGGGAAGTTGCGCAGAGTGGCAGGTCCCCGAGGTCCATCGGCTAGCCAGCTGAGTCAGTGAGAGGGAGAGATTCTGTTTTGAAAATAAGGTGGAAATATCAATGATGTTGACCTTTGGCTTCCACATGCCTGCACACACCTGAACACGTAGATATCACACATGTACAAATTGCATGATTTATTGTCTGAGGGTGTCTTTTGTCATGATGTTGACATGTGGTCTCACTGCTAATACTCCATAGTTCACTGGGCTTTTCCCCATACTTTAAATAGTTCTTGACTGGGGCATGGAGGGCGGTTGAGGCACGAATGTTAGGACTCAACAGACATTCAGTGTGATACCCAAGCATGCAAATGCTTGGTTGGCATTTTGTGTTCAGCCATCCGGTGTGGTCCCGTCTGTACCCTCGGGTGCTCAACTAACCACCATGCCACTAGATGTGAGTTGACTGCTCACACTTCTTTCATAGTCTATAAAGCAAATTGCTTTCTAGAAATGAATAAGCTTGTGGCTTTTTTAGCATTTCCTTTCCCAGTGTTGCATAGCAGGCTTATGAGACATAATCCTCTCTGACATTTTATAGAAAAAAAAAAAAAAAACCTCATCCCATTCTATAGTGAGGAATGGATAAGACAGACATTTTTGGGGAGGTGGATGGATAGATAAAGCAAAGACTAAATTAACAAATTCGACTGGCTGGGGCATTTGGTTTGTGGTAGGCTTATGTTAGGGGAAACGCGTGCTTATTTGACAGGTTATCAGGAAATATAAACACTTTTCTTATTTTCAGCTCCGTTGCCCTTGGGCCTGACCAGCTCTTACTGAGAGGCACCCAGCTCAGGAACACGCAGTGGGTGTTTGGCGTTGTTGTATACACCGGCCATGACACCAAACTCATGCAGGTAAAATGTTTCTATAGAAAGCCGACTCTAGTTGCTTTTCTGTTTGTTCCTCCCTTTCCTTGTTTCCCTTGCTGGTGAGAAATTCAATCATGAAGCTCAAGTTTATTGGAGAATGTAAAATCAGGGGAAAGTGACTGTTTTAGATCCTCCTGGGATTCCCTCTGGCCCTTTGTCATCCCTTTGGTGACAGTCTCTCTGAAGTGGTTTTTGTTGTCTAGGATAAAGAGGGGCCGCTGGCTGTAACTTTGTCTTCAGGATGTAAAGAGGGTTTTTCTCTGTTTGCCCTCTGAATCCCACTAAGTTAGGAACTAGTGTTTATTCTCCATATATCAAATAAACAGTGCTAATTTAAAATGATTTGTTTACCCTTTTCACTGTTAATTCCTGAATTTTTTTATGTATAGACTTATAGCCCATATTTGTATTGTGACATATTTGGCCATATGTCTTTTGAACTTCCACATAAATCAGTGTCTCTCGGTGTCATTTCTTGTATTCTTCTGGTAGCTCTTGGCATTTGTTGTGTGACACTATTCTTGGAGAGACATGAGCAAACCTCTGTTCACATCTGACAGGGAATGGATGACAAACCAAAGTACAGATCCTACCAAAGTCCAGCTAGGTGAATCAGTGAGTTTATTGGGGTCATTTATAGGAATATGGGTGAGGGGTTACACAGAAGACCAGAATTGACTCGAAGACTGCTGCATCACCAAAGCCCACCCAGCATGGGTGATGGCTCACAAAATACGAAAATCTGGAACACACAGCCTGCAGGCAGGTTGGCTGTTCAGAGACCGTCTTCTTCAGGCACCTTCGCTGTTGTGCTTCTCCAAGGTCTTGGCTTCTATCAGGCAGCTCAGCTGGTCTGAGCCTCTTCTAAAAAGCTCAAAGGACTCAAAATATCTCTCAGCAGCCCTTACGGTTTATAGATTCTTGGGAGGGGAAGAGCCTAGTGAATCTGATCAGTTTCAGGGACTTCCCGAGGTCTTTGGATTGTTTACTTCTGAAGCTTCCCTGCAGGATGGAATGCGTTACTTCCCCTTAGAAAAATCTTATGTCTTAATAAGCTTCCTTTCAAGATGAAATGCTTTATATCAGGGGAAATTAACATATAATATCATTGTGCTTTGTTAGTTATACTTACTAAAGACAGTTGGTTTTTCTGCTTTTTTGTTTATCTTCCAAAGTTACATTTGGGTTGTATCTTGGTTGAAAAATGATTGAGTCTTGTGCTAAGCCATCTGGGCACATTAGCAAAAAGACTCAATCTTTACCTTTGGGGGCCAGGTAGCTACAGGAGTAATATGGAAAATATAGAAAGTAGGGATGTGTTTAGTGTAAACTATGCCATTATAAAGTTCTGTGGACGCATATGCAAGTGTCTCTAATCCCAGGCTTAGAGTGCTAGTTAACACAGCAAAGACATGGGAGAAATACAGACTCAAGGGCTGTGAGAGTTCCTGAAACTAAAGACGAATACTTGGAGTTGTTGAGTGACAGGTGGCTGTGAGTACACAGGCCTCACCACTGAGTTTCTAAAGTTAAGTGGTCATAGACTGGAAGACCTGGGACTTGACCCATGACAGTGGGAGCTCAGGGGCCAACAGTGCCAGGTCCCTTGATGCTGAAAAGGACTCAGAGCTTAAGGCAGATGATGGGCTGGCATTGTGAGGGTAGATTAAAAAATGGGGCTGGAACAGAGGAGAATTCCATGAGCCAGTCTCTCAAGTCTTCCATGTTAATGAGGTTGGGGGAGGTAACTTACTGGGTGAAAGGAAGAAGATAAATATCCAATTGGCATAGACTTAGAGGAACAAAGAGGCAAGAAATACTCCAGTCTTAACCTTATATCCAGGAGAGCTGCTTCCAGGTGCCAGTAGATGTGAGTCTCAATGAAGCACCCTGTTTGGAGGGACTTGGGGGTGTCACATGTCCTCAGCTGGGTAAGAGGCATGGCAGGAGGAGAGATTCAGAACCTTGGGGAAGACACATAGCACTTGGGCTTGACAAGGGAGGCCTCCAGGCTCAGAGGAATAGTTATGGAAGGCGCGCCGTGGAGGGACACTTCTAAAAAGTAGGAAAAAAAAAAAATGACTGGTCGACTGTCACGGCAGCTCTAAAGTGAATGAAAATTATTCAGCATGCCTGAGATGTGTCTGATCTGTTATCCTCGCTCAGCCTCAGCCATGCACGGGATTGGAACACTTAAAATTCATTGTCTTTAAATAGTCTGTGTACAAAGACTATCTTGACAGGCAGTTTCACGCTCTGTCACGTCTTAAGCAGCCTCGAACATTCTCAGCCCATTACCAGTGCCACAGCAAACCTTCAGAGCTATGCTCGCTGCAGCTTCTGTGTTTTTTGTAATGACATGGTAAAGAGACCATGGCTGGGTAGTTGAGATTTGGGTAGCATTCCAAGGCTAGTTTTTCAGATCATGTTTATTAAAAAAGTCAAGCTCTCTCCAAGTTCTCTGTACCTTGAGTGATTTTTTTCAGAGTATAATGTGGTTCTTCTAGATCATATGTTAATATTACAGCTTTGGGGCTCAGGCCAAGTGCAGTTTCTATCAGAACATCCCCATCAGGTCTTCAGTGGGCAAGGTGAGCTTATTCCTTTTGCATTCTTCAAGTGTAAGGGGCTCTTCCCCTGCCCTCAGTGTAACAAGCCTTGGCAAGACTTGCTGCTGTTGACACAGTGATGGGAAATGCCAGCAATATCTGTGCTAGAGTTGCTCTGCCTTTAGGGCTGAAACAGCGTGAACAACGACATTTCAAAAGGCATATAAAATAACACACCCAGCTGGAAGCCATTCTGTTCATGAAATAACATTATGTTTACACTTGTATTTTGGATGGCCTCAGGGTTCTTAGCTCCCGCTGTGTACCTTTCACCTGTCACAGCTCCTCAGGTCATGCTTAGTGTAGCGACACACAGCAAATCATTTCTGTTGGTTGACTTAATGGGAAAGAGGTAATCAATAATTATAGGAAACATTGGTTATAACAAAGCAATAGACTGTTCCATTACTCACATATATGGATTCATTTATTCCTTGGCATGAGGAAGGTGCTTCTCTTATTTAAAATATTTATTTTTATTTAATGTGTATAGGTGTTTTTGCATGCATGAATTTCTGTGCACTGTGTGTATATGGTGCCTCCAGAGGCCAGAAGATAGAAACGGTGTCACATCCCCTGGAACGGGAATTACAGATGATTGTGAGCTTCTACGTGGGTGCTGGACTTGAACCCAGGTCTTCTACAAGAGCAATCAGTGCTCTTAACCACTGAGCCATCCTCTGAGCTAGCTTCAGGACAGCTATTTTAAAGATGGAGAAACTAAATCAGATTAACTCCAGCTTATTTTACAAATCTAGAAAGATGAGGACTAGGCTAACGTCCAGGTTGGCACACCCCAGGCTTATTCTGACTAGCATTCTGATGTTTTCTTTCTCGGGAGGAAGATGTCTACAATTCAGGTCAGATTCCAGCATTTGCAAAATCCGACTGTTTGACCTATTTTTATTGTAGTCCCAGACATCCAAGTAATAGTGCTCTTTAAGAATTTCATAAAAAGAACTTATTATTCTAGTAAGAACTGAGCATTAAAGACTCATTATTACAAGTGGAAATGCTTGGAAAAGGGAGGGAGTGCGCTGAGCTCAGCTTTCCATGCATGCCAGGGTGTGGGGGTGGGGGTTTAGGTCATTTCCTTGTGTCGGGTGAAAACTCTTGTCTTCCTAACCCTAGTGACTGGCTGGATTTCAACCACTTCAGCCAACTGATGGCCTCACAGAAATGACAGCTTTTGTCAGTTTTCTTTCCTTTCTGCAAATGTAATGTCTCTTAATTAAACACAACAGGACCATCTCCAGTGTTTAAAGGGCCTGAATAATCAGTACTGTAACAGAACTGCTCTCAGCGTGACACCAGGTGTGGGTACAGCCTTCCTGAGGTGCCTGCCTGATTATAAAATGGCTTTTGTTAACAAGTTTTCATCTTGACCCTGGAGGACTTTTCTTCAAAGTCCATAAAAGACAATTTGGTGAACTAACAACAGAGCAGGAAAAAAAAAATGAAGGGTACCGAGAAGACAGCTTGAGGCTCCCAGTGGGACCCATTTCCCAACTTCTCCACCCCCAAGAAATCCATGGTGCTCACAGTAGACAGAATTTCTGGGTCTGCAATGGAATTCAGAAAGATGTGGGTGACAGGAGAGTCACTGTGTGGGGTAGAAGTTCACGCTGACTGTTCATATCAAAGTCCCTAGTCACTCTGTGAAGTCCTTTGTTGGGGGCAATCTCTTGTATAAAATGGCTTCAGGTTGTTGGTACCGTATGGGAGGATGCAGTCTGACGTCTTCCATGTGAGATGTAGTGAGTGTGTGAGTGCAGCATCCCTGTGAACACCCAGGTCCTAACACAGGCCTCAGCTCCAAAGGAGTTGTTTCTACGAGGAGTGAGGCTTTGTCTTCTGTCTTCCTGTTGTCTACTTCGTGCCTTAAAGGCCCTTTTTTTCTATTGGTACACTTGTATTTGTGTCTCTTTTCTATTCCTTCCCACTGGAAGGAACATTCATACTTTTAAAGTCTTTATTACTACGAAATGACTACTTTCGAGGGTCTCCTTGGATTTGTTGGTGAGGAATTAGCACCGTGTTGGTTGCTTTTGAACCAGATTTACATTGTCTAGAGCGCACTGTGTCCGCGAAAGCAGCTCATGTTGCACTGAGGTGTAAGTACAAGAATGAATAGATGATGCAGAGTTGAGGTGTTGCCTTAGTCAATGACCTATTGCTGTGAGAGACGTTATGACAAGGCAACTATTTTAAGAGAGAGCATTTTAATTGGGAGGGGCTTGCTTACAGTTTCTGAGGTTTAGTTCATTTTCATCATGCCTGGGAGTATGGTGGCATGCAGGCAGATGCTGGAGCAGTAGCTGAGAGCTCCATCCTGATCAGTAGGCAGAGAGAGAGAGAGAGGGAGGGAGGGAAAGGAGGAGGAGAGAAGAGAAGAAAAGAGAAGAGAAGAGACAGACTCTGAGCATGGCATGGACTTTTGAAACATTAAAAGTACACCCAAAGTGACATATACTTCCTCCAACGAAACCACACCTCCAAATCCTTCTAATCCTCTCAAATAGCACTACTCCTGGTACCTGAGCATTCAAATGTTTGCGCCATTCTTATTTAAGGCACCACAGGTCAGTCCTTTAAACTGGAGAATGTCTTCTAAACACTGATCTGCTTACTCCAGAGAACGATGCACTTTTTAACTCCATTATCTGTTTGGAAGAGAAATAGTAATTTTTCCATTTCCATCACTGAATATTGCTGTCTCACTCCATTTCTGCTTACCCCCGCCCCTAGCCTGTTCTGTGATGGTTACTGACTTTTAATTCTGGCTTACAGAATTCAACAAAAGCGCCTCTCAAGAGGTCAAACGTTGAGAAGGTAACTAATGTGCAGATCCTGGTGCTGTTTGGCATCCTCCTGGTTATGGCGCTGGTGAGCTCGGTGGGGGCCCTGTTCTGGAACAGGTCTCATGGCGGAAAGAGCTGGTACATCAAGAAGATGGGTGAGTTTTGGGATGGTTGCTGGTCACTGCTGTGGGTCAAAACTCTTGGAAGGTCCTTCCACGCAGTGTTTGTGAGTGGTAGCCATACCTCCCGCTCTCTGGTTTCCCCAAGGCTACCTTACCTGTGTCAGGCCTTCTTGGAGAGAAAAACAGATGAGGAATCAGAAGATGAAGTGAAAATGTATATATGTGCGGACTTTGATTAGGCTCAAATTATTGTTTCTTAGTTGGTTTTGAAGATATCTTCTTACGGCTGCTCTAGGGATGACAGCATGAGAACCCCTTTGCGTTACTGCTAACTCACGTCGTAAGCATCGGACCAGCGCACCTCCATGCTCTTCCCTGTTAGTGCTGTTATTGTCATATACACACTGTATATATGTACTGTCAGCCTAACAGTATAGCATTACGATTAGTGTTCTGTATAATTTCAGATCTCTTAAAGAGCCAAAGGAAAAGGAAAGAAGAGAAATGCTTGTGACCTTGTTTCTGTTAACCTCCCTTTCCACCACCTCTGGCAGTCCTGTTTCTCCCTGTAGATGACTTACTAGCCAGTACTGTCTCCTTGCTCCATCCATCTCACTGTCTTCTTGCTCTTTGCGCTGCCATCTAGATTGCACATAGACAGGGTCTTCTGCGCTTTGCAGGGTGAGCTCTTAGCGGGACTGCTCTGGTTACCCTTTTGCATGGATAATTCTGCTAAACTTTTTTCTTTCTTTCTTTCTTTCTTTTTTTTTTTTAACTCTGCTAAGCTTCAAGCCAGTTTTCTATTCGTCTGCACTGCTATATCGGCACCTTAGGCACCGAGGGCTATTGTTTCTGATAGCACACTGGATGTCGCCTCTTCATATTGCATTCAAATGATATGAGTTACCTAGGTGCTCCTGCCCTACCCTGAGGTAGAGTGTCTGCAGCTGGGGAAAAGGGATGGTGGTCAGCCCAACAGCCACTACCACCTCCTAGAGTGGAACAGACATGACAAGGTTCTATAAGTGGAACGATGGTCCCAATGGTCCCAATGGTCTTACGAGATTTGGCAGACTTTCTTGATATATGCATTCGATCTGTTTCTAGATACTTAATTTGATTTTGATGACTCTGCCTCATTTTGTTTCATTGGGGGTGATGGCTAGGGAGTAGAGGGGAGATCAGCCAGTCTCTGATCTCAGCAATTCAAAAAATATTTAGTGACAAAAATTTCTGATCTCAGCAATTAAAAAAAAAAAAAAAAGGCAAAAATTTCATGATAAATGTTAAAACTTTAGGTATTCGCTTAACATTATTGTTATACGCGTTTCTCAATTATTTTTAAATTGATCTAGACACGATTTTACTTTCCTAATTTCTTTAAACATGAAGATGCCAGGGTTTGAAATTCACTGGAAAACTCATGTTGCCCATTTTTTGCTTGTTTTAAAACAAGGCCTCATGTGGCCTAGGCTGGCCTTGAACTCAGTATGTCATTGAGGCTAGCCTCAGATTCCTAGTCCTCACGCCTTCTCTTTGCCGTGTTGGGATCACAGGCCTGAGCTCCCGCGCCAGGCTCGGCACGGTTCCTTCAGGAACATGGGCGCCATGGTTGTGGTTTGAGCTGTAGTTCATCAGATCCCTTGGTTTGGTGGATAGAATCTTGCTTCCGATGTGAAGACTGGTTCATAGGAGTGTTGTTTACCGAGTTGGGATCTGAGTAACCACGTGGCACCAGTGCGTCTTCGGGGAAACTGGCACGGGTTGCACGGGTTGTGCCAAGCCCCGTTGTCAGCTGTGCACACTTGCTCAGAGTTGTCGGTGTCACCTTTCTGTCGCCTCTGTTGGTGTTTGAATCTCGCTTCCTATCAGATTTAGTCCTGTCTTAGCCTCCTGTTTATTGTTTTGTGTGAGTGAACATTTGACATGGGGCTGTGTGTCTCTCTTTATGGACTTCTTTGGTTTCTTGGCAGACCAGAACATTCCCTGGTTTCTGAGACATTAGGTGTGAGATTTCTTTGCACGGTCACTGTTCTTTGGCATCATATGTAGTCATCTGTAGTGTTATAAAGCATTTTGGGGGCTAGTGTTAAAAAGCCACACAACTTTACTTTCTTAATAGGTTTTATTGGCAGACACATTTTGTTCATAAACAACTGCGGTACTCTGGAGGCGCTTGAGTTATCAGGGTTTAGAAGTCCTCTTTAGCAACTCCTTGGTTGTCTGAGAACCAGATAGTAAAGTGGCATGCTGGGGACAAGGGCTGTCCACCGGAGAGTGAGAAAGGCTTGGGGGTGGGTAGAGAGAAAAGGCTGGGGATGCCAGCTGGCCAGCCAGCACCAGCTTCCCTTACTCTCCCCAGCCAGCACCTCTCCCCATCCCAGCCACCTTCCAGAACCCCAAGATTCCTCATGTGCTACCATGTGACAAGCCTTCCTGCTGGGAAACTCAATGAGTGTGGGGTGGACCCATCCCAAATTCCTGGTTGCCAGGCTTAGCCGCCTGCTTGCTGCCTCTGGAGCGCCCTCCTGTGGTTCCTGTACTGCTGCCTGCCCTTTGAGGCAGTGAGGGCACATCCTTCCCAGGGGAGTGCTGCCTCTGCTCCCTCCCCTTCCTCTCCCCCAGCCTCTAAATAGGAGCCTAATGGGAATCAAATTAGAATAGTCTCTGGGCTTTGAATGGGCTCAACAACTCCTCAGTCTCCAGATAGGTACGTAGGCTTTCGTTGTGAGCATCTTTTAGGGGGAAAATATCTCTAAAATAACAAAATGGGAAGAAACTAAATATAGACTCTTGGTTTTTTTGTCCATAGACACGAGCTCAGATAATTTTGGCTACAACTTGCTGACGTTTATCATCTTGTACAACAATCTGATTCCCATCAGCCTGCTGGTGACACTGGAGGTTGTGAAATACACACAAGCCCTCTTCATCAACTGGGTGAGTTTCAAAGCAGAGTGTGGGAAAGCACTAGCTGCCGGAGGACTGGCAGCCACTGCTCTCCAGCACTCCCTGTGTGAGCTTGTCATTCCACTGAGTCCTGGAAAGAACAGAGGCTGTTTGCTATTGGGTCATAGGATGAAGCCAGCCAAGCTGATGACTGGCAGGCCATGCACTAAGCTCCACAGCTCCATGGGCGGTGGGGAGGGATGATGTTCAGTGCGTGCTTGTCATCTGGCCACCATGGCTGTGCTTCCGCAGTCTCCTTTCTGCACAGATTTCGTCATGACACCTTGGGTGGGTCGTAGAGGCTGAGGTGAAGTTTTAAGGGACTGACCCTGGCTATTCATGCTCTGGGCCTCCTTGGCAACATTTTTTTTCCCTTCCAGACCAGGCGCTTTCACATGTGTTTTACTTTGATTTTTCACAACAAGCCTGTGAAGGAGGTACTGGCCCAGCTCGCAGCCAGGCTGTGAGAGGATCATCTTGAATCCCAAACCTAAATACCATGGTTGGCAGAGCACTGCAGGGTTCTCTATCCTAACTGCAGCTTTGTTTTTACGCAAGTTAAAAGTTAGCATTTAGGAGCTGGAGAGATGGCTCAGGGGTTAAGAGCACTGACTGCTCCTCCAGAGGTCCTGAGTTCAATTCCCAGCAACCACATGGTGGCTTATAACCATCTCTAAGATGATCTGATGCCCTCTTCTGGCCTGCAGGTATACATGCAGGCAGAGCACTGTATACATAATGGATAAATAAATCTTAAAAAAAAAAAGTTAGCATTTAAAGGAAAATGGAAGAATTTTAAGTTGCCAAGGTCTGTGCCAATCCTAACGAAATATTAGAATTATATGTGTTCTAAAGGCTTCCTTCCCTTCTTCCCTCCTCTCCACCATTTTCTCCTCAGGACACAGATATGTATTATATTGAAAATGACACTCCTGCAATGGCCAGGACATCAAACCTTAACGAAGAGCTTGGGCAGGTGAGAGCCTCTCCGGGACTTTGGAGACAGTGCTGTGAGCAGGAAGCAAGTGTTGGCCGAGGAGTCCTGAGGGTCGGGGTTGGGGGTGACACAGATAGTTGTGGTTGTGGACCTGTGGTTTGCAAAATGGCAATGGATGCAGTTGTCTTTTGGTTTTGGAGACACAAGTGTATCATTTTGCTCAGAATACATCCGAGAAATAAAAAGGTATAGAACATTGAACAAAAATATGATATTGTCTTGGATCCCTTTAAAATGTGCTTTTCAGGACAGATGACAAGAAAAGCAGGGTAAGAAATCGATTATTGGGCTACCCTAAAAAGCATTGGGGGGGGGGTCTTTGAAGGACAGGTATCCTTGACGTAGTCCAGAGAATTGGCAGCTTTCGTATCTTCACCTTGATTTTTGCTTGTTCCTCCTGACTTTCATGTTGCCTTCTGTCTGCCCCTTTCTTTGAGTTGCCACCCGGGCTACACAGAGAACCCTGTCTCAAAAATGTGATTGTGCCCACAGTGGTTGCATCTGTGCCAAGTATACGTGGAAATTTCTTGCGACTGTCTCCCCAGCTAGTGCAGTGTGACATTTCCATTGTCTTAGGTGTTACGTACCATCTAAGGACATGTGAAACACACAGGAGGTTGTGTGTAGATTTAATGCAAAGATTATATACTGTTTTATATGTGGATTTGAGCATCTGAGAATTTTGGTACCCACAGGGATTTTTCAGAACTACCCCTTGTGAATTTTTAGGGACAACTATATATGTGGTCTTCGGTTACCTTTGTCAGTTCTCAGTGATAAGTATCTAATTGTTCTCAGGTGCCATTGAACTGACCACGCAGGATGGAAGGACTGAAGGTGCTCATGAAAGTGCCTAGGATAAAATGCCCTTGTCCTGACGAGGCATAGGAGGCTTACCTAAGGAGGAGAAATTAGAATTCAAGAGAGAGAGAGAGGAATAGCAAATGTGACAATTTTTTTATAAGATTTCCCTTTTTACTATGTTGATAATCTGTTAATTACTAAGAGAGAGAGAAAGAGACAGAGAGAGAGAGAGAGAGAGAGAGAGAGAGAGAGAATACTGTGTTTTTAATATTCCTAAATTTACTCTGTATGAAAACAACAATGACAGAATGACAGCAAAACCCAGGAGATATGCTGGTCTGGTAGTAGAAGGTTCTTTTTTAAGATTTGTGATCTCACTAGCCTCAAGTGTGGATAGGTTTCTAGTACCAGGACGCATTTCCATCCTGTGGAGTTGTGCCCCAATTTTAATTAAGCAGCTATTGGTTACTGCCAAAATATGCATGCCATTATTTCATCTTTAAAAATATCTTGACATGCTGGACATTTTTAAACTAGTCAGGTAGTTGGCTCTTAAAAAGGACTGCATCTTCTGTGAGAACATGAAGGAACTTGGGAGAATGAAACATATCACTGAAATTCTGTGTAACACGTGGTGATGCTTATAGAGACAGTGGCCAGGGGGATTATGGGAAATTATTTTATTTTTATTTTTTTATTACCCAAGTTGTAGAATTAGTAACAGAAAAAGTTTTGTGAATGGCCTATGAATTAAAGTACATTGTTTATGATTGATTTGTTTATTTTTGTAGACTCTCCTTTAAATTCCATGAAGATTTACAGATATACAAACAACGTCATTTCTTTATCTTCACATCTTATTACATCCATTTAAAAATTATTTTATGAGTATGAGTGTTTTGATTGTATGTATGTTTGTGTGCCGCATAATACCTAGTGCTCCTGTAATCCAGGAGAGGGTGTTGGATTCCCTGGAACTGGAGATACAGATGGTTGCGGCCTACCCTGTGGGTGTTGGGAATCGAACCCAGGTCTTCCGGAAGAGCAGCCCATGCTCTTAACCTCTGAACCATCTCCCAGTATTCTACTCTTGACGTGCGTTTTGTTCCTTCTCTGCTTAGGTAAAATACTTGTTTTCTGACAAGACTGGGACTCTCACGTGTAACATCATGAACTTCAAGAAGTGTAGCATTGCCGGCGTAACCTACGGGTGAGTGCGTGTTGAATACTTATAGGAAAACCTCATTGCTAGCCTCCCAACAAAGCATGGTTTTCGCCATTTTGTCACGTGTTTTCAGGGGTTCAGACGTGTGGTTTCTATTAAGTTGTGTTTAAAACTTAATGGGTTCCCCAGTGAATCTTTAAAGGGCTAACATAGAATTTGTTTCTTCAGCTTTACTGAGAGGTCCCGGGGCACCTGTGGGCTTGTATGTGCACTCTGAGAATCGCCCATTGTTTGTGTTTGGATCAGACTCCTGATCTCTCTGTTTTCTCCTGCCAGCCACTTCCCAGAACTAGCCAGAGAGCCGTCCTCAGACGACTTCTGGTAAGTAGAGTCCGGCATGTCTTGTAGCATTAGTGGGGACACATCAGGACAGTTTTAGTTCTAAATATAAAGTGTGAGCATGTTAGTTTGGAAAAAGAGCCAGGGGAAGATTTAAATTCAGATTCGGTTTAGATCCACAGCGCAGAGCTTTTAACAGCAACAGCCTGCCCCTTATCCAGCCCTTCCCTCTTCTAGCCACCTGCAACATTTTTACTTAGTTTTTAGAAAAGTTCTGTATTTGAAAATAATATTTTATACTAACTAAAGATTATAGGCACCATAGGGCTTTGTAGCCCTGGGGGAGATTCAGCTCCCTCTGCCCTGGTGTAGCCAGCCCATTCCCCCAAGGCTGTCTGTTTGGTGACTACTGGCTGTGTGCTCATATTTACAATTTATTTTTATTTTTATTATTTTGTGTGTGTGAGTGGTTTACCTGCAGGTGTCTCTGTGTTCTATGTGCATGCAGTCCCCTCAGCTGGCCAGAGGAGGGTGTTGGATCAGCTGGGACTGAACTTACAGGCAACTGTGAGCCACCGTGTGGGTGGTGGGAATGGAGCCTCTTGAAAGAGGAGTTTTGATTTCACAGTAAAATCACAGAGAGATTTGCCATAAAATCCTGCCTCACCTGATGACCACAATGATGAAAGCCCTGCCTACTCCGTGAATTCCCTGAAAGTTCCCTACCACAGTGTATTCAGTACAACCCAGGAGCCAGTGCTGACAGCTCATGGTCAGCACAGCCCACGTGTGACATCAGGGTCACTCAGTGCTACATATCCTGTGAGCATGAACACATGTGTACTGATATGTGCCTGTCATCATAGCACCATGGGGAATGTTTCCACTGCCCCCAAAGTCCTTGCTCTGCCTATCCACCCAATGTCTTAGACACCCCACCCTTGGTAACCACTGGTTTTTTGTTTTGTTTTCTGTCTCTAGTGTTTTGCTTTCTCGATAATTTCAGGAGACTTTTGCCTGCTTAACTTGACTTCTTTTGCATAGTATTCTGCATTTGATGTTCCTTTGTCACCTTTCTTGGCTTGGCAGCTTCATTCTTTTGAGCACTGAGTGATAATCTAGGTTCATGACTACTCTGTTTTGACCTCTCTACAGGGGGAACATTACATTTTTTCTGGTTGTGTTGACTGTCTACATGTGATGGGGGGATATTACATGTGGGCTTGAAGTCTGTCCTATCTTCTGCTTTCCCTGTGTCTCACAGGTACCTCATGTTTCTTTCAAGTACCTCACATCTCTCACCTCACAGGTACCCTGTGCCCCTCACAGTACCTGACATCCATCACAGGTACCTCACGCCCCTCACAGTACCTGACATCTATCACAGGTACCTCACACCCCTCACAGTACCTGACATCCATCACAGGTACCCTGTGCCCCTCACAGTACCTGACATCCATCACAGGTACCTCATGCCCCTCACAGTACCTGACATCCATCACAGGTACCTCACGCCCCTCACAGTACCTGACATCCATCACAGGTACCTCATGCCCCTCACAGTACCTGACATCCATCACAGGTATTTTGCATCCTTCCCATAGTGCCATTCGTTAGCTTCCATGTTCCATGGGGTATCCTCTGGCATTTCATAAGACCCCTCCCCAGAGACTATCAGTTGTTGTTTTATCTGCTGTATTAATCTGTGATACCCATTCATAACTAAGACTGACATCAACTTGCCCTTCATGGTCTTGAAGAATGGGTTTCAACTGCACAGTTGCTCTGGTGTGATAGCCCACACCTGCCTTACACAGTTCCTTCCTTCCAATTTTTTGCTTTCTTCTCTTCTTCACATGCACTCTGGCCATGAACGATGAAGCACAGTGCAGTCCTCCCTCTGGTTTGTTTGTTTGTTTATTTTGCCTGGTTGTTCTTTGAGGACCAATTCACACGACAGTCATAATATTGACGTATATATAGCTTATGATCCCCCCTTTTTTATTTTTCAAGACAGAGTTTCTCTGTGTAGCCTTGGCTGTCTTGGAACTCACTCTGTAGACCAGGCTGGCCTTGAACTCACAGAGATCCACCTGCCTCTGCCTCCCAAGAGTGCCGAGATTAAAGGTGTGTGGCACTGCTGCTCTGCAATTATTTCTCCTTTAAATCTGTTGCTATTTATAAGAACTTGTAACCCAGTTTGTTCATAGCAAAGTTTAGGAGTTTTTAAGAGACCTTAAAGCTTGACATAAAACTCAGTATTCCAGATCCCTAAGTGTAGAATATAAGACTGTGGGTTCTTACTCAGTGTTCTTTCCGAGGGCAGATTCTTTTTAGGTGGGACCCAGCTGGACAGGGACCTTTAAATCGAATGAATAAATTTTGTTCTTTCTTTCAGCCGGATGGCTGCTTGCCCCAGTGACTCGTGCGACTTTAATGACCCCAGGCTGTTAAAGAACATCGAGGACCAACATGTGAGTGCGCCTCTTACCTCTAGGACAAAGAGTGACGAGCAGTTCCCTGTTTTTATGTGGTGGATGCTGGCTTGGTCTTCTACAAGCCTCATGTAGGCAAGCGTGGCTGCAGTGAGTTCAAGAGTGGAATATCCTTGTCATATCCAGAAGACGGTATTTCACATGCCTAGTGATGACTCATTTAGGGCTGAGTACTCACAATCGTTATTTCTCAGCATTTGGACCAGTTGTGAGAGTCTCTGGTCTCACCCTGACCAAGGCAAAGGGTAGATTATGTCTTTGTTAAAAATATCTAGATGAGAGAAGCATGGGAGAATGGCAAAGTTGAAGGGTCCTAGAAACCTACAAGAAGAAAATTATGATAGGCAGATTTGGGCTCAGGGGTCCCGCTCAAACTATGGCACCAGCCGAGGACAATACAGGCCGTAAACTTCGAACCCCTACCCAGATCTAGCCAATGGACAGGACATTCTCCACAGTTGAGTGGAGAGTGGGGACTGACTTTCACACGTACTCTGGTGCCTCATATTTGACCACGTCCCCTGGATGGGGAGACCTGGTGGCACTCAGAGGAGGGATAGCAGGCTACTAAGAAGAGACTTGATACCCTATGAGCATATACAGGGGGAGGAGGTTCCCCTCAGTCACAGTCATAGGGGAGGGGAGTAAGGGGAAAATGGGAGGGAGGGAGGAATGGGAAGATACAAGGGAGGGGATAACCATTGAGATGTAATGTGAATAAATTAATAAAATAAAATAAATAAAAAATAAAAATATCAATATTCAGAAGGCAGTTTGACCACCCGACCAGTCAGCAAAACAATTGATGACTTCACCCTAGGACCCATGAACTCTTTAGCCAAGGACTTGTCCAGGCTTAGAGTATCAGACCTGAGTTTTCTTCTGCGGAACATGCCTCAAATCCAATGTCACCTTGACAATGGTGACATTAAACTAAGCTCAGTGTCCTCAGTTGGTTATTACCTCTGCCCTTCTTTGAAATAATGGACTGCTTTTTGGGCAGGCACAGAGAGATCTCCCTTGGCCCTCCTATTTAGGCTTCCAAGCCCCTTCGCCGGCAGCCCACTGCAGAAACATGCTTAACTCTTCTCAGGAACCAGACACCTGTGAGGGGCAGTAAAGGCTGAGAGGAGGTATGAGGGATCTCTGGGTTGTGTGAGCCTGCCAGCTACCCTGCAACCATCTGGTCTGGACACTTGGTCTATATGCAGTGCCCGGGCAGGTGACAACAGCCTCACTTGGAACAGTAACATCAGGACAACTCATCCCTGGGGCTGACCTCCACCTGAGCGGTCTGTGGTGCCCCCAACAAGGCATCTTGCTTGCATATCAGAAAAGGGATGTTTGTGCCCTGCTCTTGTCTTTGAACCTCAATTTTGGAGTGTTGGTTCTATGGGCAGGAGAACTGTGTCCAGTGGGAACCAACGGGGAAGGAAGTCCGTAGGCCACTATATATGTCTGTTGTGCTGGATAGTGTTTTGTGAACTGACACACGTGAGGGGAGGAACTCTCAGTTGAGAAAATGCTTCTTCTATAAGATTGTCCTGTAGGTAATCCTATGGGGCATTTTCTTGATTGATGAATGGTTTAGGAGGGTCCAGCCTATTGTGGGTGGGGCTACTCTTGGCCTGAAGTCTTGATATACACACATACATACATACATACATACATACATACATACATACATGAATGTATATATGTGAATGTGTATATATGAATGTACACACACACACACGTGCACACGCACACACACGCGCACAAGCTTATAATCAATTATGGAACTATTTCCCGAAGAAGACTCTCTGTCTTGCTCAGCATCCCTTGCTTGCCTATAGTTCTCAGTCTATGGTTGGGCCCCCATGAATGAGATTGTCTCTTTCCTTCTTAGCATGTGTATTGGTGTTGCCATTGTTCGGGTCTTATTTAGGCATCCATACTGTTGAGACTTCATGGTTGTAGCTTCCCTGGCTCTTTAGGAGACAGTCTCACAGACTTCCTGTTCCACTGGCTCTTAGAACCTCCCCACTCCCCAACCACGATCCTGCGCCGAGCTGTGCTATCGTATCCGTTGGAGCTGATCGCCACACTGTCACGTGTTCTCTGAATTTTCATCACTGTGGTTTTCTGTAATACCTAGTGGTCAGCCCTGAAATCATACACAGCAAGTACCATCGTAAGAATTGAGAAGGTTGTATTTATACATTTAAGAAAAAAAAATTAACAAAAATTAAAGAAAAAGAGGCCAAGGATTTGAAAGAGAGTGGGAGGTGGGTAACACGGGAGAGGTTAGAGAGAGGAAAGGGGGAAAATGATGCAATTGTATTTTAATTTCAAAAAATGAAAAGCCATGTTTTAAAAAGAGCAAGTGAGCAAGCCA
This sequence comes from Acomys russatus, assembly GCF_903995435.1. Lineage (NCBI taxonomy): Eukaryota > Metazoa > Chordata > Mammalia > Rodentia > Muridae > Acomys > Acomys russatus. The sequence goes on along the minus strand of NC_067154.1, from coordinate 3,043,561 downwards.
TGGGGAGCAGGCCAATAAGCAGCATTCTTCCATGGCTCCTACTTCAGTTCCTGCCTCCAGGTTCCTGCCTCAACTTCCCTCGGTGATAGAATGTGACCTGGGAGCTATAAGGAAAATTCTTTAGACTATTAATTTTAATAGAGTCTATGAAGGAAAAAAAAATGCAGAGGACTGAGCTAGAGGCGGCAGGCCATGGGGGGCCTGGGTTCAGCTAAGGCTCTAAACCCTGTGTAAAAGGGAGTGGAGAGCTTTTACTGGATCGCAGGTCCTGTGTGCAGCAGCAGTGATGGAGGGTTTTTTGTTTGTTTGTTTTGTTTTGTTTTGCTTTTTTGTTTTGAGTACATTGGGAGGCCAGATAAGACAGAAAAAAAAATGGGAGTGGAGTAAAGGAAATGACCTCATTGGTTTAGTCCACCAGCTACAAGGTTATAACAACTAGTTGTTTGCTTCCAGTCCGATTGGTTAACTGGCCTCACATCCTGAAGGGGACCAAAGTTCAGGAGGGCAGTCGCAGTGCTGGTTGGCTCAGCTGGCCCACAGTGCCTGTATTCAGCCTTCCAAACCTTGGCAAACACAGTGCTTGACGCACACTAGACCCCTGAGTATGTTTGAGCCAATAAATCAACAATACATAAGCCAGGTTCTAGTTTTATAAGACTTAGAAATCCTCAGTAAATGCGAAAGTGTACTGATTTCTAAGATTTCAATTAAAATCATAGGATCCCTTTTCTTTAAGGGGTGACAGGAAAAGACCGAACAGGGATGTCACAGATTTTAGGTGTGGATACTAGAGAGATCAGACACTCAGAAGAGCAGCCAGCTTAATGGGTGGGAAGGGCAGTGATGGCACAAGGTGACTGTACTCTGAAGCCCAGAACAACGGGCTTGGGGGAAGTGACTAGAATGTTTACCAAGGCTAGTTTACCGGACAAATGAAAAAGGATATGACTTGTTTGAACACCAGAGTGGCAGGAGATGGGTTCCATGTAGAACAAGTGTCTGGTCCTAGGGCAGTGGTTCTCAACCTGTGGGTCATGACCCCATTGTGGGTTAAACAATCCATTCACAGGAGTCACCTAAGACCATCAGAAAACGCACGTGCTTACATTATGTTTCATAGCAGTCACAAAATTACAGTTATAAAGTAGCAATGCAAATAATTTTAGGGTTGGGAGTCACCACATGAGGAACCGCATTAAAGGGTCACAGCATTGCGAAAGTTGAGAACCGCTGGCCTAAAGTAAGCCAGCTGAGCCTCTGGACTCTGTGCAAAAGCAAATGGCAAAGTCTGGCTGGATTTCTTTTTCTTGTTTTGAAACAAGGTCTCACCCTATTTCCTTGGCTAGCCTGGAGCTCACCATATAGACCAGGCTGGCCTTGGGGGTCATAGAAATCCTCCTGCCTGTACCTCCCAAGGGCTGGGATCAACAGTGTGTGCCACTCTGCCTGGCCTCTCGCTGGCTCTTTGAGCAGGCGATGGCTTGATTCCACTGGCTAACTGGGCCCTTCTGCTTTTAGCCCACAGCCCCTTGCATACAAGAGTTCCTGACCCTGCTGGCTGTGTGTCACACCGTCGTCCCCGAGAAGGATGGAGATGAAATCATCTACCAGGCTTCCTCACCAGGTGAGGGCTGTTGCTGGAAGTGCCTGGTTGGCTCTTTCCCTGGAGACTTGGGTGTTTCCAGTTGTTTTTGGAGGATGCTATGGTGTACCTTGCCCCACAAGACCTGCTGTTTGCTGTTGACCTGTCTCTAGTTTATGATTGTAGGTATTATAGGTTCAGGATTATAGTTCTCCCCGGGAGAGCTAGTATGGGGGTGTCCGGACTCTCATAGTACTCAGGTGGCAAGGAGGATCCCAGGCTATCTTGCACATCCTGGCACACACTCTTGAGCTAGAAAATTCTTTTAGGAGAGAACCAGGCTGCCTCCCTGGCTACCTCATCCACCACACTCCGTGGGGCATCAAAGCACTTGCCCTTCATCCATTTCCTGGTGGTCCAAATCGCACAGTGCTGCAACTAAAGCGCAGCCTGGCTGACAGATCGTCAGTGGGAGTTCTCCTTGAGGGCATCACAGCAGAGCATGGGGGAGTGTAAACCACTGTGGTCCTCCTGGTGATTTAGTTTTTGGTACGCCGCCGTCCATCCAGAAGAAGCACCTATTTCAAACCCTGATGGCAGGAAGAGCCTGTCTGTCTCAAGTCCTTGCTATTGTGCACATAACACCAAGCCCCGCCTATCATCATGGGTTTTAATTTGAAACGTGGCATTTAGCAGAATTCTATCACAATGAGGGATGAACTTGTGTGTCGTTGGCTTGTCATTGGCAGACGAAGCTGCTTTGGTCAAAGGCGCTAAGAAGCTTGGTTTCGTGTTTACCGGCAGGACTCCGTACTCGGTCATCATCGAGGCGGTAAGGGGGCCTGGCACTTTGGAAGATGGTGCATATGAAAGATTACATTAGAAATACTTTGTGGAAACACCATGGCCGCATGATCCTCATGATCCTCCACTCACTTACATGAAATTATCTACAGCAATGGACTTTGACAGTCTCCTCTCTGTTCTCCTAAAGCCATACCCTCTGCCTCTGTTTCTACGGCCGACTCCGTACCTCTGTAGCCTCATCAGTCTCATGGTTGCACAGTAGGACCTCAAGCTACTGGGCATCCGTCTCCGGCTAGGAGAGAAAAACATTAGAGTTCCAGATCTCTCTTACCTGGATACGTGTTTTCTCCACCTAAAGTTATTATAGGGGTTCGGTCAGCTCTTGCCTTCCTGAAGAAGAGGATTCAGATGCGAATCACAGTCACTTCAAGCAGGCTATTTAACAAAGGGAGCTAACTGAGCAACACCCCCCCCACCCCCCCGCCCCAAAGAGACTGTAGTAGGGTGTCCCAAAGGGGCGCAGCTAGCCAGTGGATCTTACCAAAGTATTAAAATGATATTTTTGGAGGCCCTGATTAATAAAATCCTTTTTAAAAATGTCTATTCACTCATTAATTCTGGAGGGTCTCTGAGGCACATAGTCTCCGTTGGTCACCTCATATTTACATATTTACATAAAGTGTTCTTGGCAGTGCTCTCCTGAACTTGTTAGTTTTTTTTTTTTTATGATGGTAACGGTGTGGTGGTCTAAATATATATATGATGAAATGTATGGATCTCTACATTCATAGACAGAGCTGGCTTGAGGTTTCAGAAGCTGCTGTGCAGCTTTGATTTTTCAGTGCTTTGAAGTGGCCACACAGCAGTTAGGAGCCTGTCACAGAAGGAAAATGAGAGCTTGCTACCAGAAGAGGGCGCTCTGACCCCACCAGACTGTGAGAACACAGTCCAGACCCTGGATGCCTGTGGAGAGAGCTAGTGGAGGTGTGTGTGTGTGCGTGTGCGTGTGTGTGTGCGCGCGCGCGGTGTACACATGTGATTAGGAGAGGTGACTGATTTGAGATTTTAACATTTTGGCACTTCAGGTAAGAGTCCCCCTCTCCTTCTTTTTTCTGTTTTGTAGATGGGACAAGAACAGACATTCGGAATCCTCAATGTTCTGGAATTTTCTAGGTATGTTTCTCTTTCCTACACTTGGCACGAAGCATGTCATATGTACTTAACTGCTTCACCTGCAGGTTTTACTGATTGTGTAGCATGATTTCTATTTAGGAATTAATCATGATAAGTGCCCCTCCTCCCACAACCCTCCTCATAGAATCGAAGGATTTCACTAAAGGGAGTGCAGCTGACCGCTTTCCCCTGTTTTCTTCTGAGAGCAGTGTTAAACCTCTTCATCCTCCTTTGCCTGTAGCCTCCTAGAGCCGAGTGTTATTGCATCATCGGCCGCAGACATGGCTGCATGGTTTAGAGAATAAGGCAGGGCATTCCTTCGTGGCATTCATCGTTTATTCCGAGGAGCCATGTCTGAATAAGTCTCTCTCTTCATGCACATTGGATGGTCAGTACTAGGGCAGAGGGGCAGCATTGCACAATGGCGCCCGCAGAGCTGCCCTCTAGTACTGGAGCAAAGTCCCGTCATGTTTTGTTTGTTTGTTTTGCCTCCAGACCACCCCTTCCTGATATTGAAAATAGATGGAGCTAGGTATGGTGACTCAGGCACAAAGTACCAGCCTCTGAAAAACTCTGGTAGAAGGATTGCCCTAAGCTTGAGACAAGCATGGCCTGTGAAGTAGTGAGTTCTAGGACAGTCAAAAAAAAAAAAAAAAAAACAAAAAACAACAACAACAAAGAAAAAGAAAAAAAAAAGAAAATACTTAGTTTTCTAGACACTTTTGTTAAATTATTCACAAATAACTTGAAAGGGGGAATGTTTTTATATTCTCTCAGAGGGAAGGTTTTCCTGTCTGACACTTTGCTGAGAGCTGTGAGCTTGTCTCTGTAGCTGAGAAGCCCTTGGGGTTGGATAAGCTATAGGAAACCAGATGATGGCGGCGGTTCATACACACATGGTGACAGTGTGTCTCTGTGGAGCTTCCAGCCCTTTAGACTTTTGTCTCCTTCTCCTCCTCGTGTGTGTGTGTGTGTGTGTGTGTGTGTGTGTGTGTGTGTGTGTCTGTGTGTGTCTGTGTGTGTGTTGTATACATGTGTGTGCTCTCCCATCCCTGTGCACGTGGGGGCCAGAAGTAGAAATCACGTGTCTTCCCCCGTCACCCTCCACCTTGGTTTTTGAGACAGATAGCCATCACAGTCTCTCACTGAGTCTAGAAATCACTGTTGAGGCTGGCTGGACAGTGGAAAGCCAGCGCCTGTCTGTTGCTGTCATAGAAACATACCACCACACCCGGCTTTAATTGGGTGCTGGCGACTGTACTCTGGTCCTCATACTTACACTGTGAGCACTTTGTCCACTGAGCCATCTTTCCAGCCCCTGACACATCTGTTGGAAACTGCCCTGTGCTGCATTAACTGCAGCGAGCTGTTAACAGCCAGCCGAAGAGGAAGCAGAAAGCAATGCAATAACCACAGATGACTACAGATGGAAACACAAGGGTCTAGTGTTTAAAGTGTTGGGAGAGTAAAGATGAGAAGAGATGCCAGTTGTGGTTACAGATTCTGAGTCTTTTACATTGGATACATCATTCTCCCGGCAGCATTCCCTTCTGTAAGATTTCCTTGGAGTAGCTGTAGTCATATCCTTTGTACATTAAGAAGCTGAAGCAGCCCACATAACAATGCGGTGAACACTCAACATGCTAGAGAGAGTGAAGGACCATCCCAGAGCGTGCTGTGGGATAGATTGTAGGAGTCACCACGAGGAACAGGCACAGGGTGGAGGATGCGTCCCAGCTGAAGGGAGTGTCAGCAAAGCATAGGGATGCTTAGAGGGAGGGAGAATGGCAGCTCTCGCGTGCTTGGGCGTGGTGGTCATTGGGAAGTGGGTCAACACTGCAGAGGTGGGAAAGAGCATTCAGAGGACCTCAGGCAGCAGAAGACACTGAGCCCTCAGCAAGTGGGTTTGAGCCCGATGACAAATGTGTGTGGAAGGGTCTGTGCTGCAGTGAGAGGAGGGAAAAGTGTCTGGTGCTACTTGAAGCGGGTCTAGGGACTGGCGGTTTCCTTCTCCAATGGAAAGAAGCCGTGCAAGGAGCTGTTGATGTGTGTTGCTTCTCCCAGCTTGCTGTTCAGGAGGGATGGCTCTGGTGCTGTGCGATAGAGGATGGTTATCCAAAGGGTTGGCAGTGATTCAGAGTGCAGAGCTCATGCACAAATGTCCCGCATCTGGCCCATTCGCAGTCAACTGTGCAGTGAGTCCTTATGGCAGGGCGAGGCATACAGGCTTCTGTCCACTTGGTATAAACAAGTCAGGTATACAGTTGAACCTTTGCTTTGGGGGAAAAGCTGTGGAGAAATGGGCCTTGATATGTCCAGGCTTGGCACCATTTGTTTTGACTTGTGTTCAGTTATTGGACCTGGGTCCTATAAAGCCAACTAATAATGGTCTTTTTCTCCCTTCTCCTTTTCTTTTCCTTCCCTTAAAAAAAAAATACTATTACAGTGATAGAAAAAGAATGTCTGTCATTGTTCGAACACCATCAGGACAACTTCGACTCTACTGCAAGGGAGCCGTAAGTATCAGTGGTGTGTGGGGCTTGGCCAATTTCTTGGAGGCTGCTTTGCCAATGTATCGCTTTCCAAACTGCTGTTCATGCATCCACTGTGGTGGTGCCCAAAGCTGAAACAGAGCCCTAGCAAGCCACTGAGAGCACGGGTTCAAGGTGGCATTAGGTAAGAGTGGGCAGTGAAAAACCTGCTTTTAGCACTAGTGAGCTTTAGGTCCCTGGCGTGCCACACAGAATCCATTCCGTGCCACACAGCCTCCTTGGAGCAAGGGTTCCAGATCTGGTTTTGCCACCATTATTTGGTGTCTACAGAGGTGATGGCACCATGTTGACCTGTGATCACTGTCCTATCTGCTGATGTTGCTGGTTCCCCAGTAGTTATTCTTCCTGCCTGCTATGATTCAGTTTTTAATTCATGGGAGAGAGGGAGAGAGAGAGAGAGAGAGAGAGACAGACAGACAGACAGACAGACAGACAGAGAGACAGAGAGAGACAGAGACAGAGAGACACACAGAGAGAGACAGAGACAGAGAGAGAGACAGAGAGACACAGAGAGAGAGAGACAGAGAGACAGAGAGAGACAGAGACAGAGAGACACAGAGAGAGACAGAGACAGAGAGAGACAGAGAGAGAGACAGAGAGAGAGACAGAGACAGAGAGAGACAGAGAGAGAGACAGAGAGAGACTCCTTTTGGCCACTTTCCTAGGTCGGCCTTTGCCTCCAGTATCTCTAACTCCTAACCAAACTCCAGAGGTGTCAGTGCTAAGGAAAGCTATTGCTGCTTGGGAATTATATAGTGGTAAAATTGTATCCTGTTGCATGGTGGCTCTGTGCGGTGAAGTGCCTAATCATCAGACTGAATTTGAGATTCTGCCGTGAGTAAGATACTGAACCTGGATCACTGATGAGTTGCGAAACTTGCTCACCTTTATTAGTCACGGTTAGGAATGCATTATGATTAGGGCTTTCTGAAGATAAGCTATGTATGTGGCGTTTAAAGGCTTTAAATTTGGACCAACAAAAGAATCCTACTTTTAGGATAAGGCCATCGAGGTCATAGTGCCATATGACCTTGTTTTTAGGCTCTGTTTGTGTGCTGCTTGCTGTAGCGGCAGCAGCTGGAAGAGAAAGGCTATGGCACCAGGAGAGTGTTGGCATGAAAATGCTGCCAACTCTCATCACATTCTTGCATGGTTAGTGCTGTTCAAACCTGCCCCCCTCCTCCAACAAACTAGTTTAGTTTTAAAAAGTGGTTAGTGTTTTGAGATGCTTATTTATGTAGAGGGTTATCAGGAGCAAACAGGCACCCATTCCTGCCTGTCAGGATGAGCTACAGGTGATGCCAAACTGGCTGCTGCTCATCAAAAGGGAGTCAAAAGCAAGAGCTCCAGGCCTGTGGTCACTTTGCTTAGGGGAACTTCTGTTATTGGCAACTGAGGTTGTATCTGAGTAACTTAGGGTATACGCTTTACTCTTTTCACTTCTGCATAAAGATGTTACCAGGTGAGCACCTGTAATTAAAAATACTAATAAATTATCTGGGTGTGGTGGCTCACACCTTTGATTCCAGCACTTGGGAGGCAGAGGCAAGCAGATTATCTGTGGGCTCCAGTGCGATCTTGCCTCAAACAAAGAATAGGCAAACAAACAAAGGAACAACCAACCAACAACAAAAATCTACCAACAAACAGAGCTGTCTCTGCAGGTATGGGTGCCTGCTGCTGAGCCTGATCACCTCAATAGATCCTTTGAGCCACTTGCTGGGAGGAGAGAACTGACTCCTGCAGGTTGTCCTCTGACCCTGGATTCTCCCTCTCTCTCTCTCTCTCTCTCTCTCTCTCTCTCTCTCTCTCTCTCTCTCTCTCTCTCTCTCTCTCTCTCTCTCTCTAGTAGCCTCGATGTGTCTCTGCTCTCAGAATCTCCCAATTGCTGTCCCTTTTGGTATTGTTGGGTACATTTTACAAAGCTCATGTTTGGCCCAACTGAGAGCTCCACTCTTTGCCCAGTCAAGTATTTTCATGTACGCTAGGTAAACACTTAGGAAAGAAAACCTTGTTTAATGTGCCCACTGGCAGATGTCCTCTGGGCCTTGCCAGTCTCCGTGAGTGTTTTCTTCTTTCACAGGATAATGTAATCTTTGAAAGACTCTCAAAAGACTCAAAGTACATGGAGGAGACGTTATGCCACCTGGAATACTTTGCCACAGAAGGTAAGTGAAGTTTTGGGATGTTATTTTCGACCATGCAGCCGAGCCTTCATGTGCCCGTGGCTGCTGTGTGGGTGGGCAGCTGTGCTGTCGAACAGGTGTGTGCTTCTCATATAGAGCCGCTTGCTTCCCAGGACTGCTGTTTCAGCTGCCTTCCTTTGTCCCCTCCCACATCATGTGACAGTGAGGAAGTAAGTGGCAGAGCCCAACCTCAGTTGCCTGCGTTCAACTCTGCTATGTGACAAGTGGCCCTAAAACAGAAGGCAGCTGACCCACAGCATACAGAATTACACTGTCCCTTTTCTTGGCTACTCGAGGGGTCATTTCTCTGACCTGGTGCTATCACTGCCATGTCCAGGACTTAAGCAGGTAATAGTTCTCCCTATTCACGATGAGCAGGAAAGGAACTCTCTGGAAGCCTTTGGATTTTCCTGCTAGTGAACGTGATGATGGCTGCATACGTGCCGAGTGCTGCTCTCTCACTGTGGTATGCTTCTGTGTCTAGACACAGATGCACACATGTGAGGGCATGGCTGCTGGAGAGCCCAGCTCGTCCATAGCGTAGCACAATGGACTTTGTATTGATGTCTTGAGATGGGCTTCCTGACTCCTTTGCTTCCTACCTGCCTGTGGCACACACCCATACACACACACACACACACACACACACACACACGTGAGCTACACAGATCCTGTATCTCTCTGCAGTAGGAAATTCACTCATGCGATCTCATGCACTCCTAAATGCATGGGAAGGACAGTGTGTGTTGTTTTATAGGAAAACCCGGCGGGGAGAGAGGGTATGAGTTACTCTTCTCAATGCTAACACCAAGATACTTGGCAAAAGCCGCTTAAGAAAGAAGGGGTTTATTTTGGTTCAGAGATTGAGGGTACACTTCATCGTGGCTGGGAAGGCACGGTGACAGGAGCTGGGGCAGCTGTTCGCATTGCATCCTGGGAAGCAAAGTGAGATGAAAGCGGGCTCTCACCTCTCTCTGCTTGGGACAGAGGACATGGCCCATGGAGCAGGACCACTCCTAGCTAGAATCGGCATTCCTACCTGCACCTAGAATCTCCTCGCAGGTGCACTCGGATGTTTGTTCCCTAGGTGACTTCACATCACATCACGCTAACAATCAAGATTAACCATTGTAGTAGGATGTTGTAAATCTTCCCATTGTAGCTTTGCAGTTGTTCAATTAGAGGACCAAAGAAGCAGAGGGCCTCTTTAAGTTTTGAGCACATTGACACAAAAAGTGCCATGTGATGTCCCCTACGCGGGGCTGTGCTCTGCCTCTTACCCCTTTCCTGCGCTGTCTTGCAGGCCTGCGGACTCTGTGTGTGGCCTATGCAGACCTCACTGAGGCTGCGTATGAGGAGTGGCTGAAAGTCTATCAAGAGGCCAGCATCATCCTGAAGGACAGAGCCCAGAGGCTGGAAGAGTGTTATGAGATCATCGAGAAGGTAAGTGCAGGGGGGAGTAGAAGAGTCTACCCAGTGAAGGGGGCCTCACTTGTTGAGCAGAACCTTTGGATAGGAATCCATTTGTGTCTTGGGATACTGTTGTTTCTCTAAGTATCTCTGTGGACTCTCAGTTTTTCACCATTCCTTTGCTCTGGGGTGGTCTCAGGTTAGGTTGTCTGAAAGTTCTACCCTCCTTGAGGTCAGGTATTAATGTAAACCTTAGCTATCTGGTCAAAACTAGTACGTACAGACCAAGGACATGGCTCATCTTAAAGTACTTGCCCTCCGAGCACACGGAACCAAGATCGATTCCCTAAACCTGTGTCAAAAAGAAAAAAGCGGAGTATGATGGTACCTGCTGGTGACCCCAGGACTGGAGAGGTGGAGACAGGAGAGTCTCTGGGACATAAGGGTGAGCCAGCTTAACTTATGTGACAAGTTGCAAACTTTTGAGAGACCCTGCCTCAAAACAGCGGTAGCAGGAGATTGGCACCTGAGGAATAATACCTGAGGTTGTCCTCAGGCTTGTGTGGGTGCACACAAAGAAATACATACACACATACAGACAGACAGACACACACACACACGCACGCACGCATGCAAACACACATACACAGTGCTCCACTCACAGAACTCAGCGGCTGGGCCAATGTGTGGTCTACTCTCAGGCAGAGACAGAGAGTCAATATGCTGGGTTGCATGTACGTTCTTGTTCATGTGCATATATACTGTGAGTGAGCGCATGCACACACACGTGTGTGTGTGTGTGTGTGTGTGTGTGTGTATGCTAATGTGCCCAGTGTCTGTGTGTGTGTGTGTGTCTGTGTGTGTGTCTGTGTGTATGCTAATGTGCCCAGTGTCTCAGTTTGCTTTCTGTCGCTGTGATAAACACGATGAGCAAAACCAACCTGGGGAGGAAAGGGTTTACTCCAGCTTACAGGCTAGAGTCTCTCGTGGACTGCTGTGCCTTTGCGCAGCTTTGGGTTCCCAAACCATCACCAGGACAGTGAGGGGATAAGGAAAAGTGACAAACACACAGACACATGGACATGGAAGGGCTGGGATTGGATTGGGCGGTCTGAACGCTGGCTTGGAGGAGCTGCGGCATGTTGGGAGTGCAATGTCTTTATTATGTAAGTTGAACAAGGGGCATGGGTTATTGTGGATAGATGATGAAGGAGGTGGGTTAGAACATACAGACAAACGAGGAGATACGGTTTTTGTATACAGATGAGCAAGGAGGCAGGTTAGCTAATCTCAGTAGTTGCAGACTCTGTCGGGGAGCAGTTCTCGGGCCATAACTATCCTGGTGGAGAAAGCTGCAGTAGACATTTTTGCACACACCATCAACATTTGCACTGGGACCAGAGGAAAGCTTTGCTATTCATCTGAGCCTCACCCAGGCAAGGCTTTGTCTCTGCGATGGGCCGAAGCATTGGTTCTTGGCATGGCTGTGCCCATGTCAAAGCGTACATGTTCACTCAGGATTTCACTTGCTTCCTACCATGGAGGGAAGTCAGGGCAGGGACTCAAGGCAGGAACTAAAGCAGAGGCCACAGAGGAATGCTGCTTACATGCTTTCTCCCTGTGGCTTGCTCAGCCTGCCTTCTATAGAACTCAGGGCCATGTGCCCAGGAGTGGCACTGTCTACAGTGAGTTGGGCTCTCCCATTTGAACCACCAGTCAAGAAAATGCACCAGAGACCTGCCCACAGGCCCATCCGATGGGGGCGTTTTCTCAGTTGAGGCTCTTATTCCAGGTGACTGTAGCCTGTGTCAAGTTGACAAAGATTGAACATGACCCCCCTGACCCCCGAACCATGGAATGATTGGTGGGAGTGTCTTGAGTGGCTCAGCGTGGTCAGTGGTGTGTGAGGGGTTCATACCTAGGTGACATTAGTTTGTAAGGGACACCAGGGGTGCCAGAGTGTCTGCTCTTAAGGACGAGCAGTCCTCTAACTGATGATGTTTTCTGACCTAGAATTTACTGTTACTTGGAGCTACAGCCATCGAAGATCGTCTGCAGGCTGGGGTTCCAGAAACCATAGCTACACTGCTGAAGGCCGAAATCAAAATCTGGGTGTTAACAGGAGACAAACAAGAAACTGCGATTAATATCGGTAATCAACTTCTCAAAATTCCTAAGGCTGGTTCTTGTAAAAAATAATTTGTGTTCTTCAAGTGTGTTGGCAGTTTCTGGATCTCTCTCTTTTGTTTCAAAGATCCACCCAGACTCTAATGAAATGCTCGTATGGTTCTGTTCTGCCTATTATAAATGTACACACACACACACACACACACGCACACACACGCACACACACACACACATGCACACACACAAACACACACAAACATACACACATTAGTTAAAAAAGAGAATTCAAGAGTTGACAATACAGATTATTTTGATGCCGTTCTCCCCCTAGTTTTCTCTGACAGGTATGTCCCCTAGATTTAAGTGTTCATGGCTACCTTTTATAATTACAGTCAGTGTGAGTGACTTTCCCACTGGGTGGGCCTTGTTCAGGGCTTTGCACTTCTGCCTTTCTCACCCTTCTTTTACAACCTTGTGGCTGAGCATCACAAGGAAGAAGACGTTGTCAATGACACACAGGCTGGTAGAACTACTAAGAACTACTATGTGATCCAGCTATGCCACTGTCAAGCATGTTTCTGAAGGAGCATACGTCGGTGTCCAACAGGGACCTGCACATCCGTGTTTACAGATGCACTATGGGCAATAGCCTGGATATGGGTCATCCTCTGTGCTCCAACGGATGAATGGATAGATTACAAGCGTTATATGCACAATAGTCCTAAACTGTAAAGCATGAACTGATGTCAAGTTCAGGGAAATGGGTGGAACTGGAGATTCTTAACATATGGAGCTAGTAAGTCAGACTCAGGGAGATGAGTGCCACGCATTTCTCTCATAGGTAGAACCGAGACTGGGATAAGTCCAGATGAGCACACACATACGATATGGAAGTTAAAGGGGACTTACAAGGGTGAAAGGAAGTCTGAAGTGGTGGGGGTGAGGGAGCAGGGATAATGGAAGAGAAGAGAAGAGAGGTTAGCGCCACACGTGCAAAGTGTGAGGAGCCTAGCTGTAATTATAAATATGCATACATGCACGTGCCAAGAAAGCGGAGGGGGTTATTTGGAGGCAGAAGGGAGTGAGGGAAGCATCCCAAGGGGTGAAAATGAGCAAAGACCAGTAATGTACATGTACAAAAATATCAGAAAGCACTGTTGGTTGTTTGCTTTAAAAAGTCGTTAAGAAAAATAGATAAAACTAAATCACTTTTAGGCTTAAGAAGGAGTTGAAGCCACTACTACTTAAAATAAATTTAACTCTGCTCATTTCAATTACCTTTAAACCACCTGGGTCTCTGGCATTATGGTCTCATGAGAGCTGGCATTTTTTGTTATAAAATAAATACATAGATTTGTAAAACATGAGCTGGAGATGTAAGCAGTGGTAAAGCATGCTTGCCTGGTGCATACAAATCCCCAGTACTGCCAAAAAAGACAAAAGGAAAAAAATTCAGGAATTATGTTACTATTTATTCATGGACACACTTTGCCCCAGCTCACTTTAGAAAAAAACATGATAGAAAGTCTGAACTAAAAAGAAAGAAAGAAAGAAAGGAAGGAAGGAAGGAAGGAAGTCTTTACTCAGAGGACTGGCTCTCCTCAGAACAGGTCCTCAGACTCCGTTCCACTCACTCCAATGGTGGCCCTCTCTTTGTGCCCTTCTCATTGAAATCAGCTGTCCCTGCAGACAACCTCAGCTGCAGACAGCACCCTTCCATGGGGTGATTTTTATTTTTAAACGATAGGCAAATTCCATCTGATCATTTTTAATGTAATTATATACACTTTGGCTCCCGAACATCTGATGTTAGACTCCTGAGGGAACAGGACGAGTTTTCGCCGAGTCTCTGAGACTTCCACAGTGGACTCCACAGATCTGAGCTAATGTCTGTCACTCAAGTGGTCTGACTTTGGACAACAGTGTGGTGACATTTCTCCACAGACCCATCACTTTCACTAGAAAGTAATCCTCTGAGCCTTTAGCCCGGCGGCGTGCCAGTAACCGTTTCACGTGAGGGGGCGACACTTGTTTCTTGAGTGCAGTTTTTCCACATGTGTATGTAGATTGGTCCCTCTGCAGTTCTGGCCTTAAACAGGGTTTTCCACCTATGAGCCCCGTTCACAGAGGGTCTAGCATGTTGACTGCTGCCCTGGGGTGGGTGCTTCCTGCCTCTGACCAGTGATAAGATGTGGTAGCCTCCGAGTGAAAATGGTCCTCATTGTCCCGTGTCCTGGGTGACGTGCATCGTTAACGTGTAAAGTTGCAAACTTCAAGCAAGTATGTGACAGTCTTAAAGGAAAGGATAGATATTGCTAACATGAGGAGGAGCCTGGATTCTGATACAGAACATCTGGATGTCACAGCTGCTGAACTCCACCAGAACACAGGGCCCTGGTCTAATGGGGAGGAGGCGGAGCTCAGCATGTATGTCCATAATCCTGTTATAATCACTAGGAAATCCAGTGCTATCACCCTGCCTGTTATTCAAGGGAACACCATTATTTCTCTTGTTAAAACTGCCAGGTATTTTCAAACAAAAAGAAATGGAATAATTTAAACTCAAATTTTAGTAGACAAACAAACATGTTAGATTCCTTTTTTAAAAAAATTAAAATCAGGGCGGTAACAGGAAACAGGTTGGTACACAGTTGCAGACCCATCTTGACCAAGGTGCTGGGATGCTCCGAGCAGGGCTGCCTGGACCCCATTTAACATCCCACAGCTGCTCTCTTGTCCCTCCAGAAGGAAGGCCTATATTTGATTTTCACGTACAAAAGGGGGGTGGTGGTGGATATTTTGACTAATTGTTTCCCTGTTTGTTGGCTAACGTTTCATCCTTAGGGACCTCCCACGGCTCAGGAGGCCCAGACTGTGAGAAATTCACTGTCACTGATGCAAAGGGGTTTCCTGGAAGGATTTTATATGAGCAACAGCTGCCGAAGCAAGCTGCAGTTTTTAAATCTTGGATTTCTGCTTTATTTTATAGTTAGCAATTTAAGCAAAATGCTGCTTGACAACTGAAGGTACACAAAAGCATTACAAGGACACCCCCAAGTACGTTCTTTCCAGTGCGGCAGGAGGAGGGCGATAAATAAATGACACTTGCCCGGATTTAAAGCGAACATTAAGGGCTTCTGAGGAGAAGCAGATGAAGCTGTTTTGTTTCATTTGGAAAGTGAGGTTGGATTTTGCTCGGAAAAATACCATAGACCACTTGTCCTCAAAAGGCCTGGGACATTTAACTTGATTTAGTGTGAGCACCAACCTAAAGTGTGCTGTCCTTGATTTCTGATAGTTTTGGATGAAACGAGATCAACTCTTGGAGAAGAGCCAGGTAAAGAAGTTGACGCTCACTTGTAAATTGAAGTCTAAGCGCTTGAATCTCGAACTCTGTAAGATGGCCATCAGGGACTGAAAGCGATACCCCTGAGGTGACTTCTCACCCGAATAAACAGCACCCTACAAAGGCTCGTATTCTTCTCACTACCCAAGTATGATCAGCAATCAGAGAAGTCAGCATTATAGTCTGTGGCTCTTAGAGCAGGAAGTGATTTATAAAACAATAGAATAACAGTTCACCCTAAAAGACATTACCAAACTAAACCTCTCAGCTTTCCAAACTAATGCATCCCTCTGGGGAGAAAGTGAGGGGGGCGGGGCAGAGAGCTCATATTCCCACACATCCACACATCTAACTCTGGACTACTGTGGAGACATGTTTGGAAGACTGGAAAGAATCTAGCCTTCCCGACCCTATATTCTGGGATCACATCGACACCAGACTATTATATCATTGTGATTCAACATGGTGCCTGCCCATAAAAGTGTGCTGTGTTGGAGGTTCTCAGTTGTTTCCTGAGAATCTAAGTGAATGAGTTCCTGCCTGTGGATGGATGAAAACCAGTAGTAGGCGCCATGATACTCTACTAGGAACCAGAAGGTCCAGGCAAAGGCCCGTCAGCTAGAGCCAAGGAACAGAGGGTTCTCAGAGAACCTGGCTTGTGGGCACCTTTCCCTCAGACACTGTAGCTTCTTCAGGGACCCTCGCCCATGGAAGTAAGTGCTGACCTGGTCCTTACCTTTTGAGATTCAAGTGTACCAACTTGACTTTGTCTATTCTATGCACTGTTTTTTTTTTAATTATTTTAATTTTTGCTTATTTATTTTTAGAAATCCTTCAGTTTTTCACCTGTCTCTGTTCTTTTATTGCACATTTCTTTTTCCTCCTGGGAAAGGGATACCACGTGCCATGGAGTATGTGACCCAAGCTGGGTCACTTCATCTCTTTGTATTTCAGTTTGACCTTTAGAGCAAGTTGTGACCCCTAACACCAGGGGTCCCTTGAGCACCATCAGCTGCATTTACTAGTAACGACTACAGAACTAGCCAGGCTCACAGTCTGCTACACAATTAGCATTTTAGCAGCCGTTCATACTCCAGTGAGTTCATCATTAACTCATGCCCCAGTTGGAGAACACAGGTGCCTCAACTCCATGCCTGACAGCCATTCTAGCTGCGTGTTGTAAAGAAATACAAGCCTTGGTGTGTGATGGACAACTACCAAGGTTGGAACCTCTGCCATTAATGTAACTGGTTTGGCCCAACTTTACCTGGGAATGAATATCTCTCTCCCCTGGAGGAACAGGCCGAGCATGGTCAATAGCAGACTGAAAAGGCACCAGAGCTGCTTGTTTTTTTTAACAGTAAGCTTCTAATCTTTTATATGTTCAATGTATGTAATAGGGGTTGGTTTTTTTTTTTTTTTTTTGAAATAAATTTGTAAAGACAAAAGAGTTTAAAAGCCTCAGTGGATATTTAGCAAAATTCAGGGACATTGACAGACTGGCACACATTGACAACTTAGAAATGATTTGAGATGAAAATTATTTCCATCTTCATGACTTTAAAATGGAGTGAGTACACAGTAGCATTTTGGTCTCGTTAACCCCACATTCCTAAGAAAAATAATATAGACTGAAAACTTGTTTAATAAATGATCGTCCCATGGCAATAAGGAAGTGACAACTGTGGGGACCACAAAGGTCTCCTCTGAAATCCCACTTTAGACTCTAATGACGGAATTTTAATCTTTTAAAAAAAGAATTCTTTCAGTTCCTCCAAACACAACTAGTTAGCATGTGGGACCTGGCCCTCAAAGGCAAGATGGTCGTTTGTCCATGGAAACCACTGTCGCTAACAAGACACAAATATCCTAGAACTTAATTTGACTAAGTTCATTTCTAAGATATTATGGAAAAAATATACTTAAAAATGTCAATACAGTTGGTAGTAAAACTAGTGGTAGAGGACTAGACTGTGAAGGTCTGAGTTCAAGTCCAAGTACCATAAAAACAAGTTTGGGGCTGGTGAGATAGCCTAGTGGGTAATGCGCTTGTTGTGCAGCCTGATGACCTGAGTTTGATCCCTGGACCCCACATGGTCCCTACAACCAACATGGTGGAAGGAGAGAACTGACTTGTAGGAGTTTCTTCTAATGTACACACACACACACACTAAAAAGTTTTAATTGATTTTAACTCTAAAGCTATTTATAGGTAGAGAGAAATGTAGATAAACAGTTGCTAAAGAAAGCTAACAATCCCAAACATAACGAATGTCACCAAATCTACAAATGACCTCCTCTGATGTGTTCCACTAAGAAAATGCCACCAGTTAAAACTTGAACATGCAAAGCCCTTAGCAGCTTGGAGTCAAGTTGTTAGAATGTAAACACAGCACGCATCTTAGAATGATTAGGCAGCCCCATGCTCCCGAGTGCCCCACCTCCAATTTCAGAAGCCAGGTTTTGAAAAAATTCTGGAATCTCCTTAAATTGGCCCTGAGCTAGAAATCAAGAGCATGAGACCTGACACAAATTTGGCAACCTTAATCCTAAATTCTGAAATCTGTGATGCTCCCAAATCCAAAAATCATTTGACTTTGGAGCAGTTTGGATTTTAGACTTCTTGATTTGAAATGCTCAGCCTACAATATTTAGGTAAATATTTTAACACTAAGGCAGCTTTTTTTTAACGTATACATTTATATTTCTACATATAAATAAGACAAACTACATACAGCAGGAAGAACCACAAGACAATCATGAGTTATATGAATGTTACATTCATAGTGATTTGGCCATTTGTATTTGTCAAGCCCGATGCAACCATCCTTCCTACTTTGTTGGGTCCAAGTTTCTGAATGAAAGTCAATATCTATCATATCTCATCTCTATTAACTTAAATCATCTATATTTATCTAAAAAGATCTTATCCCCTAACCAACTAAACTTGATTGTAAGACTAAACTATCTGATCTTTTAATCCATCAGAGACTTGAGAAGGGATAAAACTTAAGTGCCTGAGTGAACTGGAAGTGCAGGTTAGCAGTTTCTAAAATGAAAATATGACTGAGACAATTCACTGCCTGAACAGTCACCCAACGCTCTCAGTATCATTGGAGCATCTTCTTTGGCCTTCTAGCCCATTATCGCTGACAGACATATTTGATAGGCAGGAACTATTAAGGACTTGCTCACCCTGTCTTGGCAGAGTTCAGCCATCGACTCTGCCTGCATCTAAGCTGCCCATTTTTAGGCAGAATCCTGTCTGTGGCAGGAACAAGGACATTTTGCCCAGTGGCTGGATTGCCACATTTGAAGCCAACTCCATAAAAGAGGTTCTTTGATGTTGATCATCTTCTTTGAGGTAGGCTGGGTGTTACCAGGAGTTAATTTGTCTTGTCAAAGAATCTTTAGGATAATATAAACATCTTTAAATGCCACATTCTGTAGGTCTCTGAGGCTTTTGAAGACCTTAAATAAGTACTTCGAAAAAGCTCAAGCTAAAAGTATAATTAATACACTTTTTAAATATGGCTTCAAAAATAATATTTTTATTCAAAGCCATTATTTTTGTCTTTGTAATTTGTCTTCTGAGTGCTTTGTCAAATATTTATTTTGAACAAAAAACAATCTTTAGTGAAAGTTAGGGTGTTACATTCCAAAATAAACACATGAAAATGTTTATTTCTTTTTTAAAACCACAAAACTGTTTCTTGGTCTTATTTTTCTGTCTGTCTTGAGTTCTGCTTTGTGTCTGTCAGAGGTAGTAGTTTGTTTTCTAAGAGTAGGCCCCAGGTAGTTAGCTAGACTTCTTGTACCAGGCATGATTTCCTATTGGGTGGGCCTTAAGTCCAGTTAGACAGCTGTTGGTTACTGCTGAGATGTGGGTGCCACTATTGCACCTTTAAGGCTCTTTTTGCCACGCTGGTCATTGTTACAGGTCATTGCCGTCACAGCTGGGGAGGACTATAGGTTGTTTCCCCCACCTGGCAGCTTACACAGTGTTTTCTGATGCTATGAAAGCCAGATGACAAGAAGGCGGCTTTTAGGTTAGATCCAGCTCGAATGTTCCGAGTCCTGCGTTTGAAGTACATGGTCCTCAGCAGCAGGAACTTAGTTGCCTTCAACCTCTGACAGGAAACAAAGGGCAACAGTAATATTGTTTTTGGGAGTTACTTGGCTTAGCCTGTCCAACAATGCAAACAGATTTTTCTCATGCATGGTACTGGGGTTTTTGTTAGACAGGCTATTTAGCTCTTGTGGGCAGCACTGTTAGTCCAGGAGGCCCAGCAGACTTGTCATGATTTAGAGGGAAGTGACCTGCTAGAAACGTCCCCTCCATAGGCAGGAGGTAGCACCACTTGGTTTCATTGGGAGATGATGCATGCGTGCATTCTCTCTCTCTCTCTCTCTCTCTCTCTCTCTCTCTCTCTCTCTCTCTCTCTCTCTCTCTAATTTTAGACAAATATAAAATAATACAATTTTGAGACTTTGTCAAACATTCTTAATATTATTTATGTTAGAGAGTTAGTTATAGTTTGATTTAAGAAAAAGGTTAAAATTTTTTATTCTAATTGGAGGTCCTTTTGTTTTTAATCTTTGTATCCTTTCCCTTAAGCTTAGGTTCACTTCTTTAAATGGAAATTGCACTGATCTTTTGGCAGGGGTACAACTCCCTTGGTATATGAGTATTCCTTAAAGCTTTTGAGAATTGCCAGCTTTAGAGAGAAAAAGTGATCTTGCTTGTGCAGTAGCCATGCTGACTAGCAGTGCAGATTCCACCCATCTCCTTAATCTGTTTGCTGTTAATTTAGGTATAACAAGGTTTATCTTAATGCTGTGCAGGAATAGCCAGAATAAAGAAAAAAAATCCACAGAAAATTGACAAGGACTTATTTTAGCCATTAGTCACAAAGACCTTGTTGGCCAGTTCTCTTCAAGCTGTTTGCCAGGAAGTCGCCTTAGGCTTGTGCCCCCTAGTCCCCTAGTCAATAGCGATGAGGCAAACATAAGAAGGGAGCTTGTAGGATGGGTGTCTGACCTCAGCCTCAAGCGGGGTGGAGACAGGATGACGGTTGGGGCTTCTTGGCTTCCAGCCTGACTGAAAAAACAAAAAAACAAAAAACAAAAAACATGGGCTTCAGGTTCAGGGGATGACCCTGCCTCTAAGAAACAGGAGGACGGTGGTCAAGGAGGACATCAGAAACCCTTTTCTGACTTTCACTCAAGGGCAGAGGTTGAGTACTGCACACACACACGCATGTGCATACATCCACACATACACAAATAAAAAATTAAATTAATAAATCATTTAGAAGGAAGAGAGGTTGTAGCGGCCACCGGAAACTTAGGAAGCGACAGGAAGAAGGACACTCACGGGCTGTCCCTTCTCCATTTTCAGGGTATTCCTGTCGGCTGGTGTCACAGAACATGGCCCTTATCCTGTTGAAGGAGGACTCTTTAGATGTAAGTTGTTTCTCAAATGTTATACCTGACATAGCTGTGTTAAATTATGTATCTATAATTATCAACCCATTTCTCTTTGCTAAGACAATTGTAAAATGACTGTGTTTAGCTTGTCTTTATGACTGGGTGACAGAAAGCCTCAACTCTATATGTCTAGTCTGTGGACTAGAACCTCCCAGTGACGCTGTTCTCACACAGGACTGAACGTCTAAAATGGGTCAGTTCTGATGGTGTTTGGCTTTGTTAACTATGAAGTTTTACACGAAGCAGTGGATTCTACTAGGATTTCCATAAAGTGGTAGTGGCTGGTTCCCTGGAGGTTCCTAGGGTTGTTCTTCCTGGCCAATGCCTCCCAAGACAGCTACCAGTTAAGTGCTGGTCATTGCTCAGATTTATGTAGCAATAGGATACTGGTGTACCTAATTCTCCAACACCGGATGCCAACAGATCGCGGAGAATGGGACACTATGGGTGCCAGAGATGTTTTATAGACGTGTGTATTCCTGCCTGTGCTGCCTGGTTTTATGTCAATGGGATGCAAGCTAGTCACTAGAGAAGAGGGAGCCTCAATGGAGAAACTTCCTCCAAAAGACTGGGCTGTAGAAAAGTCTGTGGGGCATTTTTGTATTTGGTGATTGATAGGCCAGCAGCCCATTCATTGGGAGTGCCATCCTTGGGCAGGTGGTCCTGGGTTCTATAAGAAAGTAGGCTGAGCAAACCATGAAGAGCAAGCCAGTAAGCAGCACCCTTCCATGGCCTCTGCATCAGCTCCTGCCTCCAGATTCCTGTCCTGACTTCCTTTGATGACAAACAGTGCCACTGAAGTGTTAGCTGAATAAACCCTTTCCTCCCCGTGATGTTTCATCACAGCAATAGTAACCCTAACTAAGACACATTGGTACCAGCATAATGGGATATTGCTGCGGCGGACCCGACAGTGTTGGCAAGAGGATTGCGAAGGACTTTAGAACTTTGGGTTAGAGAAGGCCATTGGGTGTTGAGAGCTCAGGGAGCTGCTCCATAGGAGCTTGGAGGCTGAGAAGGTTGAAAGCTGCACAGGTGAGGGAGGCCTGGCTTGTGATATTTCAGAGGGAAGGAAAGACTACTGGGCCATTTATGTGAAGAATTCGTGGGGTCTGGTCAGCTGGAGCTGTAGAATTTACTGTGATCAGCCACCACGATCAAGTAGGCTTCATCCCAGGGATGCAGGGATGCTTCAACATACGAAAATCCGTCAATGTAATCCACCATATAAACAAGCTGAAAGAAAAAAACGCACATGATCATCTCATTAGACGCTGAACAAAATCCAACACCCCTTCATGCTTAAAGTCTTAGAGAGATCCAGGGATACAAGGCCCATACCTAAACACAATAAAGCCAATGTGCACCAAGCCAATAGCCAATATCAAGTTAGATGGAGAGAAACTTAAAGCCATTATACTGAAATCAGGGACAAGATAAGGCTGCCATATCTCTTCAATACAGTGCTTGAAGTCCTAGCTAGAGCAATAAGACAACTAAAGGCGATCAAAGGGATACAAATTGGAAAGGAAGAAGTCAAAGTATCAGTATTCACAGATGATAGGATAGTGTACATATGTGAGCCCAAAAATTGTACCAAGGAACTCCTACACCTGATAAACACCTTCAGCAAAGTGGCTGGATACAAATTAACTCAAACCAGTAGCTCTCCTGTACACAAATGGCAAATGGGCTGAGAAAGAAATTAGGGAAACAACACCCTTCACAATAGCCATGGATAATAAAAAGTATCTTGGTGTAACTCTATCAAGCAAGTCAAAGACCTGTATGACAAGAACTTCAAGTCTCTGAGGAAAGAAACAGAAGACAATTATTAGAAGATGGAAAGATCTCCCATCCTTGTGGATCAGTAGGATTAGCATAGTAAAAATGGCCATTTTACAAAAAAAAAAAAAAAAAAAAAAAAAAAAAAAAAAAAAAAAAAGAAACCCCACAAAAAACAAACAAACAAACTCCACAGATTCAATGCAATTCCCATAAAAATTCCAACACAATTTTTTTTTTACAGACTTTGAAAAAGCAATTCTCAACTTCATATAGAAAAAGAAACTAACAAAAATCCCAGAACAGCTAAAACATTCCCCTACAATAAAAGAGCTTCTGGAGGAATCTCCATTCCTGATTTCAAGCTGTACTACAGAGCAACAGTAATAAAAACAGCATGGTACTAGCATAGAAACGGACTGGTGGATCAATGGAATCAAATCAAAGACCCAGAAATAAATCCACATACCTACTGACAAAATTGAGTTTTAACAAAGAAGCAAAATCCATACAATGCAAAAATGATCTTCAACAAATGATGCTGGTCTAACTGGATGCTAACCTGTAGAAAAATGCAAATAGATCTGTATTTATCACCCTGCACAAAACTCAAGACTGTGGAACAGTTCAAGGTGCTTACGTTTTTAATGTAAGATCTTGGAGATAAATAAGAAAGGAAAGGTTGTGGCTTAATAACGATATGTTTGTGTGTCAAGTTGACAAGGTGTCAGTTGTGCTGGCTAGTTTTATGTCAACTTGACAAACTAGAGTAACTGGAAAAGAGGGGCCTCAACTGAGAAAGTGCCTCTCCATGAGACTGGCCTATAGGAAAGCCTTTAGGGTGTTTTCTTAATTGATGATTGATGGGCCAGCAGCCATTATTGGGGGTACCATCGCTGGGCAGGTGGTCCTGCGTTATATAAGAAAGTAGGCTGAGCAAACCATGAGGAACAAGCTGGGAAGCAGATCTTCTCCATGGCCTCTGCATCAGTTCCTGCCTCTAGGTTCCTGCCCTGTTCGAATCCCTGTCCTGACTTCCTCTGATGATGAACAGTGATATGGATGTAAGCTGAATAAACCTCTCCCTCCCCAGCTTGCTTTTGGTCATGGTGTTTCATCACAGCAATAGTAATCCTGACTAAGATCCTGGGTTAGAGCTCTCAAGAAGACAGCAATGGGGACTGACTCAAGGAGGGATAGTGATTCTGTCAAGCTATTTGATAGGAACGTATTAGTTACATGTGAGATTCCATTTATCTGGATTTCCAGCAAGTTCTGGAGGTACCTACAGTGAGTGCCCCTTTCAGGTGGTGTTTAATGCCAGTGTTGGGAGCAATGCCTGAGCTGGTTACACTTTGAAAGGGAGAAGAGTTTGGGGTTCTGTTTGTGGAAACCAGGGAGAGTCCCTACTGTGAAGACCAGTTCTCTAACTCCCCCGGGGTCTCATGGGGCAGCAGCTGAGCCTAGACTCAGTGTTGAGCCCAGGGCAGGCAGCTGAGGCTTCATATGGGTCCACCAGTAAGGGCAGCATGGGATGCCTCTGACATGGACTCTGTTGCCTGCTTTTCGATCACTTCCCCGAGTTGGGACTGCCTTGCCAGGCCACAGGGGAAGAGGAAGAACTCAGTCCGATGCGACTTGAAGAGCTGGAGGGGGGGGGGTGGGTAGGAGGGGGGGAGGGAGGGAGGGTGGGACTGGGCTCTAAAGTAAGTAAATTAACTAATTAATAAAAAATAAGAACACTCACATTGTTGTGTAACCATCACCACCATCCATTTTCAGAATCCTTTTCATCATTCTGTACTAAAATTCTGCACCCATTAGGTAACATCTTCCAGGCTGAAAGGGTGGTTTGGTGGGAAAGGTGGTTTGGTTGCTGTGTAAACATGAGGACCAGAGGTCAGTCAGTGAATTTTCCGCTCCCAGATAAAGAGCTGAGCATGGTCCGAGTGTACCTGCGACCCCCACTAGGACTGGGGAGCAAACACAGGAGGATTACCGGAACTTGCTGACCACCAGCCTAGCTCCAGGCTCAGTGTGAGATCCTTTCTCAAGAAAAGAAGGGATAGGGCTGGAGAGATGGCTCAGTGGTTAAGAGCACCACCTGCTCTTCCAGAGGTCCTGAGTTCAATTCCCAGCAACCGCATGGTGGCTCACAACCATCTGATGCTTTCTTCGGCAGATAAAGCACTGATATACAATAAATAAAATAAATAAATAAATCTTTAAAAAAAAAAAAAGAAAAGAAAAGAAAAGAAGGGATAGCTGGGAGTGGTGGTGCACACCTTTTAATCCCAGCAGAGACGGGTAGATCGCTGTGAGTTAAAGGCCATCCTGGTCTACAGAAGTGAGTCCAGGACAGCCAGGACTCTTACACAGAGAAGCCTTGTCTCGAAAAACCTTGAGAGAGAGGGGCGGGGGAGGGGGAGGGGGAGAGGAGAGGGAGAGTGCCGGGGCAGGACAGCTGGCATCTCCCTCCGGCTTCCGTGGGCACATAGGCGCACACACACACATTCACACACATCATACACATTTGCACATGTATGTAGATTGCATGCAAACAGGTGTGCACACATGCGCTTGCACACACACCCTCATGCATGCAACACACATAGACGCATACACTCACACGTAATTCAAATGATAACTTCCCGTTCGCACCTTATCTGCAGGATTTGGAAGTTACTATTCTACTTGCATATCTATGAATTTTATTTCTTTACATTATCAGGCCCCTCGCCACCTCATGTCAGTGGAATTTTTATAGTATTTTAAAATCATTTTTCTGAATTACTTCACTTAATGTCCACAAGGTTCACCCATATCGGGACACTTGGCATAATTTCCATCCTTTTGAAGGCAGAATAATATTCTACGGTGTATTTGAATCTGCCTTACCCTCCGGGTAGGTTCTGCCAACTTGACTTCAGGTGACTTGTTCATAAATAAAGGGCAGTTGCTATAGTTTGGTACAGGGTCTATAAACCTTGGCAATATGAGGTGTATACAATTATGCTCATGAGTCCTAAAGCGTCTGAGCTTATGGAGATGGGGAGCAGGCCCAGGGAAGGTGGGGCACTGCTGGGGAGCTCAGCTGGCAAGAGAGGAGGAAGGGAGGCAGTCCTGGTGTCCCGCTACGCAGAGGGTGACCATAGACATTAGTGATGTAGAGGACTCTAAAGGTTCTCCCTGCAAGGAAAGGGCATTTGCCACAAGGGACATCCCACAAATCCTAAGCTGGGTACAGCAGTGTTTTTAGCACAGAAGCACCACACAGTTCTGCATAATGACATGTGGTGGCCGGATTTTGAATGAGTGAATCTACCTGTGCAGAGCCTGACTGTATTCTCTGTGATGTGCTGTGCAGGCTTAGTCATGGCTGGTGGCTGGTGGCTGGTGGCTGGTGGCAGCTGCCGCTGACTCCGTTTCTGTGAGGATGGGTCGTTGTTAGTTTGAGGGCAGTCTTGGTTGTGTGGTTTAGGGACACTGCAGGAGAATGGTTCATCGTCAGTTAAGACCAAGAGCTGTCCAAGGGAGAACAGTCCTGTGAGCTCACCCTGGCTCTGCCCTCAGAGTAAGTCCTGCCTCCTTCATCTAGCTGGACACTGTTTTTCTGCTTAAGTTTATCAACCTGTTGGAGGTCTCTAAGCTCCAAACAACCTTATTCATTTGGTCTGAACACATTTTTTTCATATATATATATATATATATATATATATATATATATATATATATATATATATATATATATATATATATATATATATATATATATATATATATATATATATATATCAATCAGGAACTTAAATTTAAAACAAGCACGAAACAAAATGATTGGAAGAGCTGCATGTCTCTAATAAAGAGTTAGCAAACCACGAAACTCTTCCGGCCTCTGTGCCTCTGCTCTCTCCCTCCCACCTCCTTCCCTTCCCTTTCCTTGAGTCTCACTACGTGGTCAAGACTGGCTAGGAGGGAGCTGGCTCCTCCAAGATGTCTCAGTGGTTAAGAGCACTGGCTCCCCACCCACAAGATCCAGGTTCAAATCCTAATACCCACATGGAAGATCACACTGTCTGTAACTCTAGTTCCAAGGGGCCTAACATGCTTTCATGGACTCCAGAGGCACTGCATACATGTGTTGCGTGAGCACCCTTCCAGGCAGACTCATACAC
Source organism: Acomys russatus (assembly GCF_903995435.1). Classification (NCBI taxonomy): domain Eukaryota; kingdom Metazoa; phylum Chordata; class Mammalia; order Rodentia; family Muridae; genus Acomys; species Acomys russatus. The sequence goes on along the minus strand of NC_067154.1, from coordinate 3,016,928 downwards.
ATAAAATACAAATTTTAAAAAATCTTTAAAAAAAAAAAGGCTGGCTAGGGACTTGCTATTTAACTAAGTGTAGCTTGGAACCCACGATCCTCCTTGCCTCGGCCTCCTCGGTGCTGGGCTCTCAGGCCTGTGTCTCTGTGCTGATTATTGCAATTGTTGCTAACCACGTGTGGTAAATACTCAATGGAAACATCTCCAAGTTTCATGAAAACTAGCAACTACAAGCAATCTGGATTTCAGTAGCTTCTTGTGGCTGCTGGCTCCCATACTGAGTGACACAGTACAAGTAATTCAGAGTCCCTTAGAACAGGGGCCCAGCCAGGTGCCAAATGCACTCATCTTGTCCTGTAAGGTTTTATTGGGAAACAGCTGTGCACACTTATTTATGTCCTGTCAGTGACAGTTACAATGTTGCCGGGGCAGAGGCCAGTGAGGGCAATGCAAGCCACAAGCAGCAAGTGTTGAAAGTCATCATCCTGTTCTTTACAGACTTTACTGGCCCGGCCCCTGCCTGGCAAGGAAAAAGGCCCTTGATTGTAGGCACATGGCCCAGTTGTCTCTGTATTCTGAAACCGTGATTTGAAGAGTTCAAATGAATTCTTGGGGAAATGGGATCTGTGCTAATTTGGGGGAAATTGTAAAGCTGTGACTATAAGGAAATTCTTCTACTAAAGGAAGTAGGAAATTGTTTAGGAAAAAAAAGTCTGTAACTTTCAAAATCAGACTTGAAGAAGAGGAAAGAAGAGAGCAAGCACACAGCTGTGGAGATGTGGGGCCACTGGGGCCACTGCTTACAGTGTTTCCTGGAGAGAGAGTACCACGGTACCATTTTATAGATTGTCCAAAGAACAGAGAATTCCAACTTTATACCATTACCCAGGAAACGGGGAAACTATTACCGCTTTCTAATATGGTTTGATGCTTTTATAACCTTCAGGTCCAAACCAATAGAGCCAGGGTAACAAAGAAACATTTCAGATTAATCTCAGCAATGAAGAAAAAAAATTCTTTAATATAGGACTGACAAGCCAAATCATGGAATATAAAGAAGCTACAGCACGTTTACACAAGCATGTGTTTTCTTTACCGAGTGTAATTGTGTATTTTACTTGGGAAAATCTTTTCATTAAAAAAAAAAAAAAAAAAAAAAAAAAGCCCTTTAATAACGGAGAAAAGAAAAAAAAATGAAATGATTTCATTTGAGGTAGGAAAAAAACAAGCAAACAAACCAAGCGCTCTTTTATGGCTAACCACCAAGAGACTTAGAATCCTGGCAGAGGTGTGAGCACTATTAAACCGATGTGGTACGACTGTCAAGACCTAATCCGCCCGTCACCCATCAAAGCTCATGGTGAAATGATAGCACAGTTCTTTGGGAAGGCAGCCACGACGTGGGCATGTCCTCGGCACGTTCCTTTTGACAGTGCACTGCAGACGCCTGGTTTTATTGTGATGGAGGGTGTGTGAGGAGGGGAAAAGAACCATCTAGAGTTAATGTTATGGCTGCCCACGGGGAAGTTCTAAGGGATGCAATACATGCGTCATAATTAGGGACCGAAGACTGATTGCTGGGTATCTGGAAAGAACTGAGCGCTAGCGACAATTGAATCTCCTTTGTACTCGTCCTCTGTCCAGCTGCTTTCAAGAGACCTCTCAGTCTTGTTAATAATTTTCCATAATGCCTCTAAGTGATGGGTAAACTTGTATTGGACTTTTGATTTTTTCATACCAACAAAGTGTTGGTAGCCTTGTGCAGATGGCACATCTGGTTCATGCTTTTGTCATTTTCCAAGGCAGCTACATTAGCTCTACATAGTGTTTGGTATTTTGAATTTGATGGTAGACATTTTGGAACTTTTCTACTTTTCATGTCTTCCCAAGTGCTGGTAGACAGGCATCTCTCTGGATTATGTCTAGAGACAGGGAGGAGCCACTCGACTGTCTTCAACACAGCTAAACATGCTCAGTTTCTATCCAATGTGGTCTGCCACTCTCACCTTGCCCAAGAGTTTCCTCTGTCCCATGTCCTCAGTGACAGACCCTCAATCGTTAGGACATCAAGAATTGCATGTTAGGATTCTCCGCCATATGCCTGCATCATCTCCCAATGAAATTGAGTGGTGCTGCCTCCTGCCTATGGAGGGGATGTTTCTAGGAGGTCACTTCCCTCTAAATCATGACAAGTCTGCTGGGCTGTGTAAGGAATTCCATTGCCAGCAATCAAACCATCACCCCTCTATCAGATGTCTTGCACTCAGTGTGTCCTTGTACCTTTTCGCTGGCCTGCTGTGTGTTGGGTGTGTGGTTGTAGTCATTTGTAGAGCAATTTTTTCTTTCCAGATGATAACCTGTATACCTGTATTCTTTCATAACCAGATAATGAAGTTGAAATTTTGTGAGCACCGTTTGCTGGAGCTCAGCTTGTTCTGTTTCTCAATGTCCCTCACCATCTTCCACATGGGGGGAATCTAGAGAAATGACAGGAATACTAAAGTGCTTTGCAGCTGAAACATTGACTTGTTATGTCTCAATCATGAGCAAGAGGAAAACTAGTTAAAAAACAAAAACAACAAAAGAAAACCCACCACCACCACCAACAAAAAACAACTAGCCAAATCCAATAGGTGGAGCTGAGTCATAGGCCACAAATCATTGTGTCAGAGCCAAGTACATGTGGCTCCCATTGAATGTAATAATGGCCCCTTGACTCCTCTGCAGCTGCTGCCCAGTCTCCAGCCAGGATCAGGCTCCAGGGTGGTGCAGGTGGATTTTAAGCAAACATGTAGAGATTAAATAGCTAATTGGAAATGATTTTGCAGAATAAAGCTGAATTCTGGTGTATGCTGAAAAGGAAATTATTGCAGACATACAAATAGCTTACTGTTCATTTTAATTAGTGTTTGAGTGAAGACAAGAGTCAACTGATAAATCTCCACCAGACTCAAGAGGGACTGAAAACTCCGGGCATTTGTACAGAAACAGCAGAGGCTGTGATGTCAAACCGGATGTAGAGAAGTCTTTATTTCCTCTGTTTTAATAGTTTTGACTCTAGAAATATGGAGTCATTACTTAGTGGCCATATGCAGTTTTTAAAAATTATAGTCTAATGGATTTTGTCTTTTCCTTATTCCACAAGTCATTTACAAAAGTGACTATCATGTTTTAATTCCAGGAGTTGATTTTTTAAAATTTATACTTATTTTTATTACTTTATGTGTATGACTGACATTGAGTATCTTGTAATTTAGTAATATTCTTTAAGAAATGACAGGATTACTTTATGAGTAGGGAGCAAGTTGCACAGTTTGACAGAATAAAAGTGAAAACTTGAGGGCAGACACAGCTCTTTGGAACAAAGACACCATGAGCTACTCTCTTGTCCACCTTTCTTACCTAAAGTGTTTTTGATTTGGCTTTTTATAGTGATTGGATTTATGGGTTAATTTAACCAATTAGTTTTTGCCAGAATTCCATCATGTGATTTATTGAACTTGCCACGACTTCATTTCTTCCCTTTGGGTTTTCTTCCTTAATGCTGAGTTGGAAGAGTCGGAGCAGTTCTGGGAGGCTGGTGTAGACTCCGCCTGGCCTCTGCTTTCCCTCTCAGCGTCTCCTCTTTCACCTTAGCACATTCAGTGTTCAGGTAAGAACACATGCAGCGTGAGAAGGGCGTGAGCTCTTTGCATGTGCTGCACAACATGAAGCTGAGATGTGGTGCACACCCACATTCGGATTTAATGTTGCCTGTTCAATCAATGGCTTCTGCTGCCCGATGACCTTATTACTATGCACCTGTACATTTCCCCCTTAGTGAGTCAGGAGAGCACGGAACGCACTGGTCCATAAATTTACATACATGTTCCCAACATGTAAGCATGTGATAGTCATGAAACTGTCACACAGAAATGTGCTTAGGGACTGGAGGACTGTGGATGTGAACGGGTAAGGGGTCACTTTCAGAGGCGAGTTTTCACCGTGCCCAGGAATTTCAGATACCGATGGCCCAAGTCACTTACTGGAACTGGGAGTCCTGGTTTTGTTGCCTCTAGGTATAAAGTACAACTGGCAATGCTTGAAACCAACACTTGAGTCTCAATAGGATATTCTCACCTCTATCCCACTTTCCTGGTAGGTGCAGATTTTCATGGGACCTGCCCCTTGGGCTAGTGTCCAGTTATAAGTGAGTATATACCATTTGAGTCTCTCTGCTTCTGGGTTAGCTCACTCATTATGATCATTTCTAGTTCAATCCATTTGTCCACAAATTTCGGGAATTCCTTGTTTTTAATAGCTGAGTAGTATTCCATAGTGTATATGTACCACAGTTTCTTTATCCATTCTTCTACTGATGGACACTTAGGCTGTTTCCATGTTCTGGCTATTATGAATAAGGCTGCTATGAACATGGTTGAAAAAAAATAAAGTTCTTCCCAACTGTAAAAAAAAAAAAGAAAGAAAGAAACCAACACTTGTCATTCTTCGGTGAGTTTTCAGTAGAGTTAGGCTAGAAAGAGAGGCTGGAAGGTCACTGTCAGGGCTGCCTCTGGCTGCTGGCTGAGAGCTCTGTGTGTGTGTGTGCATGTGTGTGTGTGTGAGAGAGAGAGAGAGAGAGAGAGAGAGAGAGAGAGGAAGAGAGGGGAAGAGAGGGAGGGAGAGAGAGGGAGAGAGAGAAAAAGAGAGAGAGGAAGAAGAGAGAGGGGGGATGGGGGAGAGGAGAGAGAGAGAATAGTGTAAACTTCCTACTGAGGAGGTGATTAGGAGGCATCCTGGGAAAGGAGGGTATGGAGAAGTTACTGCAGTGGTCAGTTCTCCATGGGAGTGTTGTAAGTACATTCTTCCCGCCCATTTTAAAAATTTATAAGCAATGTATTTTCCTTATATTCTTTCCCCTCCCCCAGGTCCTTCAAGGTCCTCCTCACCTCCCTGCCCACTAGACTTCATGTCCTTTCAAAAGCAAACAACAACAAAAGAAGAAAGATTGAGAAAGCAAATTTTAACATTAAAAAAACAAAACAAAAAACAAACAAAACAAAAAACAAACAAAACAAAACAAAACAAAACAAAAAAATCCAAACCACCCACCAAACCAAATCAACAGCAAAAAGGCACACACACACACACACAAAACATGGTGTCTGTTTTGTGTAGATCACCTTCTGCTGAGTGCAGGGCCTGCCCTGGAGTGCGTTGACAGACCAGTGTCACTCCACTGGCGAACGATGGCTTGCCTCTCCCGCATCTGTCATTGGACATAGCTTCTTGGTTAAGGGTGGTACTTTGTGTCTACTTCCCCCATAGAACGGCATGCTGGTCCCAGGTATGATTTGTAGTTCTGGGGGAGAGTGAGCTGGCACAGCTGCCAGCCTGGTGGGTGGCATGGAGCTGCTTTCTGTGTAGCTAGAACGCTGCCTAGTCCTGTGTTCACACTAGACAAGACCGTGTTTAGGATACTGGAAACCAGTCTAATTAGATAATTTGTTGGTGCTAAGCCCTAGAGCAATGGAGAATTGTAATTCTGGCAGTAACGTAACCTGACTTAAAATGAGACAGACTTTTAGGAACCACAGGGCTCTGTGTACCATTGTTACCACGTCCTTTCCAGCAGGATCCCTGTGTGCAATAGGAGACTGTGTCCTGCTGGGAGAGTGATGCCTACGCATAGCTAGTGGATGCCTTGAAACTTCTTAGGGACACACAGAATGACATTACTGCTAGATGCACCAGGCTGCATGCTTTGTGGGGCCCCTGTGCCATAGAAAAGGTCTTCTTAATCATCTGCCTAGCATTGTAATGAAGAGAACCCCTGTTCTGAACATGGGGTCACCCTTTTTGGAACTAAGTAAGACTCTTGAGAAAAGTGCTTGAAAGCATTGACGCTGGTTCCGCTGCAGGGAAGGTGGGAGCTGACGCAGAGGTGCTTGTGTTGACTACGGCTGCTCATCAAAACCTCTTCTCTTTCATTCGTGGTCTGTGTCAGTGAGGAGCCAGGGGAGGTAAAAGCTGTACCACAGTCAGCTGGGACCCTACAAGGGACACATAAAATAGAGTGGACCAACAGCAGAACTGGCTTCCTGGGGGCTTTAGGGCTGGCTCACCTTTTATCTGTGTGGTCCAGGGACACCCTACGCCAGCGCTACACTCTGACAAGTGAACATAGTTGGCAACACCTCCAGAGAGAAGACAGGTGATCTGCATTGTCCAAAGACAACAAAGCAGAGCAAGAAGTGAGACTTGGATTTAGTAATAAATGTTTTCAGCAGTGTCTCAAGGGCCTTGAATGATATTTGTGATAAAATACAAAATGGAATGTAAGTTGAGAAGACTGGAAATCCATGTCAAGTGCTTAAAAATATTCAGATGGTCTTGTAAGCCATTTTCAAACCAGTTTTCACTGGGTAGGAATCTTGAGGTATAAAATACCATCACCTCCAATGTTGGTAAATTAATGAATGCACATTAGAAGCAAGCAGGCAAAAGCATTATATATAGTTCCCAGTATTCAGAAGAAAAGTGAGAATCAAATGTGACATGTTTCTTTTTTCCCCCTAGTAAAATTGTGTATCTAATACTGTGGAAAACCAAGACAAAACCATGGCCACTGTGCCAGGGACATTTTTTAGGGAGCTGAGTTGAGAACTGGGCAGTATCCTCAAGGATGGGGCTAGGTAGAGTATCTCTATTGCTTCAGCCTCTAGGCGGTCATGTCCTGCCTGGGTTAGAGTTAGGGGCTTAGAGTCCTACTTGCTGGACATGCTAGGGAGGAAAGTGACCTAAGCCTAAGGACCTCTGTACGAGTTAACTGTGTACAAGAAGTTCTCTTGAGTCTCATCCCAGTTGCTCCGCTGACACTTAAGAAAGATGCCGTCCATGTAGCTTTGTGCGCTAACGAGTAGGGAGTTTCCAGGGTGTGCCAGGAACAGGTTCCCAGGCCTCTGGCTGAGGATTGGTGGGAACATGGCAGGAGGAACTAACCACACAATTTGTCCATTTACTGAATCTAGTTTTCTTTTTTTTAAAATGTTACTCCATCCTTTTTATAGCTTTACTGCTCCCATCTTGTTTTGTTAAGTCAAACACGTTATAGCCTATATTCTCCACGTCGGGAGTTATGGACAGAGAATGTCATTTCTTGTAGCGACCACACTGAAAGCTCAAATTTCTTTACTCCACCTAATGTTGATAGTTACCAAATTCAGTCCTGATGTATAAATAAGCCTTTATCACTTAAAAAAAAAAAAAAAAGTAAAAAAGTAGCATTGCTTATGACACACAGGTATCCTTCAGGAATTTGGAGATTTGTTTTTTTGTCAAAACTGGAAACTCCAGCTGCGATGCCTTTAAGATCCACAGAGAGGGGCTGAGGAGATGGCTCAGTCTGTAAGATGAGTTCAACCAGCACCCTCCTAGAAGCCAGGGGCAGTGGCTTATGTATGGGGAGGCAAAGACTGATGGATCCCTTGGCTCACTGGCCTGCCAGCCTAGCTTACTTCCTGAGCTCTGGGCCGGTGAGAGGCCCTGTCTCAAAAACAAAGCTGCATAGCTTCTGAGGTACACTGCCTGAACGCCACATGAACACATGTGCATGTACATGCATGTGTGCACACACACACGTATGCACACAGGCGCATATACAAACATGAGCATGTGCACACACATGCGCGCACACAGCACACGCACACGCACAGCTTAGTTTTGTCGTGTGGCTGAGTCTCAGTTAAAATTTCCATAGGGAAACCACATGAAAGGGTCAGTATTCAGGTAAAGTGGAAAAAGCATTGCATTACTCAATACATTTTAATACATACATATTCATTGTACACGATTGAGCTTTATTAGTTAAAACATTTTTATTCAAGATCTTTTCTGAAAGATCTAAATGTAGACTCTGAAGTGATGAAAAAGTTTTCTCTCAATTTCTTAATTAATGCAGGATTTAGAAATATAAGAATCAAAAATAGAATAATGGTACAAGTTTACAAAATGCCTATTTCTGCAGAGCTTTTTTGGTTTTTGGTTTTCGTTTTATTTGTTTTTTGGGGGTTTTTTTTTGTTTTTGTTTTTTTGTTTTTTGTTTTTTTGTCTATTTGTTTGCTTTTTTAAACAGGGTTTTCCTGTGTAGCAGCTCTGGCTGTCCTGGAACTTGTTCTGTAGACCAGGCTAGCCTCGAACTCACAGCGATCCACCTGCCTCTGCCTCCCAAGTGCTGGGATCAAAGGCATGTGCCACCATTGCTCAGCCTCTACAGAACTTTTTTAGGAGACAATCCCTTTCTGTCAGTATGGCCATTTTTCTCTCTTTGCTTGGGTCTGCCCCTTGATGACTTTAGAATATTCAGCTTCCACCAATGGAAGTTAAACCACATAGGAATCTTCCTCAAAGGGACCACAGCTGCCTTTCCATGTCTCCTTGACACTTTGCCTAGTGGTACAACTGGAGCCCTCCCAATCAGCTGTGCTGTGTGGCACAGCACCTAACCAAGGCAGGTGCTCCAGACACGTAGGGGTCAACTGCATGCTCTTTAGATTCTGAATAGCCCCGGCTCTGCTAGTATGAAAGATCATTGCTCCCAACAGCTTCTGGCTTTGTCTGGTTCTCAAACTAGAGTTAGCTCTCTGTGCATCCCCGCCAGGGTTGTACCTGCTCTGGTGCTGACGTGCCAGCTTGCCTTTATCCCTTCACTGGGATGGGAGCTTCTTTTTCAGTGCATTTCACCTATTTGTAAGGACGTGCTTTAAGAATGTCTTTTGAGGATCACAGGAAAAAAAAAAAATAGCAGGGCAGCTCATAGAGACTGAGTAAATAATTCTTCTTGTGTATAAAACTTTATCAGTCATTCATTTAATGAGTTTGTACATTACAAATACAATATTTTTAGTTTCAGTGCTCTTAAGATCACAATATCTTTATTTTTTAAATTTATTTTATTACAATTTATTCAGATTACATCCCAATTGTTATCCTTTTGCTTGTATCTTCCTGCTCCCACCTTCCCTCCCTCTTCCACCCTATTCCCCTCCCCTAGACCTCTGACAGAAGGGGACCTCCTCCCCCACCATATGACCACAGCCTATCAAGTCTCATCTGGATAGCCTGCTTCCTCTGTGTGCCCACCAGGCCTCCTCACCATGGGGAAGTGATCAAATGGGGGGCACCAGACTTCATGTCAGAGGCAGTCCCCGCTCCTCTGACAACCGTAGAGAATAAGCTATCCATTGGCTGTATCTGAACAGGGGGTCTAGGTTTACTGCATGCATTGTCCTTGCTTGGTGCAACAGTTTGTGCAGGCCTTGATGGTTTTCTTGTGGGGCTTCTGAACCCTTGGGATTCTTCTAGAGTCCAACAGCGAGTCCCAGTATCTGTCCTGATTCCCTGCTGGGTGGAGTCTCTCAGACGACATCTATGTTGGGCTAATATCTACTTATAAGTAAGTAGATACCATACGTGTCTTTTTGGGACTAGGTTAACTCACTCAGGATGATCTTTTTATATTATTTTATTAATTTATTCATATTACATCTCAATTGTTAGCCCATCCCTTGTATCCTCCTATTCCTCCCTCCCTCCCGCTTCCCCCCTATTCCCCTCCCCTATGTCTGTGACTGAAGGGGACCTCCTCCCCCTATTTATGCTTATAGGGTATCGAGTCTCTTCTTGGTAACCTGCTATTCTTCCTCTGAGTGCTACCAGGCCTCCCCATCCAGGTCAGAAATGGGGCACCAGAGTTCGTGTGAAAGTCAGATCTCACTCTCCACTCAACGGTGGAGAATGTCCTGTTCCTCGGCTAGATCTGGGTAGGGGTTCGAAGTTTAGGGGTACATCTCATGAAAAACTTTACTTACCAGGAAAGTGGGTCAGAGGGGAGGACATCCTATTGAGACTTTAGGTAAGAGAAGCCTGGGAGAATGAGGAAATAGAAGGATCCAGAGGGTCATGGAAACCTACAAGAAGAACATTATGACAGGCGGATCTGGGTGCTGGGTTCCTGCCCATACTATGGCACCAGCCAAGGACGATCCACTTGCCTGCAAATTTAAAGATTTTCTTGTATTTAATAGCTGAATAGTATTCCATAGTGTAAGTGTACCACAGTTTTTTTTACCCATTCTTCAGTTGAAGGACATCTAGGTTGTTTCCAGATTCTGGTTATTATGAATAAAGCTGCTATGAACATAGTTGAGCATATGTCCTTGCTGTATGGTGGAGCATCTTTCAGGCATATGCCCAGGAGTGGTATAGCTGGGTCTTGAAGTAGCACTATTCCCAATTTTCTAAGAAAGTGCCAGATTGATTTCCAAAGTGTTTGTGCAAGTTTGCACTCCCACCAGCAATGAAGGAGTGTTTTCCTTTCTTCACATCCTTGCCAGCATGTGCTGTCCCTTGAATTTTTGATCTCAGCCATCTGGTAGGTGTAAGATGGAATCTCAGAGTCATTTTGATTTGCATTTCCCTGATAAGTAAGGATGTTGAGCATTTCTTTAGGTGTCTCTAGGCCATTTGATGTTCCTCCATTGAGAAGTCTCTGTTTAACCCATTTTTTAATTTGATTATTTGGTTTGTTGGTGCTTAATTTCTTGAGTTCTTTATATATTTTGGATATTAGCCCTTTGTTGAATGTAAGGTTGGTGAAGATCTTCTCCCTTTGTTCTGTTGAAAGTATTCTTTGCCTTACAGAAGCTTTTTAGTTTCCTGAGGTCCCATTTATTGTTGGTCTCAGAGCCTGAGCTATTGGTGTTCTGTTCAAGAAGTTGTCTCCTGTGCCAATGAGTTTAAGGCTCTTCCTCACTTCTTCTTCTAATTGATTTAGTGTGTCTGGTTTTATGTTGAGGTCTTTAGTTCACTTGGACTTCAGTTTTGTACAGGGTGATAAATATGGATCTATTTGCATTTTCTATATGCAGACATCCAGTTAGACCGGCACCATTTGTTGAAGATGCCTTTTTTTTTCCATTGTATGGATTTGGTTTCTTGGTCAAAAACCAAGTGTCCATAGGTGTGTGGGTTTATTTCTGGGTCTTTGATTTGATCACGTTGATCAACCCACCTATTTCTATGCCACTACCATGCCAGGTGGCCCAAAGCCAGGCCCACCAATGTGTGGACCCCCTCTCATCTAGGAATAGCCAGCATTGGTGTTTTGTAGTTCCCAGTTTGGTCCTTAGGTCACTGTGCAGTCACTGCTGTCCTGCTGTTCAGACATGGGGTGTGTTCAGCGCTGCCATCTTGGATCTATCCTACAGTTCACAATACCTTTATTTTAAGTGATAATTCATGTTATCTCCCCCCTAAATGTGGCTACTCTCTTTTCTCATTGACTATGCACAACCGGAAAGAGACAAAAAATTAAAGGCAGCTATTAAAATAAGTAGAATAATCATTTGAAAGAAATATTTGGCTGTTAACAATTAATAATGGCAACTTAGGGCTGAGGAGATGTGCAGTAGCTAGTGAGAGACCCTGCCTCTAAAAACTAAAGGAGAATGAGAGAGGAAGAGATCTTACATTGACCTCAGGTTTCTACATGCATGAGTGTGTATATGCACATGTCTACTCACACATATGCACACAGGTACAGACACACACACACACACACACACACACACACAAAACTGGTTATTACTCACTATTCATAGAATGAAGCTGGATTAATACTATCTCTTGATAGTGGAGAAACTGTATACTATGTTCAAAAATATCCATACAGATATGGGTTACATGCATGATTGCTTCATTTGTTTGTGTGTTTTGGAGCTGGGAATTGAACCCAAGGCCTCATACATACTAATATTTTAACCCTGAGCACCTCCCCAAAGCCCCATCTTGAAAATGGGCCATTTGAGTGTTTCAGACACTTTCTGAATTGAATCCCCAAGCAGATATTTCCTGACAGAAAACTGTCTTGCTCACTCTTTGGTACTATCAGTAGCCACGCCTCTGCAGGAAAAGAGCTCCGGCTTCCTTTCCCTTAGTCCTGCGTTCAAGGCCTTGGTAATTCATGGCTTTAGAAGATACTCCACTGAAGGAACTAGAAACCCCTCAGTCACTCAGTCATTGCTTATAGGTTACAAAGACTGAAGAGGAAAAAGGAGAAGTGAGAAGAAGGAATCTGCCTCCAGGTGACTGTCCCTGTGAGCAAATGCTTTGCCTCATGTTATCTCTCTGTGTAACTTACACTTTGTTGTCAGATGACTCAGATAATATCAGCAAGGTAACTTAAGGTTTTAAAAAGCATGAAGACAGCGGAGTAGCACATAGTGTTGGAACAGTGTGTGCTTCCGAAGGGCAAATTACAGTCTTTCAAAATGCTCTCTATTCTAAAAGCAATGGAGGCACATACACGATTATGTGTTCGTCAAGTGAGTGATTGGCTGTGATTAGTTGGATAAGTACAAGCTGTGTGAACTGTACTTGCCCACGGGTGGTCTTGCCTCTGAGTTACTTTGCAGAAAAATAGTCAATTTACCCAAATAAAGCGATTGGTGTAATTTTCCTGATGACTAGCCCTCTCCTGTTTTTCACTTCTCTTTGAGCTCCTGTAGGTTTAACCAAGGATATTCTTTTAAAAATAAATTTCTTCCATCTGCGGGAGAGCATTGCCTTTGGTAAAGTTGAGTTAGCTGCGACTTGTAAGGTTTTTGCATGTAATTCTTCTCAAACTAAACTAAACAGTTTTGTTTTTCTTCACCGGTATAAGGGAAACATAACCACTGTGGCTTATGCAGAGTCAGTTTTGTACAGTTGTGTTTCAGGGCGAAGCTGATGAGGGCAGGAGTGGCCAATGTGAACTGTGGTGGAAAGAAAACAGGCTCCTTTTGGACTAAGCAGCTGATGGCTCTTACTTCACCCAGCAGAGGAGCAAGCCTTGGGGGCTGACTCAGGATGGAGAGGCCTGAGAAGTGCTAGTTAATGAGCACAAAGCTTTCTACCTTTGTCCAGTCCTTTCTGGAGAAGAGCAAATAACGGTCTTTGAAAAAATCAAATGTTTACAGAAAGGTGGAGAATGCAATACCATAGACGTTCCTTGAAATGCTCAGCTCTGTTCTTCCACAGGCTCGAGGTAATTGTCTTAAATTACGAGCAGCGCTACCATGGTGCTTGCACTCTAGCTGCTAATTGACCCTTCGGGTTTTAAAATACACAGTACTTGGCAATTCAAAGCTCATTAAATTATGCCTTCTTGTGGGAACCAACATGGTATGCTGGGGCAGTGACCAGGGAAGGGTTTTGGAGAAGCAGGGTGATGGACTCTCCTTACAGCCTTCGCCAGAGGATGTCTGAAACGTGGAAGTCTCTTGCATCGTTTCCCCCTTACTCTGAGTTCTGTGTTGATCTTCTAAATAACTAGAAATTGAGTAAAGTTACTTATGAACCAAAAAGGTCTTGCTATGTAGCCAGTTGTTTTAATTTAGCCCTTGCAGTAGCATGCTTACATTTGCAGTTGAGGCTGCTAGGCTTAAGTGACTCCTCAAGGGTCACACGACCAGAGACATGACCTCCTGGCTCCGACAGAGTTCTTCCATGTTCTCTGTCTCAGCCCTTCTGGTGTTCCCAGTGTTTTACCTTTATCACCGAATCTATGGCGATCCTGAAGCATCGTTCCAAGTTGAGGAAGTGAAGGACTCCCTGTTGTTGATGGGATGCGTGATTTATTTGCTGCGTTTTCTAGTTGCTAAGCAGAATTGTGGGCAACTGGAAACAAACAGAAAGGACACAGAAGGACACTTACATGGGGCTGTCAGCTTGGTTTGCAGCAGATGAATGGGTGAACAAGACCGTGTGAGTTTCTTGAAGGATAATTACAAAGATGCTGGGTGAAGGATTGCTTGGGGCTGGATCAATGAGAGGGGGTGGGGCTGATTCCTCCGATGAGATGAGCATGCTTGTTTTGTTTTGCTGCTTAGATGGTACGCTCACTTGCCTGGAACTCACTAAGTTAAAAATCCCTTCTTGCCTATCTTTGCCTCCCCAGCAGTGGAATTACATGTGCGCACTGCCACGCCTGTCATTGTATAAATATGGTTTCCAGTGATCAAGCTCAGATCTTCATGCTTGCAAGACAAGTACTTCATCAACTGAGTTTTTGCTCCAGCTCCACAGAAAGCATCATCAGAAGGGGCAGTTAAGAGAGCCCTTGGTGACCCTCCTGTGTTAGCCAGTGCACTAGATTTTTTCACTTTGACCAAAGATCTAGCATAATTAGGCTAAGAGGAAAGAAGGTTTATTTTGACTCATGGCTTCAGAGAGTTCAGTCAATGCTTGCTTGGCCCCATACTCTGGGACCGAACATCATAGCAGTGGGAGTTGGTGCCGTTTATTATTGCAGGCAGGAATCAGAGAAAGGGAAAAGAGGGAAGAGCTAGTGCAAGACATGGCCCCATAGCGCATGCTGCAACTGCCTTCTTCCTCTAACTGGGTCTTGCCTCCTAATAAGCTGAGAAACCATTGTATTATGAATCTATCAGGGGATCAATGCACTGACCCTCAGCTAACCATCATCTGGAACCCAGATGTACACTTCTCTAACCTCTCAGTCCAGTCAATTTGACATCTGGATCCACCATCACATCCTCTTGCAAAGCCAGCACACGGGGCACAACAAGAACTCCTCTACCCGAAGGCCAGAAAGGGAAGTCCTTGTTAGTCACAGAACTGCCTGGCTCCTTAGCTTTGACCTAGCCCCTAGAATATAAGAAGCAAATAACTGTGGCTTATGCTTGCATGGTTGGGACAATTATGAAAGTCCGAGCCAACACAGGAAGGTGTTGTTATTGCTTTAAAAAGTGTTTAGCCAGGATTCTGTCACCATGGAAATAAAAGCTCTGAGGTAAGCAACTTAGGAGGGGGGACATTTATTTTGGCTCATAGCTTCAGTCCAGGGTCATCTGACCTAATGACTCTGAGCCTGTGGTGAGGCAGTACTCCATGGTGGCTGGTGTGTGGGGTCAGGCAGAGCTGTTCCTGCCATGCCATGAGGGACAGGAAGGGACCCAGCCCTGACGTTTCCTTCCAGACTCATGCCCTGAAGGTGCCATCACCTTCCTGTAGGTGCCAAGCTTTTGGAATAGGGCCCTTTGGGGGCACATTTTAAGATCCAAATCATAGCAGACGAGGAACCCTGCTATTTCACAGCAATCTCAGTCTATGGAGAGACTTGGTAATGTCCCCTCAGCCTATGGAGTGTCATGAGCCACAGGCAAGGGGATTGACAGTGACTCTGTTGGGGGTGCTGAGGACACTGTATGAGAGGAACTGTGCTGTCTATAAGAAGGTTGCTCGGAGAACCTGGCCTCCAAGGGATGCTTCATGCTGTCACTTACATTTTTAATGGCACCAGGTACACAGCTGTGTCTGTGACATACTCTTATGTGCCTGGTGAACACTCCGAGGCAAGTTTCACTTTCGCTGACTGAGAAGCCTGTGCTGTCCGCCTCTACAAATCTTGATGCTGTTTCACTTAGGGCCTCACTTTTTTTTCTTTCCGATCCAAGTTTTTCCCTTAATGTTAATGTCTGCAGGTAGGTTACAGTGGAGACCACTGGCCCAGGAGCTATCCATTTTTCTTCTGATGATGTCACATGGCTTTGCCTTGGCCCTTTGGATTAAGTAATTCTACTGAGTTTCAGTCTTGGGTGGCCTCTCTAAGACCCAGGCAGCGCTCTGAACCTCTTCTGCAGCCCACACATGCAGGCACATTACTCCCACCTGTCACTCTGTTCTCTTCTCTTCACTGCTGCTTGCCACCCCACCCCCCCACCCCCAGCACTGCCTGTGTGCTAAAGCTGCAGAGACCCACTACCCCATACTGGGAGATGACACAGCAGAAAGTGCCCTCTTATTAATCATATATGAGGATATGGGCAATTGGCTCCCTCTGAGGCTGTGAAGGGAGGCCTGGTACAAGAGTATCCTGGCCTCTGGCGACCTCTGCCCTCTTCGGCTCCTAGATGAATGTTCCCCTCAGCATCTTCGTATTGTTTTTCCTCTATGCATAGCTCTGTGCAGATTTCTTGTCTTCCTACACATTGGGTTGGCATGTGCCCTGATGCCTTTGTATGCAGAGCTTGTCTCTAAATGAGCTCATATTCTCATGATAACAGAGGTCCATCCTTCAGCATGTCTGTTACTGTTGGACATGACCCACCCTCTAACTGTCCTGTCTTCATGGTGAGTATAGGCATTGGGTTGAAAACATCCTAAGCTTCTGTTTAATAAGAAAATGGACCCTCTTGTATGGACAGCACAGCCATAGGTCAGTTAGAAACGGTCTCCGTGACTGTTCTGTTGAGTATACTCATTTGCCGCTCTCTTTAGCCCACATTGCCTTTGAGGACCTGAACCAGGAGCAGCTCTGCAGCCTGCCCTGGGCACTTAGAACATGCCTATAGCCATGGGTGGTGATGTCAAGACACCCTGCGGCTCTGGGTTTCTGTAACCATGTCAGTCAGCATCATTAGGCTCCACACAATTCACTTTATAACAGAAAACAATATATTAATTCTTATAATTGAAAAGCATGCGTGTTTAAATATTCTAAATAAACTCTCAATCAGGACACCTGAGTGGTGTCCCTGGGGCTGCTAGGAAACCCTATAAAAAAGACTCAGTGGAATTATATCTTTCTTGTAGATTGTCATTTAGATATTGGTGTCTGGTTGTGACCTCAATTAATAGCATCTGGATTTTGCTCAGTGTCCATCCCCACTGGACATTGTGCCTGGTGTCCAGGCCCGGGGATCTGGTGCTGGGAGCGCACTGCCAGTAAGACAGCTCTTTAACTGAGTGCTCTTGCAAAGCTCTCAGGAGGCACTCACGCTTTATGCAGAAGGCAAACGTAACAAGCAGCCGATTGCCCACTTAGACTTTGTCCTGTCAAACAAAACATGTCAAAGAAGCTACAGAGAAGACCGGATCTCCTGATTTTATTCTTCTGTGGAACTCTGGCACAAGGTCCAGATTGCTAAACAGGGCCTATGTTATTTGTAATGTCAAAGAATTTTCCTCATTAACCATGCCTCCTAATGTCCCCCATGGGATTGTAATTGAAGAGAGACCTGATGGCCCATTTCTGAGCTGACACTGCCAGTGGAAAGCATCTCAGGCTCTTGAGTCAAACCCATTAATCTTGCTAATGCCCCTGATGAAGCCGCCAAGGCTTCCTTGGATGCTTTTCTTGCCTGTCCCCTTCCTCTTATGAGGCCAACATGCCTAAATATTTTCCTAACTACGTTCCCCATAGGGATTATGCTAGTACCAGCGGTCTCACTTTTTCTGTAACAGATGCTACGTCACTCATTCAGCCTGTTCCACGGCCGCATGCTGTCATCACAGGCCTCTACCACATTCTGGACTTTTAGCATCTGTTAAGTCTGATCGTGACCCCTTAGATTGACCCTCCTCTGAGCCACTGGACTGCTGCCCATTCTACACCACCCTTTGCACTGTATCAGAGGCAGTTATAGCCATCTGTGCACTTAGACCCCTAGTAGAGTTAAGGTAACTCCGGAGGTGGGGGGCAGATGGGGGGCGGATGAAGGACTAAGGTTTAGACAGATAGGGAAAGGGGCCATGGCTAAGTAACAAAGATGGTGGACTTCCAAGATGGCTGCCTTCTTTCCCCATCCTCCTGACCAGAGGCAAAAGCCCCTGGCCTGGCGGCTTAAAACAAGGGCCTTTTCTCCCTCCTGTGGGGCCCTCTCCTGATGTGTTATCTCAAGTTCAGGATCAGATCAGGACCTATTTAATGAACAGTTGTGAGCCACTCAGCTTCCCTGTCTTTCTTCAAACTGACCAACACTGAATCTTTTCAAAGACTTTAAAACTCCCAGCCCTCAGGGAGAGGCCAGGCTTTGGCTTCCGACTACCCCGTTTGCTGTACAGAGCACCTTACTTTGCGCGTGCCTACCCTTCCCCAAAGCCTCTTTTTTTTTTTTAACCAGCAAAGCCTAGAAATCCACTATAATGAATTCATAACATCCTATTATCCCCTTTTTCATGGTTTAAAAAGATGAACTTAACTGTATTCCTTAATCAGGTTTCCAGCCCTGAATGTACGGTCCTCATAAATTCATTACAGTCCTCTTCAGACACATTATTTCGTGTTTTAAAATAATAGCTGAAATATAAGTATCTTTAGATGAAGACCTGCCTGGATGTTTTGCCCCAGATGATATGAGGTGTGTAGTATGCCACAATTTTCTTTGGTAGAGAAAGCTTGCTTGAGGATCTGTAGCCCACAGAACAGGCCCCAGCTCTTCTCTGTTCCTTTCTCTTTCGTTTCTCTCAGGGGTCACTTCCTTCCTCTCCCTGCCACACCATCCTATCCCCACTTCTTTAGAATAGTGTCTTCTACTGTCCCTTGGCCACAGGAAAAAATGCTGTGGTGTGGATTGTTAGGCTTACCGTGCGCTTTGTATTAGATATGTTTATCCCACCATTTAGAGGGAATTTAGCAGCATAGACAGGAGAAGACAGTGTTGTCTGCTTCCTTCCCTTCTGTGCTAAACTTGACCAAAGGCGACTTGGGGAGGGAAAGGGTTGCTTCATTTTACAACTGACGGGTCAGGATCCATTACCGAGGGAGGTCAGGGAAGGGGTCTAGCAGAAACCTGCCAGGAAGTGAGATCATGGGAAACACCAAACCAAACCAAACCAAAACTCTTCTTATTACCTTGCTCAGCCTGCTTTTTTTTTTAAATTAATTTATTCATATTACATCTCAATTGTTATCTCATTCCTTGTTTCCTCCCATTCCTTCCTCCCTCCCGCTTTCGTCCTATTCCCCTCCCCTATGTCTGTGACTGAGGGGGACCTCCTCCTCCACTATATGCTCATAGGGTATCAAGTCTCTTGTTGGTAGCCTGCTATCCTTCCTCTGAGTGCCACCAGGCCTCCCCATCCAGGGGACATGGTCAAATATGGGGCACCAGAGTTCCTATGAAAGTCAGACCCCACTCTCCACTCATCTGTGGAGAACGTCCTGTCCATTGGCTAGATCTGGGTAGGGGTTCAATGTTTACTTCATGTATTGTCCTTAGCTAGTGCCATAGTTTGAGCAGGACCCTGGGTCCAGATCCGCCCATCATAATGTTCTTCTTATAGGTTTCTAGGACCCTCTGGATCTTTCTATTTCCCCATTCTCCCATACTTCTCTCACCTAGAGTCCCAAAAGGAAGTCCTCTCATCTATCCCAATTTCCTGGTGAGTGAAGACTTCCATGGGACATGCCCCTTGGGCTAGTGTCCAATTATGAGTGAGTATATACTATGTGAGTCTTTCTGCTTCTGTATCAGCCTGCTTTCTTATACAACCCTGACTCACCTTGCCAGGGGTGGCACTGCCCACAATGGGGTAAGCCTTCTCCAATCAACTCAAGATAACCCTATATAGACAAGACCACAGGCTACTCTGCCGGAGGCAGCTCCTCAGTCAGGCCACTCTCCTCTCAGGTGACTGTCCAGATGCCAATCACTAGCGAGCAGCTGCATTGTTGTAACTCACTTGGCCACGCGGGTTAACTGTGTGATAAAACCAGTGACTGTGTAAGGACTGCAGAGCACACCTTGCTCAAAGCACGAAACTGTGCTGATGACAAAGTGAGCAATTGTTCTGTTCCCTGCACAGTGCTCTCCCTACCTCCTCCGTGCGGTTACATCTTTTCTTCCTTCCCCTGAGCAGGAGACAAGTAGGCTTGAGACTGTGTGTCTGATGTTTTGTTTCTATGTGAATTGAGGCCATCTGGCCACAGAAACACCAGCGCTTCATGGTTCAGGGATTTAGTTTTGTGGCTGTGAGTGTGTCTCGTTTTTTCCTTGCAATTAGCAGACAATAATGTGTTCATGGGCTATGTCTAACTCACAGGGTCCACTGGGGGAGAGCCTACTCCAGGCACTGTGGCGTGTCCAAGCACCGTGGCAGCGCGGCTCTCTCCAGAGAGATGACTAATTAGTTGGGACTAAAGCCTTTCCCTCTTTCACGAGGCAACACTTATATGTTGTGACACTAATTTCACAGTGTCAGTTTTCCTGCCAGGGGGCCCCAGCTTTAATCCTCGTTTTACATGCATTGCTGCAGCTCCTTCATTGACGAAACTTGGCCAGCGGCGGCCATCAGTTTCAAGGGACAGAGCTGCGGTTTGCTAAGTGCAGCTAGCTCACAGGCACGTACGCTCATGAGTGGGAAGGTCTCCTGAACCTTCTCTGAGGGAGTGGCTGCACGGGAAGTGACCATGGTGTTTATATCTGCCAGAAGGTGCCTCTCACCATGCACACTGGTGACAATCAGGTAGGTGGAGCCCTGGAGAGCGATGTGAGCAGTAATTGTCCATTGGCCAACGAGCGGGATTTGATTCTCTTATAATTCTCTATATATACTAGTTATCTATTAAAACAACCAACCATACAAACAAACAAACAAACAAAAACTAAAATCCTTCAAGTCCTGTAGGGCCAAGGAGCCATGTGATGGGGTGTCCAAATCCCCCAAATCCTGTCCTGGACCAGCTTGTCCTGGTGCATATCGCCTTACGACCCCCGCCCCTCCCCTCCCCTCCGCCAACCTTGAGGTAGTCACATAGCCTGGTGGCCAGGTTATAAATTAAACTTCCTCTCTCCTTATGAGGTCATGTCCAGCAAGCACCTGGAGTTCCTTTTCATGCAAATAAGGCTTTCGCAGTACCTTGGCCCTGGCTAACCATGTACACTCATCCCGAAAGCCTCCAACAAAATCCCATTTGCCATCTTTCATTTTAATTTAGGAGAGAAAGAACAGCATGTGAGGCTGACTTGCTGCATTTTCTGGGGATTAACTCTGGTTCAAAGGTCCTTGGCTCTGCCAGAGGCTGTGGGCTTCCCCAGGGAAGGAAGGAGCTGGGACGCTCCAGCTAACACAGCTTAGCTACAGAGTGTTTTCTAGGACTTTGTCTTCAGTGTGATTTGCTTTTTCAGTCTCTGGCCCAGTCAGCAATAGTTTCTCCTGGGCGACTGCTAAATGACAAAACCCAGGCCTCTTTGCGCCTTGGAGGAAAGCTGGTCTTCAGAAGGGACAGCCGCGCCATCCTGTGAGATTATTTTGTACGATGACAGTGCTCAGTGTGTTGGCCAGACAGCACCCATAGGACACAAGGGCTAGTGCGACCGCAGCAGTGAAGTTTCACGTTGGCTTAATTTTGATTGCAATGTAATTAGCTTTGCGGAGCTTGTAGTGGCTACCATGTGGGCCAGATGAAAATATGTTTTAGACTGTAGGCAGACAGCTGGACTTGGGTTTATGCCAGCGTAAGTTTATCTCCTTGGTCCTGATGCTTTGAGGAGGGGCCTTGTGGGCCGGAGTCTTGGAAACCTTTCTTTACACAGCGACATTTTGCCCAGTGCCGCTAGGGTTGTCTTTGTTCTGGACAAAGGCTCACAGCTCATCCGTGATTTGGAGGGCTCCTGCTTCCTCGTGCAGATGCTGGAAAGGACACATAGGAAGCACATCTGTGCTTCGTTTGCCTTCTGGTGACCCATGGGGCGTTGGAGCAAGGGTTTGCCAGAATACTTAAAACTGAAGTCCCTGTGTGCACGTCTTTCGGCTTTACGTATTTCGAGATACAAGAAACACTGTGCGGTTTTTCCCCCCTCTCTTTACACACTCAGAAGGATACTTTGCACACCAGATGTTGCGGCTCCTTCTTCCCTCTAATCAAGCATCCCTTAGGCAAAAGATACCCATGGGCACTGTAGAACTTAGCTCAGTTTAGACACCAGGTCCAATCTATCTGGAGTTGGGGGTCAGATCCCACCTGTGAAGGGCTCACACGGATCTGCCCCCTGCAACCTTCCCAGATGCCGGGCACAAGCCCTGGGTGGTGACCTCTCTTTCTGACTGGACAACCATATGTAAATCATTGGGTTCCCCATGACCCTTCATCTTGTTTGGCTAGGACTGACAATTCACCTCACTCAAGGGAGCACAGTCCTCAAGCATAGCCCCTGCCAACAAATGGCTAATGCTGCGAGGAGAGTCAGAGGACGAAGAAGAATGCGAGATGTGGAATTCCATGCCTCTCCAGGCACACCTCCCTCCAGGAGCGCCTAGGTCACCTGTCCACCATCTCTCTCTCTGTGTTAGGCACCCTCCCTTAGGGTGACAAACACCCGAGAGAAACAACTTAAAAGGAGGCTCGTGTTTGTTCGTTTTTGAGATTTCAGTCCAGGGTCACTTTGGAGGCTGTGACAAGGTGGAATGCACTAGAATCAATGAAAGAGGAAGTGCTGACCTCATGGTTCTGTAAAGGGCTTGTCACAGGAACCTAAGTGCCTTCCACTCTTCCTCTGCTTCCCTGTAGCACTATAGGCCTTGGGCCAAGCTGTCAGTGCCAGGCCCTCGAGGGACGTTTCAAATGTAAACTGCAACAGTCTTGAATCTTGCCCTTACGGCTTTTGTGACAGCTTTGTCACATGAGTGTGAGCGATGAGGTTGTGGACTCCTGAGATCAGCTCTTCCTCAGCCTTTTGCTTTCAGACTGGGGGTGGGTCCTTCTGATCCTGCTTCAGACTTTCCTGTGAGAAACCCCCACCCCTCTCCATCCATGTGCTAACACACAGAAGACTGTTAGCCCCCCGCAGATTCCCAAGGCTTTAGGAGCTGTATGTTTCTGGAAATGGGAGTGGTGAGTTTTTCAGTTACCATACGGGTTCATCCACAGCGGCTCTTTCTCTGAAGTGAAGGTCTGCATCCTGCCTGAGCAGACTAGATCTAGACTGAGATCAAAACCTGAAAGTCCAACTGTGATTAGGATGGCATTAGATATGAGGGAACACTTAGGCTCTTTTGAGGGTGACTTTCTAGTCCCTAACTCAACTCAGAAGCTGCCTTTTTCTGTGGGAAAAATTGGGCTCCACCTGCACCACAGAGTATTTTTTTCTCCTTTTCGATGAGGGGACTGTAGAAGACACCGTCAGACCACACAAGGTTTTTCTCTTGGCAGGCGGCTTAGCTACGCTTTGATGCCAAAGTGACAAAAAAATGTTTGTAATTTAGCCTTTTAAGTAAATATATTGAGTCACAGACGTGTGTTTGGAATGGCAAGTGTTCAACTGGGTTCTGAAAGAAAGAGGCCCTGTTGGGTTTGTTTAATCCTGCAGCCGTTTTTATCCCCTTGGCCAAGAGAGTGGACGATTCCTCATGCACCCAGGGGCATCTTCTACAGTAATCCTCAGAGACGGTTACAGATGCACACCCAGGACATAGCCTTGTTCCAAAAGGAAGAAGAAAGCATTCATTCTAAGCCAAGTATTAGTGGCCATGCCCTGAGAGCCCAGACGCACAGCGCTCTGCATAACCTGCTCCAACATAGGAATAGTTATAGACACTTTTATTAGCTCTGGAACAAAAGGAAGCCACAGATGCACTGAGGTAGACATGCTGCACCAATGTAGATACATGTCTGTTACAGGTTTCAAGTGGCATCAAATGAATTCCTAGTTCCTGGGATTTTGGAAACTTGTGGTGTTAAGTTAACGCGTATCAGGTCTGAGGTGGGCTATGAAAGGGACTCAGGAGAGGTCATTATCAGTTTGGCTTTTGACATGCAACATTCCAACTCTCCAGAGTAAAACTAAATCCAATCAGTTGGTAGGCCTTCATAATCTTCAACTTAAGTGTGACCTTTAAAATGGCATTTCAGTTGGTGGAACGATCCAGTGGCACACTCGGCAGACTCAGGTGTGCACACCAGGTAAGCTAACCTTTCTTACCCAGTGGCATGTTAAGAAGTCTGCAGACTGACTCTTGAATGTCTACTGGGTATTCCACAGGCAGTGCTGGCAGATTGGCTTTCGGAGTGACTGGTCTAACACTTCAGTATGGTTTTTAAGGTGACAGGTAGTGATGTGTGTCATTACACTGAAATGGGCTTACTTGATTTTCAGCCTTACTCTCCTTCACAGAGACAATAGAGACACACAAATACACACAGACATCTACACTGACACACACACACACACACACACACACACACAGTCACACACACTGACAGACACACATATGCATACACATGGGAAAAGAGATAAGAACAAGATGATAAAGATGGTCATATCTCTATCTTCTTGGAAATCATACATATCAGCAGCAAATCAATTTTTATTTTTTATGTTGCTTTTTAGTCTTAGTGACATCGTCATGATAACGGTGACAGTCTTTCAGTAGCCACTTCCTATAAGTGTATCCAGGGGCAGGGCTCCCATCCAGAAATTCAGCTGGCCGGCTCTGTAGCACCATTAGCTAATCAATAATCAAGACCATCTTACATATATTTTTGATTGATGTAGGTAAGTGATGGGTAAAAAGCAAACTTTAATGCTGATCTGAAATCTATGGAAACTTTGCAGAAAATGTAGAAATTTATAAAGAAGCTTGACTCAGCCAAGCTTGCCGTGACTTAAGGTAACAGTGTCTCTCAGTGAACTGTCAGCAAGCCCTGTGAAGTGAGGGGACAGGATGCCGTCCCTGCGGCAGGTGTACGGGTATGTGCTCTGACCCATCCCTCACTACACCCACAGGAACCCCCAAACCAAGTGATGAAACTGATATGGGAGAAAGCTTGAGGTTCTTGGTCTCATTAATAGAGTATTTAAGAACAGACTCGAACAGAAGCTCAAGGGAAGTTGTATTAGTATTTAAAAAGAAAAACAAAACAAAAACCTTCTTCGAGGGGAGCATGTAAATCTTAGCAGCTGTCCTGAAGAGGAGGGCGGAGGAGTGAAGGGGGGGAAAGCCCTTTAAGCTAGGCTGGCATGGAAAGAGTGAGGAAGCTCAAAATGATAGGAAAAGCGTGATTAGAAAAAGAAAGAGGAAAAGGAAAAATTGTACTTTTCTTAATAATTCAGAAAAGTAGGCAGATTGCGCAACTGCATGACTATCGACCAGTAAGCTACTGAGCTAGTGGTGAGAGAGGGATTCTGGGAAGGAAAAGTACAACATCTCATCAAAGCACTATTTTTCTGTCTATTTCTCTAACACGGCTGAAGGTGAGACAGCCTTCTTAGGGGATGCCGCTTAACCACAACTGGAACCTTAGGTCTCCTCCCAGGCCACAAATTCTTGACCAGATGTTAGTTTTTCCTTAATGGGTCGTTATTGATTACGCTAACAAAAACTAATCAATATCTAATGAGTGGCAGTGTGTCTGAAGGCATTCAAATGAGGGCTGACATGATCTCCCACGGCTTCTCTCAGCGGTTTGAACTAAGGTTTCGTCTCGACTCGCCCGGGGTTGGCATTGGAAGTCAGGGCATGTGTTTTTATTTGCCTCTGCTATTGCATCCTGAGGCTTTGGGGTTTTGCTCTGTGTGTGTGTGTGTGTGTGTGTGTGTGTGTGTGTGTGTGTGTGTGTTTATGTGTCCCCGTCCATGTGTCCCTGTGTGTGGAGGAAATGGAAGGCTTGTACTAAACATTTTTCATTTCCGTCCACTTACTCCAATTATGATTAACTGTGATCAAACATAGGCCTCTCACAGTGGAGTAGAGACACCGTGAAGAGGAACCATAGATGTTCATCATGGTGTTTAGCAATGAGCCTGAAAGTTGTGAAAGCAACAGCTTGGCATGCTCTCTTGTTTATTTACTTGCGGTTCTGCAAACCATCTTGCATAATTACCTCAAGGAATGCTCCCTCTAACTTGAAAAGCGAAGAAGCAGAACCAGGAGACAACATCCCTGGGCCTGCCGTGTGCCAGGGCTGCCAGGTTGTGTGACATTCTGCTGTGTGCCACGAGCTTTGCTCTGTGCTGGGCACACACATGTAATCAGTGCCTCATGTCCAAAGAGGGTGACCTCACGTGGCATTTTAAAACCTGGAAACACGTTAAGTCGACGTACAGAGAATGTGGTGTTGATCCTGAGGTTCTCCAGAAAAACCAACTCCACCATTTTGGGCTAGATTTGAAGCAAGCTTTATTAAATATTAAATACTGACCAAGAGATGGACTTTGGTCAGGACTATTCTCCAGAATTTCCCATCTGCAATGGCCCCAGCTACCTATTGCAGGGCCTTATAAGGACAAAACTAGGCCACCTTACTTTCCCATGAGTCTTTGTTCTTTTCCAAGAACTACAATTCCCAGCATTCCAGGAAGTTACCTAGTTCCTAGGCAGGTGGGGCTTACAGGTTACTTTTGAGCATTACAGTGGTAGAAATCAAAAAGATTGTGGTACAGGAGTGCGTTTAACATCAGAGAGAAAGCATAGGGCATAAGCCATTCCTTACGGCTCTTGGCTTTTTCCTTATGGGAAACCTCCATGGCTTGGAGACTTCTCTGTTGCACATTTGGTTTACAGACTGTGTGCAGAGGTGGCCATGTGAAGGGGTGACGAGAGTGAAGTGAGATCCATGGAGCACCATCGCAGACCCTTTGGGGAGAGTCTCAGATCACAATGTAAACCCTTCGAGGTGGCTTCTTGCCAATAAGCCCACCGTACTCCTGTTTGGTGCAGGACTTCCATATTTTGCAACATATAGAATCTTCTATCCCACAGAATGGTTCCCGCGGGTGGGTTTCTGGAGTACTGTCTGCTGGACCCAGGTGAAAGAGCATCTGGAGGGCCTAACCAGGGCTGGATGCTGGGAACAGGACAGCATGGAGTCTTGAACTTTCCTGTGTGCAACAGTCTTAGTGCATTCTCGTTCCTGGAGTTGTGTGATTACAGGGAGGCTCATGGCTTGCGAGGGACATAGCACGAAGTGCTGGACTCCATCCTCACACAGCTCGAAGCTTCATGGGAGCCAGAGAGGTAAACTGTCAGGCTCCTGGGTTGATGTCTGAAGCTGAGCATTTGCAGCACCATCCACAGGGTGATGTGCTCCTTTCTCTGTGTGGTGGAATGCTGCGAGGACTGGGGAACACCAGGTCAGGCTTTGTAGGCCTAGAAAAAGGATCAGGCTGCCTCACGGGGGTGGGGGTGGGGTGGGGGACAGAGCACATTGCCATGCCAGGATCAAGGATCTATCTAAGCTCAGGTTCAAGGCCCTGGGGTTGGTGACAGAGATGAGGAAGGTGGCGCTGACAGGTCTGTGGGAATGCATTTTGAAGATAGGAAGGAATGTCTGGGAATTCTGTACAGTTGTATGTTAGGTAACTTACTATCAGGTGTTCCCCTTTTGGGCAGGTCTGTAAAGAAACAAACCCATGTCATGTCTCTGTGTGAACTGCTGCTCCGTGCAGGGTACACACCAAGAAGCAGAGATCTGTGATGGAGGAGCGTGGGTGCCTGTGAGCATATGCACGCATGGATATGTCACAATGGAACCCAATAGCATGTCTGTCTTAGTTACTGCTCTGTTGCCATGACAGAACACTGTGGCCAAGAAAACTTAGAAAGAAAAGCACTTAATTGAGGGTTACTTACAGCTGCAGAAGGGTTAGTCCACGGTTATCACGGTGGGACTTTGAGACCTCAAAGCCCATCCCCAATAACACACTTCCTCCAACAAGGCCACACCTCCTGATCTATCCCCAACAGAATAAAATACACAGTACAATAAAGACAAAGACAAAATGAAATGAGAACTATCTCATTAACTGCTCTAAAATCTTGGTCATGCATTGAAATTAATTTTCTTAAATTTATTTATTTTTATTATATTGTGTGGGTGTATGCATTGCTCTTGGAGGCCAGGAAAGGATGTAGGATCCCCCTGGAGCTGGAGTTGTTAGCTGCTATATGGGCACTGGGAATTGAACCCAAGTCCTGTGGAAGAGCAGCCAGTACTTTTAACCACTGAGCCATTTCTACAACCTGAAATGAAAATATTTTAATTTTATATAGTTAAATAAAATATATAATTATAAAGTACAAAACAAGAATAAGTAGGGGCTGAGGAGATAGATAGGTCAGGTAAAGTGCCTGCCATGTAAACATAAGGGCCTGAGTTGAGATTCTCAGTACCCTCACAGAAGCCAGATGGAGCTGTCTGTACTTACAACCCTAGTGCTGGTGGACAAGGGCAGGATCCCAGGTGCTCACCAGGCAGCCATTCTAAGCTGAAACAGTAAGCTCCAAGTTGAGGGAGAGATGGTGACTCTCAAGCTAAGATAGCGATCAGTAGATACAGACACGAACATCAACCTCTAGCCTCTGCGTGCACCTGCTCCGGTGAGCACACGCCCTTGCTCAATCAGACACACACACACACACACACACACACACACACACACACACACAAACACACCCACACACCCACACAAACACACCCACACACCCACACACCACAGAATTCCTATATACTCAAAAAGAGTAAGTTGACAAAGTTGACAGATTGCTATATTTATAGGGTCCAATGTTCTTATACCACTAACTAGCAATACTCACTACTTATAGATCCAATAAATAATGGCATCATGTTTTTCAATTCCTGTGGCCAACATATAACAGAATTGTGTGGGGAGTATTACCATTGGCAGTCAGGCCACAGGTGTCCGTAGTTTTGGGTTTAAGAATTTTTAAGTTCTGATTCATTTCCTGAAGATGATACATCCTTAATACTTTTGGAGGAAATCTAATGTCAATAGTGTATAAAATCAATATAGCAAGCTGGGACATGCAAACACAACCATGAACCCGACACCCAACTTAGGGACTCCTGTGTGGCTCCTCCTACCGCAGTGTCTATCTTCTCTCATACCTATCTTGACACCTGTATCTTATTCCCCTTGGCTGTATAAGAAAGTTTTTCCCCCATGTGGATGTGTAAGTGACCTTGCAGAAATGAAGAACTTCTGAAGGGATACTTGTGCCTATCAGTTCATCAGTGGGCATTTCCCCCGGGAATCTCACATTAGGATAAGGAAAAGTTCCTAGCTAGAGAGGAAACTCATCTCCAAGACAGATGCTTCTTGCAGTTCTAACATCCTATCAGACCTCCTTACAGTGATGGATAAATGTGGGCAGGACCACTGTGACCTGGGACCCTCAGATGTGTATATTCTGTCCCTGCATTTAAACTCCAGTCTTAACCTCAGTACCCAGAGACAGCTTTGGGGGAGCATCCACTACATCTCTTTATCCTTCTTCCAGAGGGGCCACACTAATTAAATCTCCCACTTCTGCTTTCCGTTATTAATTAGGCTCCTTTAATTGGCTTACTGAGGACAAGTGTTCCAACCCGGCTTATCCAAGCTTAAACTGTGAGCTCGGGTTCGGTAACAGGTGTACTGTAGGGTTAGGCGTTGGTTGACTTTGAGGCTGGAGACTATTGTGTGTGTGGTCCCTCAGCTTTGCTTGTTTTCATTTAACTCGCTGTTGGAAATGTGCTCGTGTTTTCACACAGATGTGGACCCGCTTTCCTGTTTTATACTGTAGATAGACCATGATTTCTTCCTTTCTCCTGTTGACAGACACTTGGTGTTTGTCTGTGCTGTTAGGAGCAGTGTCTTTGTGAACATTCTTTTGTCCCTTTGACTTGTGATGAAGGATTCTCTCTGATGTGTTTAAGGTTGGCCTGCTAAGTATCAGACTTTCTGATGGTTATGAAAGTGGCAGCATCGTTAAGGTACATGTCACTGAAGGGCATTTCATTGAGTTACATGTACAGTGTTACCTGGAGAGAGACTTGAGAATGTTCCTGAAGGTGTTCCATGCTTCAAAGAACAAGGTTCCACCCCAAACTTTCAGGAAAACTTGGCAAAATTGTCCACATATGGTACTGTTTTTGTAGTCATGAGAAATACAGGACTGTGGTGGGGGGGTAGTCATGGAGTCTTTTGCCACAGTTCTGGAGTGCTGCTGAGGCCAGGCACTGTGTCACAAGGTCATAGTCCCTGCAAGGAAACCCTGAGAGGCCGCTGCATAAATCTGTGAAGGTGAATTCTAATTTGCAGTAGAGACCCAGAATGTTGGAGAAACTAGGACCATGGGATGTCCATCAAGGAAAGATAAAAGCATGGAGTGCAGTGTCTCAAGAGAGAGGCTATGTGTGCTACAGACAGCAGAGCTGGAGGTTCAGGGCAAGCTACGCCCTTTGGTTCCCAGGTGATTTGTATCATGAGTCCCGGGTACCAGACATGCCGCTGCTGGACTTGGTGCTTTACCTATTGGGTTTCCATCTTGCTTTAGTTTGATTCTTTCTTGCTATACTTCTTCATTCCTTTGGATAGGGATATTTACTCTCTGTCATTGTATGTCAGAAATATGTAACTTAATTTTTGATTTTACAGAAGCCACAATTGGGAGATTTTTTTTTTCTAAGTCTCAGGAGAGACTTGGTCTTACACCGTTGAGTAGTATTGGGGCTGTTAGAGGTCCGGGGAGTTTTGAAGCAGACTGAAGGTATTTGGAATTATGTGATGGCCGCATCCACATGGAGATAAAGGAGGGAAGATTATGGGTTAGTAGCGATGTGTTTGCAGGTCAAGTTGATATGTAAGTGAACTTGTAATAGTTTATATTTATTATCGGCCTGACAGGATCTAGAGCCAACCAAGGGACAGATCATTGGGTGTGTCTATGTGGTCTATAGATAATGATAATTGAAGTATGAAGACACCCCCTAACTGGGGGCAGCTCCATTCATGGGCTGTAGTCCCAGGCTGAATAAAAGGGAGAAGGAGAGATAAACACCAGTGATCTGCTTCCTGCCTGTGGTCACAATGTGATCAACCACCTCACGCTCCTCCTGCCATGCCTTCCCACCATGATGCTCTGTGCCTTCAAGCTATGACCCAATGTAAACCCTTAAGTTGCTTTTAACAGAATGTCCTGCCACAGGACTGAGAAAAGTAACTAATACATATGTGGAGGCAATGGAGCCACTGTCAAGAGGATTCTGCTTTAGTGCCTCCGTTGTGTTGTTACAATAGCCAAGATAGGTAGTCAATACGGTGTCCATTAACAAATGGATGGAGACTTCCTGAAGTCACTTTCCGTAGTGCATTGTGGCCAGGGCCAGCAGTTGCAGAACCTCATCTTCAGATACTTGCAAAATAGATCTCAGGTGCAGCTGTGTGAGCAGGTGAACATGTGGATAGAGGGTTGTATTATTGGCTTTGAGCACATGAACCTCAGATTAGATGGTGCAGAAGAGATTCGTCCGAAAACAAAGACAAGAAAACTGCTGGGTCGGATCATTGTAAAAGAAGATAATATTACTCTGCTCCAAAGTGTTTCCAGCTAAAAATGGTCAGGCACTGGAGAAGTTGAGAAGGCAGTTCAGTGTTTTTCAAAGGTGCCTTCTGTACCGAGAATAGCCTGGAATGCTTATTTGTGTTGTTTTACTGCCCCTTATCCGATGACAGTAAATGATGTGAGATTGTTTTTGTTACACAATATAACCAAAAACAAATGGATAGAGAAATGTGGTACCTACACACAGTGGAATTCTTTTCAACCTTCAAACTTTAAAACAGTAAATCATCTTTTCAACCTTTCAAACTGTAAATCCTATCATTTACAAAACATGCATTATGGTACAAATGAGCAAGACTAATAAGAAAGACAAATGAAGCATATGGAATAAAAACCATTAAAAGAATGGAATCAGAGAGCAGAGCAGGGATTGCCAGGGGTGGTGGCATTGAGGAGATGCTGGTCAAAGGATACACAATTTCAGTTAGGCAAGAAGAGTGTGTCCCAGAGACATATCTTACAAATGTGAAGATGATATTTAATAGTAAAGTATTATCTACTGGGAAATTGCTAAGACAGTAGATTTTAAATGTTCTTAATACGCAGAAACTATGTATATGAGAGATCTGATTAGATGCATTAACCTGCCTTAGGCATTCCACAACATGTATGTATATCAGAGCATCACGTGGAACACTATAAATGCATACTGAAAATCAATGTACACAAAATAAATACTCCTGGAAAATTACCAGAAGGGGTTGAAAGTACTTGGGCAGCTGTCTAGATGCTACCTGATTGCTATGTACATTGAGAGACAGGCCCTTCTTCCCCAGTGGGGGAATTGAAAGGATCTCACAGGCTGGGTCCCATTTCTGAGTCTTAAAGTGACCCATGCTCTCTGACCTGGAACTCTGTGCCTCAGTTTACTGGCTTTTTTGTTTTTGTTTTTCGAGACAGGCTTTCTCTGTGTAACCTTGGCTATCCTGGACTCGCTTTGTAGACCAGGCTGGCCTTGAGCTCACAGCCATCTGCCTGCCTCTGCCACCTGAGTGCTGGGATTAAAGGTGTGCTCCATCACTGCCCACCTTGTTTACTGGCTTATAAAATGGGATTCACAATGAGGCTCTAGCAGGCTGTGAGGGCTGTAGAGGACCAGTGAGGGTGGGGCCTAGTGAGTACTTTGAAATATGTGGGAGACTTTCTTGTTCCCAAGGCCAGAAATCTAGAATTTTTAAGATATTTTTAAGATACAAGGTTACTAACACTTAATGGGTATTACAGGAGAAGCCAAATAAATCATACCTTTAGTTAGATCCAGGCTGAGGGGCACTCTGTTTTACAAGCTGTGCCATGGCAAGAAAATATTTCTTCTATTTAGCAAATTTTCCCTAGAACAATTTATGTCGTTTGGCATATGGTATGTTGAAGATAGGCTGTGGGTAGTTACCCTCGGAGTTTTCTGTAAAATTTATTATCCCCACTTTTTGTTATTTGGTGCATACCTACTGAATGAGTTAATGCACAGCGTAGTTAGTTCACATTTCCTGTGAGAGTGAGCATCTGATGGATACTGGCCCAGAGGCACAAATTGCCATTCTGTTCTGTGATGTGTCTGAGCTGCCTGTGTTTTGCTTTCTATGCTTCACCGGTCGGATCTCAGTAATGCTACTTTTCTTGTTTAGTCCGTGTAATTGATAGCACCACGGCTTCCCAAATGGCAGCCTTGAACTCAGGGACGCGTTAGGACCTAATAGAGTGGGATGTGTCAGGCCGCTTGGTGTCAAGCCCGTGCGTCTAGATGTGCAAACGGCTGCTTCCCAGAGTCACAGCTGATTGAATTGCAGAATGATTATCTCAGCTGACCGACACTGGCTTTTGTCTTTAAAACCTCCTAAGTTACATGGCTTGAAAAACAAGAATTAAAAAAAAAAAAATCACCAGGCAGATGCACATCTAGTATTACCTGTGTCGAAACCACAAAAGGGTCCAGGCAGCTCCCTTCGCTATCAAAGTTGATGGCTGCCTCTTTACTCTTCGGTGGTGTTTTAGCAAGACTTTATTTATGTAGTTACAGTGACGGTTTACCCACGGCAATCTGAGGGAGTACTTACTCTAGTTTAGGCTTTCAGCTCACGAACTGCCTGACTCTATTGTTCTTAGGCCTTTGTAGCAAGGTGCCCTAGAGGAAAACAAGTAAAATGCTCACCTCCTGGCAGCCAGGGAGCACAGAGGATGTCTATAAGAGCTGGCTGCCGGCTTACTCTTCTATTCCCTCTGGGCCTCCAGTCTGAGGGATGTGAGCTCACTGGCCACATTCAGTATTTGTGGAAACATTCCCCCCAGATACCTGAGAGGTTTTCTATGTATCCCTGTATCCCGGCACCTCCTAATCCAATCAAGTTGAACCATCAGTGTTAATCTTCGCAGTGGACCAGCCTTTCTGCTGCCTTCTCTCTTCTTGATAAAATCATTTTTCTTTAGACACTTCTAAGTCGAGAGCAAAATCCAACAAGCCCAAACCATGGCAGGTTCCACACAGTTCTCTGCTCTGACCACCCAGTGTGCCCCAGAGCCCATTGGCTGCCTCGATGCAGTGAGCAGGTGAATCTGACGTGCTTTTTCTAAGTAGCCTGTGGGCAAAGGTGGTTACCTGTTTGCATGCTTACTGGTGTAAGTAAAAGCCATTTAGCTAGCAGTGTGTGTGTGTGTGTGTGTGTGTGTGTGTGTGTGTGTGTGTGTGTGTGTGTGTTGCCGCGTCAGTGTCTGGAAAAGCTGGTAAGTCACCCCAGAGAGATCTGCTGACACAGCTTGATTAGCCTCGCAGATAGAAGAAGATGATGCCTTGAGACCCACTTAGAAAAATGTCTTTCTAGAGGCTATCGATTGCGCTGATTACAGTCACAGCAGGTTTCAGCCTGCTGCCCCAAGTCTGGAACTTTAGACAGGTTAAAATCAACAAGCATTCTGCGATCAGGTTTCATTTAATTACACTTTGCTGCCAAGTCCTGGTTTCAAGGCCAACTTCCCTTCCACAGTGCCTTTCAACAGTGCCCAAGCAGAGAAGACCCTGCGAGGGGGTGGTGCACTTGTGGCCAGCATTACTCTGAGACCAAATCTCTGATTTATCCTGGGATAAGGTGTCTCTGCACCTCTGGTAGCAGACCGCCTTGCTGCTAACTTGAGGCTGTGGAAGCGAGTCCAACCCAGTTGTCTTTCCCTGAAGGATAGCAGGTTACCAAGAAGAGACTTGATACCCTATGAGCATATACAGGGGGAGGTAATCCCCCTCAGGAACAGTCATAGGGGAGGGAAATAATGGGAAAATGGGAGGGAGGGAAGAATGGGAGGATACAAGGGATGGGATAACCATTGAGATGTAACAAGAATAAATTAATAAAAAATTTAAAAAAAAAAAAAAAAAAGGAAAGCATTTTAGGCCTTTCTCAGGAAGGTATTGCCGGGGTAGCTTTTACTTTCCCAGATGACTTTTCTATAGCAAGCATATGAGGGGGACCCTCAGTGCAGTTTCCTCCTTTTGCAAACAGCCAACCCCTGCTTGCCAGCTTATTGCGCTATTGAATTAATTGTGCTGCCGAGCCTAGCTCAGAAGTCAATTTGGCAGCTGTGCCTTTGGGGAGATCTTGGGGAGAGTGACCTTCCATTTCTAATGAGCATGCTATTAGGCTGAGAATTGAATTACCGAGAGCCTAGCTACTCCCTCAAATTTGCTATTAGCCGCTTTTCCCGTTTTATTTTTATTGAACCCGACAGAGTGGACACAGATTGTTCCTAGTAGGATACAGTGAGCAAGGAGCTGAAAGTCTTTCTTGTCAGGGCTTTTATTTCGAATGACTTTGACTCTTATAAACGTTAGAATTTGCCGAATGTTGTCTCTGAAGTCTGTTTCTTTCTTCCTTAAGTAAAATGCACCCACTCTTTTCTCAGGTGACGTTCTTGAGTCTTCTTCCTTACAGTAAAACAAGTCACCTTTCTTGAAACTTCCTTGTGACTCTAAAATGTATATGGAATATTAATGGGCCAGAAATGTAATGATAAGTTCTGTAGCAGAGGACCTGAGAAGAGGATGTAACCCCTCGCTTGGTGAGACTCAAGGAGACTACCCAGTTTGAAAGAAGTGTGGTGCTGGGGCTGATGGCATGGCAGGTACCCAGAATGCAACTGAGAGGTAGCTAGCTGGCAAGCTTGATCTACTTTAAAATCAAACAACACTTCGAAATAAGATGAGAGATTTTGGTGAACAATTTTGGCCGAGGGAGAGGTTTACATCCCTACACTATAAATCCGAAGCAACAAGAAAGAATATTATAGACCAGCTGGGGAGGAAAATGACAGCATTGTAGGATGCATAGTGAAAAGAGACTATAGCACCATACCAAGGAACAATGCTAAAGATAGCCTCCTGTTTTAATAAGACCTCCTTGAGTGGAGGCTGCAGAGGAATTGCTTCGTTTCTGGCAATGCCGCAGCCGCTTTGGGTGAATCCCACACTCAGCCATCTCCTAGGGGAGACCAATGAGTGCTAGAAGTGCTCACGGCTTTGTCCTACTCACAGATGCAAATGGGTAAGAGGGTGTTCACAGATAATAGCTTCCGGTGGTGCTACAGTGTTGACGCATATTTAGGGGAAAAAAACCCTTCATGTGTCCTCAGCAACAGTGAACCTAAGAGTCTAGCTTTCTAGCTCACTAACGCCTGACCCAGCAATAGCTCCATTGCTTGGTTGTGTTTCTCAAACCGGCAGTGACCACATTCTTGGTAGCACACAGTGGATTTTTGGAGTTCCTTTCATATTTTGGGTATTTTTATAAGAAGAATACATTTTAGATCGCTTAGCAATCGAATAAGATGCAGCACATCAGTGGCCGAATACAGTTTAACAGTAAAGCTGGAATTATGTCTTATTTCTCTGTAGTGTGATGACTTTATGTATGATATGGCATATTGGAGCTATGGGCCCCATCGGGAGGACTACTTAGCAGGTACTGCCCATGGCATCCGTCAGATCTACTTTCCCATACTCCTGCCACTGCCTAGGGTTAGCCGCAGTGATTACAGGTGTATGCTAACTTGATTGAGTGCGCAGTAGTAAACGCCAAAATTATTTTCCACTTGTACCTTTATTGATTTGGATAATTTTTCATTCATTTCTTTTGGCTAGGTAGTGACTGGTCTTCAGTCTTTGTTAGTCAAAACCAAGATGGTATAGGTGACCTATTGTTATACAAATTGACCACTAAGGAACCAAAGATTGGCCCACTGATCTTTCTCTCTTCTGCTCACTGATCAATGTCCCACTTTTACACTAAATAAACTAAAAGTCCTTTACAATGGAAAAACTGAGGGCTGTGGAGGCTATTCGAGCCTTACCTAGTGACTATTATTTTATTTATTAATCTTTCTCAAGCATAGGCAAAGTCTAACTTATTTTTCAATGCATATATATATATATATATTCTGTTTGTAATATCCTGTATGTATGGTAAATAAAAGCCTAAGCGGAAATGCATAGTGGTGTACTTCAGACAGAAGCACATGCTAGCAGTCCCTGCCCTAACATGAATTAAGGACCATCCTGGTGGTGGTGGTGGAGAATGAGCCCTTGTTCTTCTGGATGCTTTGGCTCTAGGTTGCAGGCAGACAACCCTAAAAGCTGGTCGCTGGTTGATTTGAAGAGGCGCACCTGAACTTTTCAAGACCTCACATCTGTGCTTAAGGTGCCTTTGGGTAAGGTGTCATAACTGATCACAGCACTCTCATGCTTCATCAGAAAAGAGAATGTTGTACACACCGCTGTGAGCTCATCTCCAAGTGCTCTGCCAAGGAGCAGATGGAATGGCAGCTGCTGGGATACAAAGGAAGAGGGATCAACTAAAGTCGTGTGGCATGAAGGTGACAAAGGGAGGACATCTGACACCCAATACTATAGGAGACACCTCAGTCAACATGCACAGATACTGCAGATAGAATGTGGTGGTGCCACTGGGCACGTGGGGACATTAAAACTCTGAGGAGATGAAGATCTTAGTCAGGATCATATGTCATAAGTGGCAAGACTAAGATTAAAATATTCAATTCTGAACAAATAAGATAATAATAAGGACGTACCTGAAATGTCAGCTAAAATAAAAGCCATCCTTGGGCCACTCTATTCAGCAAGGAATGACTTTAGCAGTAGTATCAATTCATTCTCTCTCGTAAGTTGTTATTACATCGAATACCTAAGTTAAACTTCTTACCTTCCTTCTGGGCTGCTGTCCTCTATACTTTGGAGATGAAGAAAGAAAGTGCTCTCCACTTGCGAAATGACGCTGAGTAATAGTGAAGGATGCCTCTATTTAGCCCTGTAACCTGATGTAATATTCAAACGACATCAGGACCATAGGGAGGGGGAATTGTGCTGCTAGCTTGTGCCCCACGCTGTTTCAAGGCTGATGGACTGGTAGGCTTTTCAGATCCCGAATACACATCGTGATTATACGATCGAGACAGACAAGGCACTGTAGGTCCTGGTAATCGGCCATCAGTGCAATGTGTAGTGCCCAGAACTGCTGTACACTTTGCAAATCCGTTTAACATAGCTTTTAGTTCATGCGGCAGGAAGGACTGAAAAATGTTCAGAGATCTCATTAGGCATGAAAACAGAAGCTGAAGGAGTAAAATACTGTCTTCGTCGCAGGTTGAGCCAAAGTCATTAAACACTGACTAGGTTGTAAGGCATGAACATGAAGCAGATGAGACAGCAACGCTGTTTGGCTGGCTCAGCACCAGTTCACCCTCAGCCGCATGTAAGAGCTGTCAGCGTGCCTCTGCCTCTGTTGTACGCCACCGATTTCCTTTTCATTCGCGTTAATGTGGACCTATAATTGTTCAATTCACCTGTCCTTTAATCACACAGTAAGCGACATGACACATCATACATGAGGCTAAGCCAACACTGGGCCCATGTTTTCTTGTGTGGTCTCAGCAGTGTCTTTATTTCTGAAATCTGTAGCTGGTTTTGTTTCTTCTGGAAGCACCCATCGTCACCTAGCCACAGGATTGCGTGGCTTTTTGCCTACCGTGGACCAGCTCCATTTCCCCTTTGTTTAGTAGTTGCTTTCATTTTAAGCATCTTACACAAGTGCCTCGGGCCACTGTGACTTCTGCTGGGAACGTGGTGGCCTTTGGTCACTATCACTTTATCGCCTATCACTTCTTTGTCTTCCCAATTCTTGCTTTGCCTTTGGTGGTGACACTTTGATCAGATGGGTCCCCTTGGCGGGCTTGGGTTTCTCCTTCAGAGAGTTTGTTGGGTGTGTAGGTTATTAGGTTAAGAGTTGTAAACTTCTGGGGGACTTCAGCCAGTATTTCTTCAAGTCTGCTTTCTATCCCTCTCTCCCTCTCTCTCTCTCTCTCTCTTTCTCTCTCTTTCCACCCCCCTGCCCCACCGCCCCCACCTCTCTCTCCTGGAAGTTCCACATGCGTATTTAGCATGCTTGATGGTGTCCACACAACCTCTCAGTCTGTATAATTTCACTCGTTCTGTCTTCACAATAGCTGACGCCTTCTGCTCAGCCCTACTAATGAACTCCTCTAGTGAATTTTTTATAGTGAATTTATTATAGTTATACTTTTCAACTCCAGCATTTCTACTTGGTTCCATCATTTAATTTCTGCCTTTTTGCTGATAGTTTGATTCTATGTTAAGTTTTTCTGTCTGCTGTTTCTTTAAAGTTCCTTGTGTACTTTTAAGACAGCCCATTTGAACCCCATGTATAGGGAGTCCACTGTTTAAGTTTCCTGGATAATTTCTGCCAGCTTTATGTTGTCATTAGTGCTTTACTGCGACTCTGTTGTTGTTAGGGCTGTGTCATAACTCTAGAGATCTGATTCTCTCGCCAGAGTTGGTTGTTATCCCCTGCTGAGGGCAGCTGTGGTTTGACTTAGAATAGCCCCCTAGGCTCATCTGTTTAAATACATGGCCTTCAGTTGATAGAACTTTTTTGGGAAGGATTAGGGAGATGTGGCCTTGTTGGTGAGGCATGTCCCTAGGAGTGGGCTCTGAGGCTTCCTACTGTCATTTCTCCACTATGCACATTTATGGCCTCTGAGCTGGCAATCAGCATCTGCCCCTCAGCGCCTCTTTCCCCTCTTTCATTTTCTGTTTGAAGAGTCCTGATATTCTCTGAGGGGTAATATGAGATGCCCAAGGATGTTCTGAAGTCATTTCAACTTGTCCTTCTAAAAGCCCACAGGAAAGGTGTCCTCAGTGTTCTCAGCTTGCAGTGCCAACAGCTTTTCTCTCAGATTCTACTGCCTTTCATGATGTCACTGTCCTGTGCTTGGATGCTGGCAGAATCTCTTTCATTTATTTAGATGTGTGTATAAAAGATAGGATTTTTTCTAACATGTGGTAATGGGTATGCAATCCCTACCTTGAGGAATTGTTTCTTCAAATGTGTACCTTCATTTCAAAAACAATGTGTGCTTTCCCAGTCACTTCTCAATGTGTCCTTTGGGGTGCTGTGTGTTTTCTTCATTTTCTATTGGACCATTTCTAGAGCCTCTTTTGGTTGCCAGGTGCTAGTTCTCTGGAGAGGAGGTGAGTGTGACGTATGACGTACAGCACGTAGGGCCAAAGCTGTGCAGTGGGTTCTGCTCCTGACCCCCCGAGTTTCTAAAGATCTAACACTGTGGACATGCTTATTGCTTATTAAAAGAGAGACAAAGAGGGACTGAGTTACAGAGGGAGAAGGCAGTTACAGAGTGTGAGTAGACAGGCTTGAGTGGGCTGGGATTCTAGAAGATACGAATAAATAGGGTATTGGTAGTCAAGAGGAAAAGTGGACTCACGACAAGAGCTTAGCTGCCAGTTTCTTTGATGATTATTCCGTTATCATAGTCTCTCTACCTTCCCTCTTCAGAATAAAATCGTGAGTAATAATTAGGTTTAAAAGCACCGGGATCCCCAGTAAGTGGTGAGTCTATAAGTCTATATTCAGCGTTGGTCTCTGACCAGGATGAGGGCTGCAGACACAGAAGGCTTTCACCTCTCCATCTGCTGTTAGTGGGTTCTGTCGAAGCTGTGCCCGCAACATGAGGCTTTTCTCTGAATACCTGTGGGTTCTAATTGGTAATTCTCCTCTCACTTCAGAGAGGTTCTGAGTAGTTTAAAGGAAGACTGCCACGCCATGGCGAATGACACTAGTCAGTGTAGCTCTGAAGCCAAGAGTGATTTCTATAGACCACACTGGAAAGGGGCCTCGGCTCTCTGACTTGATCATGTATACAAGTGTAATTACAGGGACAGAACTCAAAAATATTTGAACAAACATGGTCCTGAAAATCATACCACTCTACTGGTCTCTCTTAATTTTATATTTTACAAATTGACGTTTATTCTCCATGTGTTCTGGGGGAGTTCTGTTCCTCCACTAAGCTCGCTCTTTTCCATGCCAGTATCAAACCTGTTCAAAATCTTCTGTATCTCACCAAACGCAGTGGTTGGTGAGTAGAGAAAGTGGTTTAGGCTCATAAAGGAGGATTTTGTTTTTTTGTTTTTTTGAGACAAGGTCTCTCTGTGTAGCCCTGGCTGTCCTGGACTTGCTTTGTAGACCAGGTTGGCCTTGAACTCACAGCGATCCACCTGCTTCTGCCTCCCGAATGCTGGGATTAAAGGTGTGTGCCATCACCGCCCGGCTCATAAAGGAGGATTTATAAAGAAAGAAAAACGAAGGAAGGAAGCCCTTGAACTACCTTACCAAAAGAACCCAGAAATTTAAAAATGCATGTATATTGGTATTTGCCTGTGTGGGCTTCCTTATTCTTGGTTTTGCAAAGGGACAGAAAGGGCAAAAGTGTTAGGGGAAATAAGTAAAGGACAGTGCCGAACAGTTTGGTGAAGATTAAATTGTCCATGACCCGCCTCACCATCATGAAGGCTACGTTTTAAACTCAACAGCATGGCTGTGATTGTGGAATCCTTCTGGGTTCTGACTCCTCCATGGCTGCACCCTGCTATGGTCATGAGATGTAGGAACCGTCTAGCAGATTTCATGGTCTTGGCCTCTGAAATTAAAGTCCACATATGCAATGGCTGTCATTTCCTGGCTAACATTTCTGCAATCAAAGAAACCTCCAGATCATGGCTCCTTTCCTGGTTTGCACAGACAAGTTTATCTTTCCCGTGGCATCTTTCCAGACTGATCCAAGAAACTCAGTCCATCCTCTGTGGTCCTGTGTGCCCTCTTACCTGCTCTGTTCTAGTTTCCAGCCATGTGTGCACATTAAGTGTGCAAATCAAGCCTTTTTATACACCGTGCATCCTTAAATGGTATGTCTTCTCCTTCTAGTTAGTTTCAGCCTCCCAGGCCATGCCATGACCTCTCTGGGATTTTCAGCGGAGCTGCCCTGTAAGTGCCCCAGCGACCTGGAGCCCCAGTGTGTTAGAATAGGTTAGTATGCCTCCCTAGGGGGCGCGCCCTCCACCTGTGTGCCTTTCACCACTCTATTTCCCCTAAAACAAGCTAAGCCCTCCTTTTCCCAAAGAAGGTAAGATTTCCAGCGAACATGGCAAGCTAAATAAGAGTGACGTGCAAGCCAAAGAGTATTCATGAGTGTGCTTCCCCAACACACAATAGTACCTCATCTCTTCCTGTTTCCTAGCCAGCAAATCACTGAAACTTGGTGGGAAAAAATTCAAATTCAAGTTATAACCTAGCTGTAAATAGAATAAAGCCAGAATCACAGTGACTGAGAAGTTGCTTGTAGGATCAAATTATTTCCCTGTTCTCTAGAAGCTAATTTTTAAATATTAAAAATGTGCATTTGGGGTGTGTGTGTGTGTGTGTGTGTGTGTGTGTGTGTGTGTGTGCGTGCATGTATAGTATGTGCACACACATGCACATGACCATGAGCATGTGCTCATGTAGGGACAGCTAGTGGTAATTAGTTATTTTCTTCCACCATCCTGGAGACGAAGCTCGGGTTCTCAGGCTTGGCAGCAAGTGCCTGTCCCTGCAGAGCCCACTTATCAGTCAGTCTCCCAGAGTCATTTTCCTGGTGACCTTTTGGACACATTAAGTTCAAAGGTCATGTTTCTGAATTATGTGAGAGCAAATTACTTAGTTGCCAAAGGAATGTGAAGTTGTCCTAGCAGGCGCTTCTGGGGCTGGCTCCGGTTTTTCCCTTTGTCTTTGGCCCCGTCCCTAGATTCCAGTCAATCACTTGCCTGGGTGAGATCTTACCATCCAGTTTTGTGACAGAGAGCAGATGGAGCAGCCACCGTGGGGCTTCGACACCATGGCAAGACAGAATCTTTGGAATGGTGTTAGTGTTGTGTCTAGAACTTAGGCTTTGTGTGGGGCCACTGCTCAGCGCCTGTCAATCTTTGGGCGCTATAGAATGCCTAGCATTCTCCCCTTCCAGAGGGCACTCTGTGTTTGCACACACATGCTATGAAGTCAAGCCTGGTCTACAGAGGAGTCCCTCAACAGGGCAAGCAGAAGCCGGTTGGGGCAGGTGGAGTGAGCTCCCAGACAACACTGCTAGCAGATGCTTGTGAATATGCCAATGTGGTCGGCTGGGGTGTGAGGTTTCTTGTGTCACTACTTTGGGAACTGTGATGACACAGTGTTTTCTCGTCACTTGTCTTCTGTATGGAACGCATACTCACTCCCTCCTTGTGCCTTAAACCATCTATGGATTACTTATTATACCTCATGCATTGGAAACACTGTGCAAATAGTTGTTTTACTATTTTATTTAGGGAGAAAGGCAAGAAA
Source organism: Acomys russatus (assembly GCF_903995435.1). Lineage (NCBI taxonomy): Eukaryota > Metazoa > Chordata > Mammalia > Rodentia > Muridae > Acomys > Acomys russatus. The sequence continues at coordinate 2,974,047 of NC_067154.1, read as the reverse complement.
AAAGATCACCGTTCAATGCAGATGGAATTTCTTTTCCAATATTTTCAATCCAAAGCTAGTTTAACCTGGGAATACAGAGGACTATGTGTATATGTATGTGCATGTGTGTGCATTGCTGATTTTATGTGTGTGAGTATATTTAAGGATACTAGGTTCATGGATAGCATATAAAATCAACAATGCCATGATGGACTCATATTCTGACAGGTGATAGTATAAGGAGGTGACAGGATTGGATGTACAGGCTGGAGAATTGGAACTTGAAATTAGGAACTATGTTACTAACTGGACAATATAAGCAAAAGTAACTTTAAATGCCTTTAATATTTATTTATTTAATAGTTAAAGAAGCAAAAACTCTGTTGGGTTTTTGTCTCTTTGTTTTGGTTTCCTGTTTGGTTTTTTATGACATATATTTATATATCTGCTGGACTTAATGGACCATCCTCTGACTTAACACACAAGGTACAGACATATCCAGGAGGCTGGGCATGGTAGTGTACAATGTGCTCTTAGTACTCAGGACTCAGAGGCAGGAGGATTGTGAGATCAAGCTCATCCTGGGCAGCATAGTGTGTTATGAGTTCCAAGTCCAACTTGTGCTCCATATTGAATCTCTGTCTTAAAGTATAAAACAGGAGATGACTCTGTTGATAAGGTACTTGCTGTCCCCACGTGATGGCTAGAGTCAGGGTACCCAACACCCACATAAGAGGCAGGCAGGTGTGGTGGCTGCCTGTGATTCTGCACCTTTGTAGGCAGAAGAGGCAGTCCCCATGGCAAGCTGGCTGGTTGATGGACAAGCTGAGAGACCTTTCCTTACTAGTTAAAGTGAAGAAAAATGCAGGGAGACACTGGGTGTCAACTCGAGGCTCCCATGTCTGTATGCATACCATGCATACCACGCATACCTGTGCAAGTGCACTCACACGTGTACACTACATGTAGACATGCATATGTACATGCAAAAATAACAACAGAAGCAAAGATACCCTCAAAGAATAACTAAAAGGGGAGAGGAGATGGCACAGTGGCTGAAGCGCTGGCCACGGAGGCATGCAATATAGAGTTCAGAACTCCAGATCCCACAGAAGATCCAGATGTGGTGGCACCCCTCTGTCATTCCAGTGTGCATGAAGCAAGATGGGAAGTGAAGATCGGAGAATCTCTAGAAATCCATGGGCGGGCTAGCTTTCTGTATGCAATAACCAAACAAGGTAGAACAGTGAGGACTGACAACCGATGCTGACTCCACGTGTGTACTGGGCATGTGTATGCCAAGAGAGGGGGCAGGGGAGAGAGAGAGAGAGATACACACACGCACACACACATGCACAGAGAGAGACAGAGACAGAGAGAGACAGAGATACAGAGAGACAGAGACAGAGATAGAGGGGGGAAGAGTGAAAATGAATACAAATACCCTCCAGGTCATTTCAGGTTCTAAGCCACAAAGGTAGATGTACTGAGCTGAGAGACCTCACACGACCTGCTGGGAGAATAGCCTCTTCATTGTCCAGCTGTGCATCTGCTTTCATGTGAGCAAATCCTACGTCCTTTTTGGCCCCACCGGCCTCAGCATGCCTCACTGGAAACCTGCAGTGTTGTGTACGTGTAAATTATTTTTTAAAATGAGTTTTGTCAAATTGAAAAGGAACAGATTGATAGTCTATGAAGTGATCTTTCTAGAAAGTATATAGATCATGCTTGTAACCCCCTTGGTGAAAGTATGACTATATAGTGCGAGGTTAGAAGTCTCTGCTTGGTCAAGTTATTTGACTTGACTTCCAGTTTGGCAAGCTAAGATTCCAGGACCAAAAAAAGGTGACCTGCCTGCATCCTGCACTCCTGTTCTTTTAAAAGGACTTAGGATCTCCACGCCCCGCCCCCCGGCACATACACGCGCACACGCACACGCACACACACACGCACACACACATGCACACACATACACCCCTTTTCTTAGAGCACGGATGACAGGATGCAGTGATCTCTTTCTCCTTTTGATCAGAGAAAGGAGCGCCTGCTGAGATCATGGCCAGGCCTTCTGCTGGCTTAGCTTGCTGCATCCCCACCGCACTCTTTCCCTGTGCTTGAACTTCGCCACACTGTAGTCTTGTATACAGCTACAATGGATTTTAAAAGCTAATTAAAATTTTTTTTCACTTCTTAGTTGCACTACTCACATTGTAGGAGTTCTTGGGGATAGTGCAAAAGAGCATCTTCATTGTCATAGAAAACTATTGTGGACAGTGTGGTGGGGAGAAAGGGGAGAAAGGTCCACGTAGGCTCGCATGCTTGGGTAGGTGGCCTTCTTGGGAGAAGTGTGTCGCTGGATGTGGGCTTTGAGATTGCAAGAGCTTCATTCCATTCCTAGTGTCTGTCTGTCTGTCTGTCTGTTTCTCTCTCTCTCTCTCTCTCTCTCTCTCTCTCTCCTCCTCTCCTCCTCCTCTCCTCTCCTGCCTCTCTCTTCCCTCTTCCCTTTCTCAGCTACTGCTCTGGGCCCATGCCTGCCTGCCTCCATGCTCCCTGTCATGATGTTCTTGGACTCTATCTCTCTGAAACTGTAATCGCAATAAACTCTTTCTTCTGTAGGCTGCCTTGGTCACGCTATCAATAGAGAAGTTACTGAGACAGACACTAATGGTCTAGACCCACAGTGATTCCCTTAGATTTTTGTTTGTTTTTAAGGTGAACTTTCCCCCCTACCTTTGGAAGCCTCCTCAAGTCTTACCATCTGTTCAGGTTGAATATAATGTAGGCGCTAGTCAGGAAAATCTACTTGGCTCAATGCCTGAGGGGCTGAAGTGGTAATGGGAGGTATTCAGTCCCTTCTTGGAGGGTGGAGAGTTTACCAACAGACAGAAGGTGGCGGAAAGTGGTTCTAGGTGTGTCTGTAATGATCAATTGATGGAGAATAGAACATGCTAGTCTCATGGAGTATATTTAAATTAAAGCCAACAGGAGAAGACCAGGTGACTTGAATTCTCCATCAGGGATTGAGACAGGTATTCTCATGTGCTTGGTTATTATTTGCCATCCGAAGTCAGTCATCTCCAGTCTCTTCTGCCACTAAAACAGAATACAGGGAGCATATTCCATATTTTCAGAGAAGATGGGAGCCAGGGTGGTGGTTGACAACGTGGACTTCAGAGGGAAGACCAACGGTAAAGGAGCCTTGGTCAACACTTATGATGAACTGTTATAAATGAGAGAAATGAGAGATGGTGGGAAGTGGAGCAACATTATAAAGGGTTAAGATTCAAACGGTAACTTCAGAGAAAGCCTGATTTTAAAGACTTTTTAATGATTCAGTGAATGAAAGAATTTAAGAACTTTAAGAGGAAGAGCATTCATTTATGGTGACTAATGGCTCCCACAGGAAAAAGCAGGAAATATTATGGGCAGGTGCACAAGTAGGTTTTGGTTGCAAGAACTTAACCTCCAACCACCTGTAGACTATTTGGTGATTAATGTATTCTATTAGACATTTGCTTTTCTGTAAAGGGGGTTGGGCTTCTAAGGTGAATAGTAGTGGAGGTTGGTCCTAAATGGATTTCCATGACTCGTCTCAGGTAAGAATTTCAGGAATAGAGTTGGCAAAACCAGCCAAGGAGAAAAGAGAAGGTGCCTAGCAGTTGGCTGACAACAAGAAGAGGGTGTCATTGGGAACCTTAATGACTTTACTAAAGCCATAACCCCGCATGGAACTGCTATATTGGCTGGATTCTTCAGCTCCAAGATGTCAAAGTCGCTGCTGCTCTTCAGCTCCCAGAACTTTCCCATCAGCCCGGCCTGGCCTTCACAGCAGAGCCTAGGAGAGGGCTATTTCTGAGACAGGAGGACAGAGCTGGTGGAAACATGCTACCACACCATTACAATGATCTCTAGAAAGTTGTCCCAGTTGCTCATGAGTACCTGTCTAAAGCAGGCATGCTGTCTGAGTTGTTCTTTGGAAGGATAACTTTGGTACTGGTATAGCTATGGATCTGTGCCATTGACGTCAAGCCTGGGGTTGAATTACTGCTCTTCCACTTACTTGTTCAGTGAATTTGGGCAAATTAATCACAGTCCCCAGGATCACTTCCACTAGGCCATCCAGGCAATTAAAACCCTTCTGCTACTAAATGTAATCGTGTGTGTGTGTGTGTGTGTGTGTGTGTGTGTGTGTGTGTGTGTGAGTGTGTGTGTGTGTGAAAAAGGAAAAGGATTTCAGAGAAAATCCAGTGGGAGAATGTCTTCACAATAATGCCTTCAAGTTAATGTGAACAGAAATCCAAACAATGGTAAAGGGAAAATTAGGGGGACAGAATGACACAGGGTAGAGGAAAAGAAAGACTGAGAAAGATACCAAGATTCTGAATTTGAGCAGCAAAGAGGGTAGTGGTAGAATTAGCTAAAGGATGGATACTGGAGACTAGGAGACAGCCCTTGCTTTGGACCTAATGAGTTCCAGGCACTACCCTGATGCAGATGGCAAGAGGAAATTTTGGCTGTAAATTGGCTGAAATTGTGGCTGAAGATGGGAAGTTTTGTGATTTTGGAATGGAATGTTATCAATAGGGCAGGAGTACAGCAGTGCTTTGAAGAAGGCCAGGGATAGACATACAGGCACGTAAGCGAGTGAATGTCTCTTGCTGCTGGCTCTTCCTCAGTGCAGCCACAATTTCTGTTCTAGTTAGGTTTTTGTTGTTGTGATAAAGCACTGACCAAAAACAACTTGTATGAGGAAAAGGTTTAGTTGTCATACAGGTTACAGTCCACTATCAAGACAGGAACTGAAGGCAGGAACCTGGAGGCAGGAACTGGAGGCAGGAACTGAAGGCAGGAACCTGGAGGCAGGAACTGAAGGCAGGAACCTGGAGGCAGGAACTGAAGGCAGGAACTTGGAGGTGGGAACTAAAACAGGGATCATGGAAGAATGCTGCTCACTGACCTGATCTCCTCGCTTTTCTTATCTTGCTTTCTTACACAACCCAGGACCGCCAGCCCAGGGAATACCATCTACAGTGGGCAGGGCTCTCCCCCATCAATACTTAAACAAGAAAAGGCCCACAGACATGTCCATGGGCCATAATGATAACATCAGTTCCTTAGATGAGATTCCCGCTTTCCTATATGACTCTAGTTTGTATCAAATTGACAAAAACTAATCAACACGGTTTCCATAGTTGATGACTGGAGAACCTTCCACAGTTAGCAGTATATATACTTTTGCTCATTTGCCTGACACTTTTAATTCTTGGAGCATAGGGACTGGGTTAACCTCAGAATCCTGATCATAAGTCACATGTGTGCTGGCCTGCTGTGTTCCTAATGTTCCTTGTTGTGAACCTGTGACCAAAAAGCACTGGTGCCTTTTTAGTCTGATGGTCTGTGTATAGAAAATGTGAGTCAAAGTATTAGATTGTTGGCTGTAGATTTAAAAAGGTAGAAATGACAGGGGCCCAGGGATAAAGACAGTTTCCAATATCCATAAAAGTCAGAGCCATTGGACAGAAAAGCAAAAGCGAGATAAACTTGGCTACAGAACACATATTGAAAAACAAGACAGGAAGCATTTAAAGAGGGGACAGAAATGGAAGAGGCTTTCAGCCAGAGCCTTTTGTGCATGACCATGCCAACTGTGTATCTTTTGTGGGCTGAAATGATTGCGTCCCAAGGAAGACGGAGCTTTATACATGGAACCATTATAGGCTCTGGCCTGGGATGAGGCATTAATCCAATGGCTGGTGTCCTTATCACAAGAAGAAGAGACACACCGAGAGGGGGATTGCCACGGTGGCCACAGAGATTGAAGTTGGCTGAAGCTGTGCATGGGCTGACAAACTACCCAGAATGGGAGCAAGGCTCCAGAAGCAATGGTTCTCAACCTGTGGGTCATGACCTTTTGTGTGTGTGTGTGGGCAGGGTGGGGGGGCATGTCGAAGAGCCCTTTCCCAGGGTTCACCTAAGACCCTCAGAAAGTAGATGTTTGCATACAACTCATAACAGGACCAAAATTGTAGTTATACAGTAGCGATGGAAATAATTTTATTGTTGGGGGTCACCACACACAAGGAACTGTCTTAAAGGAGCAGCCTTAGGAAGGTTGAGAACCGCTGCTCTAGAGGGACCACAGCCCCATTGATGCTTTGAATTAGATATTAGCATTGGGATCTGCGAGAGAATAACTTTCTATTGCTTCAAGCCAAGTTGTGGCACTTGGTTATGGCAGCCCTGGTTAAAAAAGATGTCTGTCGCATAAGAGGAAGCAAAGACGGCCATGGAGACCAGAGTGGTGTGACTCATCAGCAACACAGGAGTTCACAGATCAGTGTGAGGAGATGGGGGGGGGGGCGAGGATGTAGGGGCAGAGCTCGGGCTCTCCCATGAGTCCTCTTGCAGGTCTCTTCATCTCAGTCACGTTGAAAGAAAAGCAACTCACCTCTGCCCTTGCCACGGAGATGCCCTCTATTTCCAGAGTCTTGCTCACACTGGTGAAGGAGGCCTGTTAGTTCCTGGCATTGAGGTTAGGGGGTGCCTAGTGCGGGCACTGGTTTGTTTAGGGAGGAGGAGCGAAAGAGAAGCTTGCAATTCTAAGTGGGGCTGAGTGTTCTAGATGAAGCCATTCAAGGCCTTCCCACTCTCTGCCTCAGCAGTTCCCATGGCAGAAAAACAAGTAAACAGACGCCCAGAACATCACCCTGAAGGAAGAAAACAGTATTGAGGTGACTGCTCTCCAAGACATCTGGGAAATCAAGACTGCCTTTCTGGAGAGACAAGTCGCTGATAGCAGGAGAACTGTAATGCCGAGGGAGGAAAAAAAGAAAAAGAAAAAGAAATCTGTGTCTAAGAATCCAGTCTTGACAGTATTGAAGACTGCAGAGCAGCCCAAGGCTTGGCATGGTTCATTCTATTTTTCTCTCTGAACTCCAGACACTGTATCGTGAAAATGGGTGTCTTTAATTTGTTATCCTGAGCTCCTGCACTAGAAAAGGAGTTCAGAATGGGTTTTAGCAGAGCTTTTTTTTTTTAAACCAGGAACAGAATTAAGTCTTTGCATCCCTCCACCCCCCCAGCCCCCACACCCCACACCTCCTGCCTCCTGGCCTTTCACTTTAGAGATTGCAAATGACAGCTTGGCAGGGGCGTGCTGCAGGTGACAGCTTGAACTGTGTGTACCCTGCAGGCCCTATCCCTGCTCAGGCAGGGCGGTAGCGGCTCCATTCAGTCCATGATAAAGAAAATAAAATAAGCCAGCAGAGGCCGCTCTGTGCAGCCATTGGTATAAGGTCTGGGAACAACTGCTTGATGCTGTGGAGAAAGAACTGGAGCCCATATGAACTTGTGGGCAGCTTTGTTTTCTCCCCATCAGATGAAGACTTTACTTCCTCTCTTTTTACCTCTCTGAGACATCTATGATAATAGCAAACAACTCCTTGAAAATGCTATCAAAAATGTATTTGCCCAATAAGTGTGAAAACGATGATCTTAGATATTAAAACAAAAACCCCAAACCTCTGTGGCGTGTGTACCTTTAAATGAAATGGGAGAAGAAGAGGACTTTGGGCTGGCTGCCTTTGTAACTGAAAGAGATAGGTCCCCACTGAGTGGCAGTGTTGGGATGTGATACTGGCCCCAGCGAAGAGTCTGGTCTGGGGCCAATGTGTGGAAGAATAAAAAAGAGGCAAAATGGCAAGATGGCTGTGTATCAATTTCAGGGTGTGACTACCTGGGGAAAAGCAAAATTAGTGAATATTTTTTAAAAGATTGCTTCCTCATTAGTAGGGGGAGAGACAGAGACAGACAGAAAGGAAGAAGGAGGAGAAGAGAAGAGATGAGAAGAGAAGAAACAAGAAGAGGAGAGGAGAGGAGAGAAGAGCGACTTGAGCATCTGTTGCGCCATGCATTTCCCAGGGTTGCTACCCAGCCTGATAAGGCTCCCCATAGGCTTCCTAGTTAACTGAACCCTTCCTCCAGCCCCTCTGCAACCCTTTTTAGATTTAGGCGATGCTAACCAGGGAATAGGATTCCCTTTCCACATCTGCTCTGGGACTCCAGTCACCTTCCAGAGGAGAGGCTGCAGCAGCCCTGCACACTCTGCCGGTTGTTTTTATTAGTCCATGTTGCTGCTTTCACTGGCTACAGTTCTTCTCGTCTGTCAGTTACACACTGGAGTAGTTCTCTCTGCCCTCCCATTTGCCTCCAGTGCTCTCTTGCCGGTGGCACACCGCTGGCCCTCGGGTGAGCCCTTCCGTTCCCTTCCTTCAGAATACTGCCAACCTGAAGTAAGTGTGCACAGGCCCAGTGACTGAGTCACAGCCCGAGACTTTGAACTCCTTGAACTCTGATCTCAGCTGTCGTTGTCTTTCCCTGGTGTTCTGGCCCTGACAGGCCTATCTATCCCGAGGATTCACACATGTAGACCATTAAAGCATTCTTCCGTCAGACAGTTATTTAGGACTCATTATGAGGCAGGGCATCCTTGGAGTTGGGCCTTATGAATGGCTTGTGGTGAAAGCCAGTTAGTTCCCTTTGACTGGTTCCATGGCTGCTTGGGGCTTTCTTCTATACCTTCTAGTCTTTGGTTTCCAAGGGGGAAATTCTTCACATGATTAGAGATTCTGTGATCATTCACCCTGAAAGGTTAAGAGTACATGAAAATATATTTTTTAAAAAGTCAAGAAAAGAAATGTGAGATGGACTTTGATTTGATAGAACATAGAAATAAAGGGCTATAAAGAGAATAATGGTTTGCTAGCATGATATGCAAGTATTTCATATTTATGCAAGCACAGATTTGTGTCAGTATTACAGTATTTTGGTAATGGTGCATAGGATGAGATGGAGGAGCAGAGAACTTAGAGGGAAATGGTAAGTATTAACCTGTTAATCCTGGCGCATGATGCCAAAGCATTGAAGATAAGGTTCGGATTGAGTGGCTTGCTGTGGTCCCCATATCAGCTCTGACTCTTTGGACTGTTAGTTTTCTTGGTTGTATGTCTTGTAGATGACATACAAGGTCTCAAAATGCTTGAATTGGTAGCAGAGGGCCACAGTTCTGCTGGATCCCGTGTATGTGTGCATATATGCATGTGCGTGCACACACATCTGTGGGTTTACTCATGGCTTCAAGCTGTGCATCTGTGTTTTGCTCATCAATAGAGCCGTGACACGAATGCTGGTAGAGAAAGCGTTCCCAGCTCAGCCGAGCTGCCTGGTGCCATTAATCTCCTCTAGCTAGGAGGAGAGGAGGGCAGGGGAGTGGGGCGGCAAATGCAGATTACAGATGGCAGCTTCTGTGGACACGTGTTGAAATGTTCAGAGTCCTGAGAAAAATGTGACCTGAATCATCCATCCTTCTATTTGTCTCTGATTGTGCCTGTCTTGGTGACTGATTGAGGACACGCAGGACTGAGCTCACTCTCAACCTGTAATGCTGTTCTGTCCCTGTGGCACTGTGACTATGGCTAGGTAAGGCAGGTGTTCGGCAGGTGAGCTCATCTCTTTAATGTCTCAGCCACACCTTTATTTCTTGCCTGGTGCACTGGCTCTCTCACTGTGGACTGTGCCAAGTACCATATTTCTTCTCCAAGACGAAACAGGACTTTTATTGGGCTTATGTCATCATTTGTTTCTCCAACTGTCTTACAGTGATTTAACACAGTGAAGTGTTCAAAAGGCTTGAGGGGAAACTGAGTTTCCATAGAATAAACCAGAAAGTGTCCCTGTGTTCAGGACACTGTTAACCCGCTGGGCCATGAGGGTGGGGCATTGACGTTAGTGATTGCGTTCCACAGACTCGGAAGGCCGTTTGTTGTGAGTTTGTTGTGTGCATAACCCAAGTGCTGGAGATGTTTTGGCACCATGCTCTGACTCCCTAGAACGTGGTCAGAGGTCTCCCCTACTGCCCAAATGTGGCTAAATTAACACGGGTCCAGGAATGGGCCTGAAACATGTCTTCCTTTCACACACATGCCTAGCTCTTTCTATGGAAAGTGTCAATCTCAAGACAAGCCGAAGCCAGAGGCGGGCCCCTCTCGTCTATTCCACCAGGCACTCCTCAGCCAGCCTCTCTGGAAGATCGTATCGAGTTTGCCCACTGTTGTGAATGAAAATAATCCATTGGTGAAAGCCCCACATTAGAAACCTCTTGGTATATTTATTTCTGTGTCTCAAGAATTCTGATTTAAAGCAGACTTTATTTCAAGTAATGCGAACAGTAGGTTGTTCAGGAGTCTGGGATGAATCAGTGTTTTCTTCCCTCCACTCCAGGAAAATCTATTTAAAGTAAAGGTCAGCCCTGGGCCAAAGTTAGAGCCCTTTGAATGCAAGTCTGGGGCACAAGAGTAGTGTTCCTCTCCTCTCTACAGTTGTGAGCAGTGGGGACCCTGGTTTAATGCACGCCATCATTTTCCACACATTCCTGTCTGTGTGGCTTTCCCCCATCTGAGCATGGTGTGGAGCCAATAGTGTGTGTAGTGCAGGAAGATGAGGTCTTATGGGGTTTGGAGCTTATTAAATTTAGGAATAATTTAAACATTGAAAATCCTGTGTGAAGACCTGTGTGCCCTTTAGTTGTACCCAAGAAGGAGACAGTGATAAACGTAAAAAAATGCCCCTTTGAGATGTGCTATCCCTTCTTACTCCGTCTTACCTATCTGTGTTCTGGCCTTACCCGTCTCTCTCTATGAGGGTTATCAGGTGTTCTCAGTTAGCAAACCTTGACCATGAGCCTTTGTGTAGGCTTTGGTAGATCTCCTCTGTGTGTCTCTCATCCTGTCTCTCACTCAGATGTGGCCTCAGTAGATATGCGGGAACTATTATGGTCTCCAAACTTGACTCCTTGCTTCCAAACTCTACCTCTACCAAACCTTCCTTTTATTCCATGAGAATTTGCTCATATTCCACGATGCTGTAATGTTCATTGAAGAAAAATGTAGTGAAAGTATTAGCCAAGAAGTTGTGAGTCCCCAGGAGTGGAGATTTTAATGGGGGAAGGCAAGCAGCGAGAGAAGATACCAGCAAATCACCATGAAGAAATAAAAGTTAGACCATAGTATCTGCCCCATGAAGGTCAGGAGTGGCCGCACAAATAAGGAGCCGGAGACCTCCACTGAGAAGATGACATCGACGAAGCAAGAACCATGATGGTCCAGATGTGGGTACTGGGTCTTGGAGAGATGTGCTCAGGGTGCAGATGCATACTGGAGTGGCTTGGTTGATGTTCCTTAACTGTCACACACAGAGGTGTCGGGAGGGGGAGGGGAATCAGGAACTCAGTTGAGAACATTCTGGGCTTTGGATGCCCAACTATTGGAGGGCACTAAGATGGTTAGAGCTAGAATTGGGGGGAAGAGTTTGTACCCGAATATAGAAATTTGAGGATATTGACCTGTAGAGGTTATTTAAAGTCAGGCCAGAGGGAAGCCCAAATATACAGATGAGAAGCATCTTTAAACTGATTCCCAGGAGATTCTCCTAGTCATATTCTCTCTCTCTCTCTCTCTCTCTCTCTCTCTCTCTCTCTCTCTCTCTCTCTCTCTCTCTCTCACTCTCTCCCTCCCTCCCCTCTCTCCTTTTCTCTCTCTCCTCCCTCCTTTCATCACTCCCTTTCTTTTTTCTTTCTTCCAAATTTAATTTACCTATGTATTTCATGTATATGAATGCTCTGTCTGCATGTATATCTACATTCCAGTAAGAGGGCATCAGATCCCATTATAGATGGTTGTGAGCCACCATCTTTTATGGGTTCATGGGAATTGAGCTCAGGGTCTCTGAAAGAGCAGCTGGTGCTCTTAACCACCAAGCCATCTCTCCAACCCGATGTGTAGCTTTTTTACTCTAGAGTCTTTCCCTTGTGGCTGGAACTTTGCTCTTTTGTATTCTGCTGTTGCTTCTGTATGAGCTGCTATGGGCCAAAGTGGTAAGGTGGCATGGTCCAATGGCACCTTGGCCAGGTGACACCATGGTTGAAAATATAGTGTTTGGATGGCACAGTGGTTAAGTGTTACAGTGGTTTGGGGGTACAGTGGTCGTGGATACAGTGGCCAAGTGGCATAGTGGTTTGAAGATGGACTGTTCAGGTGGTACAATAGCTGGCTGCCATGTTGGAATGGTACAGAGTGGGGCAGCGGCTGTTGGCATGATGGTGGAGTAGGTCAGTGGAGGTAGTAGGGTTGACCCTGTTGCAAAGCCATCCTCAGGGATGGAATCAGGAGCTCAGTTTGAGACATGCTGTGCTTTGGGTCACCAACTACATGGAGGGACTGTAAGATGACACTGGAGCAGACCTTCTTTGCTGGCCTGCCCTTTTGTGTCCCCAGCTGCCATTCTACTTTGTTTCCCTGAATGTTTCCCCTTTTAAAGGTGTCCCAGCACACCAGAGACAGAGGCAGGTGGATCTTTGTGAGTTCAAGGCTCCCCTGACCTACATAGAACAAAGACACATAAAGACTGCCTCAACTGTCCCCCACCCCCCAAAAAAGTGTTTTTAAAGGCTTAACTTCTACCCTTCCAGGAGTTTCCTCTTGCTACTGGCACCTCATTTATCTTTCACTTCTATAACTCTTTAAAACAAAACAAAACACAGAAACAGTCTTCTGTTATCATATACTATTCCTTTTCATTTTTGTTCCTCTGTGGTGCTGCTGATGGAACCCAAGACCTCACATACGCTAGCCAAGGGTGAGCAGCAGTCCACCCCTGTTTGTTCTGTGTTCCTGGCAAAAAAGGGGGCTCCTCAAAGTTGGGGAGGGGAGGGGTGTCAATGTCTACATTCCCAGGACCTCACTATCTGTTCCCCGAAACAGCTTAGTAAATGCCAAGCCAAGAAGTCTAAAGTTTGCAAAAAATAGTTTCTGATATTGCTTGTTCATTTAAAACACACATATATTACATGTACATATATTTTTACGTCCTGTGTGTGTGACTGTTTGGAAGGATGGTGAGTGAACGCCATCTTTCCAGGCACTCGTGACGGAAGTGTGGAGAGTTTCATCTACAGAGTGCTGAATCTCTACCTCTTACACAGCCTGTCTGCACTTACGTACCTTTGAATGAAAGTGCTTTTTCCTCCCTAGAAAGATTATTCTTTGTATCTCTTATCTTGTGTATTTTAGTATTAAGTCTTGGAATCCTGAAGGTACATACAGGAAAAAGGAAATTTTCAGTCACCTTAGACGTTACTGGCTCCATTTAGTTTACTACTATATTTAAAATTAAAAATAGTAAAGCTGATACCTTATTTTTTCCTGTAGAAATTCTGGCTACCTGAAATGTCATGTGTGGGGAGAGTTGTGTGTGTGTGTGTGTGTGTGTGTGTGTGTGTGTGTGTGTGTGTGTGTGTTTGTCCATTCATGTATACATGCATATATGTATCTGTGGGCTCCTATTCATATGTAATGTGCATGTATGTCTGTGTGTTTGCAAGCATGTGTATATATGTGCTTGCATGTATGTGTTTGTGTATATGCATGTGCCTGTGCATGCATGTGTATCTGTATGTATGGATTTATGTGTGTGCATGTGTATGTCTGTGCACTTCCATGAATGTGTGTGCATGTTTATATATATTTGTTTTTATGACTGTTTCTGTGTGTGGATAAGGTTAAATCTATAGAAGGCAATTTAATATGTGTTAGGAAAACTTTGTATCTTTGAATACTTTTTGGTTTTTAAATCTGGGTACTTGGATATTATGTAAAAAAAATATTAGTATAACTTTGAAGTCTGAGTTCTCACCCATTGGGTGGAATAAAGAACCTGGTATGCATGTGGCTTTGTGTGTGTGTGTATGTGTGTGTTTGTGTGTGTGTATAAGAAACAACCTGTGGATTCCCCAAGAGGTGTTTGGAGTCCCAGTGTTTGTGGACAAGTTTTGTCTAGTCAGAAATGAAAGGACACAAAATGAGCAAGTGTGACACCAGCCAGCAAGCAGAAACACAGAGTTGCCCACCCTATGTGGACACAATCCTCCACATCAGCGCTCTGCAGCTACTGTGCTAATCTCAAACCTACTTGAATGGAGCGGGGGTGGGGGGGGGTGGGGGGGCTAGAAAGGAACAAACCAGTGCATTCCCAGTAGCCAATGGGCCTCTGTAGCCTGGAATAGAAAGGGCAACCAGCACCAGCACATAGGAATATTCCTCAGAGACAAGCAAGCTAATACCTTGAGAGAGCTGAGGTGGAGGCCTCCCAGACAGGACAAGGGTTCAAGAGAATCTGGGTGTCAGTTTTTGTGAGAAACCTCCTGACTTTTAAATCTTGGCTTAAAAAAAACATTTCCTTTTTTAACATGAGATGAATAGTTATCATCTGCTCAACTTAATGGTATTCTTTCCTGACCTCTCCAATCAATGGCCAAGGAGAATTCTGTGCTTCTCAGTATGACCTTTGCACTTTGGGCCCTGACCCGGTTTCAAGCTTCTCCAGCAAGCTCTGTTTTATTTGCCGCTTCAGCTTTCCCGAACGCAAACACCCTCACCCTGGGCCCATGCTCCAGATACTTTTCCAAGTTTTGACAGAAGCCTATTGTCACAGCACAAATACAAATAAGAGTAGAGAGATGTAGGGAGAGCACAGGACCCAAGGCAGCCAACCAGTACTGCTTTGACCTCACCTACAGCTGCTCCGGTAGGGTCAGAGTTCAGGCAGCAGCAAATATTCCCCAAACGAGGCGTGGCCAGCATTGTTTTCAGCACCTGTTCTTAGCTTGGTGATTTACTTGTTTGTTTGTTTTGGCCAGGGGGCATGGTCAGAAATAACTCAAGTGGTTCCTTTTTTTTTTTTTTTTTTTTTTTTTTTTCTATTCTTCATCAAGTGCTGATTGAAAGGTTGTGTGATCTGCATGGTGAAAGATGTTCACTTGGAATTTATTGACACTCATAAGGGTGTCCTTGTTGGATAGACTTTTTCTTGGCTGTGCCCCTAGGTAGCAGTGTCCCTACAGGGCACCTGGGGGTGTGGTCCAGGCCTAGAGAGGATTTTTGACTTCAAGTTCTGCTCATAGGCTTTCCCACTGTCACCTGGCTGCAAGCTTAGGTGAAGTCAGTCAGCTTCAAAGCAGAGCCAGCCAGCCTCGACCCCCAGTCACAAATGCCCCACTTCTCCTTCCACATCTCCTGCTCTCTTACGAGTGGAAGAAGTCTTTTCTCTGCATGGGTTAGTACCCACTCCGTCCCTCGTCCTCGCCATCCTCGGATGATTTACCAAGTACTGTTTCTTCTCTTCCTTAAGAGTGTTTCTCTCTAGAGACTTGATACCCTATGAGCATATACAGGGGGAGGTAATCCCCCTCAGGAACAGTCATAGGGGAGGGGAATAAGGGGAAAATGGGGGGAGGGAAGAATGGGAGGACACAAGGGATGGGATAACCATTGAGATGTAACAAGAATAAATTAATAATAAATTTTTAAAAAAGAAAGAAAAAAAAAAAAGAGTGTTTCCCTCTCACTCTCACTCCCTCTTCGGTTATTTTGAGAACGGGCTAGGACCCGCTATGTAACCCATGCTGGCCTCTCACCTGGAATTGTGCCTGAGCGTGATAGGGCTCACACAAAAGCTCACCCAGCTTTTAAGCAAATTCTTGGTTTTATGTCTTCTCACAGAGCTAGATACGCATCCGTGGGAGTCTCTGCATAGATCTGTCTAACCCTATCCCAGTCTATCCTTCATACTGTGGATGGAGACATTACATGAATCATCTATGAACAGTGTACTTTCATATGCAAAAGCTCTCTTAAGACTTTGGATAAATTTAAGGCTTACCCTGTACCTGCGAGGCTCCCCCCACCATAGCATCTTGCTCCTCTGACCTGAAGTTCACCTGCCTCTCAGGTCTGGGACTTTCCTGCCTGTATGTGAGAGACACACAGTGACTTGGCTTCTTTGGACATTTGTCTGTCACTGTCTGTCTCTGGGACTCTATACCTCCTAGAATTTTATGTGTATCATAGGCCCCTATCGGCAAAACACGAATTCTGGAATTTTTTTTCCTGCTCTCTTTTAGCATCAGCATCTGTCCACATTGTCGTCACTCTATTGTCTATGTAGAGAAACATATGGGGTTGAAGGCTGCCACTCACTGCCCATCTGCTCTGTGCCACCAGGGCAACTTTCAGGGCACAAACGTGGGTCACTGGGACTATGTCCTTAGTCTTTCTTCAGAGGAGAGTACAACAGAGGAAGTGAGATCTTTTCTATGCATCTACCTATTTATTTGGTTTTATTTATAGACTTATAATAGTGCGTGCTACTGCTTTTGTTAACGAGAGAGTGCCTTTGGAAATGAGGAAGTTAAAAGTTTTAGTCGTCAGCCAGCCACGGTGGCACATGCCAGTAATCCCAGGGAGGCAGAGGCAGAGGAACTCTGTGAGTTCCAGGCCAGCCTGGTCTACACAGTGAGTCCAGGAGAGCCAGGGCTACACAGAGAAACCCTGTCTCAAAAAAAACAAAAACCAAACCAAACAACCACAACAACAAACATTTTAGTCCACAAGGGGCAGGACCTGGGGAAGCATAGCTGCTTGTGTTCGCTTCCTCAGGCAGCATCAGAGAGCTAGCACGGGTGATTTGGAAAACGGGCTTTTGCCATGAAACAGATAAGCCCGTCAACCATTGAAAGGACAGT
The DNA here is from genome assembly GCF_903995435.1 of Acomys russatus. NCBI lineage: Eukaryota > Metazoa > Chordata > Mammalia > Rodentia > Muridae > Acomys > Acomys russatus. Next base: position 2,957,435 of record NC_067154.1, on the reverse strand, counting down.
GCTTCTTGGAATGTGCAGCCCATTTGTCCCGGGAGGCATTAACGTGTTCTCTTGCACTCATTGCAGACAGTAATGTGATTTCTGGTGCTCTTTGCTGAAATGCACCTGACCTGGTTAGTTATGCAGCTCCCTGAAAATGCTCTACAAACTGGGGTTGTCCAGAAACCGGCCTCTGCTGCAGTTTCCTTTGCAAATTTGACTCTTGTGTTTGATTTGGGGCCTTTATCTCCCTCTGGGAATTAAGGGGTTTTTAGACACAGTCAGCGCCATGACTGTAATGGGCATGTTATAGGCACAAGTCTTAACCCTAAAAGTTAAAGATATCAATGGTTATGCAGAAGTTCTTAGTAAAATTGAATGAAGATGCTAATGTGGCAGGTGAGTGACCGTGTGTCAACTGTCTGGTGTCTTCAGCACCACCGTGCTGCCAACTGTGGGTCAAGCAGCACTCCCAGTGGTCATCCTTTTACCCTTGCTGAGCAGCAGCTCTCTCCTGCCACTGTCACATTCTCCTGGCAGGAGGGTCACTCCTTGAAATAATTGGCCTGTAGGACATGTCTCTCTGAAAGGAACTTCACATTTTAAAGACTTTCTCAAAGGATCCACAGTCCAAATTCAAACTGAAATGCTTCTTAAACCATGTACTCTTTTTTTTTCTTTTTTCATTTTTTTTTTTTTTTTTTGAGATCTTATTGTACACAGCTCTTCAAAAATGTGTTTTCTTCTTGTGCGAGAGGATTCATGGCTCTAAAATGAAAAATCTAGTTTGGGGGAAGAAAACAAATGAAGGGTATTAAGCCTGCTATTAATATCCTTTGGGAAATGAAGTGCATATTTTCAAGGCTTTTTAAATTAATTAATTTATTTATTCACTTTACATCCAAACTGTAGCCCTCTCCCTCCTCTCCTCCTGGTCCCACCCCTCCCTCCCTCTTCCTTGTATCCCCCTTCCCCTATGCCTCAAAAAAAGAGGAGCTCTCCCCACCTACCCATCCCAGCAGGCCAAGTCGCATCAGAACTGAGCACTTTTCAGGTATTGGTTTTTAAACTCAGTGATTTGAGCTGTGTCAAATGCTGGTCACAATTTCCCTTAATAGACGGGGTGGCTGGCAGGTGCCAAACCCTGAAGGCTCCAAAGCACAGGTCGTTAAGTAGCCAGGTTCCCTTTGCTAATTCACAAGCTGTCATGACAAATTTCTTTCACTTACTACTTGCCAAATCTTTCCTGTGAAGCGTCCTTTTTGGGAAAATGAGAATATTTTTTAGAGATTTGGGCTGAGGAGGAGGGGGAGGAGGAGGAGGAGAAGAACAGAGGAGGAAACGTCGGAGGCTGCGAGGAAGACGACGAAGAGGACAAGAGGAGGCGAGACGAAGCAGGCAGCCTACGAAAGGAAGCTGTCATAAGCACCCGCTTCGCCGACTCCTCCTACCGCGACGTCGCAGAAGCAGCCTGTCCCCTCTTCGCCTATGTCTGCTCCTCCGCCGTCCCTCATCCGCTCTGACCTGCCTCATCAAGACCGGCCTCCTCCTCGATCGTCAGTACTTCCTCCTTCCTCCTTCCTCACCTCTCCTCCTCCCTCCGAGCGTCTTCGTCTTAGGGATGTCTGGAGTCGTCATTAAGCCTTCCTCATTCCGACTCCTCCTCTCCTCCTCTCATCCCCTACTCCTTCTTCTTCATCCTTGCCTCCTCCTACACGCCCCTCCTCATAGCCGCCATCCCTCCTTCTTCTTCTTCCTCAAGCCTTCTACCGCCTCCTCTTCCTCCTCCGACTCCTCCTGCCTCCTACCTTCTTCGTTCGTCTTATTCCTCCCGTCCTCCTCCTCCTCCTCCTCCTACCTCCTCCTACTACGCTGCTCCTCATCCTCCCTCCTCACTCCCCTCCTCACCCTTCCCCCCCCATTTTTCCCCTTCCTCCCTTCCCCCCGTTTTTCACTCATTCTCCTTTGCATAACAGACAGGCTAATACTAATACACAAAATGTCCCCTTGTTCGGATAGGTGCGGGGGGGGGAGGCCAATTCACGATTCCTCCTTAGTTATATATTTTGAAATTGCAGCAAAAAAGAAATCCATTTACTTCAGTGACTCTTAAATGAAATCTAGAAATTATATAATAACCACTAGCTTAAGGCTTCTGGTATGTTATATATCACAAAACATGTATGCAATCGGTATTAGACGACTGAATCTGTTCAAAATTAAAAATGGGAAACCTACAATATCATCATTTAGTACTTGGCGAGATGCCAAGTAAAAAATACAGAGTATAATTGGTAACAGCACACAATTACTGGGGACAACAAAAAATGAATGCTGCGTCTAAGTTTTGGTAAAGAAAAGGAATTAGTGGGAGTCTCACACACGATTGCTGGGAAATCAAAGTGGCACATCTGCTTCGGAAAAGCCTCAGTTCCTGTCAAGTTAAAGATGGCCTTGTGTGTCTTAGGCTTCCTGTCACTATGACAAAATACCCTGAAAAAAGAAGACAAACTTAAGAAGAAACATTAAAACCCCTAATGCGAATATTATTTGGAACATATTAGTTTTTCTCTGGTTCCTTCTTCCATGTCAATATTCTCGCCTGGCTGGGTCAGCGTTGTTTTTGGACCTCGATGAGGTCCTCTATACCATAGTGGAAGCACCTGGTGAGGAAACCAACTATCTCATGGTGGCCAACATGGCAGGATTACAGCCCAAATGTACACTAAGATGCGTAAATAAACATTGTGTGCCATCTATTGTACCTGGGATACTTACCGTCCCAAAATAGGGGGTGAGTTCTAAAATGGATACGAGCAAATGCTTCAGACAAAACATTAGGTTAATTGAATTAGCCAGACAGGTGAGACAAAAATGGGTTCTGTCTTCGTCGATCTGTTTTTAGATGATGTAAAGGTGGACTGCGCAGTCAGGTTGGCATGGGGAGTGGTGGGTGCATTCTACGGCTGCACATTTTGGTCACAGCTTACTGACATGTGCACTTGAGATGGGCCATTGTGTAGTCTAGGCTAGCTGAGCTGCAGGAACACTAATTAAGAGCAACAACAGTAAATGATAGTAATACAGAGTGTTTTAAAGTTATCTTATTATTCTGTGTGCATGGGTGTTCAGCTTGAGTGTCTGGCTCTGCCCCACCACGTGTGTACAGTTCCATCAGAGGCCAGAAGAGGGCAGTGAATCTCCTGGGATTGGAAGTTGTGAGTGCGCGCATGCTTATACTCGCTCTGTCCTTGATATCTACTCTCCTGTCCTCTCTCTCTCTGTCTCTCTACTACCTGTCTTATCTCTGTCCTGTTTCTCTCTCTCTCTCTCTCTCTCTCTCTCTCTCTCTCTCTCGTGTGTGTGTGTGTGTGTGTGTGTGTGTGTGTGTGTGTGTGTGTGTGCTGTGATGTTTACCACTAGTAATCAAACCTGGGTCCTTTGGAAGAGCAGCCAGTGTTTCTCACTGCTGAACTCCTACAAAAAATTATGGAATACTGTGAATTCAGTAAATGGAGTTGATTTAGTCTGAGGTGATAACACTTTTTAAAATGAAAAGAAAGAAAGAAAGAAACAGTTTATGGTAGGGAAGCATGGATGATACAGGAAGTGTAAACTTGGGGGTTGGCAGTAGAAGAGCACCCATGAGCACCGGAGTTGCATCACGTTGGAAGTACCTGGTGAAGAGCTCCTGGCGTTGACTTGTGTTTACAAGTGAGAAGCCAAATGTCTCTGGAAAATGGTGGACTAATGTGTGTAGAATACCACCACTTTGTCTCCTTAAAGGGATTAGAATTCTAGGAAGTCTCAGACTCCAGCACATTTACCCAAGATTCTGTCTGGGTACTTAAGGACTTAACATTCAGGGATAGCCACGTGTGAGAGGAAAGCAAACATCCTGAGCAGGAAAGCCCAGGTCCCTGACTTGGGGTCAGCTTTGGCAGCCAGTGACAACCTACAATGGCTTTGTTGTGTAAGAGCTTCTGCTAACTCTTCCAGACTTGCACTGTACTCATCAAGTTCCCCTAAGTGCAAAACCATCAAGCACATCGGTGCTGTTGAGAAGGAGGCGTGGTTTTCTTAGAAACGAATATGATTAAAGAGACAGAGAGAAAACAGAAGAAGAGTGGTAGGAAATGATGACTCCATGCACCCCAAATGTGAGAGGATCTGAAGCCTGGGAACTGGAACCCACAGTAGGGCACAGGCGGAATAGGACAGGGTGGTAAAAACAGAAACAAAACACAACTGGGCCTGTGGAGTCCAAGACACGTGTTATCCTTGGATATTCGTTTGCCCAGGGTCAGTTCGCAGGCTGTCTGCTCTCCACCTAAAGCACTAAGTATGGCTTGGTTGAATTGCTGCTAATGAAACTTGAACCCCACTGGCTTTCAGCATAGTCAGCTCAGAGCCTCCCTTGGAATTTGCAGAACATCAAAGTGAAGACTGAGGCAGCTGCTGCTTCCTTGGCTTCCCAGAAATCCTTTATGGCTCCGCTGAGCTCAAGGAAGGGAAGGGTTCTTGCCGCCACTGACTGCAGAGTTGCTGAACTAGGTTGGTTTTGCGGAGAGACCCCTTGCTTGTTGCGGATTAGAAAGAGGACAGTCAGGGTCTGACAGTGTTCTGTGCTCCTGGTTTGTTTACTAAATCTGAACTGGTAAAGACCTGAAGCGCCTTAGGGGACCTATCTGCTCATGAGTTGAGCAAGCCTGCTCTTCAGTGGTACTCCAGGGACCCTCGAGATGAGTCTGGGGTGGAGGAGCATCTATAAATGAACAACTGCAGAACCGTCCCTTGAGATGGTTGGTGGCAATTGCGGTTTTATATAGTTTTTGTTTAAACATTGGTAAGGCAGCCACAAGCACTGGCCTTGTGACAGCAACACAGAGTCACTTTTCAGCATGACCAAGGGCCTGCCATCAAGTGCAGCCACCCACTTTTGGCACGTCATCGCGTGTACTTTTAATCCCAAGAAAAATGAAGTAATAAAATGTAACCAGCGAGGCTAGAGAACCCACC